>NC_087556.1:28499455-29102379 GCF_036250125.1 Pseudopipra pipra | reverse complement strand
CCCAGCTGCCTGCCTAAGCATGAACAGAGAAATCTGCTGTGCCCCCAGCCCAGACTGGACTCAGCATGGAGAAATGCTCCTCAGGTTGCTCTGGAGTTGAGCAGTATGAGGAGGGGGCTCCAGCTGCAGCCATGCAGTTTTCTTCCTGGGACTTGTAAGTAGGATGTCTGCAGCCCACCCAAGGACTTGTGGTGATGTGCAGCAGTGAGGAACACCCAAACACAGCACCTCAAGATGGGATATCTGAACTGAACACATGGTGCTGTAGGATGGGGCTGGAGGGCATTCCCAGCATAGGAAAAAATGTAATTTATCACTTGACAGCCAACAGAAAATAATGGTTAGCAGGAGAACACACAATACAGTTTATCAGTGACTGAAAGTACATCCGGGGAGCTGCAGGTGAATGTGGTTTGCCAGCCAGCCAGAGCTCTGTCACCCCTACTCACAGCATCGTGACTGCTGCTGGCTTTACAGCCTGAAAAAACTACCCACGTGGGATGTCTGATCAAGTCTGTAATTAAACACAGCTCTCTAAATCAGGATTGCTTGAAGTCAGCTCTGAAGGAACTGACAGAAACACCAGCCAGCTGGCAAATAGCCAATTTGGGAAAAACAGAGTAGGTTGCATCCCAGAAGAGCCAACACCAATGAGGAAGAAAGCCATGTTAGGGCAGAAGCAGCCACTGTGCTGTGCTTGCCAGATCATTGCTGGAGACTTTATGGACTGAATGGGTGCAACAAATGAAACAAAAACAAAAACAAAGGAAGGAGAAAAACAGAAATAGGAAGGACTTGCTTTATAAAGCAAACTTACACTTGACAGCAGCTGAGATCTTGCCGACCATCTCCTGGTCAACATGGATTTCTAGTACACCCAACACCAGCAAAACTGTGGGATTAAACAAATAATCACCCATGAACGCTACAAACTGCCTTACAAATAAAAAAAACAAACCCAAAAAAACCCCACACCTGCTTTAATCTATAATAGCAAAAATTCTGGTTTGCTGTATACATTTCACATTTGCAAAAAAATAATTTGGTGACACAGCAGCTTACCTATGACAGGAAATTCCTTCTAGCAGGGACAGAGAAAGGATGAAAAATGCCAAGGACATGACTCCAGCACACAGGACAGACCCTATGCTCACTGTGTGTGGGGACAGTGCAAGAATGAGAGCTAGACCAAGCTTAGGCTTCTGAGATTTCAGTCATAAACACTGGAGAAATTTATGCACTTTTACTGTGATAACAACTTCAGCTTTTCCCATATCAATTAGACACTTCACCTACAGATCAGTCACATATGTTCGAATTCTCAGAAAAGCTGTTTCTCCAGGTATATTATTTTCTCTCCTTCTGTGTGAAACTATGTTTCAGAAGTTTATTACTAAACCTCCGGGAGAGGCACTGACTTGGTTCTCATTCCTCAGAATGAAGAACTCTGGCCAGAGGTGGGGAAGCACCTGAGACAAAAACCACTAATGTAAAATGATGAATTTAAATGTACCTTGGGAAAGCAGGAAAATGCAGATGGATGGAAGTGACAAGAGGCTCATGGTGACAAATCTGGGAGGGGGAAAAAAAAAAAGAGAGCAATAAGAATCCAGTTCCTAAAGCCAGTTTCTTTACCTGCAGCTGATCATCTCCTTGCTGGGCATCTCAGGTGATGGGCTCAGAAACATTTTGTCTGAGGGGCAAAAGTAACTCCTGCCCTGGGGAGAAGGGTGGGAAACAAAAGGACAAAACATGAAAATGAGGGAAAGATAGAAAAGAAAATCTCCCTACTCTTGCTGTCCCAAGAGTCTCCCCTGCCTGTGTTCCCAGCAGTGCTGAAGGGGTTTGCTGTCTGCAGCAGAATCAAACTACTGGCTAAAGAGCATCAAGCTGGTAGATGAAGTCAAGCCTCGAACTACAGGCACCAGCTTGGAAGGACAAACCTCGTAATAACCCCAAGCAGGAGTAAGGACTTGGAGACTGCTGTGATGAATCTCTCTCGAGGAAACAGAATTCTGGTCTGCCCTTCCCAAGACACTTGATACTGCCGAAAATGAGGAACTGTACTTTTCTCAAGCCTGTCAGCTGCAGTGATTACCTAAACCAGAGGCTGAAGGGAGAGAGGAAACATCCTTTTTGAACATCTCTGGTATTCAATTCAACTCTCAGAATATGAGACATGCTGAGATTATCTCACCTGGCCCCTTTTACAAAACTAACCCTGATGCACACCTTATCTTCCTGCTGCATCTCTGTGAGCCCCAAAGACAAACCACAAACCTGGGAATTATCTCCATGGTGTCAGTCCCACAAACATGTACAAGCTGATACCTGCATGCATTTTCAGAACAGCAGCCTGTGGGCTCTTCCTAAAGGCCCTACTCTAGAAAATAGGAATCTTCCACATGGTTTTTTGTTTGTTTCCAAAACTGCAGTAGGGTCAAAAAAGACCTACTTTTTAAGTCATTCCATCTACTTATTCCTTTTAGAGTCTTCCTGGAAGACCCAGATATCTTTAGGAACACACACAGGAGATGATGTGGTCGATAGCTCAGCACACACACTGCCTGTACAGCACACCCCTCTCTGAATGAAGTGGGAAAATGTGGTTATATGTGGGACTTGTCTCACGGTAATGCCTCATCTTTACTATGCAAAGTAAAAAAACAAAGTGGAAGTCAACTTAGCACAAGTCCCCATGAAATAATTTTCACAATTACTAGGTCACATTTTAATGTCTGTTCACATTTTCCCAGATAACTCGGAAGCAGGGTCCAGACATCTCCATTTTCTTTCCAGTCCAGGCCACTGGGGAAGACATCTTCATCCCTCTTTAACATACACAGAAACCAAGGTAAGAAGAGACAAAGTGACTTGCTCACAGGTGCATGAATTTGTATCACAACTAGGAACCAGCCTGAGTCCTCCTCTACCCATTGCACCATAGCAGGAAAAGCTGCTGTTGCTGTATTCAAAGAAAACAGCCGTTCTCGTTTCTTTATGAAGTACAAACGTCCAAACATATTACCTGTATAATTCCAGGTCCTTTAGTCCTTCCTTGATCATCAAGATTTAATCAAGTTGGTTTTGCGTCTTCTGCAGAAAGATTTTTATTAAGGACATGGGACACAACCTGTTGGAAAGCCTGCCCTGGCAGGTTCAGCACTTTCCCCTGGCCGCACCCTAGAAGAGCTAGAAACAAATCCATTCAAGCACTAGGGCGTGCGCTGGGTCTGGTTTTCTGGGTGATGGGGGGGTTTGTTATTTTAATAAGGTAGCACAGCACTATTCATTCGTTACAGAGAACAGATTCACCACTTGTTGCAGTGGAGCCTGCCCAAATCCCCGCGACTGAGCGCAGGGGCAGAGCTGTGCCCTGGGCGGGACCACAGGCACACACCCGCCAGGGCTAATCGGTGGCCAGGCTCCTCCCGACCCGGAGCAGGACCTCAGCTGTGCAACCGGCTCCTTTGGGTGCTCCTGCCACCAGCACCTCCCTGACCCCGGCTGGCCCAGGGGCTCCGGCCCGCCGGCCGCATCCCGCTGCCCGCGCACCCCTCCGAGGGGCCGGAGAGGTTTCGTTGTTGGGACCGGCCCGCCCCGCTGGGGACCAGCCCAAGCCCTCCTCGGGAAGGCTCACCCTGGCTCCATCACCTCCTGATCCAGCCCGGCTCCGCTCCCCCCCAGGGCGCCCGGAGGGGCCGGGCCGCGGCCGCCCTCGCCCCCCGCCCCGGGGCCGGCGCAGACTGCAGCCCACCCGGCACCTCTGCCTCCCCACGCGGGCTCTACCCTCCAAGGTAAGGTTTAAGATGTTATCAAATAAAAAAGGAAAATAATAATGTATATATGCATATAAGGAAAAAAAGCCTGTCCGAGGTGCACTTTACCTTTTTTCTGCAGACTCTGCGCAGCTCTTGTGCACCTACGGAATTCACGAATAGCCTCCTCCCCTCTTGAATTTATACCATGCTCAGCTGTGACAGCCTCTCCTCCCCATCCATCACATCCTGCCACCTGCAACCTCGAATTGGGGCGGGGGAAGCAGCACCAGGAACACCCACATTGCCGTAGGTTAGATTTAAGAGCAACACTGTTGTATCCGCTCATTTACACGGACTTCGCACAGCTGAAAATGTCTGCGCTCCTGGAGCACAGCCAGAAGGCCTGGCAGCAGCACAGAGCACAAGTACAGCCACAGGCTCCGGGTTACTCTGGCTCCTAACAGCTCTAAAGTAGCTTCACCTAGGATTCAACTTTTTTTTTTTTTTTGAGACTGTTTTCCTAATGCTTGTTTGTCCACAGAAAACACTCTACTGGTGAGTAAAAGTGCCATGTTCACACATACTACACCTAGAGGAGTGATGTAGGGGGTCTGTTTCAAAAATGTTTTGTTGCTTGGAGTTGTTTTTGTTTTGTTTGGTTGGCTCTTTGGTGGGTTTGTTTGTTTGGGGTCTTTTGTTTAACTGGGGGGATGTTTTGTTCTGTAACTGAAGATGTGCAACCGTAGGAGCAGAAAAAAATTCTCTACAAGTCAGTATTTTTTGAAAAGCGTTATCATATTCTTTGGAGTTATAAATAGCTACAATTTTTTGGAATGAAGTGGAATTCACATAATAAGATTATTTCACTAACAGAAGCTATACTGAAGTAGGATCCTATTCCTAGATCAGCTTTCCTTATCGTGCTTTTCACTTCTGTTCTCTGTCAGGACACGTGGTGCCACTCACACATGCTGTAACGAGTCCCTACCCCTGAAAGCTGAGCAATGCAAGAATTCCCCAGCAAGAAAAGGACACAAGATGAGCTGTGTGTGCAGCACCCAGGCCCTGCCCAGCTGTTCTCTGTTCTGCACAGGTCTGATTCGGAGCTAAAGGATACAGAACTGGGGTAGATCCCACCTGCCACCAAAAAGCAGCTCCCACAATAAAAGCCAAGGAAGAAAGCATTACCCAAGCAATTAATTTAAAATACAGGATGGTCCAGCTTTGGACAAAACATTTCTGCCTTACATGACAGGGTCAAAGGACACTTGACACAACTACAATTTTGGTTCAGAACCAGGGGCACAAACAGAACTCTAGAAACGCAAGTGCAAGCATTCATCTAATTATTAGTTACTGCAAGAATATGATGCAACAAAAACTAAGAGGCGGGGAAAAAAATCTGAGGCAATTTAAGGGTAATAAAACATGAACTCAAACAAAAATATTTCACTTGCACAACAAGCTTAATCTCAAGATTCGTCCAATTTGCACAAAGCCCAAGCTTAAAATATATAGTTCAAGTGGACAAAAAAGGCTGACTGCAGTTTCATGAGCAAATGTTTATTAGGTTCCACAAACAGTAATGTGACATTCCTAGATTAGTCAGAAAGGACAACTAGGTACTCAACTACAGAAATACTGAACATCTGTTAATAATCTGACTCAGTATTTTTTTCATAACCCAGAATGGATCTTTTTTCTGTTATATGTGAAAACTTGATAGGGTAGAAATCCTGATGATGTAGCTACACACAAAACAGCTCTAATACAATTCACTTCAAAACAGTATTCACAGATGCATAATAGATAGCATAGGTGTAAATAAAGAACAGCGCACATTAAAGTGTTTAATGATTTTAGGGAGAACCACCTGTATGCAGTCCAAGACAACATTCAACCTTTAATGATACTGAAACCAAGTTTATAAAGAACAATCTGTCTAACTTGAGACCAGAAATTAAGCTGAAAGAAGAGTAATCAAGGTTAGATACAGTTTTTCAAGTAACATTAATGGTATCAAAATTAAGTAAGCTTTATGATTACAATAATTTCCAATGCAAGTTTACAAAATAGACTTACAATGTAGTGGCCATTTCATAAACTTCTGTGCATTCAACAGGAAAAGCAAGAAGTTTAGCAGGACATGGTGGAATAAAACAAAATAGAATTTTTAGCTTGCCACTTTGCAATTCTTCAAGTTACATACTTATGTCACAATAACAACCCAAGCATACATATAAATATAGGTGCTTAAACAGCAGAATCTCTACAAAGTGACTCATTTTTTAAGCTGGTGGATGCTCTTCCTCTTCCAAAAAAAGGAACTGGTTACAGACAAATGAATTGGTGCCTGTCAGAGACTTAAGGCTGCAACAGATTTTTCATTTCAGTGAATCCATCTGTATTCCCATACTTGTTTAAAAGGAAGAGCAGGACTTGTTCGTGCTTTTTAAGCTGTGGAATAAGCAGAAAGAATTAGAGATGCACAATTCTGGTGGTTTTTTAATTGCTGGTTTCAGATCAGGGTAGATCCTGACACTACTAACTCAGCAAAACCCCATATTGGTTCCTTTCTGTTGTAAAATCTTCTGGAGGGGGGACAATCCAGCAGAACTTTAGCTGACTTTCCCTGTCCATGTGAATGTGTCCCTTTCCCCACTTTTTTTTTTGCTGAAGCAGCTTCCTCAAACCTAATTGATTAAATACTCCAATCAGGACTGAGATCACAATCTTAAATTTGGTTATTCACCCATGTCTATTTTCTTATGTTTTCAGTTTATAATATAATCATCTGTCTTCTCTTCATCTCTCATGAGACTTGAGCAAAACCAGTAAGGAAGTGTAACAGAAGATGATCAAACTGAAGTCAGAAAACATATTAGCTAGATCAAACTGGAAGATCAAAGAGACACAGAGGGGGAATGGAAAAGGGGGCTCAACAGCTTACACTGGGACAGAGAAACCAGCTACACCGAGGAACATTATTGCCTTTCTGCCAGGGAACTCCCAGTAATGACGCTAACTCTGAAGCAGTGAGACTTTGAACAGAAATGTTCTTTTCCTACCTCTAAAATACCATTTTTGCTTTTCATCTTGCTGCCTGTGGTTGGGGGAAGACAGGAAAGTTTGAAACACCCTTGAAAGGGGTTTCTGTCTTTAAAATTACGTTTGCTTATTCCTCTGACAAAGAACATCACTTTGACAAAGGCTGATGCATCTTTTCTGGTGTACTTTTTTTACACTTTATCTAAAGTTCTAAACTTTTAATAAATAGCCTAAATTAAAATAGCAAAGGAGAAAGCTTAAAACCAGAAAGCTTTCAAAAATTATGTGAATATGCTATATCTGTAAGACATTTCAATTTTTTCTAAAAGGAAAAAAAATAATCTTGCAACTGGCAAACCCTGTCACATATTCCAGTCTTCTACTGCACTCAGATTCTCAGCCTAGCTCCATGACTGAAACTGTGGCACATATTAATATTAATCTCTATCTGAAATACACATGGTAAGAATTTTCTTACATATGCAACTGTCTGCCAAGTTGTGTACACAGCAAAACAGAGCCATATTACTGAAAAAATCCAGCTGCCCTTTGTCCAAATGACACAGGTGATGCAAAACACCAGAACTATCTTTAGACAACAAAGTAACACTCCTGAGACTTCACACTATAGAAAAATAAAGTAAGAGCCATATGTGGGGCAAAGTACAGACTAATGAAGTCTGTGTGATCTATACACTATCCTCCCTCAGTCTCAGGGTGCTTTAATTATTAGCACCTATAGAAAACTGAGAAAAAGTGTTAGGATACACTTTGCATATCTTCCATGTTCCAGTTAGCTACTGTCTCCCTACTCCCATTTGCTTCCCCACATATGGTTTCTTTTAAACTCTAGAAACATAAGGAAGTATTGCTTGGACTGGATCTTACTTGCTCTTTTAATTCCGTGCAGCAGCATTTGGTCTCATCTCCATTACCTACAAAAACCCAAGCAAAGTGAATGAGTAAAATACACATGGGCACTGCTTCCCAAATTAAGAGGTGACATGTGGAATTCAAGATTTTTAGAAGGAAGTTACTTAGAACACCCCAATGTGTTTACAAGTTCTTCAAAATAAGTAAACTGAAGTAATTAAGCGAGAGTACGTACCTTGACATTCACTATGTGAGTTTTCAGCACTGCAGGATTTGATCAAACCTTGCTCTACAAGTTTGTCAGCTACATTCAGACCACCATTTTCACAGTGTTTCTCTACCGTTACTAACTTAACATCTCCGTTAAACCCTTTCACTGTAATTGCGACGAATTGCTTCAATACCATTTCTTTCAACTTGTTAAGCAGTAGTGGAGACCACTCAACTTTCTCTATTCCTGCAAAAAAAAAAAAAAAAAAGACAATCCAGTTTGTCATCTAAATAATTCCTTTATGATATGACTTGAATCTTACATTTTTGAAAATATGATGCTAAATTTTCCAAGTATAAATAGCTTAAATGCTACAGATAATGAACTAAAACCATGCTTTCTAAAACAGCTTTTGCAATGTTAACCAGTGTACTATTTCAGTGGGATCATCATGTTGTTTACCAGTATTAAGGAATGAACTACCACCAGAACAGGTACAGATTTCTAATGTTCAAGAAAACAAGTCAGGGGTTTTTGGGATGTTTTTGTTTTGCTTATTTTTGGGACCTTTTTTACCTGCAAGTGAACATGTAATTGTCTGAAAAGGCAGCTTTAAAAAGGAATCACTGATTGGCAGCACCCTTGAAAGTGGTAAAGTTTCTGTGTTCCCATAGTCTGCATACAGTACTTTCACTGCAGACTGGGAAGCTTCTAGAACAAGAGCTCTGTACCACCGGCCATTACCTGAAAAGATTGGGACAAGAATAGTCACATGTGAAATATCATCTTAAAAACACAGTTTATTCCAAGAACAAGAATCTATAGAGTTCTACAGGAATTTTTAAACCCTCTGGCACATATATAAGACCACTTGACAAGAAGCAGGCTCACAAAACAAGGGAATAGTTTCTGACTGCTGTATTCATAAAGATACAAGTTTTGCTTTGAGAATATTGCTTCAACTTGTACAGGTAAGATTTTTACTACAAGACTGTTTTAAGGATGTCTGCACATTCTGTTTCTAGCTCCTTACCTTTGTTTTTCAACACACACTCCCTCTCGAAACATAACTAAAATAAAAAACTTAAAAAAATCTCATTTCCTCAATTATCCTGAAAGGCAACAAGCAATAACAACAACTCATCATCAGAAGTTAAAGACAACTGTCAAACACTTAGGTATACTCTGTACTCTTGTATTCTCGCATTTTTTAAAATTCATCTATCTTGTTTTCCATGAACCTGATCTAGCACCCAGGTTAATTTTCAGCACTTGCCAGGTTGTTTGTAACAAGCCACATGCACTCAACATTTATTTGAATCAACACTTTTTTTTTTTTAAATAGTGAGCTAGATACCAGGAGAGTATCCCCTCTTCTGAAAGACTAAAATAATAAATCAAAATTCCCTCACTGTTAAGAATATTTCTGACTTGAATTAAGAGGTCACTAAGCCTGGAAAACTTGTTAGCCTAACAAGGCTGATCATAACCAGTGTCACTGCCCCACGCTCACACAAAGCAACAGTGAAAAACTACTCAGGCACCCACAATCCAGAAGTGGGCCTGCACTGCTCTGCCATGACTTTCATGGCAATCTAAACAGTAATTTGTTTTCTTCCCACTTAAAACTCCATACATTTTGTTGGGCACAACCTATTCCTTATTTTCTCTCCCTGACTGTCAGGCAGTTTCTTTGCCCTAAAGATGCAGCCAGACTATCCTTTGTAACAGCATTAAGAGATCTGTAAGCACTTTCAAGTTGGCGTTTTTCCTTTTTCTAAAGCAAAAATGAAAGCTCTGTTTTACCCTGGTCAAGGAAATACAAGAACAAACAATTGTCTCACCTGAAAACTGGGCACAACAAGCTTCACCCAGTTTTGGTTGGAAGGGCTCTTTCTTACAAGATCTGCAATAGGTTCCTAGGGCAGCCAGCTCCCTATACTCCTTCTTTTGAACTACAGAAAGAAAACACTTGGTAGTTAAATACATTTGGGTATAATGAAGAGCATACTTCAGTTTTATGCTCCCCTGATCCCACCTTTGGCATATTTTATATTTTCCTATTCTCTGAGGTACATTTCCACATGGTCCAGTTCACTATAGGCATTCATTTTATTAACTAGGTTGCAACAGTGTCTTCTTACTGGTATTAGGAACAGTGAACACTTTTTCTTACCTTCATTTAGAACTGGTACAGCGTAGAACAAGTCTGGGCTTACAATTTCTGTTACAAAGACCCTTATGGTTTCACCTACAGCCAATTTAAATGACTTCCAGTGCCCAAGTGAGGTTACTAATAGAAATTGTAAGAAAATGAAGTGTTACCACTATCCTCCATGCATATACATATTATAAGTAACTGCTACTTTATTTGATATTTATAATATCTTTTTGAATTTCAAAGACAACTATATGTCTTTCCTTCAGGAAGACAAATCTAAACCAAGATAACTGATGCTTAATTTGCTGTTCACAAACTATTGGCATATAAAAGTAGCTAAAGTTAAAAAAACACCTCAGAAAAAATAAGATATTGGAAAATAAACATGAGAAAAGTTTCAGTCATAAAAAATTTCTAATTCTCTAACTCTCAAAGAGTGAAACAGCATTCATTTAAGACAGACACAAATTTTTATCTTTTTTTGTCTGTAATGCCACCTGCAGGGCAGCTTGTGTTCAGCTGTAAAAACTGACAACATAACAAAAACTATACGTTTGTTATTGACATCAAACTACAGTGAAACAACAAGAGCACAGTCAAAAGCTTGAATACTGAAAATCTAAAAGTTAACATTCCTTTAATTACCTTTTTGGTCAACAGACTTGTTTGGAACGTTATTTTTATCTTGTGGAACTTCCTTTACAGCCAAATTTTCAGAAGTTAGTATGTCATTGATCACTTTTGGACGAACTGTGGAATTGTCCGTAAGCACCACACCTGCCCCATCTCTGGACAGGGAGGTTACGGTGGCTTGAAGCTCTAACCCTGAAGTGCACATATGAAATCTTATTGCAGCTTTTTTATTCCATTTGTTATTGTGAGGCTTTATACCTAAGAAGTAAAATAACTGTTAAAATATCTCCATTCAGTAATGCTGACTTTCTTCAACATTATAATTTCCTTTAGAAAAACCTTTTTTTTTTTTTTTTAAGCATAACTTGAAATATCAAGGCTATTTTACTACCTTAGGGAAACACATTGCCCTTCATCCTCTTAAGTGGTCTCCCTATTCCTCCTTTCTTTGAAATGAACACATTTCCTCAGGACTCCCAAGTTTTGTTTTCTATATTTTGTGATTCTATTAAGTATATCCTTGTGCCTTTGCACAGAAAACACAACTAAGACTGTTTATGCATTAGTATAATATGGCCTTTTTATCAAAAGAGCAGAAAAACCCCAAAGTGTTTTAAGGGCGGGGGGGACACCAGCAACAGACACTTCAATGAAATGTGAGTTTGAGCTTTTTCCTGTTTCCACATTTTTCATTTTTAAACCAAGTAGACTACATTAGAAAGAAATGATAACTGTGCAGAATTTTGAGTGATTTGCTGTAGAATGGGAATTTTTATAAGATTAAGAAAATTAAGAAACAGAAGTATGGTGCCAAACTCTACAGGAATCAAATGAAACATCCCATTTCAGAGAACTGAAAGGCCGACTTGCTTCATTAAAACAGAATAGCTCCTTTGCCTGCAAAAATTTTGAGTAATAAAGTTGCACAAAAGCACATTTACTTGTGTTTCAAGGCAGCAACCCAAAGCCAGTAAGCACTACACAGAACTAAACAACAAGTTCCCTTTGACCAGTAAATCAGTAAATGAAGTCCATGCAGATCACTCCCCAGCACTGGGAGGACCTCAGGGAAGACAAAACAAACCCCAAAAGAACAAAATTCTGTACAGTATTTGCTTTCATCACCTCCTTCCCCCACAGCAGCAAGTCTCTAAATGCAATAGCTCTCCTAAGAGAAAGAACCCATAAGACACACCTGAGAGCCAGCACTTAATTGCTTGAAATGGAAGTTTTAGGAATGACGGTGAGATCTTCCGTATTTTATCCAATGGTACTTCCTCAAAATTTCCATAGTCCACAAAGCTCACTTGAACAGTTCCACCTGAAGTGATGTTTTGCACCACAGCACGGTACCAGTTACCATCTTCTATTTTTAAAAAAGTTTTTTAAAAAATAAATTAATAATTACTTCACACATTTGGTAGGTCTACCAGCTTTCATTTTTCAGTAAATAAATCCAATTCTTTTCTAGCCTCTGTACAGTGCAAACTATCAGCTAATTTTTTTTTCTTTGTGTTCACCCTGTAAAAACAAAAATATTTCAGGCTGTTACTTGCCAGAGAAAAAAGCACAGCAAGGTTCTCCATTCTCAGGCTTGAAAACATCTGGTGGAGTTTTCTGACAGTATTCAGACATGGATTTGTTAAGTGAGTTTAGAGCAAGCAATTCTGAAAATTAGAAAGAAAAAAAAAATATGAGATCAACTAAATAAGCTGACTTGAACTTTATCAATACTGTCCACTGTATAGCTTATTTGTAAAACATTTCACGGGAGATTTCTGTGAATTTTAGAATTTCATAAAAAGAAAAAATGAGGACACTGTTGACACCGAATTAACTATTTAACTCACTACACAGGCTTATTAGCAGGAAATGATGAGACAGCTGGTATTTCCTGACACATAAGTTCAGTATGATAACAAAATGACCAGTAATTCTTCCTGCTAACCAAAAAAACCCACACTTTCTTGTAAAATCTAAAGTATATTTTACAGTTAGATAACACCATGTAAACTACCTAGTTCAGCCAGTGCATATGACAAGTTATGGGATCTTACCCTACTTGTTTATTTTTTATAGTGAGACCTTCAGCCTGCTCTATACACATCACTTTTAGGGAGGATTTTGGTCATTTGAAGTCTATAAACCATGAGGAATTTATACTATCCCTAGATAAGTCTAAGAATAAACATCTGTCACTTTTTAAAATCTGCCCCGTATTTTCTGTTTGAATGCCTTTAGCTTCCACTTCAGCACTGACTTTTGTCATGTTCTTTTTCTAGCAGGTTAAAAAGCCTTTATAGAGACTTCTGATAGAGAACCAAGACTTTTTTTTTTTAGCTTATCCAAGAAGAAGTCAAGTCTCAAAAGCTGCATTTACTCATTTTCATGTTACAGTTATCATCTCTTTGTAAGTTTTTATAAATCAGAAGAGAGTACTAGAGGATAGCTCTGGTAAATATTGTTTGTGCACAGGGAACATGTCTCTTATTTACAGAATCATCAGGGCTGGAAGAGAGCTTCAAGATCATCTGAGTCCGACTGTCAACACAGCACTGCTGTAATCACGCCTAAACCACATCCCCAAGTGCCACATTCAGACTCCACCACCTCCCTGGGCAACTTATTCCAATGCCTGACCACTCCTTCTGTGAAAAAAAAAATTTTAGATGTCCTTTGGCTAGTTACGGTACTTCTTTTCACTTTCCTCTACATTCTTGGATTTTTATTCAACTGCTTACCTTCAACATTTTCAGATTTCAAACTGGAGTCACTAAATAACATGATCCAATTTCTTTGCCGCTCCACTTGTATTCTTAGATAAAAAACTCAGAGGTAAGCCTTTGTGCTATAAGCTCCCTTCAAACAGCAATTCATTAGAACTACAAAAAATGACAAATCAGGAAGCAAAGAAACTAGAAGAAAAAAGCAGAATAAACTTACCATGGGTATTTGAAATCTGACAATAAAATTCCCCGGGACTGTATACTGTACACACTGTGACACTGACTGTTTGCTTAAGAGTTAATTCAACCCACTTGCATGTTCTTTTGTTTATCGTGTCCTCTAGAGAAGACAGAGAAAAAGAGAGAATGAAAAGATGTTTTTACAGGAAAAAAATTACACATCTTAAATGTTCATTCATATCCTTGAAATTCTTGTTATAAATAGCCTGACAGACTATAGTGAGAGCCTTTTTTGCAGAGTAAAATCAAGTAAGAGGAACATGCCAGTTGCTTAATGTATTTCTTCACTACCAAAAGGAGTGAGCCACAGATGAACAGGGAAGAGTAATCATACAACGAGGTACAGACTATGGGGCAACAGCCTAGGCAAGAGGGACACTGGGGAACCTTGGTCCCTGGGGAACTTGAGCTTCAAGAATGGTCATGCTGAGATGCTGTTTCATCTGCCCAATATCATGTCTGACATGAGAGCAACATATCAAAATGTGTTTGGATGCAGCCACGGGAGTTACCGTTCATTTGAATTTTATGTAACATTCCTTACCCTTCTGAACAATAATCATGTCTTGGCCACAAAGTGTCTATCAGGGAAGATCAAAAATTAAGGGATTTGAACATAGACTTGACAAAAAGACTTCCCCCCAGTTTTCAGAACCAATGGATCAGGAGGGAAGACATACATTTACCAGACACAGGATGGAAAAGAAGGATTTAACATGCTTCATAAGAGAGAAGCTAGGAATCTTCCCCCAGATTTCAAAGAAATCCAATATAACTTTTGCAAATGTCTCAGATAGAAGCTTCGGTCACTAAATGCAAAAAAGGCAATTTAGGCATAGCCTGGAAGCTCTATAGGCTACTGTCAAATTTTCAAGGAGTGAGTTAGGTGGGTTTATGTGTAAAATATAGGACAATGAAGATGAAAATAGAGAAAATACTTTTTGCACTAATGGACAAGGGCATAAGAACAAGCAGGTACTAGCTAGTCATATCCAACTAGAAACCATAAGACTTCTAACCAGAGTCAGTACTAACTTCCAAAAGTAGGCAATTCAAACTTTGTTATGTATGCACAGACACATACAGACACACGATTTCTTCATGGCAAAGTTGCCATGGCTAAACCTTTGAGCTGTGAAGCCTACACTTCATGAGCCAGACTGGAAAGCTCTGACCAGCAAAGAGCTTGCATTCTCTGTACCCACTCCAGTGGGAGATTACATAATGCCAGCTCAGCAGGACATGCTCATACTCACCATTTTCTTGCTTAACATCACTCATTGTGACTGCTGGTAAGGCCACCCTTGACTCCTCAGCTGCACAGCCTTCCTCTATGAGAAGGCTTGATATATTTATCGCCGGAGTAACTGATGTGTCCACAAGCTCCACCACAGATGTAGAACCTTCTTTATCCACTACTTTTACTGTGAACACTTTGTCTTTCACTAGATTTTTCATAAAAGAAGTACCTTCTGAGGTCCAAGTTCCCAGTGGTGGCTTCACACCTAAAAAGTGACACAGTATGGAAAGGTTTTGAGGTCAGTCCAAGTCTCACCAATGTGTGGAAAAGCACAACAAGGCTATGTAAAGCATCAGATACACCAGGTAACTCACCTTTACTCCTCTTGCCCATAACAAGATTTCAAAACCAGTTATTTAGATTCTTAACTTTTTAATTAGTTTAATAATTAAAAATTACACAAAGACAAGCATAAATTGATTGATCCTTGCTGAGAAAGAAAACTGAACTAGGAACTGTCAATGCCCTTTCCAACTTCACAGATTCCACAAGCCTATGGTGAGGAATCTATCAGTACTTTTACTAGATTTGCCATAGGGGAGTGGGACCAATACAGCTCTGAATTTGGAGATATAAAACGAAATCTACCTTCCCCTGCAGTATTAGAACCACAACAGATTTAAGAATTCCACATATCCAGTAAATTACTGATTGTGCTTAGAACAAAAGCATATGCAAAATCTAATGGTCATGTTCATGTAACAGTTTTCCAGACATACAACTCAAGTCACCAGGTACATTATGATAGATTTGTCACATTTTGTAGATATGCCACTACAGTTAAGAATTCTGGAAATAATGCCTACTGAAACCTGCATCCGTCCCCATATTTCCATGTAAGATACTACAGGTATGATGGCTATGTAATCCCACTTATTTTGCCTCTAGGTAGTTTGAAACACCTTATAATTTATTTCCTACCTGCCAAGGAACACCTTATGGCTTGAGCTGGCAAGTCCATTAATGCTGGAATCACAGGACGAAGTCTCATCAGCGGAACAGAGTCAGAATTACCATAATCCACATAGTCCACCAAAACAGTATCTTCAGAAGCATATGCTGTGACAGCAGCACGATACCAAAGATTGTCTTCTAGAAAGGAAGATACAAATGTTCATTGTATTTACTTGTAAATTCTGAGAACAGAATGATTTTTTTTGACATAAAAAATACATCTGTCTTGATACAATTCGGGACTACCAGGTCTTGGCTAAATAACGTTTTGAGAAGCAGCCTATCAGAGCCTCATCATTACATATAATCCCATTTCTTCTGTCCCTTTTGTGGGATCTGAAATTTCAAGTATATATTTATTTCCAGCCATGGGGAGATAATACTTAGCAATGTACAAAACCCCAAATTCCTTTGTGACCTCATAAAAAGCTATTCTAAATAATCTAAATCCAGTGTTAAGAGTTTGCTCAATGAAGGGTCATTCTTAAATAAGTATTTTATAGATATAATTTCTTCAATCATTACCAAGCATAATCCACAGCTAAAAACCAGACAGAAATGAAATAAACTCTATGTGAAACGTTTTTAAACATAATTATAGAATGCAATTTTAAAGTAACGTGAATTTGCATTTTCACTCTGTTTTTACCTGTGAACTGGGCACAGCACACACTTCCAACAGCAGGATGGAAAGATGGACTACTGGGAAATCTGCCACAATATTCATTAAGAGACACTTCAAGCTCAGCAAGTTGACCTAATGTTAAAATATATAAGTTTTGGAACATAGCCTGTCTTGCAATTATTACAAAAGTACACAAATATTAACCTCAAAGCCTGGAAGAACATCTTGTAGTCTAATGGAGATTATTTAAAGAGTTTAACATAATAGCAAAATAGCGATGAGACTAGAACTCTTCAATCAGTAAGACTGAAGAGGGTCCTCATGCAAGTGTGAGGAATCAGCAGTAAAGAGAAGGAATATGGAAAACCAGTGATGGACTTTTTGAACAGAGGAACAAAACTGAAGCCAGTGGAAATTGAAAGCAAGCTAGTGGAGGTGTGCCAGAAAGAAACAAGGAAGGCAGCTCTTTAAACAACAGGCAGACGATGAGGTCGGTCACTTCTTGCCAAAGGAGTGACCTATTGCTATTGGACTACCCAGAGTTAAAAGGCTGCAGATGTACACAAAAGAAAAATCCACTGCAGGAGATACACCAGATCACACCCAGCTGCCAAAGCCATTTTAGCTGAAAAAAGCCCACTGGCTCAGTCAGCACTGGGAGAGGGACACATCTCACCAATTTATTCTGCTTTTCATTGTCCCCCAGCCATCTGTTTATGGGCATTGTGGAAGATGCACCTGAAGGCCCTGCAGCCTCACGCTCTGGCCTCTACAGTGTCACTTACAGTCTTAGGTTTTATTCTGCCAGGAGGCACCAAAGCACTATTATCTGGCCTCCTCATATTCAGATATTTCCTCAGATATCATACTCAGATATTCTACTCATACTACATATCCAAGACGTTCAGTCCACACACCTAGTCTTAAGGAAACACTTCCCTCCACTGTTAAAGGGAATAACAAGGTATCATAGGAGTAAAAAAAGTAATTACAAACTCAAAACACATTTCTAGAACACCTGAGTGAACACATTTAACACTAAATATTTGTGATACGAATTGACTTCAGATTGCTAAAATCCAAGCCATATCACCTTTGTACTTTGCACTACTCAGACTGCCCACAAATTAACACAAGAGCAGTTAGTAAGTGATATTAACAGCTAACACTGCCAAAAACTATCCTCTACAATACTGTGGCTCTTAACTGACTGAAGCATGGCCTTAAGCTACAGGGAATCACTATTTCAGGTAAAACTATGAGACCAGCAACACCTCCCTCCAGCCACTCTCTAATGAAGAGAAAAATGCCATATTAGGCATCCTACATTCTGTTCCCAACATGTCACTTACAGGCATTGTCCATCTGCTGACAGAAGAAGGTGTCTGGATTTTGAATGTGGGAAACCATACCAGAAAATTTGTCTCCAATGCTTATAGAGACACACTTTGCAACTGAATTAGCACAGTGAAGAGAGTCTTCATCTTCAGGTATTTTCTTTGCACTTCCCTTTGAATGGTTTTCTGACACTGTACATAAAAAAGAAAAAAGGTTGCTGATCAAAAGCTAGATGACTTTGAAAATATAAACATATTGAAACAGTTTATTCTTTTTGTTGACGCTTTAGACTTTGAAGGCTCCTGTCACTTAATCCACAAAACTGATGCTCACATAATAATCACTAAAATTTTATACTATTATCACTAATATTTTATACTATTAAGAAGTGTATGAGCTACTGTCACTAGTGACCTGAAGGAAGCTTCACTAGCATATATTTTTAAGTGTGAGGGGATGCTGCTGAACAGCTTGAATATGGTGCAATATGGAAGGACCTAAAATTCCCCAAGTTTAGTTTGATTTGCTTGCTTACCTCTTGGAGAATCTCCTCTGTTGGCATCACTTTCTGGAATTAAGTGAGACTTCATTTCTAAGGGAGCCTTATTTAGGCAGTCGCCTAAAATACAGACATGAGAAAGCGATTTACCATGTAAGATAGCCATCAGTTAGTTTCATTTCAGAACTCTGCTCTGAGCCTGACCTATATCCCCTATATCCTTATCACAAGGTGAGCATGTTTGACTTATTTGCTCAGCACTTAATATGTTTAAAATGCAAAATAAAAGTAATTTCAGAGTTGCTCAACTACTTGAGTTTTCTGAACACATTCACAGCTCCAAGACTCTTCGACAAAATAAAATGAGCAAAGCAGTAACAATCAACATTTGTTTGCAGTCACTACTGTTAACTGAAAAACTGGTTAGAGCTTTTCAGACACAAAGGTTCATAACTTACCTCAGTATTTAAAACACTGATTATATAATGAGTTACTAAGAATTATAAAGAAATCTTGAGTTTCTTAGCTATTACATATTCTTTTTCTGATGCATGAGAACAGTATTCCAAGCTTTCAATATCATTATTTTCAAATGAAAACCTTAATACAGGTGTTTAAGTTGCTTGTGAAGTCATGGGATAAATGCCTGGAACATTTCAAGAATGCAGTGATATTTATGTGATGTTCCCTCCAAAAGGTTGGCAAGTTATATATTGCTTTGCCATTAGTGTGCTGTAAAGCAATCAAATGGGAAATATGCCCAGCACAATCCTGAATCAGTTGAATATACATGGGACTAAGAAGAACCATCCTTTTAGAGACTGCAGAGAGTATGACACAGAGAATAAGCTTCCTGCACACGAGGAACTTTAGCAAGCTAAGAGGATCGACCATCACTCCTTCAAAGTTTCTGTGGGCTGTAGATCAATGAAATGAATGTGCTCTCAGCACTATATTGTTCTTGTTCTCCAGGCAGAAGAAAACCTAAACAATACAGCCCTCCAAATAATGACAAAAGGTACACCTTGTGTGTATTGATCTTGTCTGACAATCAAAGCCACCCAGCTCAACTGAAAATCTGAATTCTGACTCCTCAAAGGTCTGGTGCTTGGCTTGTTTCTATCCACTGAGGCTTGCAAAGTCAGAAATACAAACATTCTTACAGAGTTCTCCAACTAGATACAGCAACATCCAGTGATTGCACTTTCTTTGGGATACTTTAGTGAGCATGTATGAAATATAAAAAAGCTGGTAAAATCCTAGATGGAACTAGAAAATGATACTTTAATTTTTAAAGAGTTAAAAAAGGATGAGATACAGAAACAAAACAGTACCAAATTTTCATGCATCTATTAAAACAAAGAAAAAAATAAACAAGTTAGTTTAGAACACACGGAATTTATTGCTATTCTACTGGAAAAGTAACCTTACCAAAATTTAAGGTTATTAAGCCTAACAAGGTATTTTGAGCACTGACATTTTAAGAATACCTCTATATGGAAAGGTAAAACAAAGCAAGTTGGAACAGTGACAAAAGGAGAACAAAAGAAAACACTCGTCTTTTAAGGGTGTTGGGGAGGGGTGTGAACATAAAAGCCTGAATTGTATTGGGTTTTTTCCCCACACTCAACTAAGTACTTACCAGCCTCTGGAAAAACAACATCTACAGCAAAACTCAACATCACTTCCTCCTGTAATATATCAACAACAGTTACTGAACAGTGGCCTGGAAAGAATTACAACTAGAACAAGATGGGTAGAGGACTGTTTGCCCCCTCAACTAAATAATTGAGGCCTTCAGAAATATCACCTTGCCTATAAAAGGTAAAGCTGCTGTTGGGATTTGAAGTGCTATCAATTCAACTAACTTCTTAACTCTCTTCTAAAGAATTCGGCAATTAAGTAAAAAGAGAATCCACAGAAGCTGAATTACTCTACTTAAAACAGGTATAAGTTATGTTTAAACTGCAGTTGTTCAGCTGTAGCTTCAAAGAGTACATGACAGAGGAGTTCTCTGTACAGTGCAAACACGAGGCTAGTTGGAGGCATGCACGTTTATTCCCTTCCACAAATACAATCCCAAGAAGCAACGAAGACAAAAAAATCAACTCCTGCAGAAGAGTTCATAGGAAGACTGCAGGCTCAAAGTAAGATAAAGAGAGGCTTCAAAATATTACAAAGGAGAACTGTGTCATCTTTAATTCCTGGTACAGCAAAGAAACAACAGCTTATCTGCAGTTGTTACTGTTCAATATTACATTAAATTTACTTCTCTAATAAACTGCCAAGGCTTCAAGCATCACCTCATGATCTATACAGAAAAGAAAGCACCAGAAGTTTTCTGAACTGGACACACTACATCTGTTTCCTTTCTATAATTCCTCCAGCAACATCATGCATGTCTTGATTTTTAACTTTTTCACATATGTTTTTTCAAACAATACCAGAGTTGTCTCTGATAGTGCCTTTAAGGGCTCTAGATGTAACTATTTCTGAATGCTTCCCCCAGTAACTTTTCATTTGAAGCACTGATCTTTCTAAAAGGAGAAACTTGTTCCTTTCCTGTACAGGTTAAATCTCGCTCACAGCAGATCCATTCAAGAAATAGTCAAAATTGTATTCCATACCTTAAGACAAACTCCCTCCTTGGTTTTGTTCTTACTTGCACTGTAATCAAAGAAAAAATGTTAATTCTGAAGAACCAAAGACTGACAAGTAGCATTAATAATACAGTCTACTTGCAAATAGAAATAAAAGGCTGTGTTCATAATATGTGTTTTTTGTCAACCCTTATTCCTCATCCAAGAAAATGAACTATATGTTAGTTCCCTATTAAGCAACACCTGGTGTGTTTTTCCTGACAAACTGATTTTGATTAAAATTGAGATATCTGACACTGTTGTGGAGTTCTGCTAACACCTTAATCCCAAGCCAACCTCAGGAACTATAAAATTGAAAAAAAAATTGCTATTTCAGTAGAATACAAAAGTAATATTCAGGTAACATACATGCCAGACTGTCCCCATGTTTCCCTCCACATTCATCACTGCAGCAAAACTTGTCCAAAAAAACAATCTCCTTTGTGTACACCTGGCTGCAGATTTGCTGAACTGCAATCATCACTCCTTGCTAGAGACTGTCAGTTAAAATGCTCAGATCACCCCCTAAGCTGTTCCAAAGTCAGCCAGTCAATCTGTACTCTGTCATAAACTAATGGTGCTTACTTTAGTTGAAACAGATTAGTGAGTGATCTATTGAGCATCCAAACCAGCATGTAAAAAACAATGAGCACCAGAGAATGGTCTGGCTCAAACAACTACTTCTGATTGCAACTGTGCTCATCAAAGATAAATATCCACGAATTTCACTGACATTACAGCCAGATTCAAAGGGTGCTCCTCAGAACCTGCAATCCCTTAACCATGACACTGCTGAGAGCAGAGTCTTGTTTCTCCTTTCCCTATGTTAAGAACAGCAATAACAAAGTCATGAGACAAACTGGTATCCTTACTGCATCCTCACCTGGTAAAATTAATGCTTTTGTTTTAAATCACACTACAATATGCCTTAAGAACTCCAAAAATATCTTTCAAGTAACCCTTCTGAAGCAGCAGAGCTGAGTTTTCCATCAGGTGTAAGATAATGCAGTACTAGCCTAAGAACAAGCAACATATTTTACTGTGACAGTGCCTTCCAATGGTCATTTCTGTTGTTTTGGGAGGGATATTGTCTTTCTGTGCAGATTATGTGGCAGAACTTTTAACAAACTTACTTCTGTTTAATGGGATCACATACAACCCTATGTGTTGGCCAGTCTTTTTTCTGACAATCTGCAGAGCAATAGTATGTTTGCATACATTGTGAACACCTGAGAGTTCCTAAAGAAAAAAAGACAGAAAAGTCTGAGAGAAACATATATTGGAATGGACAAGAGCTGTTAAGATAATTGCTTTACAAAACAGCTCCACTACTATTCTAAGCACCTACAAAGAGGTATTTGTATTCACACACAGCTGTTAGACATTAATGCCAAAATGTCCCAAATTACTTCCACATTTAAGGTAAAAACCCCACCACTTTTGATAAGGAGATGCTATCTCCTGTTTATCAGTTCTACTACTCCAACTATGTTCTGAATAGTCTGTATTTGCGTCTCAGAGTCAAAAATATACATTCATTTTAAGAAACTTCTGAGCAAGCCTGATCCGCTTTCACTGACAAATACACTGTATGTCATAGACTACAGGACAACAGGCACTTACCATACAGACCACAATGATGGCAAGTCCCACCTTTAGGGGGTGGTACTAACAAACTCAAGAGACTCTCATCACAGCAAACAGAAAAAGCATTCTTAGAGAAACATTGCATTTTCTTTGGCTTCCCATTAATTGAGTTAGAATGTGAGTCCTGTGGAAGAAAAACCTGAAGTTATTCTTACTAGAAAAATGTATTCTGATTTACAAAAACATGACAACAAAAAGAGCCGAAACTTCAGAGTTCTAGAATGAGCCACATATGCTGATCATTTCTGCTATCCAGAAATGCTCAGAATACTTGGAGCATGAAATAACTCACAGTATTTTCTTCATCAGCTGCAGCTGTCAAGTTTCCTCTACAAGTTTTGTCTTCCATGGAACTTCCTAGAAGCAGAAGTTTTTGCAAAGGGATCTGATTAACAACACTAATGCATGTCTATGTTATGGAGTATTTGCAGGAAGAAACAAGGATCTTGGCTACTCCTACTATTCTACCAGCACATTTGAGCACGTGGGGATGCTAGGAACATGACACGCTCTGGAAGTCACTTCTTGTTTTCACTCTGATACTACATTTATTCAATAATACAATCAGTGGTATTATTAAAGCAACAGTTTTAACTGTTCTGTGCTTACCACTCAATATAATGCCCATAATGTCCTCCACCCATGAATTTGCTTCAATTAAAGTTGTTTAGCAGGAAGAAAAAAAAAAATTACATAATTTGCAATAGTCAGAACAGGCAACTTTACAGTAGCTGAAACAGTACGAGTTTCCTCATTACTGTTGAAAATGTGGCCTATGTTATACCTCTGCATAGTTTTGTCACATCAGCAAGTATTCAGAAACAAAATCTCCGAAACAAGAGATTCTGACTTTCTAGTGAGTGCCTTATAAACCTTGTAGCCTTTCCTGGGAGTTTTTTGTCCATGAAACAACTCTTACAAGACATTCAGCTAAGCCTGCATACCAACACACTAGGAACTCTGTTTTTATAAGTGTGCAACTCATTCGCCCACAAAGAATTTGTTTCAGTTGTAGGCTATACATGCCATTCAGAGTTTGTTCCAGTCTGGCAGGACTATTACCTGAGATCTCCACTGAGCCATCATAAAGCTTATGTGGCCTTTTTATCCCCACCTGTAAACAAGTTAATCTTGTAAACTTTGCCTGAACTCTGGCCTAACATGAAATCAAATTTCATGAACTCTCCAGACCCAAGACGGTTGTATACCAAGCCTTTCCCACTCCTCAGCTTGGAGTAGGAGAACATGGATCAGATAGTACCTCTGATGAGGCAAGAAACATAGCTAAAAGAACTCCAACTCCCACTGTGGATATCTGTCCCAAATTCCCTACTCCAAATATCCTGGTTTTTTTCCAATTATCTAAGGCATTTCAGCCTGCACAGGTTTGGATAATTAGGAGCTAGTTGCATTTATAAGCCATACTCGTACTGATGACGTTCATCAATAATCAAGCATTTACACAATAATGAAAGAACAAAGTCAAGATACCTGTGTTAAGCTTCAGACAAAGTCTCTCTTATTGCACTTGTGCTGCAGTTAAAACTTTCTACTGTACTGTTTCTACACTTGTAAAAAATATTGCGCATTGTTTGCTTACAAAATACTGATTTTGGTTAGATAATGAAAAACTCAGACTCAAAACTGGAAGTCTTTTAACAGGAAGCTGGCACTGATGCTTAAATCTGCACCTGCAACTTCATTATGTTGGAGATAAGGTGTTTCACCATCATGTCACACCAGAGTATGACCAAAGATGGCAGTGGGCCAGGTAACTGCAAAAGCATGGATTTAAAGATGAATTCAAGCAGACTCACGAATTAAAGTATTTTTGGGTCATGTTCTGAAGCCATATTTCAGCATCCATTTTGGAAAGGCTCATTCTCTACCGTTTGTTTCTTTAGTCTGCACAACAAAAAGCTTTCTAAGTTACAGACCTTGACAATAAACAAACACCGCATATTAAACAACGAAAATTCCTTCAGGAGAGGAACACACTACAAGCAGGAGTGGCCATCACCAACTGCACATGAAGCTCGATGGATCCACAAGAGACGTGTCTCTCTGGAGGAGACCTCACTGTAGTTTGGGTACAAAAAGTTTGTAGTAATAAAAAGGAAGGCTGCACTCCTGGGTTCCTCATGACCGGGAGCTCTGGGACAAACACGGGCTGCCTGAGAGGAACCACGGACCGGGCTCTGCTGAGATGAATTTCTGGCACCTGCTTTCCAAACGTTAACACTCGATATAATTATTTTAAATGTAAAAGTCTTGCTGTAGTATATAGGCGAAATCAAATTAAAACGAACTTGCAGATAAAGCAGAGCAGTTTTCGAAGCGACACTGCAACCCACTCAACCAGAAATGCACTTCCGCACCCGAACAGTAGTGTTAGATGCTATTTTAATTAAGCTAATTCAACTAAGAATAAAATTAGACACCCCGGCCCCACGGCCTCCAGCCCAGCTCGCAGCCCGCCCGGCGCCTTTCCCCCCTGACAGCCCCGGCCCCTCTCCCCACTCAGGGCAGCACTAACCCCCTGGGCCGCCCCTGCCCTCTTCTGCCCATCGAGGCAGCGCTCATCCTCGGCTGCCTCCGACCCCTTTGCCCCCCTCAGGGCAGCACTCACCTCCGACCGCCTCCGGCGCGGTTTCCTCCTCAGGGCAGTCCTGAGGGACTGCCCTGGCGCAGGGGCCAGTCCCTGGCGCTAGTCCCTGGCGCTCCCGTCCCAAGCCGTGTGGTCTCGGTCTCTGTCCCGGTCCCGGTCCCGCCGCCCCGCCCGGCCGGGCCCGCGCTCTCTCGGGGCGGGGCGTGGCACGTGCCGGGCGCGCGAGGGGAGCCGGCGGTGACGCCATCTCAGCCTGGGAAGGGCGGGCGGAGCAGCCCCGGGCACCGCGGGCCTATAGCGGCACATGCGGGGCCGCCCACGAGGCACAGCCGGCCCGTGTCAGGAATTGTGTGGACGGGAGGACCAGGAGAGTGATTCATCCCCCTGTACTTGGCGCTGGTGAGGCCGCACCTGGAGTGCTGCGTCCAGTTCTGGGCCCCTCAGTTCAAGAAAGATACTGAGGTGCTGGAGCAGGTCCAGAGAAGGGACGAGGCTGGTGAAGGGACTGGAGCATAAGTCCTATGAGGAGCAGCTGGGGGAGCTGGGGTTGTTTAGCCTGGAGAAGAGGAGGTTCAGGGGAGACCTCATCACTCTCTACAACTCCCTGACAGGAGGGTGTAGCCACGTGGGGTCCGTCTCTTCTCCCAGGCAGCCAGCAGTAGGACAAGAGGATACAGTCTTAAGCTGCACCAGGGGAGGTTTAGGTTAGACATTAGGAAGAAGTTCTTCACAGAGAGAATGATTGGGCATTGGAATGGGCTGCCCAGGGAGGTGGTGGAGTCAGTGCCCTGGAGGTGTTTAAGAAGAGACTGGACGTGGTACTTAGTGCCATGGTTTAGTAGACAGGGTGGTGTTGGGTCATGGGCTCAGTAATCTCAGAGGTCTTTTCCAGCCTAGTTGATTCTGTGATTCTGAGGTTACTGCTGCAGCAGAGTGCTGGGTCAGACCCCTCACCTGGCCACCACAACTGGTGCCTCCTTGCCAGTGTCCCCTGTCCCAGGACCTGGTAGCTGTGGCTGTGTGGTTTTCATATGGACTGTGGCGTGGTTGTCAGAGCCGTGGTCAAAAATACATTAGTCATAAATTGTATTACACCCAGTGTGTGGCAAGCGACGGGTTGGATTTTATTACTCAAAAGCTCCAATAATTTTCTCGCTCTGTCTTCAACAAAATTCGCTGAGGGACAGTGAAGTATTACAGTATCATAAAATTATTTGGGTTGGAAAGGACCTTAAAAATCATCTAGTTCCAATTCCCCTAGAATGGGCAGGGACAGCTTCCACTAGACCAGGTTTCTCAGAGCCCCATCCAGCCTGGCCTTGAACACCCTTAGGGATGGTGTTGCAAATTACAACAAGGTGGCAGTTAATGAAATGTCATGAAGGGTGAGAGCTCGGTAACAAGTCAAGTCGGCCCAAGCCAGTTAAGGGACTCTGTGGCCTCCTAAAGTAACAATTGTTCAGAAACATGTACTCTGATGAATATGTATATCCCTGGCTAATAAATATGTACCATCTGGAGCCAGGTGTGCACCTTAGGCTGAGTTATCCCCTGTACATCTGTGCTGTAATAGAGTAATGCCTGCTCCTTAATACTGCATTGGTGTTAAGGAGTTTTATTCTCCAATTTCAGTGACAATGGGCCATCCACAACTTCTCTGGGCAACCTGGGCCAGTGCCTCACCACACTCACAGGAAATGATTTCTTACTAATATCTAATGTAAATCTGCCCTCTGTCAGTTTGAAGCCATTCCCCCTTGTCCTATCACTACATGCCCTTGTAAAAAGTCCCTCTCCAGCTCTCTTGTACTGTTAGGTACCTTTAGGTACAAGGTCTTCCCACAGCCTTCTCTTCTCCAAGATGAACACTCTGATTCTCTCAGCCTGTCTTCATAGCAGAAGTGCTCCAGCTCTGTGAGCATCTTCATGGCCATCATTACCCACGGCTGTCCCAGTAATCCCATGCATTCCTTGGTGATCCCTGTAGTGTGCTGCTCTTACTGATGCAAAAAGATGAAAGAATAATTAAGAGTTACAAAATACTAGCTACAGGGAGCTACAGCACTTTCCTTAGCTGTTAATTTCAGAAAAACCTTCATGTTATACTCACAACTCTGTGCCTGAGCAGCCTTGGTCTTCTCCTGACTTGGCCTCTCAGTGCTTCCCAGCAGCAGGCACACCCACGTCTTAGGCCAGGTGTCCATAGCAGACAATGTGTACAGCTGCTTGCTGTATTTTCTCTGATAAAATGAAAATTCTCTCATGACATCAGTTAGGCAGCCTTATTTCATACAAATTCAGAAATGTGTGAGATCTATGCAAAAGGATGAAATTTGATACATAAAATGGATGCATTTGTATTTTAAAATATTTGCATTGTGCCTTGCAGCCTAGAAAATACATTACTTCATCTCCTTTTTCCAACCTTGCTTTCATTTGTCCTTTCTCCTCTTTCTTTTCTATACAAGGTGTTTTCCCCTTTTCTTCTTTTAACTTTTGTTTCCCATTCTCATGTTTCTATCTACATGGGAAAACATACTTCATCCTCAAGACTGCTGCAGTTATGCTACTACTCCGATATGATCTCAGGTGTTCCCAGTGCTGTGCAATTAAACTTTCAACAAAAATAAATTAGTCTGGTCTATTTTAGTGCCTATATTGTTGTACTTATTATTAAAGTGTATAAAATCAGTGATGGATTTTATTCTTACATGTTCTGTACAGCAGGGAATAATTATCTCTGTTCACAGAGAAGTATCTGAGGCACAGCTATTCTGCCTTAAAGACATTTAGAGTCTGGCTATGACAGCATTTCAGTCTAAATCTTCTGTGTTTAAGTCTAGGATCCTGTCTGCCAAACCATTGTTCTAAGCATTCTCAAAGTGCAGAACACATCTAAGGGCTGCTAAGTTTTCTCTAGGTGGTTTAGATACCACCTACCAAAGCCAGAGGAGAGACTCTTCTGGGCTCCAATGAACCACCAGCCCTCAGCTGCAACCTGAGCAGAAGCTGACTGTATCAGAGGCTGCTTTGAAAGCAAGAGGTGAAATTAGGTGGGATTATGTGGGATTTCAGGAAATCCATCTGCCAAATTGCCCAGCATTGCATATCAGAGTAGGCACAGTTGTACATTGGGAGGTTGCTGGGAAACAGGGTAATCATGATCATACAGCCTTCATTGCCTCCCTGCACTTTGTTCCTCTGTCCCTAAGGTTAGCTCACCAGTCCTCATGCCTAAGAAGAACTCTGTCATTCAGACCTCTCTCTCTCTCTGTCTCCCCCTCTCTCTCTCTCAAAAAAAAAAAAAAAAAAGAAGAAGAAGACGACTTTGTGGCTTAAAACATCCATGTTTCTAGTACATTTAGCTGGCTGGTCATTTCAATCCTCAGTGCCTGCTGAAGCAAACAGTGCTGCCAGTCACAACAGTCTTTTGAAATTACACTAATTAACACTATAGACTGTTCTGGAAGTATACTGACAGATTATGATGAAAAGGGAAGTCAAGAATCCCACTGGAGACAGAACTTTATCAGCATGTGAATAAACACAAAGTTTTCTTGCATTTAAGGCAAATGTTTTGTTTTTGTTTTTTAAGTGTCAGTCATTTGGAACTTTCCATGCCTCAGGATAGTGCAACAAGAAAGGGCAGGAAATGACAGCAGTAAAATTCATTCTAAAAAGAAAAAAATAACAGGTCTGGCTGCAGCAATGGAAAAAAATAATAGAACTGTAGAATCCCAGGTCAGGTATACTATGAATACCAGAATACAAGTATCATCTGGTCATCTAGTGGCAAAAGCGCACACTAGACAAGATGGCCCAGCACCCTGTCCAGGTGAATCTTAAAATTGTCCAGCGTTGGGGAATCTACCACTTCCCTGGGGAGATTATTCCAATGCCTGATTATTCTTATTGTGAAACATTTTACTCTTGTATCTAATTGGAATCTCCCCATAAGTGACTGGTATCCATTACCTTTTGTCTTTTCCATGGGACTCCTTGAGTCTCCATCTTCTTTGTAGCCACCCTTTAAATACTGGAACATGGATAAGGTCTCCCCTGAGCCTTCTTTTCTGATGGCAGAAGAAACCACTTATCTCAGCTGTTCCTCCTATAGCAAGCTTCTCAGACCTTTGATCATCTTTGTGGCCCTTCTCTTTCCCCTCTCCAGCCTGTCCACCTCTCTTTTGTACAGCAGGGACCAAAACTGAACACAGTATTCCATGTGTAGCCTGGCAAACACTGAGTGGGACAAATACTTCTCTATCTGTGCTGGTGATGTCCTTGTTCATGCAGCCTAGCATCCTGTTGGCTTTCTTTGCCACAGCAGCATCCTGGTTTATGTTGTCCCAGGTGCAAGGCCTTACACTTGATCTTGTTGAATTTCATAAGGTTCTTCTTAGCTCATTCCTCCAGCCTATCCATGTCTTCCTGCAGGGTAGCTCTCCCTTCCAAAGTGAAATATAAATGAGTGTCAGAGGTAACTGAGCACAGTACTGTTAGCATGGAGCCTGATCAGAAGCGACATCACAGGAGCTGCAGGATGTTGATGTAGCTTGCCTGCAATTGTTAGCAAGAGCTTCGGGCTATCCTACATGTAGGTTCTGTAATAACTGTGCCAGTGTGTCATTAGCTGTAGGATCTAAGTGCCTAGGAATTAGCTGAGACACCACTGGGCTACATGCTGAACAAAGGACAGCCTACGCAACATATAATGAAAATAGTTTTTTTCAGTTATAACTTAGAGCACTTGAGTGATCATAGGCATGCTTAGGATTTACCATGCATAGATCAGACACAACAGTGGTGGCAAGCAGCTTCAGCAGAGGTGCTGTCCTTACCTGACACAGGGAGGGAAGATGGGGTTCCCAGGGCTTTGTGGATGGGGCTCCCTGACAACCCCTGGCAAACTGTGCTTGCTCAGAATAAAATGGTTAGACAATGAAAACCATTCCTAATGAAGAAAATAATAACTCTTCATGTAATCTTGATATGATGTGAAATGTAGGAATCAAGTCAGCCATCCGTAATTACAGTATAACAGACCAGTGTTCTGAGAAATACAGAAGATGGGAGTTGAACAAGCTGGACTGTGCTCCCAACTCCTCCTTGGCAGTGCCAGATATGGCTCTTCATCTGCTGTTTCAGCCATCTCATTGTTTTCCCTTAAAGTGGAGTTGCAAACACTTTTTTAGCTGAAGAAGACAACATATATTTGTAAGCACTTTCAGCAGGCAAAGCTATAAAAATGCTCTGTATAATTGACAAACGTCAACTGGACATTGAGCAATTACATGAACACTTACTTTTCTTTTTCTTACATAACAAAGCATGAGCCAAAAGTTAGAACTACAACCTTTTGAATATGTGGGCCAAATTCAGCTTCTGCCTCTGCAATGCAGAGCTTGTCTGCAGCAGAAGAGAAGTCTTTGTGTAGGACTGTCTGTCTTTCAGATGGTTAGTTCTCTCACTCAGGAATTGTTTTCCTCAGCATTTGTACATGCCAAATGACAGCTGTGACTGGCTAATTAAGAGGTACAGTAATTCATTCTTATTTAATATGAACGCAAGCAGTTTGGGGACGGGCTCTCTCTGTGACATGTCATTATCATTTCCTAAGTATCTGTGGCTGCCTCCTGGGGATAAGATACTCTTTAGATGAAAATGTGGCCTAAGCACAGGTATTACAGGAGTCAGAACTGTCAACATCAGTTCTGGTACTAGAGCTATGAGGAGTCTAGCTGAGTACAAAAAAACCCCTTTTCTCCAGCCTTTAAAGAACTCCACTAACCAGGCTCTATTTTCTTAACCTGATTTCAATCCTGCTGAAAAAAAAATGTCCAGAATAAAAGGTAAAAATCATCTGAAATTCTGCCAAGTCTGGTGGAACATGCTAAACCACACACAATTAGCATCAGTGAGACTACAAAGTGTTCAGCAAGGCAGAAGTGCAGATCTTAGAAGGACGGGGCCAGAGTACATTGATGTCTCTGAAGTTGCCTTTAAATAACTAGAAGACCAAATAAGAAGCATTTGGGGACTGAAATGACTGTGTTACAGAGCAGCAGGGCTGTGTGAACTTTGTGGCTCAGCTGCAGAACAGGAGCAGGAGAGGCAAAGAAGCCTTTCTGAAAGCTAAGCTTAGATTTGGACTGTATGGCAATTAGCAAGTGAGTTTTGCATGGCACTGCTTTCTGAAAAGGGACAATTTTTACTTATCCCTATTCCACACCTGATCTTTTTTGTATTATTTAATGAGATGGAATGCACAGCATATTATGAACAAAGCAAGGGATAGACGTTTGCCTTTAAAATGGTATTTGGAGGTTAAAGCTGAGGGCACAAGTTGTCTCTCCAACCTACTTTCATTTATGATCTAAACTTAATAATGCTCTTAAAGACATATGCCTGCATATGACTGACTCCTTCACGGCTTTAGAAGTGATGGCTAGGACTTTGTTTAGTTACCTGAAGGAGTATTCTCTTTCCCAAAATAAAAATTATAGTTATGATAGCACTGAACAGTTTGCAGATTGATTTTCTCTAAAATCCCATTGTTCTTTTTAAGGATCTGTAAAAAGGTTTTGGCTGGGATAGAGTTAATTTTCTTCCCAGTAGCTGGTACAGAGCTGTGTTTTGGATTTCCAACCAAAATAATGTTGATAACAAACTAACGTTTTTAGTTGTTTCTAAGTAGTGTTTACACTATGTCAAGGACTTTTCAAATTCTCATGCCCTGCCAGCAAGAAGGGAGGGAACAAGAGGCTGGGAGGGAGATGGCTTGGACAGCTGACCCCAGCTGGCCAAAGGGATATTCCACACCAAATGGTGTCATCCTCAGTACATAAACAGAGGGAAAAGCTGACCAGGGTCTGCTATTTGGGAACTCTCTGGGCATTGATCAGCGCGTGGTAAGCAAGTGCATTGTGCATCACTGGTTTTGTACATTCTAATTCTTTTATCATCATTATTATTAATATAATTATTTTCTTTTCTGTCACATTAAACTGTCTTTATCTCAACCCACGAGTTTGAGTCTTCCAGTTCTCTCCCCCATCTTGCTGGGGAGGGACACGAGCCAGCAGCTGTGTGGGGCTCAGTCGCTGGCTGGCATTAAATGACAGGTTTCAAGGGAGCATTTTCTAGGAGACTAAAATTTGCATTTGCAGCTCTGAAATTCCAAATACCTAGAAAGAATATGGAGAAAAATAACTTGCTCTAAAATAAGTCTCCTAATTAATGTTTGCAAGTAAAGTTATGCAGCACATTCTGTTTTCAAGGTCATCCACAGTAGGAACGGAAAAAATCATTACTGTTGTGCAATGATTTCATATATGCAGGTATGTGCATGGTTTTTTTATGTATATAAAATAAATTAGCCAAAATAAAGGAACAGTCTGATCTAACATCAAAGTTAGGCTTGCTATGAGTAGAGGATTGTACTAGGTAAGTTTCTGAGGTCCTTTCCAACCTGAATTATTCAATGATTTTAACTTGCTTTTCTATTGTTATGTTTAAGAACTTACTGCAGGAGAGATGCCAGTGCTTATTTTAACTGAGCTGCTATAGTAAATACAACTGCTTTCACTTAACAGCTTGTCTGCTAAGGTATTTTTTTCAATTTATTTTGTATTAAATAGAATGGCATTTATGCCTTGCTCTAGATTCCAAAAAGCTTTGTGTGCCACTGAAAAATTGCTGCTCCCATCTCTGAAATGCAGTTTTTGATGCCTAGCAAATTTTTCACTTTTTTTTTTTTTTTAAATCCAGTCAGAATAAGGAATGAAGTCCCAGCAGGTGTTAAGTGAAGCTGGGCTCCATTTATTAACATCACTGGACTGACTCTTAGTGACATGTAGGTGCAGAGGGTTTTGATGTCATGTGTAGGGGTTGGTTCTGGAGAATGAGGTGCTGTTTACTTAAGGGTGAAGAGATTCTATTAGTCCTTACTTGTGCACTGATCTTGCAAAAAGGAGAGGTGTCTTTGTGACCATCTCTCTGAAAAGTCTTGAGGTGAAGAGTCCCTCCTGTACGGCAGGAGGGCTCCTCAGGGCTCTGGGTCTTGGGTACCGCCATAGAATGCCTGACATGAGATCCCTTGCCCAGAAAGGTGCATGTTTAAATAAGAAGAGAGGGGAAAAAAGAACTACAGATTGAAATAATTTTCAGTCACATGCTCTAAATTCTCTACTGTGTGAAATCCCATATTCTGTTGGAAAAGACCTCTGAGATCATCGAGTCCGACCTGTGACCGAACACCACCACGTCAACCAGACCATGGCACCAAGTGCCGCGTCCAGTCTTTCCTTGAACACCTCCAGAGACAGTGACTCCACTGCCTCCCTGAGCAGTCCATTCCAATATCTAATCCCCCTTTCTGTGTGGAAATTCTTCCTGATGTCCAACCTGAACCTCCCCTGGCGCAGCTTAAGACCATCTCCTATATCCTGTAGGACCAGCCGCTTGGAGCTGTTAGCACCGTCAGCGAACGTGTCGTTTCGTGCCCCTGGATCACAGCAGATCGCAGCCTTTCGGGGCGCCGCTGGCCCCGGACCCCGCGGTGCCGCCCGGCCGGTCCCGCCCCGGGGCCCCGCCGGCTCCCCCCGGTCCCGCCCCCGCTGCTGGGCCGGGCCCCGCCCGCCGCCGCCATCTTTGTTGATGTGTCAGCGCGCCGGGCCGGGGCGGCCGGCGGGGAACGGCACCGGAGCGCCGTGTGCCGCCATGGCGGGGCTGTTGTTCACCCTGCCGGCCGCGTAGCGAGCGGGTGAGGGGTCGCGCCGGGGGAAAGGGGGGCGGGGGTGTGTATGTGTGCGTACGTATGTGTGTGTGGGTGGGTACTCGGTGGCAGCGCCCCCCAGCCCCGCGGGCGCTGCCGGGGTCCCCGAGGGGGCGGCGCGGGGCACCCGCAGCCGAGGGCGTCGGGGCTCGGGGGACGGGACGGGACGGAACGGGACGGCGCTGCCCGGCGGGGTCGGGGAGGGGGCGGCGCGGCAATGATCCGCTTCGCTGTCGGCGGACGATAAACCCGGGGGGGACGTGGCCGCGGGGGCGGGAGGAGGAGAGAGGGAGGCAGACAGACAGACAGACAGACACACCTCCCCCGGGTGGCCGCGGCGGGGCATCTCCCCGTGCGGGTGGGGGCACTGGGCTGGCCACAGGTCCGTGGGTGAGGCACAGGGAGGTGGGAGCGCGGTGACACGGTGGCCGGGGGGTGCAGTCCTGCCTTGACAGCCCCTTCTCAGCCAGGACCTCCGGGCGGGCAGCGCTGGCTCCGGTGCTGGCTCGCAATCTCTTTGTTTCTTGACAGCTTTCTCCTCCACGGTGTTAATTAGGTTGTCCTGTTTCGTTTGGCTGCGTCTTGATTTCGCTGTATGGTTAAATAATTAGGTAACAAACCCCAGTAACTGTTAAGCCAGTATGAAGGTTATTTTTTAGACTCGGCTGCGGTGCTGCGGTACAGTGTGTCCTGGCTTTTGCGGATGGTATTTGCAAAAGCTGCTTGCCCTTCTAGGTTTGAAAGAAGGACTTCAGCGAGGTGATTATGATGTAGGCTTGCGGATTTTGGCTCTTATCCTGGAAAAAAGTCTGCACAGGTGAGTCTGATATGTGTATACTGCCAGCAAGACTCTGTGCAGACCAGCAGTGGATTTCTTGTGAATTTGAAACCTGTGTGTAAGATTAAAAGTATGGCATTCCAGCTTTAGTGTTGGTTTGCTTTACCTTCTTGTAAAACTGCTTTTCAGAAGTCAAAATGTTGCAAGCAGAATGCAGTAAAACCTCACATGTGGCCGGTGTCTCAGAATGTTTTGTTGTATAAGGAAATTGTTGTAACAGAATGAGCCACAGCTGCTTTTCTCTGTCTGCAAGGAAATGTAATCACTAGTAGCTATGAATGCTTGTGTTGCCATTGACTTTATGGAGGAGATGGTTAAGCTCTAGAAATATGGAAACTGAAAGTGAAGATGTTTCAAGAGGCCATAAGATGACATTTGAAATGACATTTTATGAAAAAAACCCCCAAACCTAGTTCTGTATTGCCTTTGAGTCCTCCTTTTTCTGAAAATCTTCCATCATCTATTCTTGTCTTGGCTTTAAAACAGTATTATTCTATCATTTTATAAGACTTAATTTGGGGTTGTTGACAGATGTTTGTCCACATCAGTGTTTCAAACTGTTGAGAAAAGGACTGAAGAATCAAATACAGAGAGTGTTTTTTTAGGTCATAGTTAGCAGCTATGTTGCTTAACGCTACCCAAGGCTAATATTGGATTTCCCAAAGCTGGCTTTTTAAAGAGCTATGAAAAATAGAAAGGCAAGTGTTTTTTTTTTAATTTTATAGTGTTATTAGGCATGTTGAATCAGTAGTCTGCAAGTTTTGCTGATGTGTGGGTTCCAGGAGGCAATATCCTACACTTAGTTCTGGGCTGGCTTGTTCTGAACTGATTTTCCTATTGCCAAAAACAATATTGGAAAACCTTATGGATAATTCTTATCTTCAAGTCATAGACCAAGACCCTGCTGGATCAGATTGAGGGTGAAAAAAAAAAGCATCAGAAACAAACTGGTGTCATAATAGGGGACAAAATCATGACCCTAATTTCAAGAAGTACATGGAATACTGGTTGATTTTTTTACTGCGATAATATTGGATATAATAATACCTCATATTAAGTAACAGAAGGCAGTCTTCTGTAGACTTACAGTTGACTTGTTCACATCCTTAAAGGGCTGAAGTTTTTTACTCATTTGTTTCCAGGGATACTGGAGAAACTCTCTAGGAAAATCAGGTTTGAAAAGAGTAGAGCCTTACCGTCCCCCTGAGTGGTGTTTTCCAGTATACAGTGATCATGCAGACGGTAATGCCGTGGTTGGAATTTTACAACCCTTTTGCATGTTCCGGAAACAACGTGTGAAGAGAACCATTTAAAGCAAACCTGCTGTCATCTCCAGTGCCAAATATGCTAAGATCTGTATCGTACAATGCCATAACATTACAGGTTTGTGAGAAGGTCTGCCAGGGCTCCAACTTCTGTAGTGTGAACAAGAGTTACGGCTTTGTTATAGGTGTAGAAGACCTGTCATAGAATGTGCGCTCAGTCGTAAATTTGATTTTTTTTATCCTCCCTTAAGACATTCTTCTTTGCACAGGTGATGTTATCAGTGTCAGAATGTGAATGTGAACAGGGCAGTAGTAATAATGAGTGCCTTGGCTGCTACTGGCCCTGTTGTAAGCAAAGCTGCAAGGATGATGCTGAAATCTGAAAGGTTAGAGTAGTGCTGTTGCTGGCATTGCATTGGTTGCTGAAGTGTAGACTCATTTTCTTAACTTAAAGAGTTGTTCTGTGCTGAAGACATAGCAGTAACAGAAGGTTGCAAGTCTGTACGTAAACCCTTAAGTATCCAAGTCTTATGAAGTTCTCAGTTAAAAGGATGCTGTTGCTAGAATGTTGTTTTCCCCTGATAGATGAGCTTCCAACCTTTGGACTAGTGTGACAAAAAATAACACTCTCAAGGTGTACCCGGTGGCTTGTGATGGGAACAAATCCAGCCTCACTTGTTAAACCTTAACTGATGGACTTTATTTTCGAGTGGTGCTGTTACTTGACTCCAGACGTGGAGTTAATATGACCATATTATTAACACTTGCATGAGGTTGGTGGAAAACCTGGTGGTGCCCTGAAGGAATCATATGCTATTGTTCAACTATCAAACTTGTGATGTAAGCAAGGATAAAGTTTGAGTAAACCTTTTCTTCTAAAGTAGTTGTCCCACATTCAAAGAATCGATAGAAATGCTGAGCTTTGCACCTTGGTGCTGGCATGAGGGTGTGCAGTTGGTGCTTAATAAAGTAAGATTAAAAAACTGAGAAAAGTAATTGAGATTAAGTATTAAACTGATAAAAGCAAGGAAATCCTGAGAGTACCCACTGTGTACACGCACTGCTCCACTCCCTTCCCTTCAAGCATATGCATCAAAGCAAGTCTTTGTGTGAGCTGAGTCAGGAGCTGTGTCAAGTTATGCCTGGGCTGGAGGACTTGATGTCCCAGTGCACAGCCAGCTTTTCCACTTGTACTGGGAGTCACAGCTGTGCTGTCTGTATTGCAGTCCTCGAGTGTTACTGTGTGGATGGAGCCATGTTACATTGCATCTTCCTTCTCACCAATACCCCAGTAATCTTCAGTCTGAATTACAACAGTATCGTCTATTTGATCTTGGGCAAACGTGAGTTAGTATCGGGAGAGCTAGTGTAGGTGGGACTCAGGTGTGTTTCTTTTTTTCCTATGTATGTTCTCTGTGAATGCAGGAATACAGGAAGACCGTGAGTGTATGAGACCTCATGATCACCCTTTGTTTTGTTTGAAACACCAGCTGTGGTGATCAACTGCGTCTCTTCTTAAGCTTAAGAATTCTTAAATGGTGTGATGCTTTTCAGTCCAGTTCATCTCCTTTTATTGTGTTTCATCACTTCTAATTTGGGTGGCTTGCTGGTCTCATTAATGTTATGTGCGGAGTTGTAACCAAATGTTAGAACCTGAAGCCAGAAGGATTTTTTTGAAATTCATCTCACACTAGATTATGTAAAATAGATCTGATTTTGTGGACCTTTCTATCCCAGTCCCTTTTGATTTAGTTGAAACCTTTGGTTTGTCCCTCTACAGAACTGCTGTGGAGTAGAGCTGCGTTTCTTATCTTGTCGTGTGGAATAGAACTTCTTTAGTTAAATCCTCGTTTTTTTTTCCTGTTATAAACTTCAGTTGCAAATAGAATTATCTCTAGGATTTCAGTTTTTCTCTTCTGCAGTATTACTGGTGACATAATGCTTAGTCTGGGAAAGTAATTTTTGTCAGAGTTCTTGTGAAAGATACCATGCAAAATACAGGTTAAGTTGGGTATTAATTGGGAATAGCAGTTAAGTCTGTTTTGCCAGTGCAGTTTGTTTTGCAATGTGTTGAGCAGTAGACGGTAGTTAAGGAAAAAGTGGCTTCAGAAAAAGAAACTGAAAACCTCACCCAACAAATGAAGTAGAAAGGTATGTTCACTCTGTTCAGATTAGTTTAGGTGAAAGTATTATCAGGATTACAGTAAGATAAACAAACTGAAAAAAATATCTTCAATTTTATTTTTAGTCTTACTGTCATGGAAAATTCTTAGCAAGAGTTCTAGTGCAATGACAGGTTGGCACTGACTTGGAAAAGCTTGAATAATGATTATTATCTAGTAAAGATGTGAAAAGCTTTTGAAGAGAGGTATCTGGGGTTTTACAATGGAACAGCCCTGCTATAAGAAGATAGAAACATTTTTGTACCCCAGAATTTTTCTTTAGCAGATTTTTTGGGTTGTCATTATATATATGGTAGCATGTAAGCTGTCCTACAGCTTCATTTCTTATCTGAGTATAATAGGTTGGAATTAAATCTAAATTGAAGTGGCAACTGATTCTAACAGTTGTCTGGTGGCTAATGGTTACTTTAATGTCTTAGGATAATGTGTTTAAAGATAATACTACTTTATTATTCTGTAGTAATTCATCTAAGATTGTTTCTAATAAAATATATTGTTGTGTGATATCTAAAGGAGAGGAACAGTCCATTGTGGAACAAACTGTTCAGACAAATTATGGTCATTATAATAAATGCTATGGCATTTGTGGGACTTTTTTACATATAACTTCTTAAAGTCTTACTTCGGTTACTGATAGCTTCATGTGTGTGCCTTGTCAAAAAGACTCTAAAAATCATTATTATTCTCTTCAGTGTTCTTCAGCCAATAAATACTAATTAACTCTTTGAAATGAAGTCCATCTCCTGTGTTACACTGAGTTATATTGCATCTCATTTTTAACTTGAATTTGCAATTGAAAACTGCTAAATCATTTGTACTTAGTCTTTTTGTTGCCCAGGAACTTTCAAGAGGGAAGTGGATTTGTAACCAAACTGTTCAAATGCTGCTGATGTGCAGTTTTTGCTTTTGTTGGGGTCTTCTGATGAGCATCTGAGCTCCATCAAAAACACTGTAATGACCGTTGAAATTTCAGTCATATGTCACTTCACTTCATAGATCATGAGTGGAAATGGAAGGCAGTATAAAAAAATTGTCCTTAGCAGATCCTTTAGTCTATACTGCAATGATTGGGGAAAGAGGCAACACATTATTGCAGTATAAATGATAACTGTGGTTTTGCTAAAGTTATGTATTTGTCTTTGCTTCATGAGCAGTAGTACATAGAGATGCTTCATTGAGTGCAATGAACTGCATGTAAAAATAAATCTTGTAAGTGGGAATCTTCAAAATAGATGTAAAATACATGTAACATCCTCTTGGAAATTAATGACTGCATTTCAATCTGCTGTTGGGTGATACAGAAGGCAGTGTTTTCTTTGCCAGTTATAATTTTATGAGGATAATGCTTTTCCTTTAAAAAAAAGTCTGTTGTCCACACTCCCAGCTCTAGATTTGGCTGTTAGTTTGGACTTTTTTAGTAGCCTTTTGGTGTTTGTGTATTGGCTTTTATTATTATTATTATATCAGTTTTGAAAGGTTATGCAACTGAGTTAAAAATATTTCTGTTTTCAGATGTAACATATCAATGAACAGGCTTCTTGATGATTGGAGAGCTGTTGGAAAGCCAGAGTAATGAAATAAACAGTTTCTGGTATCTGTTTAGACCAGCTCCAGCTTCAGGTGCTTCAGAGCTCTACTTTGCTGTCTGAAGAATTGGAGGTGAACAAACGGGGCAATCATTGGGAAAGCATTACATTTCTAAGTGGTTTAACTGAGGTGTAGAATTTTCTGTTCATCTAACACTGGGCTATGCAGAGATAAAACCCAGAACTCTCTAGATGTGAAGGCAAGCTGTATGTCCACTTTCCTAAATTCAGTTTTGCCAGAACCATAGTGATTCATAAATGTCTGCTTCTGGCACCTCCAGTATCAAAATGAAGCTGTTTTTTCCTCTCTTGTTCCTGCAATATTGGGATCTGCTAGCAAAAAAAATCTTTGTAAACCCATATATCAAACAAGCATTTTTTTTTTTGTAGAGTTGGAGAGAAGGATGCAGAAGAGCAGAGGTGTTTGTAAAATAATTAAGAATGTGATACAGAGAACAGTAACACAGCACCTGGAATAGACAGCTCATTATTTTGAGGTTTTTGTAGTGCTACCTCAAGTTTTTTGGTCTGGTACTAGGGAAAAGAAGTAATGATTTGCTTTCACTGGGCAGTCTGAGGATGTTAAGAATAAACCCCTTTTATAGGTATCTTCATAAGAAGCTCTCCAAAGGACAGGCATTATCCCTTCTGGTTATTGACACTGCATGCTAAAGCTGAACTGCGTAGTTTGGAAACCAGAACCAATACGGAAGGTTAGTGAGTATTACAGAGCATTTGAAGAGACTGCTGCTTAAGGGTGTTTGCTTAGACTTTTATGATGAATTTCTAGTGGAACTTGTCTTGAGAATGTGCCATCTTGTAGGGCCAAATAAAGAGTAACAGCAGCAATTTTGTGAGTTATCGATCCAGTTATTGAGAAAGAACGAGGAAGTAAGGATCGCAAATTACAACATAAAGAGAATTGCTCTGAAGCAATTTCAAGGGCCTTATTATCTAGGTAAGTTTTTCCTGTAAACATGTGGACTTTGTTTAGAGGTGTGCAGTGTTGCCTTAGCAAGTTCATAGCACACACTGCAGTGACAGAGGAACTCTGTGAGTGCTGAGCTGGCATCCATGTAAGAGTGGTAGGGACTTCTGTGAACATGGGCTGCTTGTGTCAGCGTCACCAGATTTTTCTGTCACTGAGCTGCTTGCCTGGCCACGTCATGGTACTTAGGACTCTCCTGACTGTTGGAGTCAGCTGCCCATGAGCCATGGAGTACTTCATCTCTCCTTGTCCCCCACCTGCTCTCTGAAATGCATCTTATCTGTATTGCAGCTTTGAGTAATTTTGAGACTTTAGTCTATTGTTTAAAGGAAGTTTGAGTACTCTGCTGTGATGGATCTGAAATGAAAAGAGGAAAGCTTTGTAAATTTACCTTGTACTTCTGTTTAAAGATGAGCTTGTTTCATAGCCTAAAAAAACTGGTTTTTACATATCCAGAGCTGAAGAGCACATATGGTCTTAGCTGATGTGAGAACTGTTTTTTCGTGATTTTGTGGATTGTATGTGTACTTGTTTGGAGAGCAGATGATTCCCTCTTCATCAGTGACTCTGCTACAAGGCCTCTCTTAGGAACACAGCTATGAGTGAAAAACACGTACCCAAAGATGATACAAACCCATTTCTTGTTGAGTGGAGCTGACATAATTGACTACTACTGTCCATTATATTATGTAATGTGTGGTTGAATGTGTCTCATGTACAGTGAACTGCATTTACTGTATTAACTTCCTGTTACTCCCCTTTCAGAAGGTTTTGTGCCTCAGAGTCACTTATCTCAATGGTCTTTGCTTTCTTTTCAACCCTGGGTTGAACAAGGTTTTGTGTGTGCACACACCCATGAAGCCTCTCTCTCTGCAGTATTTTTAAGCTTTGTAGCATACTTTTTTTTCTTTTAAAGCAGTAATTTTTATTTCTGAAGACCATGACCATCAATCTGTTTGCTTACAGAACCACCCCAGGCACACACTTCTGTCATTCTTTAATCTCTTTGTTGTAAAAGAGCCCCACTGTGATAGTTACTAGGTGACAAGGCACACACTTTATTTTTTCCCCTTGTTGTTAGTGAGTTCTTCTAGACAGCCTCACCTCAGCAAATGCTTCCTGTAGTTATAATTTGTTATGTTTCTTTAAATGTCTTCTTGCATGTATTTTAAAATTGGCTGAAGCAAAGTTATTTCCTCCTTGCCTATTTACAAGTTAAGTGTTCATACTTTAGGTCAAACTATCTATTTTATGAAATTAAAAGTTAGAGTTAATAGGGAAGTCCTTTGTAGTCAGGGATTTAAAAGAATCATGTTTGCATTGAACAGGAAGATTGAAAAGACAGGCAGTTTGAAATGACATAATATTGAATTAAAATGTACCAGATCCTCAGCACGTGCCTGTACTCACAGGATAGCAGGCTACAGTTGGGACAGGTTGTGTTCCTAATTAGATCTGTGCAGACAGTAGAAGGCATATAGGGAATTGCTTTCATCATGAATTACCTTTCAGTGGCTGGGAATTAGCAGTAGTGGAATGGAGGAGGGGGGAGAAGGATTTTCAACCCGTACAGTGGATGAGCAGGCAAGGATGAGGGTGTCAATGGCTTTCCTAAAAAGTAGGAGTGTATGTACTTTTCAGCAGAGGAAAGGGGAGGATTGACTGTTGCAGACACTATTTTTCTCTGTGCCAGTGAATGGACTCTGAAGTGAGAATTCACTGTTAAAGCATAACCTTCTCTGTACTGCTGCTGAAGGTGGCTACAGGAAATATTTTTTCTTCTTTTTTTTTTTTTTTGCATCTTATAGAACCGTGTATCAAGATTTTTTATGTTCTACCAAGCTAATCAATACTTATGTTGTAGAAGATACTTTCTTGAAGAGCTTAAATGAATGGTTGTCACATTTGTTGCTATTTTTATCATTTGGTTAGCTATTAATAGACGATGCTTATATTGTGTAACAAAGGAAGTGAATGAAAAAATTGCTATTTCCTCAGTATTTGCATTCCCTTACATACCTGTGAGACCTTTCTGTCTTAAAAAGCTGTTGTGTTGTCCACTTAATGTATTGGCAGGCTCTCTGCTCCCTGCTTTTGATTCCAGTCACTTGTGCTATCAGCAGTTCAGCAGATAAGCACATCTCAATTTAAGTAGCATGATAAATGGTTGTAACCCTTGCCAGTACCAGCCTTTAATGTTTTGTGTCCTGTGGCTGCTGTTTAACTACTTATCCATTTTAAATTTTACTTTAGGACTTGGAGATCCTATGTGCTGATGCAGATTTAAACTCTAGCTTTGTGAGTAATGAGGAAAAGTATATATGGGCGTTGCATCTTTGAAGAACACATCTATGATGAGAGAAAACTATGTCTTCAAGAAAAAGGCAAAATTTTGCTTTTGAAGGGTACAGTCTGTATTCTGATGCATATATACAGGGAGATGTTTTGTTCGCTTGTGAAAATGCGGCCTGAGGGCCCATTAATCTGCAAAGTGAGTCTGTCTGAGCTGTGCTCCTGTTCCTCATTCTCTGCTGCTCACATCACCACATTTTCAGTTGCTGCGTTTCCACTTGCTTTGATTTTTGTTGCTGCATTGTGGGAAAACACAGCCGGCTGTGTCCTCAGCTGTGGAATAGGGGCAGGGACACGGGGAAGGTGTGTTAGAGTGTCAAACTAATTGTGAGCCGTAAATCAGAGAGGAGGAGGAGGACTGGTCAGACCAGTTGTTTGAGTGCAAAGAGTCCTGTCACAGCAGCAGCAAAGTGTTACAGGCCAGTGACAGAAAGCTTTTCACATGCTGCACTAGATGGATGGAAGTTATTCTCGGTATGTGAGCAAGCAGGCTTGGGCTGGGCTGATCTCAGAATGCCAGTTGGCGAAGTTCCTGCTCGGGCTTTTAACCTGAGTTGGTAGTGATTACATTATCTGTGGCATAGGGAGCAGAAGGGACATACACTGTGAGGGTGAGACAAACGTCACATGGAGGGCATTAGGAACAAGACACTTGTGCTGTATTGTTAAGATGAACATCAGCCCTGAGGAAGGAGCAGAGCAGGTGGTTGAAGGTGAAAACTTAGCAAAACAGTGCAAGAAGGTCATCCAGTGCTCACCTGGCACTTTGCTGTCAATCAACACACTGTGTGCTTGTTTGATGTTTGAACATATCATTACATAAACTAGTTCACTTGCTTGAGTCAAGATTTGCCTTTTTTGATTGATTTTGATGCCTTCTGAAAATCACATAACAGGCACTAAACTATTGTGTTTTCTTTAAGTGCAATATTACTTAACCTTAGTACTTTCCTGATTTTGGAAAAATCATTTGTAAGGCTGAGTAGGATGATAGACAATTGATATTAAACCTGGAAAGGCATGGAGCTGCTATCAAATGTGTAGCTGGTGTCCAAATAGTATCTGCAACTTGCTATATTTGTGTGTTTGATGTAAAACAGTCAGATATTAGCATGTCTCATTTCAGCTAGCTACTGCTAGGCTGGCAGTGTTGATCCTTTTAAGCTTCTTTCACACAAAACCTTTTGCTTACAAAGCCATGAGCCTTTCCTTTAGTAGAATTACTGCAGTTTTCTGTCTCTGGCATTACAGAGGAGGTATCTGCTATACTCAGTTGCCTCAGGGAGGCACAACAAACTTTGGATGTTCAAGAGACATTTGAATATCAATGTGAACTTGCACTGCTCCACATGATGTCTTTGTCTGGAAGTTTCTGATGTGAATATAAATTGTGATCCTGTGGTCAACTGTTAAGTTCAGTTTCTGTTTAAAAGTTAGTAATTAGAATGCAAAAAATAATACTATTCAGTGACAGTAGGAAAAAAAAATCTATGTATGTCATGAACAGATTCAGATAGATTTGAACAGATAAGTCTAAAATGCAGTGTATTGGAATCAGAAAGACTGGGAACTTAATGTGGTAAATTTTATTCTAGGTGCTATTGAAAATTCAAGTAGGACTGTAGGGAACACTGAATCATAATTTACTTTTCACGCTTTAACCAATTGGTATAATCACTGCTCAAATTCTTACATTTGATATGAAACCTGCACTTTATTTATGATTGATATTAACTGTAAGCTATTATGGATATAGAGTAGGTGGCTTTTTTTTTTTTTTTTTTTCTCTGTGACTAATTGAGTTGTGCAAATAATTGTATTTCTGCTTCCATGTAGATTAATCTTTCTCTTTAATTCACAGTGTTGTTTATGGAAGGAAGTAACACAATAAGAAAACTTAGCGACCTCCCTAATGTGGTCTCTTAACAGGGATGTATTTTTCACTTGTTACTTTCAGATGAAGATAAACACCACCCAGTTTGCTGACTGGAGGGGAAATTTTAGGTATAACAACCAACATAGAAGTTCATGTATCTGATTCTACCACTTTTTTCTTGTGGAAGTGGTGAACTGCAGCAGCTGGGCAGTCATGAGCAGGGTTGAGGCAGTAGTACATCAAACAATTACATGTTTTTGGAGATTTTATAATGCTTTAGAAGATACTTTATAAAAGGCTTAAAATAAGCTAAAAACCCCTCTGATCATTCTATAGAAAGCATCAGCAAGAACTTAGACTGGAGTAACTGCTATGGAAAAAAATACCTCAGTACCTCAGCTTTATGCTAATATAACAATTCTTTTACAGCTGAATGGATAATAAACTACCTATGACGAGAGGGAACACTTACTAGAAGGTAAAATTTTCTTCCATCTTAACTGTATCATTTGCAAATTATCTTATGGTTATTGACTGTATTAAATGCACCAGTCTCAAAGCATTGGTTTTTACTGGCTTTTTAATTAAGTAGGACCTAACGTGTTCTGCTACTATCAAACTGAGCATAACTGCAAAAAAAAGTATTCATTCTTTTGATTATACATTGAGATTGTCAGTTGGGGTTTTTTCTGTTTTAGAATATCAATAGTACACTGTGAGCTTTCATTACTAGCAGAAGTTACCAGAGATTAGATAGGTTCCAAAAGAGCGTTTGTTTGGACTGCACAAACCAAGTAGATGGATTTCTTGTCTCCAGTGTTGACCTAAACATAAATCATTTGAAGCAAAGAGGAATCAAGGATTTTATTAATTATTGGAGATGTGTTTGTAAAATTCTCTCATTCCCCTTCTCTATTCTCATTTGTACCTGTCCCTTACTATTTGTTCATGTTGATTTGTACGGAGTTAGAGATTGTGGCATTGAGGTTTTTTGCTTTGAAACCAAAAAGGGAAAGTGGCTTGCATGTTACTTAATAAATGTTTAATTCTTGTTTGATTACTTGTGACTCTTGTCCAGTCATGACGTGTTCCCTTTCGTACTCTCAGCCATATGCTCAGTTTTTGCATATGCTTTTCTCTTGTTGATTAAGTGGCAGTTGTAGCTCAGCTGTTGGTTTCAGATCTTGGTGGTAGATGTTTTGTGTGATGGTATTTTCTGGTAGAAACAACTGGGCTGAAGGTGCTGCTTTCTTTCCTTAGCTGATTTTTATTCCTAATAGTGCAAGGTCGTAGTGGTAACAGTTAGTGACAGACCTAATGGGACCTACTTATCCTTCTGCTTTAGCGATGTGAGCCTTAGTATGGAATGCTGGCTAATAAGGCAGGACTAGGGGGAGTGGAGCCAAGCAGTACAAAGGGGTTTCCTTTCAGACTGAGGCAAAGGGCAGGGCACGGAGCATGGAGCTGAGTGACTTGGACTGTGTGGCTGTGTGAGGGAGAGCTGAACAAATGAGAAAGCAAGGGTGAAAACAAGTTTGATGTTGCAAGGTGGCAAGGTTACTGCTTTCTTTGAGACAACTGTTGGAATAGCAGAGTTGAATTTATAAATGAAGAATTTGCTTTGTTTTTAAATAGCCTAATTTATCCAGTATAGGGGGATAGGGTTGCATCTAAAAGTTAGGATTGCTGTAATGAATTTCTCCTAATGGAAATAAGGGCTTCTTGTGCTTGCTAAAATTGCCAGTAGTCTTACCAGGCACCTGACCATCTGGAAATCCTGAAAAAGAAGATACAGTGTTATACCCAGGCTCTTCCATAAGTGTTTGTTCTGGCTATTGGCATCTCAAGATGGTGTCCTATTAGTAGAACACTTTCTGCAGAGCTTTTCAAGTCTTCTAATATTTGCTCTGCAAGCTACTTTTTGAGAGAGCAGATCTGCCACAGACCATCTGTGCTCTTCCACAGGGGATTTTGGTTTCTTGAAAGCAGATGGGAAAAGAGAATCTCACCCCCATCCTCCCCCAGTCCTTTCCCTTGGGTTCCTGGGTACACACACATTTGCTGTATGACTGCTGAGTGAGGATGTGACAGTAAGGAAGTTGAATATTCTGGCTGGCTGGGGGGGGGAGGTCACCCTATGTTGTAAAAATGAGTAAGTCAAGACATATTGTTGCTTTCAAATAATTTGTAGGAAAGTGAAAGCTGTAAGACTCTAGATGGTTACTTTTTTTGTCATTTTATGTCTGAAGTGCTTTTTAGAGGTGATGACTTGGAATTTTTGTGGATTTAAATGGTAGAATTATTCATTCTAAAAATCTGGTGTTTTTATTGTCTTGGCATTTACTGTTTCACTAATTGCTGTTTGTTATCCCTGATTTCTCACCTTGTTTTAGAAAAACTTAATATTGGAGCATTTACTTAAAAGTTGTGCTGAAAGAGCAACAAACTCTGCATAACACTTAACATAACGCTTTGAATTTTACTTATAAAGTAGCCTTTATCTCCCCTCAGTCTCTTTTGGTTGTGAATATAATATGTTGTGTAATATGAATTCTACATCTAGATTTCTGAAGGAAGATTATGGAGGAACATTTACCGGAAATGCAAAGCACACTGGAGTCAGTCAGTCTGTCGGATGATGCCTCTTTCAAGACCCCAGATAATGAGAAGTGTGATAAAACATCTGGAATGGAGGACTGCTCAAGCATCAGTTATACTGGAGATGTTGCTAGTGTCTTGGAAAGGGAATCGAATTTGCCCTCAGATCAGGATTCAGCGGCTGTTGGCATAAGCAGCAACGGGGACCCAACAGAAGGAGAGCAGCAGAGTGGAGGGACAGACTGCTGTGCCAATACCTGCTGTGAAAGAAAGGTAGAAGGCTCCACGAAAACAGAACATTTACCTACTGAAGAACTTGAACAACACAATCCAAAAATTAACCAGACTGAACAATCATTAATGGAAATATTACAGAATCTAAGGGAGGAGTCTGACTTCGTGAAAAAATCAAGCGATAAAATCTATTTAGAAAGCCCTTTCGACACAGACTGCACAAAGAAGCTTATTTCCACAATACATCAGACTTCCTCACAGGAGGATTTGCTAAAGGAAATAGAATCTGAACTCTTATCCACGGATTTTTCAAAGGAGCGAAAACTCCCAAACGGTGTGCAGAAGGGTGAACATGCCTTGGCTGTGTTTGAAAAATGTGTGCAAGACAAATACCTGCAGCAAGAACAAACTATAAAAAAGTGAGTATTTGAGTATGCTCATCACCGTTGAAGGTTTGTACTGAACAATTTCAGCTGTGTGTTGTGTGCAAGTGCATATAACATTTTGATATGAAGCAAATTGTCTCTTGAGTTGTTAAAAGGATAGTTAATGAGCTTTTTCTAATTATATTCTCTAAGCGAGGAATTATTTTTACTTGTGGTATGTACTTGTAAATAAAAGCGTGTGCTTAGATATCTGAATTCTGGCAGAATTTGGCAGGAACTGAATAGCCAACTGTGTCATTGAATAGCCTGCCAATGTCTAGAATTGCTTAAATACTGTAAAAGTAATGGCGAAATACAGATAGTCCAATGCATATGTGTCTCGGGAGAAATGAATCTTTGTAAGTACTAACTCCCACAATGTGCATTTTATTTATGTTTGAAATTGCCTGTTTCCTTTTCGAGTAATATTCAATCTCTTGTCATAATCTAGCAAAGCTGTTAATCAGCTGAGAACTATTCTTTGAGTTGGAAGTGTCATATATAGATGAACCAATGTCTTCCCACATTTTATTGGACAGATTCTGAAGTACATGGCTTATAAACTTTGCTGTAATGATCTGGGCTTAATAGTTCTACCAGACAGTGTGTACAACATGAGGAATATTTCTGTTCATCAAAAGCTTGATTTCAGGATCCCTTACTTGGTGTTTCATGTTTTGTTACCTCCTTAAAAATGTTTGGGTGTTTTTGCTAACAAAATGTAGCCTCTAATTTCGTATTTATTCCTTTTCCCAGAGCTGGAAATGAGTGTCCTGCTTTTCATATAAAGCTCTCAAATACCATGATATGGGAGGACATCAGAAGAAGGGAAACCAGATAGAGGAAGAGTCCCAATAGGGAAAATGTTCTCTTGCACTTCATCAGTTAACCTGAGAAATCATAAATGTGAGGAAAGTCAATTGATGACAGGAAGGCATGAGAATGCACAGTTAGACATTGAGTAGTTACAGAGGAGGAGTGGGAATCTGAAGTGATGGGTGTGTAAATAGTTGTAATTCCAGGTAATGAGTTTTACTTGTTTAAGGTAAACTCAGACAGGTCAGCATTTTCAGCCGTGGACCAATTACTTCCTTAAAGACAACTGTTTATGTATATATGTACATGTTATGTATACACACAGAAGGCTTTTTATATAAATATATGTTTGGTCTCTCCAGCTGAACTCATTTGACTCTTGAGGTCACCTGAAGGGTGTAAAAGTGCTGTGGAATATGTCATGGCTGGTCCAAAGAGTATTCTGGGTTGTGTTTATTTTGTCCCTGACTTTATGATCAGCAGAATTTTTTGTAACATTGTTCTGAAAATAGCCAAGTTCTCTCCTATGATCAGATCTAAATATATATGTGAACAGCTATGGCATAAATTAAGAATTTGTAATCCTGGAATATTCATTAATAGATCAAAACCAGATCACAGGTGCTAAGCTGTCTTTCACTGGTTTCTACTTCCTTATAATTTAGGAGATTAGTTTGTTTAGAGAAATTTTTTTTTCAACAGAGTGGAGCTAAAGATGAAAATATATGTGTAAAGGGATATTTAAATATTTTCTCCCAGGTAAATGCATGCCTTCCACAAATTCATGCAGTTAGTGGTCTAAAATACCCACCATCTAACAGATCTGCAAACATGTAAATATATTTGAGACCTTTTATTCAGCAGTTCTGATAATGTAACTTCTGAGTTTTATGCTAGAAGGTCAAACTAGGCATGTGGTGGCTTCAAACAGCTGAGCTAAACTGGAACTATTGCTAAAAATTGAATTTTATAAGGAGCATGAGCATGACACTTGTTATATACCTACTTAGGACTTAAAAGAATCAGGATTCCATTTCTTACCAGGCTGTGAACTTCCAGGGGCACTCTGGGTACTGTTCACTTCATTAAGTGAATAAAATCTCCGTGTTTGCAGACATTTGACTGGTGGAACTGTCTGACTGGAAGTTACTGTCTTACATGTACCTTAAAATTACTAATATGGATAACTCTGGAGTTTCAGAGAGTTACCAGATGTCTCATGTCATCTGTATCACAACAACTCCAAAATGCTGGAAACAAGCAATTTCCTCACAAGGAAGATGCTGTTTGCTGGTTTGGAGTTAAGTTTCACAGGCATAAAATTATTCTGAGGGTTTTTTTGTAAGGCTTTCATGAATTTTATTAGGATTTCTGGCTTCCCAATAAAATTTGCAGATCGAAGAGCAAAAATCATGTATCTCAAAACCGAAAACAAACAACAAAAAAACTGATGTACTTTGTTTTTAATTTCTTCTGGTTTTTTTTCTTTACAGATTGATTAAAGAAAATAAAAAACATCAGGAACTGATTTTGGAAATTTGCTCAGAAAAGGACAACTTAAAAGATGAGCTGAAAAAACGAACAGAAACAGAAAAGCAGCACCTCGGCATTATTAAGCAGGTACAGATAACAAAACAGAAGTGCTGGTTAGTATCTCACCTGTATATAGTGTCACTGTTGCCACTGTTTAATAAGACATGATCCCTGGTAGCACAAAGAAGGGATGCCAGTGCATATTATTCTGAACTTTTTAAGAGGATAATTCTGCTCTTCTATTTCAAGAAATTGTTTGAAAGCCTTTAGTGTCTTTGGATAAACTGACTTTGTATACAAGCATTTCCTCAGGGACTGGTTAGAACCACGAAAGGCCAAAGAGGAACATGGTGTGTGCATTGGTGTGGGCTGGTCTCAGTGTGGGAATAAAAGGTATCACATCAGGTGTTACAAACCTATCTGCTGATATCCCTACAGTTGGTTGGCCAGCTGATTACAGATTGTATCTTGGAAATCTGGCAAGAGATAGTATTTAAAATACTAATTTCTGTTTGTCGAAGTAGTGGTGACTATCCTGGTTGTCAGGTTTCTCTGTTAATGTCTGCATCACACAGAAATCTGTTCACAAAACAGTTGTCAGGCTTATAGTTCCAGAGGAATATATTAATGTGTCTAGAAGCTTAGTCTGTCTGTAGTTTGCCTAATTTCAAAGAGTCTTTGAAAATCCATGATGTGATTGAAAATGGAATTGAAAGATCTTATTTTTATGCTACTAATTAGAGTTGCTTGTGCCTGAATAAATCAGTATGAGCAGCTCACTCATTTTCTTTAGTCTGTATTTCCATGATAGCACTGTATGATTTCATCAAAGGTATATCATGCAGCAATTGCTTTATCCCATTCTGAAAAAAAGCATTTGTGAGGGAGTTTGTCATATTACATGCTTGCAAGAAATTTCAGAAAATATTGTCTTGGAGTGTAATAGTTTTATATGGTGGTTGGATAACGCCTGGAATTGTAAGATACATTGCTGTGATACACTTGAGTTTTCTCATTTGTGATTGTGAGTGTTTTATTGTTCGAATTTCTGAATTAGTGTTTTCTGATAACTTTCAAGTAAATGAAAGCTTGGCTGCACTAGCAGCTCCAAGCAAACTGTGCATGCTTTTATGTGTAAAACTTCTTGTATGGCCAGTGATGAATTTGAAAAGCTGAACAGTGTGATCAGGTCATGGTGCAGTAACAGAAGCATTTTAGGTGGTTCTTGCCTGTTATGTAGCAGCTTGGAATGACACAAAAATGTAAGACACTGACCCTGAGATCTTGCCCCTTCTCTCCCCAAGCAAACAAAAACCCATAATCTTGGTGAGTTGGCTTTCCCCTGGGACAAGGGGATAATCTTGAGGCACAATTTGAACAAGGTTTGGGCAGTATCACAGCTTTATGTAGCCACCATGCTGCTCCTACTGGACTTGCATGACTTGGCAGCGAACACGTTCTGGGAAGTGTTCCAGTTAACGTGGGTAATTATTCTTCATCCTGATCAGGTCTCTGATTTGGTTCACTAGGTGGCTAAAAAGAGTGCCAGCACAATGACTAGGGTCCTCTTCATTTGCTGAGTTATTTTTCAATGAATTAATTCCCAGTCCAGTTCAGTATGGTTGCATGGCTGCTTTGCTGGCAAGGTGAAGGATATGGCGCAAGGAATAGGAACAAAAATAGGGTGGAAGGTGAAGCAACTTCAGATAGCAGCCAGCTCTGCTCTGGCATCTCAGCACTTGCTGTCAATCTGGTTTTTTGTGTAGTAAATTACTGTGCCTTGTGTTTTACTTGATTTGATGCATCTTCAGTCTCACTGAAGATGAGAAGTGACATCTTTCATGCTTGTACTGTCATGCAAAAGTAGATGTTGATATGGGTAGTTGCATCTTGACAAGTGTAAAATACAGGTGAATATCTGTTGAAGCATCTAATTTTGTGTGAAATGTTCCTGCCTGTATAAAACATGATCAAAGTGTTATTTTCCCTGTAATTATATCATAATGTTGTCTTTCAGCTGGAAGCAAGAATAGAAGAGCTTAATAAAGAAGTGAAAGCTAGTAAAGACAAACTTGTAACTCAGGATGCAGCAGCCAAAAATACTATTCAACAGTTGCATAAGGAGATGGCCTTTCGAATGGAACAGGTGATATAGAAAACCTTAAATTATTGAAAGTCTAATGAAAGAACTTGGTTCTTGTAGGAAACATGTTGGATCACTCGGTAGGGCAAAATTTTCCAAAATTGGAATTAGAGTTAAACATGCATTTTTGATAACTGGTATCAGTGAATTTCCAAATAGCAGTTAACACTATAGAGAGCCTGATAACTCTTTTTAAAAATTTGTATTTTTATATGTATGGAATTTAGCCCTCAAGGAAATCTCATTTTTCTTACCTCTAAGCTAAATTTGATTCAAAAGGAGCTAAAAGCTGGAAGTAGCTTTTTTCAGACAGGCTATCAAAAATTTAATATTTTTCTCAACTCCAGCACAAAGCTGTTATTTTGTCTTTATGTATTACTGAGATTTTTTTTTCCCTTCTTCATATCATATTATGCCAGTGTTTTCTCTGTTGAATGTATTCTGAAGCTTGGTATGTGATTTATTTTTTTTTCCCTAATTTGAAACAGAATTTGTTAATGCTGGGGTGAAGGGAATCTATAAAAATAAGTCACTGAAAGTAAACCATCTGCAGTATAGTCCACTGGAAAATGATTGTGCAGTTGGCATGTGGATGAGGGAAGACAGAGGACTGGTACTGAGTATTTGCAAAATTATTTTATTACTAAAACTTCCCAAATACACTTCCTTCTTTCTGAAACAACAAATTATCTACCAAATTACTGATGTATTGATAACTCACTCGAGATGTTTAACTGTGAAGCTGCAGCTCCTTAGACACATATGCACCATTAGAAGTATGTGTCATTGCAGTGCTTAAGAGGGATCTAATGGTAATCTTTGCAAAACTGGAGTTTTTGAGTCCTGCCTTGTTATGCTGCTCTACTGCAATACTGAAAATATCCAGTAGTGTCTTACAAAAGTTAATTATGAAATACAAGAATGATTCATTCTGTTTTGGTATTTTTCAAGGCAAACAAGAAATGTGAGGAAGCACGCCATGAGAAGGAAACAATGGTGATGAAATACGTCCGAGGGGAGAAGGAGTCACTTGACCTCCGGAAAGAAAAGGAGATCCTTGAGAGAAAAGTGAGAGATGCAAACAAAGAAATAGAAAAGCATACTAATAAAATCAAACAACTTTCTCAGGAAAAAGGAAGGTTGCACCAGCTCTATGAAACTAAGGTATGCTAAGTTTTGCTGTATGACTGGAGTGAATGATTAAAAGCGCTGTCAGAACAACCTTATCACTTGTTTGCTCTTGTAGTTGGTGAAAGAAACCTGTTTTCATTTGGTTTTGCTGTATAGCTGTGAAAGCACCTTTCCTCCGAGTGAAGGGGAAGAAGTTACTGAGTTCTCATTGTCATCTTTTTGAAGTTCCTTTTAATATTTCCCTGAATATTAGTTTGTGAAACATTACGGATATTTTTTTTTTTTTACAAAATTGAAAAGACTATTTGTTGCAGATGTCTAGATATTGAGGTAATTTCTAGGTTGTTTGGATTTTTTCTAAAGGCTGCAATGCCATTAAATTATTGCAGTCTTTTTTTGCTGTTTTTCCGTGTTTAAACTCTGGACTTCCTCTTTTGTAATACTAAAAAGTAATAATAAAGCAAGAGGATTTTTCAGGCCCAATTCCAAAAATTTGCCTTTTTTTTATTTTTAGAAAGCAGTGAGAGAGAACTATTAAATTATTCACGTCTTTTTGTATTGTGCTTCACAGCTGTGTTTTGCAATTCTATTTCATCTGAAAGATCCAAAAATTGATAAATGACTAGTCATCAAACTTATATTCGGGCCTCTTCTGAGCAATTGTAATATGCTCTGAAGGATACCTCCTAATAAAATACTAAAAACTATGCTTCTGAAACAAAAAAAAAAAATCACCTTTGTGTTCTCTCTCACATGACTAGGAAGTTGGGAGCATGACTTCAGGTTTACCAAACAGAACTTAACATACTGTCTATGTTTGTAATTCCTGATGGTTACACTAGAGCCCTACAGGAATTGTGCTGCTTGAAACTCTGTTTGTAGGATGAGAGTATTACTTCAGGAATAGTTAAGAAATATGGCTTAATGCAGTAGTTTGTGGATACTGATGATCTAGAAGGCTACACCAGCAGTGTGTTTCTGTTAACATCCTTTCTTGGCACAGGTTACTGATTTGACTTGCAGAGGTTTTGCTGTCAGTGCTCACATGCCTGCACCCACATAGTTGGTAACACTATTTCACTGGCATCATGATTTTTGTCAGTAGCCTTGTATAATGTATGACCTTACCACTTTGAACCTCATCCTTTTGCAAAAAAAAAAAAAAGAACAAAAAGAGGACTGTGCAGCTTTTACAAGAAATATTGGAGATCAGAACTACGGACGGTGCTTTGTCTTTTGACAGATATTTAACGTTAACATACACTAACACTAATGCAACCTTACCTTGGTATTCAAACCAAAGCACTATTTTGGGTTTTTTTTCCCCTGGATTATGGACCACAGCATTATTGGGCATTCTCAAACATGTGCATGATTTTGCAAAATCCAGACATTAAGGAAAAAACCCCAGCTTGACACTTAAACAGGAATCTTGTTGTAGGAACACTGGATGATTTAAATCAAAGTAAAACCTATGACATTTTTGTAGGATGGTGAAGCCACTCGACTCAACAGAGAAATAGAAAAGTTGAAAGAAGAAATCAATTCTCATGTTATCAAAGTAAAATGGGCTCAGAACAAATTGAAAACAGAAATGGATTCACACAAGGTCAGTGAAGCGGTGCTGATACCATGACATGAAAATATAGTCAGAGTAATGTAGTTGTTATACTGTTTACTTTTTATATAGTATTAAAATCTATTTCTAAAGTGTTTTTTTGTTTAATTTGAATACCTGCAGCAAGAGTCTGAATAGTGCTCTGAGAGATACTGATACTGAAATGGAAATGTTGAAAGGATAGGAGGGGAGTATGTATGGGAGATTCTGTTTAATCTGGTGATAAACTTTTAATTTCTTGTCGGGGGGTTTTTTGTTTGAATTAACTGTCATCTTTGTTTAGTTTTTAAGAGATAGATTTAACTCTATCATCTGAAAATCTATCATCTTGGAACACAAGCAAGAGATCATTTTGTTGTGCTTTCAGTGTTGGGACAAGTGAAATTGCATAAAGCAATAGTTGAATGGAAACAAGAGGAAAAGTAATGTTAGACTCTTTGTTTTGTTAATTCTTTCCAGACTGAAATAGGAAAGTTTTATTATGAGAAATTTTCTTCCTAGATTAATTAGATAAACAGGTTTAACTGGGTTTAACCCATTCTTTATTACTCTTTTTATAGGAAACAAAAGAACGTCTTAAAGATGCAATGACAAAATTAACAGAAGCAAAAGAAGAAGCAGATCAGATAAGGATAAACTGTCAAGAAATGATAAAATCCTATCAAGTAGGTACACTTTCTCAGGAGGTCAAATTAATGTTTAGTGTCTAAGTCTTCTTTTTCGTCCACTTCTGTCTTAGGCTGTAGCGGGGAAGAATTATCATGTGCAAGCCACAAACTGAGATGAATAGTGACTGGTTTCTTTACTGGAAAGTTGTTGAATAAAAGGGAAAATGTTTGTCTTGATTGGTATGTGGCGTGGGGGTCTCTCTTGGCATGTTCAGGATAATTAGATATGTATCTGCAGGAAAGACTAAGTGATATGAAAAGCTGTCTGTACACTCATAGTATTAGAAATGAGAACATAGAGCTCTAAAACTCTACATATATTTCTCAATCCCTTTAGGAATCAGAAGAAATTAAATCAAATGAATTGGATGGAAAACTCCGAGTAACTAAAGGAGAACTCGAGAAACAAATTCAGGAGAAGTCTGATCACCTGGAGGTAAATACGTGGTGTGTGGAGTCCACACAATTGGTAACTTAGTAGTTAAGAATTCCATGAGATTTTAGTTTTGAGAATCTTATTTTAAGCTGCTTACATTTTTGCCAAACTCTTTGGTTTGGAGTTGTTGGGTTCTTTTGGCCTAATACTACATTCCAGGTGTCTGCCTCCAGCACTGCTTTTAGGAGGATGTTTTCAGATACTACCTTGGATTAACTTTTTAAAATGAGATTTAGGAGAAAAATACGGTATAATGAACATGAAATATATGCTCTTTCATTTATAAACATGAATGTTGCTGTAATTTAAAGCACAAATTCACATGATAGGCAGGCCTTTGTCTGACCAATATTTTGGCAAGTTATATGGCAAGGAGAGAAAAGGAACAGCCTCTGTTCTGTGAAGAGATTTGCTAATCTAACAGTGAAATTCTCTAATGATGTAGTACTTGCTCACAGCTCAAATATGCATATGCCATCTTCAGAACTGACCAAGTGTCAGTTTGCCTGGAACTTTCCCTAGGGGCTGTTGTGGCATAGACATCTGGTTTTAGCCATTTGGATACCTAAAACCAGTGTGTGTAATCTCTCTTTTCTTCTCAGTTCAGAGAATAAAGAAACTTGAGGTTTTGCTTTGCTTTTTGAAGACATAAACCAACCCTTTGGGTTACCTGTGCTGCCTCAAGCCTCCTCAGCTGTTGGAATGGCCTATATTGGCCTAGATTTTTTTGAGGTGCCATTGTACATTTAGTTTTCTCAATGAACTTTTCACCCTTTAAAAAGGTGCATCATGCCAAAATAAAGGAACTGGAAGACCTGAAGAGAACGTTTAAGGAAGGCATGGATGAGCTTCGGACACTGAGAACAAAGGTAACGTGTGCTGTGCTGGATTGCAGTGGGGCTGAAGCACAGTGTTGGGTTTTGGAACAAGACTACATTCAGTCTCTTAATGGTACTTCTACTGGCTGGCATGAGACTAGAAGTCTCATATGGCCTCTGGTAAGGAGTATATGCTGTCTATAACTTGTGGACAGTCTGTAGATTAGCGTGTCAGTCACTTTATCCAGAGCGGGGAATTTAGCTCAGTAGGACTGCAGGAAAAGGAAGGAAATAAGGGGTTGGCTTGGTAACTGGAGAAAGATGTCTGTGGATCCTGGTCCATTAGGCTGGTAAATTTGAGTCTTTGGACCAAACTAACGTTAATCACACTTGTTGTTTCATTTTTTGTTTTGTTTTGTTTATTTTTCTGACTGTATTTGATCTGAAATATCTTGGGGATATTGCTCTAAGCTACTTGGAACCACTAAAAAATTAACACGTGAGCTTTTTACAACAGTCTAGACATACTATCAGAATAATTTACCTCTGAAGTTTCTGAGACTAAATAGTTTCTGATTATTTTTTTTTCTCTTTAGGTAAAGTGTCTAGAGGATGAGCGTTTAAGAACAGAAGATGAATTATCCAAGTATAAAGAAATAATAAATAGACAGAAAACTGAAATTCAGAATTTACTGGACAGAGTCAAAACTGTAGATCACCTACAGGATCAACATCAGAGGTATAGCTGTGCCTTTGAGTAATGACTTAAAAGATTATCTGAGATGTGGAAGTGTTTTCTTTATTGAAGTTATTGATGCTTTAAAATGGATTGTAATCTGAAGAATTCTTGTCCTAATTTAAGTGTTTTCCTAATTTAAATCAATATTCGTAATACTTGAGATTAACCTTGGTGGTCTCTTATAAAACAAGGGGATTGAGTTTGATAAATCTAATTCAGTGTCTTTTATTATTAGAATAAGAAGTGCTTGATTTCCAGCATAGGAAGTTAGGCCTTTTAGGTGTCTGCCAAGTGCTTGTTTTATTGAAATACTGAAGAGAACCAACTAAACTGGGAAATAGATTACTTCACAAATGTGCAGTTGTGATGGATGAAGGAAAGGATTTAATGAAAAGAATTTTATGTACTTGACAGATGCTGCATTCAGACAGTATGGAACACTTGTATTTCTAATGGACTGGAATTCATTCTGCTGTGTCAAAGTTTGCTCATTTAAGAATGTGAGGGAAATAATCTCAGAGAAGGATTGGGCTCATGCACAGTTCAGGAGTGTCTGAGCATAGTCATGTTTCTGTGTGGTACATATGGACCAGGATATACAAATGCTCTCCACTCTGCTGGTTCTAGTGGTGTTGCATACATGGAGATAGATAAATGTCAGCTAAGCAGAACCACCTGCATGTGTTCCTCTTGTGCTGTTAAACAATTCTCATTTATCACTGAAAAACACTTCAGTAATTATAGGCCTTCCTAAGGGTTTAGACAATTAAACTCTTTCCATTTACTGTGTGCTGGTCAGCTGTATTGTCACCATGTCATCAGCCTTTCTAGGGAAACTGCAATGAATGAGAGACAACTGAAGCCTACACTTGGATCAGTAACAGTTATTTTTCACTTGGAATCTTGCCAAATAAATTAAAGTGACTGTGATCAAAGTGTGAAACTACAAATGTGTCTTTCCAGTTATCTTTTCCTCTTGGTAATTGAGACATGCTTAAATATCTGTCTCTCATCCTATTCAATTTGGATTTTTTTTCCAGTATCTGTGCCATACAACATTTATTATTGCTACATCAAATTTCATATTGTCTTTTATTTCTCTTTTAAAAGATTTTAATGTTTTTGGTACACCTTAGAATGGTAAAGTTGTGCAATATCAACCACAGATTTAAAACTTGGACTGGTAAATTCCTGTTACCATCTGTGAAAGAGAAATCCTGGAATTTTGCCTTCTTTTACCTATTATTTTATAGAATAAATAGACTTAACTGCCCTTCATTTTCTTGGAAGCAAATGGAAGGAATTTCATCTTCATTCACACAAAATCGTACCTGTTTCCTTCATGAGAAAAAAATAGAGGAGGCAGATTTCTTTAGGCTAGGGAAGAAAAGATGGAAGGCAAACATCCTGAAATGTATAAAAGGCTGTATTATACAGGGAATGTTCAGCTATCCTTGTTCAGTGGAGCAAGATGATTTTAGGTTGAATGCTGGGAAGAACTTTATGGCTGAGCTGGATACTGATCTCCTGCAGCATTCCCTGGTCTCCTTCATTGGCAAACTTGAAGGATAAGCTAGAGATCTCTTTTAGAATGGTCTAAACATTTAATTTTGCCTGTTTCAACCCTGACTGTAGACATAGATTTCTCCTGTCATAGTGAAACAACATATTTGAAAATGTAAAATATAAGCATAGCCTTCTGGCATAGATTTTTAAATGAGAGCTATAGGTGAGATTGCAGCACAAATGACTGAAATAAATCAACCTTAAGTCTTCTGAAAGATGGAATTAGCCTAAAAGGACTTTAAAGGCAGGGTGCAATACCTTGGATCTTATCACTTTCTCTAAAGTGTTGATGATAACGGAAGATACAGCATTTTTCAGTCAAATGGATTGCATGTGATAGATCAAAAGTGTCCTAATGGGAGTGTTTCAGTAAAAACAAAACCTTGTTTTGTAAAGGGAGGGACTTAATTTTTGAGGGAGGGATATGGAGTAAGATAGGTCCTTTGATTCAGAGCTGCATTGCTTGGATAAGGATGTTTCAGAAATCATTGTACTACTGCCTAGAGAAGCTCAGAACTGGAGTATATCCCCATCTCTTGAAGACAAGTCCTCTTACAGAATGGCCACCTTTGCAGACCTTCCTCTTACCTGCTGGATCTGGTTTTGGGGGTTTTGTTTGTACCCTGTTCTGAAGCTCAGGAAGTTGAATATAGAGAGATGTTCTTCCTTGAAGGGAGCTAATGCCTGCATGTCCTTCTGTGGGGTGCACTGCAGCATGTCATGAAGTGAAAACTTTGACATTTAAAATCATCCAGTGCCTAACAGATGCCCCAGGGTCACTAATTGTTCCCCTGCCTTCTTTGAACTTGACCTGAATGCCTTTATTTCAATAAGATGTCATGTCTTTAAGCTCAGATTATCCCTAATAAGATATAATTGTTTTGACAGAGATGAACAAGAAATCAATGCTTTAAAGGAAGAAATAGATGGTTTCAATTCTCTGGTTGCTGATCTCCAGAAGGACATTGAAGGTAGTCGGAAAAGAGAATCTGAGCTATTGATATTCACTGAAAAATTAACCAGTAAGAATGCACAGCTTCAGTCTGAAAACAATTCCTTGCAGAGCCAGTTGGATAAGCTTTCTTACAGCGAAAGAGAGCTGCAGAATCAGCTGGAATGTGTTCAACAGACTAAAGATGAACTGGTGAGTACAGTGTGCAGCTTGATTTTTGCATTAGTAAGATGTCTGATACAGATAAAGATGTTCCACATGAATACCACCTTGTGTCTTTGCTTACCTGACTGCAGTTTCTCATGGTGTTTGCCAATTTGGTAGAATAGTGGCAGTGGGATATGAACACCTCATGTTCCTAAAGGAAAAGAAATTCTGAGGTGCAATGCACTGGAATGAGGAGGTGTTATTGTGTTGCTCTTTCTGGGAGTAAAGAGTGGTTCTCTGTGCAGCTGTCATTGAAACAAATGAAAGGTTGTAATATCCTGTGAAATTTATTACTGTAAACTTTCTCAGGTCCTGTTTGTAGTATGAGATAAATGTAATTTTTAGTAAACTTAGTGTGTCATGGAAGGTAATGTGACTGTACTGTACAGCTCTGCAAGGCTTTGTACTTTATCATCCAGATGTTTTAGAGATAGTTCAGGAATCTTACTATTCATCTGCAGGGCTATTGTTCAGCCTAAATAATAAATGTAAAATGTGAAAGATTCTGAGTTGAAAAGTGCAGTTAGAGCTGTTGAGCATACAGTATGGTTAGGCTAGAATGTTTTTGTAGATGACTGAAAATAAAATCACACTTTCAGGCCACCAAGTTACAGAAGGAGGAAGATCAACGGAAGCTGGAGGTTGAGACGCTGCAGACCCAGGTGGCATCAGAGCAGGAGGAACGAGCGGCACTGAAGACCCAGGTGGATGAGCTCAAGGATGACCTGGCTACCCAGAAGCGCAAGCACGCAGCAAACCTGAAAGACCTCACAAAACAACTTCAGCTAGGTGGAAATTATTTTCAGTTATGAGTCAGCCCCCCTCTGTAAATCCCTTCACAGTGTCTGGTAGAGAGCTGTCTGTGTGTGTGCACTGCTTGAGTGTCACCCTTCAAGCTCTCCCTGTCCCTAACAAGAGTGAGTGAACAAGTTAGATCTTGTGGAAGCTGCACTTACAGACCTTTGTGTCAATTTTTGGTCTTAAATGTAACTCTTGAAGTGGGCTTAGACCTAAAATGAAAGATTTGTTGCAAAAGAGCTTGGTCTTTGTTATGATGTATGTGACTACTGAAATGTCACTCTGGGTATATATGGATCCTAGTCTGTGTAGGAGTATATTCAAAAGTTGCTAGAAGTTTCCTAGTTGCTGACTGTATCAGGAATTGCTGGTGACAGTTATTTTTTTAGTACATTAGAACACTTCAGTTTTTAAAAGCTGGATGTGGAGGGACTGGTGACTAACTTTTTGTATAAATAGAAGCCATCAAATACCCAATAATACATATGTTCTGAATGCAAATAGATCTGAAGGTAATCAAATCTGTTTAAAGTGTGTTTTAAAGAAGATGTGCTGTTGGCATTGTGCAAGACAGGTTCCATGTCCCTTTTTGTACATAAAAGAACAGCTGTGTGCTTTCCTTCTTGATCCCTACTGAATGAGTAGTGCTTCTGGCACAAGTACTGCACTGGGCTGGCCGTAGTGATACAGTTATCAGATGCTGGAACAGAGCTGCCATTCTTCCATTCAGGAGTTATTTACATGGCAGGCCTAATCAAAAGTAAAATCAAATTTAGTCTTACTGTTCCCAGTTAATCCTATGTATGACATTGCCCGTTTCAACTGGCTGCAGTGTTCAGGGATTGTGGCAGATGATACATTCAGGTGCTTCGTGATCAGGGATGGAGAGAGTTGGGGAGCTGTTTGGTTTTGGGTTTTATTTTTAGTTGCTACCATTATCTTTTGGTTTTCAAGCCATGTTAAATTAGTGCAGGTAGAGGATTAGAGTTTTTGTATGTTGGGTAACACTGTAATTTTTAGTTTTTAATCTGCTATTGGTAACCATCACTTTGTTACACTTTTAGCGCGGAGGAAATTGGATCAGATTGAAAATGGTAATTATGACAAAGAAGTCAGCAGCATGGGGAGCCGTTCCAGTTCATCAGGTAATACAGCACATAGCAGGGCTGCCAAAATAACCTTTCCATCTTAGTACAGCTGCCATGATGCGCTGCCGTGAGCCTCGCTCTTTCTGTGGTTTGTGCATATGCAGTGTGTGGGCAGCCTCCCAGTAAAGCTGACAAAATAGCCTTTAAGCACCAAAATGCAATTTGGCTGACTGCAGTTGTAGGTGCTTATTAAGATATTAAAGTGTAATGTTTATGTATCTCAGTTCTTTTTAAATACCTATCTGTTTTATTTTGTTGCTTTTATGTTTGGAGGAAGCTCAGAGGACTCCAGTTTATACAGGACCCTTTCACATGCTGCCAGAGGCAAAAAAAAAAAAAAGAGCAGTGGAGCAGTGGCTTCCAGCATTGTTTAATTGCCATATTGACAGTTGCAACTGTGTAAATGATAAATCAATTAACATCATTAGAGGCATCAGTGGGTTTGTGTAAAATTCATTACTTTCTATCTGGTTAGAACTAGAACAGTGATCTTCAGCACTGAAAATGACATCTGTTTCCTTCCTTTGTATCTTTGGGGTTTAAGTGGGCTTTGTTTTGTCAAAGTGTCCTGTAACGTCACCGTATGAGAGAGACAAATGCTTAGAAAGAAGAACAGAAAGTAAAGAAAGTACTTCAAGCTTTAAGTGATTGGTGCTGCGGAGTGTTTATACGTAGGGCTTTGTCAGTCTGTCCAGTTTTCATAGTGTTGTAATTTTAGTGTACTCCAAAATGTATATATTTAAAATCAGCTCAATCTTGTACCAAGTTAATGAATATGAAGGTATTTAAGCAGGAAGAAGCATTATTGAAGGAAGCACTCTTAGGCTAAAGGAAGTACGCCCATAAGAGGGGACTGCACTGCTGTCTCAGCCTGTGCTGTGTAAGGATTGTTTATGGAAAACCCCGCTAACATACAAGGGAAACTGACATCCTGAAGAAAACATCCTGAGCTCCTGAAACAATGAATGCATGCACTGCACTGGTGGGGCACTTCTGGAATAAATGCAAAAGGAATTTGTACAAATACACGTGTGTTTCAGGGTCCCTTAACGCGCGCAGCAGCAATGAGGATCGGTCACCTGAGAATACTGGATCTTCAGTAGCTGTGGATAGCTTCCCAGAGGTGGACAAGTCTGTCCTGGTTGAAAGAATACTGAGACTACAGAAGGCACATGCTCGAAAAAATGAGAAGATGGAGTTTATGGAGGATCACATTAAACAACTGGTGGAGGAAATCAGGAAAAAAACAAAGTATGTTCTGTGTTCTGTTCATACAGTTTGTCAGTGTTGAGCTGATGTACTAGATAAATAGTCTGGATTTTATGTAAGACAAGTAATTGTCTAAAGGAAAATGTTTAAAAATAATAAAAATATTGCAGTGACAGTAGATTTTAAAAGTAGGATTAGTCTTGGGGTTTTTTTCCTTATCTTTCCCTGGCAGTTATAGTAATTGCCAAGTTTTTGAGAATTATTACTATTACTAAATTTTTTTTCAGGAGGAATAGACTGCTGCAGGTGGGGTTTTGTTAGCAAAATGGTCACTAGGTGGCTGATTTGAGGTGGACTGCTGCCACTGGCTAACAGAAGAGTCCATTCTCTTCCTGTGCTTAAAAGAGTGCTGATTGTAAGTGTTTTGGAAGGAGAATCTGCATAACTCCAGATGGTAGTCTGGCATATGTATCAGAGAAGTAATGTATCTGAGCCAAAGGTGGTCAGTAGTTAACATGTGAGACAAGATTCCACTTAAATGGAAATCATCTTACAGAATAATGTCTGGAACATTAGTTAGGAGGGGAAGGAATGATGGCATATGCCTTCCTCTGGAAAGTGCACTTGCCTGTTAAGAATAGCCCTTGCTTAATGAGTCCATACATTTATGCCCATCTGGTCCCATTTCACAGAACATGATCACAGCTTGGGAAGAGTCCTGAGAAGAGACTTTGTAATTTTTGTCTCATTTATAGAAAGCTTAAGATTCTCTATCTGGAGTCTTTTGGCAAAGAAAAGTAGAGACATCTTTTTTAAGTACCTTTTTTGTCCCAGTAGCTTTTCAGAATACTTCTAAATAAGAAAAACCTTGTGCATTGTAGTGCCTCATCAGGATCTCCTCTGTCACTTTTGGTATCCCAGGTTTTCCTCTGACTTTGAAATTGCAGGAGTAAATTTTTACTGTCTTTTTAGTAATATAGTACTGCTTGTAAATAAAATTACTCATGTCAAGAGTCTGAAGTTACTTCAGTGTCTGACTTTTCACTGCCTTTCACAACAATGTAACACTGTGTTGTTGTTGTTTTTATTTTTTTTTATTCCCCAGAATTATTCAGAGTTACATTTTGCGGGAAGAAGCTGGAACACTGTCATCAGAGGCCTCTGACTTCAACAAAGTACACCTGAGTAGACGGGGTGGGATTATGGCATCTCTATACACATCTCATCCTGCAGATAGTGGTCTCACATTGGAACTCTCCTTAGAGATAAACAGGAAGCTACAGGCTGTGTTAGAGGATACATTACTGAAAAACATTACATTGAAAGTGAGTACCTATGCCAGTTCTTTCATTCTTGTGCTTCTGAGATGCTGCCTTCAGAGATGCATGGAGTTAAAAGGCTTTTCAGAAGTCAGCTCATTGTGAATTGGTTAACCAGAGAGTTATGTGGCATGATCCATGCTGAACCTCTGGTCTGGGACCCTTGGAGTACAGTGCACTGATGGGTTGCTGCTTGAAATAAAGTCTGGCCTGCCTAGGCCTTCAGCAGGGCAGGGTCTCTCTGTGCTCTGCCCCAGTCACATGGAGCCAGGAGCATGGGCTCTGCCTGCCTGGCCCTGTACCAGCACCTGGGTACCCTCCTGAGCTATTGGGGCAGCACCTCTGCTGCAAGGGAATGAGTCAGGCTGGAAAACAGTGTGCAGGCTGCCAGCTGGACTGCAGTGTTCTGCAGAAGTTGGAGATCTCTTCCTGTAATTATAATTCCCCTTGAATGCTGTACTTTCTAGACATCCTGTAGAATATTAGTAACTGCAGAAAAAGACTTGCTGAGAGGTTTGTGTCCTTTATTGAAGTGAGCTTGGTTTTCTCCAACTCTGTCTAATCATTTGCATTTGTTCTGAGTACTTGAAAGTATCAACCTGCTGACATAAACAGTAATTTTGACTTATTAGTGTATTTTGTGCTGATTGACTCCTTTTCCCTGTATAACTTGCCCTATCATTTTTTTTCCTCTCAAAGGAAAACCTTCAAACTCTAGGAACAGAAATAGAACGGCTTATTAAACACAAGCATGAACTGGAACAGAGAATAAAGCAAACATAACTAAAACTTCTATGGACTAACCAACATGAAGATGCAGAAAAGGCAGGTGCTACAGACCACTGTTTTTTACACTTTGCCTGCCAGCACAAGCATCTGGTATTTTGCAAAAAAAGCCTTTGACCACAGAGGCTTAGTTGTGTGAGAGATCGACAGGGTTTGGCATCACTGTGGTTCTGTCAACCCAGTTCCAGCCTGAGGAGCTGCTGAATTTCACTACACACTACATTTATCTAGGACTTTTATTTGAAAGGACATACAGATGCTTTGCAGTGCATACTACGTTTTGAGTGAGTTGCTGTAAGATTTTAATTTCTTCACTGTGTAATTAATCAGTCTCTTAACGATGGAGCTTGAAAAAAATAAAGCCAATTATGTCTTAGTTGCTTTTGAACATATCCAGTGTTACTGAGCTTTAAGGGCTTTCAGACATTATTTCCTTTCTTGCATATTATTTCTGATCCTTAGGTTGATTAAGCATTTTTGACATATGCATGGAAAAGTGCTCTGTCACAAAATTTTGGGATTTAAGTGGTGGCCACGATATTGCATATTTTCTGCTTTAGATTAACATTCAACTGCTCGGTTTCTTTATTCAAATGAAGTGAAACAACAGTAAAACTAAGGGATTAAGAAGCTTTCTGATTTAGGTCTTGAGTACATGTAATTGAAACCAATGTCAGTTCAACAAATCTTTTAAACCCTTGATCTTTAGGCATATGGATCTAAAGAAGTCTGATATCAAGTAATTGGTTAATAAAGATTTCTGAGCTTCTGTGTAAGTAACAGCATTTAAGAAGTAGGAGTGTTAGTTGCCCATTGTTCCGTAAGTACACGTAGACGTGGTGATTGCATCTGTTTCAAAGACAAATGGAAGCTAACTAACTTTTCTTATTACCTGTGGCTAGACCAGTCAATGAGAGTAGTGGTAAAAAATAAGAAATATATTTAAATGGTATTTTAATCTATTGTTAGACTGTGAAAGTGGCACAGAAATCTGTGCAACTCCTTGATTTTACTGTTGTAAAGAATTAGTTGGTCAAAATGGCACAAACTGAGGGCTGTTATTTAGTCCTTCAGCGTCTGAGAGGGTTATGGAGGAAGAGTATCAAGGTGACAAAATTTGGGTTAGTCACAACATCATGTTCACATTTTAATTCCAGGATAAATAATATACAGGATCTGAAATATCTCTATTGCAGCAGTAAATCCATAGTTTCTGTATCTATTACCTTTTGACCAAAATAAATAGATCAGATTACAGTGTAAATATATATATCAGGTTTTTATTAAATACTTGAACTTCCTATTGACATGAAAACAGAGTCCCTGTACATTTACAATAGCAGTGCTTTAGCTATTTTAATCAGAAGGGGGGGGGGGTTGTAAGAATCTGTCTTACTGCAGGCACCTTTTGCATCCTACACATATGAATGACGTAGGGGTGTGTACTCCATTTTCAGGTGCCACTGAGTTGCTTGAGCTTTGTAATGAAACACACAGAGCAAAAGGGCCTGATTTGGTTTGAATAGTTTGGTTCAAGACAATGAGATTTCCTTATTACTTTAAAAATAGGCGTCTCTGAAAGTCCTTGCGGGATCAAGACCTGGTTTGTGGTCCAGAGGACTTCAAGAGCCTGGGATGACAGGTCCTTTCAGTGTCAAAGGATCAAGTATCTCTTTAGAAAGGGAGAGTGGGAACAAATTGTTTAAAACCTGACCGAGCATTATGTAGAAATTGCAAGCCTTTAATCTGGGTGGGTTTTTATACATCTATTTTTCTAATTCCTGAGAGCAATGGTTATCTGAAGTGTTAGGGAACTTGGACCAGTCCAGTCATGGGACTACCTCTGCTTTACTGTTGTTTAAGTGATGTAAAAAGGAAAATACCTGGCTCTGCTGGAGCAGATTTGTCACCAGCTTCCAGGAAGTGAACAGACAGTTGTTTGTGACTGAGCTAGATCTTCTGCTGAGAGAAAGTATTTTAGAACAATTTGCATGCTAAAACATAGCTTAGCTCTTGTATGTTTGTGTTTTCATGCTTTAATGTACCAGATCTCCAGATATTTTCAGGCGTTCAGCTGAATGACTCCAGTATTTTAGATACCATGTTAATATTGTAATCATTTAATGTATGTTCTCCAGGTGTACAGTGTGAATGAAGGAGAGGTGTGGTGCAGATGGAATCAGTGCAATGATGTGGAAATTCTTATTTCTTTTTGGCATGGTTGTTTCTCCTTTTAAGTTATTTGAGAAACCCAGTTAGCTGTCCTCCTGCCCTGCTGGCAATGCTGCTTACTCTTTGTAGCACTAGTAACTTTTCAGACTTTTTTTTTTTCCTTGGTCATGGAGACACACAAAGCAGACAAAATATCACATTGTTTATTGTGCACGGTACTTTCATGGACCAAAGTTGTCATCCACAGGTGTTACTGGAAACACATCTGTTAGAGATGGAAATGTCATTCTAGCTTGCACAGTGGCAAATGACTCTCTAGTTAGCCCAGAATGTGATAAATACCTGATGGGGTCAGCCAGCAACTTTACTTGATGATGTTCCTCATTTCTGAGAGGCAGTGATGTATTAGCCATAAAATGTTGCTGGCAGGCCAGGTGCTGTGGTTTCCATGGGATTACTTGTCAGGAGGATGATACTGTTGGTGCACTTAAAGAGAATACTTTCTGTGGAAAAATGTGTTCCTTTGGGGTGGTTCACACAGGTGAACACCAGCTGGTGCAGAGTGGCTGCAAGACTTGCTTGCAATCACATTCCACTTATCTTTGTTTTGGAAACTTTACATTATGAACCTGAGACTGAAAACTGTCCTCCGATAAACTGAATTTTAGAGATAAACTGATTATGAAGGCAGCCTGGAGCATTTAGGTACCTACCTGTCACTGAAATTCAGTGTCCATTAGATGTGTAATTGCCACAGGCTGCTGTTGAAAATTCCAAGCTTGAAGCTAGTTGTGTCTTACAGGCTTAAACATCTGTTTCTTAAATACTCAGGGTGCTCTTTTAATTCGAACATCACACATACAGATGTTGTTAGAGACCCTACAAGAAAGCTGCCTATGCTTTTCTACCCTCTGTAAAATTCAGAGCTTTCATTTTCTGAATGAAGCCAGACCCTCTGACCTGAGGAATACCATTTTATGCTATAGAAATCACTGGCTTTCTGCCATGTAGACTTGTGCAATATTTTTAATTATAGTGTCCAGAAAAATGGAGATTGATTTCTTCCTTGGATATTTTCTCGTTATCTTCACTTGTTGCTGGCAACACCTGCAGTATCTCTCATGGAATATTTTTCATTACAATGGTTTGGTTCATAACTAAAAAAAAAAAAAAAAAAAGAAACTGTATCTCTGGCTTCCAGTGCATCAGGTGTCTGAATCTAGGAGAGGCTCAGAGAACAAGGCCTGCCAGAAAAGGATCTTCACCCTTCCTGCTGTCAGCAGGAAGCACTGTGACTGCATACCAGCAGTAGGTGGCACAAGGAATCAGGTGTATCGTGTCCCACCTGTCCATGGGCAGATGGCTGCAGTGCAGGGGGAGCTGGGTGGTATTTAGAGCTTTTCCAAGATGGATGGGCGTTTCCTTCCCGTTTTCGTGTCCTAACTGAAACTATGTTGAATCTTCCAATATATGTGTGAGTCATCCGAATAGACACAGAATGTCTATTGGTTTAATTTTGTAGATACCTGTTTCTGTATAAAGTTTTTGAAGATATTGCTATACCTTATGTATATACTGTACTTTGAAATAATAAACATACAAATGTATGAAAGTCTGCTTTGGGTCTGTGGTTTGTCCTGCTGTTTATTTACTGCTGCCTAACTCGGGGTTGTGCTGACGGCTCTCAGTGAGGGCCTGCGGGGGTGGCAGCGGGTGCTCACCTTTAGGGAGTGGGAGCCTCACAGTCCCACAGTGCAGAGGTGTCCTTGTGATGCTTGTAAACAAGTACTCTGGGCTACAAGGAGCTGGATTAACAGCTGACTGTTCCTGCTGGTGTGCAGGGCACCATCAAAGCACCTTCTTGTTCCCCCCCTCGTGGAACAAGGTGGATTTCAGTGGATATAAGCAACACGATCAGTGTTGGAGGCGTTGCTGCTCCCCCCAGCCTGGCAGGGCTGTGCTCGCTGCCAGCCTCCGCTTTCCTATTGCACCGTGTAAACAGGAGGTGGCAGTGCCTCTTCTCCGGTACTGCCAGTGGGTTTAACAGCAAAGCCAGCGAAAACAGGCCAGCTCTCCTCTCCCTGCTGTACTTTATCCCTTGGAAACTGCGGTGGACAGGTGATAAGTGTGCTGCAGTTCAGTGCTGCAGTCCCAGTAAGCAACCCCAATGCTCGACTCCACTTTTCCATTGTGCAATATGAATTTAACAGTCCTGCAGTCACAGGGGCAAGGGCTGGTTCCTTGGCTGCAGCTCCACAGTTGGGATGCTATTTGCTGCTCTGATTTATTTATTCCCTTGTAGAGATCTAATGTGTTTAGCCACGATGGTACTGTTTTATAAAAATAGTAAGGGATGCTGTCTGGTTCCTGGCTGTTCATTGTGGCTGTGCTTATATTAAAAACTTGGGAATTGGATTTGGTATGGGTTGTCCTGCCCTTGCAACCTCATTGTAGGAAGACATTAGAAAAGGAAAAAGGAATACTGTGAATGGGATAATTATGGAGTTTATTCAAGTATCTCCCTGAGTACCTTAAATTAGACAAGGTGGTATCCTATTTTCTGCTGAAATTTAATGGTAAACTACCACAAGCTTCCCAGGACTGGGGCTCCCAGTAAGTTTTCTGGTTACTGTTACCTGTCTGACCCTTTGTCAAAATTGTTTTGCAGTTTACCTTTTTTTCTTCCAGCCTTTTCCACTGATAGGAGGTACAGCTCTTGGTGACAGATGTGACCAAAAATCAAGGCTCGTTTTTGCTTTCCTAGTACTTAATGCTGTGTTTTGGAAACAAAGGCCTGAAGCTAAGCTTCCTCAAATACTAGTTTTGGCTTTGGTGGTATTTGCAAGTAGCCATTTGGTGAACCACTTCCCCACCTGTTTTTAGGTGTCACACAGGCTGACGTGGCACAGCTCTGTGTGCAGAGGGTTCTTGTGGCACACTAGTGTTAAGTGCTTGGTCCTGAAGGAAGCCAGTCTGATACTGGAGCTCTTGGGTGTTAAATATCTAACCAGTGTTAGCAGTTTGCTTCTCTGGCTGGCTGTGAACAAGGAAATCAGTGCTGCTATTTTTTCCTCCCTCTCTACTTTATTTTTAGGGTTTTCTTTAATAGCGAGCTCTGCTCAGGGTTTTGTTTTTGCGGTTGTTTTTAGGCTATTTTGCATTAAACCACAGTGGGTCTGTGCCAGATTTTGCAAGATTTTTGCATGCATAAATGTAACTGTTGCAGTAGAAGAGTGCTACTGAACAAGTTGTTCTCATCTAACGTGTCTAAATATGCTCTTTGATGTGTTTGTTGCTGTTCTGCTCCAGTGGATGCCCTATAGCCAGGAAATCCTCTGGCCCTCGGGTCTCACTGTGCTCTTGACCCTATGCAGCTGCCCACTGATCTCGGCAGGGCTGCTCAAATGCCTCAAGTGGAGCACCTTGCTCACTAACAGGCTGAATCCTATGAATGTCTAAGAGCTTCTTAAGAAGGTTCTATTTTAAAATAATCCCATGTGTGTGTAATAAGGAAAAGCAGCAGAGGAAGCATGGAGAGAAGTCTGTGAGCTCTAACCAAAGTGCTGGTGTTTGACACAAGGTAGATGAGCACAGCCTAGCAAGCACTGCTGCTCCCTTTGGGGTGGTTGGTGAGTCCTTAAAAGCTGCCCTGGGCCATCCAAGCTGCAGGTCTTTGGGAACAGGTGCTGCCTTTGGAGATAGATTGAAGCAGGGTGCAATTGCAGGGCAGTGTTTTCAAGCTGCGCTCTGCAGCCAGACAGAAGGCTGCACTGTGAAAGGGACTGGTTAAAAATACTCTAAAAATGATAGATCTGAAATTATTTTAACTCCAGTCAGTGCCTGGCACAGGGGAGAGGAAGAAGGTGAGAATCACTTATATCAACACTGTGGGTAAAAGGAGCATATGGCCAAGCTAATGGCTGAAAAAACAAGCCTAGCACTGGTCAGCTTAAACCTGTTTTGTGAGTCTGTAAATTCTCTGGAAACATTGGCAAGTACAAGAGGTTGAAAACCACCAAACTTTGGCTCCGAGTTCTGACCTGATCATGTTGTAAATGGCTTGTACTAATTAACTGCTCTGGCTTCACCTTAGTAATTAGATTATCAGAGCAATATTGATTAGGTGGACTCTGGAAAATATTTAAGGTCTTCAGCCAAGAAGTGAAATGAGAAATCAGAACAAGGTGCTGTCAGCTTCTCAGGGACTTAACATCAGGAGTGACACAGGCTGATGGCAACCGGTCTGAAGATGCCCTTTCCCCAGTCCCTTCCCCTTGCCATGTGTCTGGTCTGGTCCTAGGGCTCACTGAAACCAGTGGGGATGGCTGGAACAGGGAACAAGACTGTCCCACAGGTGGGGTTATTGTCCACTGCTGTCCACCTGCTCCCAAGCTGTTCAAGCAGCTTCCAATACACTGCAGGTGACAGCTCAACCTTTCGAGGCAAAGCAAGGAGTATTTGTGTTCCCTGGCAGTGCTGCCCTGTGACCTGCAGTGTGTCAGAGGTGGTTGCACAGCTCCCACATCCTCCATGCTGTGGAGACAGAGCCCCTTGAGAGAGGCGGACAGCTGGCAGTGAAACCCCTCCACAGCTCCAGGTAAAATGTCCTTCAGAATCCACAGCCCCTTGTTTTGCTTGGCTTTAATCAGACATTTCTGGGGTCTAGAAAGATTCAGCTGGAGCCAAGCAAGTGTTTTCCATCAGCAAGGATTGGCAGAAGAAAGCCTCTGCTTCATAAACCATAAATCTGGTGAAGCAAGCAGCCATCAATCCAGGTACCCATGGCTCTGGACACTGTGCTTTGAAGCCTTCGTGGTCTTTCTTGGGCCATCCAACCCCAGTACCAAATGCTGGTAGGGAATGGCTACCACTCTGGCACTTCAAAAATGTAGGCACACCTCTAAACCACGACTTGACCAAACACAAATTGGATTGAATTACCTTCACTCCTCAGGCAGGGGAGGCCCTTGGAAAAGAGATGTGGCAGATTTGGCAGTAAGCCTGGAGCACAAGGCTCGCAGGTTACATTTTTTTGTTTACCTGTATTATGTACTATTTCCTTCTCTCAGAATTTCCTTGCAGTCTACCAAGGCTGCTTGTTGATGGTGAGAGATCGGTCAACTACTTCAAAGTGATTTGACCTTGCTTGGGTTGGGGACAGCACAGACCTTGGCTGGTAGTGGTCACCTTGTAATGTCAAAGCCACTGTGGTGTGTCTGTTTAGGCAACTGCAAGCCATGCTGATGCACAGGGGTGGGTGAGCTGCCTCCAATCACACTGAAGAGAGCGGAATTTAGCTTTCCTTGTCTTTGGCGGTAGCTGAAACAATAGAAATGTCCCCAAAGGCCAGGGTATGCAAGCCAGCAGGGCTTCTCTAGAGACCAATAAATGGAGGAATTTACGTTTCATTAATTGTGTATCAGAGTAAACACTGGAAAAACACCAAACCAACCAACCAAAGCAGCGACTTTACCACTGACTGCTGGGGGAGGCTTCTGCCAAGAAAGCAGCTTTGGATCAGAGAGCAAGGAAGCAAAGCCCTTCCAAAGGGTGACTCAGAGCAGCCTCGCAGGCTCTTCCACTGACTCCCTGTCACCACCGTGCTGGATGGAGGCACGGAAGAGAAGCTCCTGTCTGGCCACAATCCTCTGTGTGCCTTGTGAGCCTGTCTCAGACACAGCTGCAGGGAGGTCAGCTGGGCTTCTGATCCCTCACGTCACAGAATCACAGAATCGTTTGCATTGGAATGGGCCTTAAAGATCATCTCATTCCAACGCCCCTGCCTTGAGGGCACCTTCCACTAAATCAGGTTGCCCGAAGCTCCATCCAGCCTGACCTTGAACACTTCCAGGCATGGAGCGTCCACAGCTTCTCTGGACAAACTGTGCCTCACCACCCTCACAGCAAAGAATTTCTTCCTAATATCTAATAAAAACCTTCTGGCCACACTTCTTTAGATGCAGCCCAGAACACAGTTGGCTTTCTGGGCTGTCAGTACACATTTTCAACTCACGTTGAGCATCTTGTCAACCAATACCCCCAAGTCCTTCTCCTCAGGGCTGCTCTCAATCCATTCCCTGCCCAGCCTGTACTTGTGCTTGGGATTGTCCTGACACAGGTGCAGGACCTTGTACTTGGCCTTCATGAGGTTGGCACTGGTCCATCTCTGAAGTCTGTCCAGGTCCCTCTGGATGTCATCCCTTCACTCCAGTGTGTTGATCACTCCACACAGCTTGGTGTCATCAGCAAACTTGCTGAGGGAGCACTTGATCCCACTGCCTATGTCACCGATAAAGGTGTTAAACAGCATCAGTCCTGGCACCAACCCTGGAGGATGCCACTCATCACTGGTCTTCACTAGGGCATTGAGCTGTTGAGCACAACCCTTCCAGTGTGGCCATCCAACCAATTCCTTATCCTCCAAGTGGTACATCATTAAATCCATGTCTCTCCAGATGAAAGACAAGGATGCTGCGTGGAACAGTGTCAAATGCTTTTTGCAATTGCAGACTATATTAAGATGGAAAATTCATATATTTTCTAACATGAGATAGTTCTTTTGTTTTTTTCCATCTACTGGCCACCAGAGATCTGATAAATGCAACAGCATAGGGACCTTGAAGGAGCTGCTGTCCCCTTACCAACCTGCAGGTCATCAGTTAGGGCAAACATCTGAGTGGGGACTAAGTCAGTTGGAACAGTCAAGGAGGGACTGGAAAAGGAGCCAGTCTTCTTTGGAGAGAGACCAAAGAAGACCTGTTAGCTGATGCCATGAAGGCGACCAGAAAACCCAGCTTGCACTGTCAGGAAGGTAGAGCAGACCCTGTGATAAGCCTTTTGCTTGTGGGACTTTCCTACTTGAATTGAGGGATGGGGCTGGTCTGTGACACACTGAGGCTAGGCCTGAATGAAGACTTTATTTCATTAAAACATCACCCTTACAAAAAAAAATATTCCTGGCTCAGTTTTGTTCCCTTGATGGGTTTTAGACATAGGCAAGCTCAGGCTGAGCACTATTAAAAACAGTTTCAGGAAAATGGGGTAGTTGGGTGAGCAAAACCACCAAGAAGTGGTGTGAGCGGCCCCTGCAAGTGCTGCCCCCTGCCCAGCACTGCTCAGCCTCTCTGGCTGCTCCTACAGGATCCTCAGGCTGGGGCAGCTGCCTGTTCCCAGAATTGGCTTAAAATCAAGGTGCAGGGGAGAGGAAAAAAACTGGCTAGCTGGTGAAAGACTGAGAGATGGGGGGGGGGGAAATAAATGTTTTTTTAAGAAGGCTGTCCTGGCACAAGAGCAAACCCCACTTGCTTTTGGAGTGTCATGGCCTCTCATCTCTTCCACAGAATGAACTCAGGGTGCTACAAGCCCAGACCTGGAGTGCAGCTGACAGCATGATCTTAACTTCAACTCTGAGGCATCCAAATATGCACTTCTGAGTGGCTATATATGAAAGAGAAACAGAAAAGTCTGGCTTTCTCTGGAAATGTGGCACAGAAATGGCTTGCACAATCGTATTTACTTTGGAGGTTCTTTTTTGGGAAGTGTTGCCTGTTCTGGGCTGTGTGTCAGCTCCCAACCCCATGAATTTTCCCTTCTCCTCTTTATTCTCAGTGCTCCTGTGGGTTGGCTGCCTGTGTGGGAGCCAGGGACCCCAGACCCTGCCAGACCTCACTGAACTTCGTGATTACTGACATCATGTTTCCACCAAGGAGCAGAACACGGCAATGCAGGGACCATCCCCTGGGCTCAGCCTTGTCCCTGGACAGAGACCACAGAAATAGCAATGTATGGGCAAGGGGAGAGGAAAGGAAGATGCATATTTTAACTTAAGACATTTATAGAATTTCTGATGGGTTTAGAGGAGAAAACGGGTTTTTTTTGGGGGGGTGGTGATTCCTTTGGTTTTGTTTTACAAAAAGTACAGGCAAGAAATATAATTTGTGATATAAGAAAACACAGTCCTCTACTGGCAAAGTATACATGTGTGATTTGACTGTTAGCTCTTACAAGAAAGGGCAAATTGTGTTATAACAGTACTGGGGATGAAAAAACATGAGGATTTGAATGAATTTGCCAAGAGCCCTGCACTACTGTTGTGGGAAGCTGGAGACGCCTCGAAAGAAGAACTTCCAGGCGTAAGGAATGGCTTTACTAAATAGCCCAGGGAAAAATACAGTCTTAAGCCCATTCTGTTGGGAAAGTGTCCATCCAGAAAAGGACAAGCAAAATGTGACAGTAGAGCTGTCCATAGAGCTGGCAATGGTGCAGGGACAGAAACCTCTCAAAAGTACCCAGATATCCTTCACAGTTCCTTTGAAATCCCTTTGCACAGCTGCTGACAAAGATCTGAAAATGTCTAGTGCCAAGCACATACATCTATCATGCTGGGTAATGTTGCATCATCATTTCTTGATGATCGTGTTTTCCTGTCCCTGTCCCTCTGTTGTCCCATGTGAAGGTTAGAGCAGAAGCACTTGGGGACCAGCAGCACTGGGCATTGCCTGTGCAGAACAAATTGTTCTTGATCTTTGCAGGCATCTTCTAGGCACTGCTATCATAAAGAAAACTTCAAAGATTTCGTGTAGTAGAATTACAGCTTTAATCCAAGCTAAGTACTGATGTATGAAAATTAAAGGGGCAGAGTGTGTTTGCCAATTGTGACTGGGCAAGGAAAGAATTGCAAAAACAGTCCTTTTGCAGTTTGGGTTTGCAGAGGCAAGCGCAAGGTGCACAAAAGGGGAAGCAGAGCGTGCAGCTAGCAAGTGTACATGTCTGCAGAGATGCCCTAACTGCAATGCCAAGAAAATCAGACCTTCAGCCAAGAAAAACAACATTAAAATGATGCAATGACATAAGCTAAATGCTGGTCGTGGAATCTAAATTACACGCAGAACAATCAAGAAGGAAAACACCGACGACATTCGCTTGTGTAACAGGGGTGTTGACCTCACAGCTGGCAGGCAAGGAAGGGCACAAGTGCAGACACAAGTAAAACCAGTGATAGGAGGGGGGACTTGACCTTGCTGAAAGCATCAACCAGGCCTGTCCCTTAGGGGTGATACCGAAGTATCACAAGACTGCTCAGGTTTGTACATTTTAAATTAGTCCATTTAAAATCTGCCACACTTAAAAACCTCACTAGGACAGACTCACCTGATGAGCAGATCAAGGCAAGAAAGCTGCAGCTCAGCACCAGGACAACTGCCTCTTGCTCAAACAAAAAGCTGGATAAGGACATGCTTAACATTTTTTTTAAAAAAAGAAGGAATACACTTCACCAAGGGCTTTGAGATCTCTGATCAGGAGATGTCCTACTTGTAAGATAAGTACTGAGGGTTGCACTGCAGGTGGGAGACAGATGTGGGTTATGTTCTCTAGGTTTCTGCTCCATGTCTTGTATAGGCTATGAAACTTTTGTGATGCCGGCACTACATATACTACCAACGCAGTCAGGTTATAGAACTAGTCATGAGAAAATGCAAATGTAGATCCAAACAAAAATAAAAAACATCCTAACTCAGACCCAACACTGTATTGTGCTAAAAAGCAGTGAACAAAAATGTCTCGTTTGGGGTGTAAAAGGCATTTTATTCGCCCAACACCCTTTATTAATGGGATGTGTTTCTAGAGTATCTACTGATGAGTAGCATTTATTATATGTGCTTCACAGCTTCATCTGTATTTTAGACTATAATATAAGCAACACAATACAACCCCTGATAAGTGGGAGAGAGGAAATGCATGCACAATACAAGATGTTCCCATCAAAAACTCATCTCCTCTTAGTGCACAGAGGACCTACAGGACACGGTCAGTGTTGCTCAAATACAAACATACTATTCAACAAGCACCCCCTCAAATCAGGAAGGAGAGATCATCTGGTGCCTTTAAACACAACCTTCAGTTATCATGTCCTCAGAAACACCTGGATGATCCCAGCCTCGCCTTCAGATTGGGGTGGTGGGATGAGCTGCAGGCTCATTTCAGGCCATTTGTGGTGGACCCAGGCAGCAACTGAGGAGGGAGACTCTTGCAAAGAGTTTTCAGTGGGAGCCTGCAAGCAGGCTCAGACCCACAGACAAATCACTTCACACCCTGCCCTCCCCTCCTCTTGCCCCTAAAATGCCTCTTTGCTGGCAGCTTTGAGACCTACAGGCGAGAAAGGAGAGGCAGCACCCAAGGTCATCAGGCTACAGAGAGTACCCAAGAACAAAAGATTAATTTTAATGTCCTGGCTTCAAGCAACCTCGGCCAATAGCTTCAGGAAGTCTTCATCATTTTTGCGGAGGAGGAAGCACCTGGAAATCACAGAATTAATTCGATCTGAAGAGACTGTGCTCTGGAAAAACACATGTGTCAGGCCCCATTACTCACGATTGCAGGGGCAGGGACGGGACAAGCCATGAGTGGTGAGCAAGTGTGAGTGTGCTGGATGCCAATCAGTGGCACTGGCTCAACCATGTGTTTCCTCGAGCCAAAGTCCCAGCTCAGCTTGGCACCGGGCTGTGCATGCCCTGGCTGGCCAGGCTGGCATTGAGCAGGGAGCCGTCCCCTCCCCACAACCCTGCCCTGAGAGGAGGGGTGACCAAGTACCAAACTAGGTCAGGGAAGGAGGTTTGATTTCCCATTGCAAACTGGGAGAACATTGCAGGCCACACAGCCTTGCTGTCGGCAGGGTCGAATGCAGACACGTTCCCCCCAGCCCTTGTTTTGGCACCACGCTGTGCCCGAGCAGTGCCACGTTCCTACACGGACTCACCTCAGCTCCATGGGCAAATGCTGCACATGCAATGGAGTTAAACAAACTCCAGCACAAAGCTAAACATTATGTGTGTGTTTATTACCCTTGTGCTCTGAGTGAGTACAAATAGGCTGTGCATTAAATCACACAAACAGGCTGAGAGGCTTCTAACACTGTTTGGGTCATGACCTGTCAGGCGGTTGTAACTCAGTTGTACTTCCTAGCTTTCCCTTTCCTTGTGTGAGAGGCTGCCTTAGTCCATAGCTGCCAGGGAGAAGTGGTGTTGTTGCAAGTTTGAGATGCGTCAGATAAAGGAATCGTGACAAAAATTCCTCAGTTTATCCACCAAGCCCATTTCACCTGGCAAAATTTGAAGTGCCACCTCTGCACTGCTGTGGGCAGGGGAGGGAGAACCAGAGCTTTTCACTGTCAGGTGGAAGGACATCCAGACCAGGGCTGAGGCCACCCTTTCTCCCCTCACCCCAAGCTGTGGTCCCACAAGCATTCAGCACATTGCACCCAGATAATATGTGGTGATGGGGGCTCAGAGAAGGGTAGTGCCAAGATGCTCAAGTGTCTTCTCCCATTTGGCACAGTTCAGAGCATGCTGCAGGGTCAGTAAGCACAGGGAGCCTCTCAAGCTTCTCTAACTGGAGGAACTGCTTTTCTCTCAAAGCAGAAGCATTTTGTAAAATGCAACCACTACTTGAAGTGACCTCACAGGCATTTTCAGTAAGTGGTCATCGTAAGTCCTGAAGTAGTTGGACAGTTATTGGAACAAATGTATGATAAAAGCCTTTCCACCCCCATCCCTCCCACCCCTACTTTATATCCCATGATTTCTTCCTTGTTTGAAATGATTCAGCAATAGACTCTCCGATAGTCTCTATCTGGTTAAAAATAGTTACTTGCCTCATATGGCTTTAGCATGGTACTGTCAACTGTAAAATGTTCCACCTTCCAAAAAAGTAGAGTGAAAAATGAAAGTGAGCTTTCACACATCATTACTCTCTGCAGTGAGACCTCCAGAGCTCATTCCAAACCCATCAAAGGAGGAGAGGCGGGCTGGGAGGGCGGGCAAGCAAGATGCTCCTGTTGCTGCCCGATGCCCTGCAGGTCCTTGTGAAGCTTTGCCCCGTACACAAAAGTGACCAGGCTGATGGTTTGCTCATTTCCCAAAACAAAACACTAGATTATTTCCAAGAGACATTTATTTGTTGGATTTCTGGAATGTTAGAAGAGTTTAATCATGGAAGCTGGATGTCTCCTGATGTCAGTTATGGGAATACACTCCAGCAGGGAACCAGTATAGCCCAGTTAGCTGAGTCACACTTCAATCACCCCATAGCACTGGGGCAAGAGGGCACGAGAGCCCAAAATCCCATCAGCCATCTCACAGGTCTTGTCCTCTGTAGGCATGGGGATCAGTGATGGGCTTGCACAGTGTGACTGGCTATCCTGGACTGAATGTGCTTTGGTAGAAAAAAAGGGTAATTTGATGGCAATAGTGGACAAATGGTGCAGGTGGGTTATTTCACTTGGCTCTCTGTATCACTTGAATCTTGAATTTGTTTGCATTCAGGGCCAGCTGCTGGAGGGTGTGTGGTGGGACCCTTCTGCCACAGAGGTGTCACAGGGAGGTGGTACTGAGGCACTGCAGGGTGATAAATGGAAAGTGCATCAGGTCCAGCCTATGAGGGGACAGATGGCACCTCTGCAGTGCCCACAGCCAGCTCCTGATGTTCCCACCCAGGGAGGGAAGCATAGCACAGAGCTGCAGTCTGCCCCAGGGCCCCAGGTCAGAGAGAAAGGTTTGCAACCAGCAGCTGGAGCGTTCATCAGGGCTTCTTCTGTTGCTGAGCAGCAAACAGGGTTGGTGATATCCACCAGCTCCCAGTGCTGAAGAACTTCAGAAAAGCCAGGGAGATGCAGAAGTATCCATTGGTTTTCATCGCACACCTCACAGCATCAGAAGCTGACTCTAGAGGCTGTGTGACAAATTGCTGGTTAATACCCACATTAATTCATTTTTTCCCTCAGAGTTGCATTTGCTGTGCATGCTGAGCCATCCTCTGCTCATTTCCTCAAGGTGATATGTTAAATCCTGCTCCCTGGACCATGGCAATCAGCTATTGCTGGAATACAATCAAGCTGCAGATGGCAGCTGAGGGAATCACAGGGATTCTGCACTGCTCAGCACCATGGTCAAATCCTGGTCAGCATCACTGGGGCAGGATTGGACCACAGAGCCAGACATGAGCAAGCCTGCTGCCTGCCCGTGGGGTGTTCTCAGTGCCCACCTCTGTCCTGGGCAGCACTCTTGGGTGCTGCTGCTGTATTTGTGAGGTCCTGAAATACCTGTCACACTGCCATATCACCTCATATTGACCACACCATAGTAAACATTTTCTCTGGGTCCCTCTTGACAAGACAAGGGATGAGAGTAGAAATTACTTCTACAGAAAGTGAGTGTTTTGAAGAAGTGCAGGAAGGGATTGAGCTTCCCAGTTTTGGATGCCTACTTGTGTACCAGACCCCAGCTGTGTTTATGGGAAGGGACATTTTCACATTCCAACAATTTTAATGCACTCCAGGCCTTATGCAATTTTTCTTTCCATTTACAATATTAGGTATTTTATATGATAAATCTGAAGTGTGGCTTTTGTGCATGAATGATACAGTTTCCATAATATTTTTCATATGCAGAGACATTTTGTTTTGATCTCATGGGGCATGAGTCAACTCCTATTTGAAGCCACTGGACTCCTTCCAGTGACCTTCCCAGAGCCTGGCTAGCTGGGAAGATGAAGTCTGATGTGCTGTAGGTGCAAGCTATCATGACCTGCTGAGACTCAGGGCAGCTCAGTAGAGCAGCTCAATCATAGAAAGGCTACATCAGGAAACTAGTTGAGAGCATCCAGTGTGCTTGGTGCAAAAACAGTGTCTGCCCCAGAAATGCACGTGCTGTAGCACCATGAGACTCCCAGACAAGTTGGCAGCAGTGCATGTTCAGCCCTGCAAGATCCACAGAGTCTGCCCATCCAACACATGTGCCATTTCCCTTAATCTCAAGGCTGCAAGAGTCAGGGTGAGTTACGGAACTTATTTGGTCAAGCTCCTTGAGTGGGATGAACAACACCCTGGGTTTCCTGGATTACCCAGGCCAGGCCTTCCACTCTCACAGAAGCAGCAGCCCTGTGGACCCAAACACCCCTAAGCATGCAAGGGTGTTTCCCATGAAGACCTTCAAGACTCCCCATGTGAGTGTGGGATCCCACACAAATTCAGGCATGTGCCTACCCAATATGCATGAATTTTATCCCCCCTTCTTAATGACTGTCAGAAGAGCTGTTTCTTTTTTTAGTAGGAGCAAGTTCCAAGGGAGAAATGTCTGGTCTGGTTCCCCAATTCAGCAAAATTCTGGCAATTTGCCTCAGCTCAGAAAGGTGCCTCTGTTCTGCGAGGCCAGTGAGGAAGAGAAACACTCACACTCTGGAAGACTCAAAATGAGCAAGAAACAGGTCAAGTGCCCAAAGCTACCGACCGAGCATCCTCCCTGTCTACATGGCTTGCATGTCAAGAGCTCTGTTAGTGACAAAGGGCTGGCCAGAGGTGTTTGTGTCATGATCCTCAGCACACAGCGTTCCTGCCATCATTAAATGGCACTGTGGAGATGTTCAGAGCAGGAGTCACTAAGGAGGGCCCAGCAGGTGGTAGCCTCTGCCTGCCTCTGCTGCCAGCTCTGGCAGTGACCTGGGGCTGCTCCACAGGACTGGGGCTGCTCTGCAGTGTCCTCCACCATTGGCCCTGCTGAGGAAACCTCATGTGATTTGGAAATTAAGCAAAGTATTTTGTGTTTATGAAACAGCTCCTAAGAGTTTGAAAAAGGGACTAGTGGTGTTTACACACAAGCTGGACAGACTCTAACACGGTGCATGCTCTGTTGTGTCAACTCCTGCACCTGCATAAGATATTTTACAAAATCCCCGTGAAATGAAGGAGCCAAACAACTGGGTCTAATCAGCCCTGCCTGTGCTCTCACTGGAGCCACACAACATTTCTGCTAACGGAGCTGCGGGATGTTATGGAAAATCTGCTCTCCAAAGAGCCTTTGTTCATGTCTGAAGTTAAGGCTGGTCAAAAGCAGGGAGTGGAGCTGTGGGGAGCTGGTGCTGGAGCAGCCCCGATGCAGAGCCCTGCTCCTGGGGCTTATGGAGTGCTCCCTAGGAATAGGGGAGACTTTGGAGGGAGCCCAAACAGCGGGACAGGGAGAGCAGCAGCTCAGCTAACACCACCTTTATCCCCTCTCAGGCAAGGAGGAGACTTGTTCAAAGAAGAATAAAGTTGAAGCACATTTTCTTGTGCCTTCCCAAACTACCAGAATTACCAAATGTGCTTTTCATTGTGTTTTTTTTGTTACCTATGCCAGAAAGTTTTTGGACCCCTTCTCTAGCAACACAGATTCTCCTCTTTTTTGTATCATTTGCAGAAGGTCCTGTCTGGCCCGTGTTTGCTCATAGAGTGACACCAGGATTCAGTCCACAAAAGGTTGTTGACCTGGGAAGAGAGCTTCTAGAATTCAAGGGCCGGGCAATTTCTTGGAAATTGCCTTATCAGCACAGCTACAAGCTGGAGCTTTAACAGCTCTCCCCAAGCTGCATGTCCCTAGTTTCTATTCCTGCAGTTTGCTATATATGCTGTACACATATGTTTATTTCGTAGTTTGTTATTTTGGGCTGAGATTGCCACAAAACCACGAAGCCAAGATCAGTTGCTCCTCTGTTACTGAAATTAGGTATCAGGGAATGCCCAAAGCAAACCAGTAACGGGGAGCAGGCATCTGTGCACAAGACTGTATAAAGGCTGATGCCAAGAACCTCACATGCCCTCCTTTGCTGTTGGAGAAGGGAATCAGCAGGGGGGGTCAGGGGTTGTTATCAGCAAAGCAAAAGGCAGTAAATCAGGAGCAGAGAGGCGCTTTGTTTGCACAGCAAGGAGAGTCACTGGGCTGCAGGCTGGGCTCTAAGAGCAGTGGAAGTGGGCTGAGCGGGAATGGATGAGTGCAGCACTTCACGGATTTAAACCAAAACCTTACAGTGCATTAAAGCCTCCTGGAGGCACGAGCCTGCGCTTACATAGGGACTTGCTCTGAACTTTCACAGGGTCAGGATGGGCTGGTTTACCATGAATTCCAAGGGTGTTTGCAGTGCCTCAGACCTTCCCAGCCAAAGAAGATCTGGCAGCCCAGACAGATCTGCCACCTCTTGTCATCCCCCAGCCCCTCTGCCAGTGGCTTTGCCCAGCTCATGTTTTGGGACAATGCATGGCTGGGCAGTCTCCATCCTACCCACATCTGGGGAGCTGGGGAATGCATCTTCTTGGGAGAGCTGTAGGGAGCATGGACTTTGCATCTGGGATTCAGCCCTCATCCCCAAGGGGCATGGTGCAGATCTGAGCAAGGACCTCAGGATTGGCCAGCTTGGCCCCTTGGCTCACCTGCTCACCCACTGCCCTCACCAGGACAGGCTGCTGAGCGAAGCCAGTGACTGCCTTGGAAACAAATGTCCACAGAGCCACGGGCACACAGCACCAGCAACTTCACATCCTGAACCACTGCTATGATAATCCTGTTTGCTCAGTCTTAGTGACCGAAGAGAACCATAACCAAGGAAAACAGCAGGATTATCCTCCAGCACCTGTTCCCACTGAAAGGATTATCATAGTTGGCTGCATCAATGATGTCCTCTAGGTATCACCATGAAAGCAGCCTGAGGGACATGGCAGCCAACCAGAAGACCTCTCTCCCCTTCTGCACGCCCCTTTCCTGGGTATTTTCTGGAAGCTCCTGACAAAGGCCAGTCCATGTGGATACAAGTATCAGTGCTTTCATGCCTGCAGCATACAGGCTTGCTCTCCAAATAGCATCATCTCCTGTTTGACTGTCTAACGGGGAGGTGGCGTGAGAAGTATGGGCTGTAAACTGCAGTGCTCAGAAGGCAGACAGCAGCTTTAAAGCACTTTAAAACAAGCTGGTTTTCCTGCTCAACATTCCCTGTGCTTTTGTGTTCAAGAGCAGGATCGGACCCACTCACCTCACAACATGGAAGGGCTCTGTTGTGCTGCATTTACATCTACAATACAATGCTAACTGATTTAAGAGCTGTTTTACTGAAGAATGAAAATGCTTGATTGCAGAAAAATCTTGGAGTGTACCTTAATAGTCCAGAGAGGTGCTGCAACTGCCCCAAGGCCTTTGTGACATGAGCTGATGCCTCTCTCCATTGGTTTTTTCAAGAACATCCTTCCATCCCTTAAGCAGGGGCCTTGGAAAACAAATTACTGCAAACACAGATTTTTTTCTATAATGGAATGTAACATTAAAGTAAACACTGGAACATGGAGACAAACAAAGCAAAAAAAAATCAGGGAAATAATCCTTAGCTTCTAATGATTTTTGCAAAACATTGCTGAAATTAGGTTTTATTGGAACAAAAATGTATTTATCATATCTGTCAACACTGGAAAATTATGGTTAAATTACAAGTTTATTTTAAACTCTGACGATGATCCAGAAGTGATATGCTATTTATAAATAGCTTATCATACACCACAGTATAAAAAGTACATTGATCTTCTTGTTATTGAGTCAAATTCATTGTTATATACGAGATGGGAATTAGCTTTACCCCTCTGACTATAAAACAGAGAAAAAAATTAAAGCCACAGGGAGGATAGCAGTAACAGCCCACTCATCAGAGTCTCCTGTGAAAAGGACCATAGGAAAATGGGCCCATTGGAAAAGGCCACCCTGATTCCAAAGCTTGTCTAGATCTGGGCTGAGACCAAGTGGTACCAAGCAGCAGAGATCTCTGAACCCCACTGTGGTGCACATGATCTCAACCTCTGACCTTCATGAAAGCTGTTCTCAAGCCCTGAGCCAGCCAGGCCCCACACTGTGGATGGGTGACTCTTTCCAAAGTCTTCTCCCTGTTGTTTTTGGCCACAGCTTTGACAGGACAGCAGGACTGCAGAAAACTTCTTGTGCCAGCTCAGCTTCAAAGCAAGGAATGTCTTGTGGCCCTGATACCAAGTACAATGCACTGCAGAGACTTCTGCAACAAGGCTGAGTAACACATGGTATAAACTGGGCATTAAGTCTCACCATGCAGCTATTTTACCTGGCCAGGAACCTCCACAGGGCTGATGATGCTGGTGCCCATCCATGTGCTTGCTATGCTCCTGGTGCTTCCCAGCAGCTCAGGGACCATGCTCATTTACCAGGGTAGAGCCTACCTGGGTTTTTAGGGGTGCTAACTGAGATCTCTGGCAGCCTGATGGCAGCAGTGAGGATGCCCCTGCCAGAGGGGACCAGCGGCTGCCAGGTGGAAGGGGATCAGAAATATTCTCCTTGGATATTTCAGTCTTTGAACCTCAGATGGAGGACTTTATCCAAGCTTCATTAATATCCCATTAAAAAAGACAAACATTCTCCATTGTTAGGGCCAAGCTGAGTCAGTGTGCTCTGCTCTGGTGATGGTATGGCCATAGCCCAGGCTATGTATGTGTGTGGGGGATGGAGATGATGGGCTGTGATACAGCAGCACCAACGCAGCCCATCATGAAGCTGGCTGGCTGTGGAGCATGCAGCAGCCCAGGCCTGCAGGCAGTGCAGAGGTCATCACTGAAGTGGCAGGGAGCCAAGGAGGTGACTGTGGATAATGCTGCAGAGCTGCCTGAAGAGGGGAGATGGGAAGCTGGTGGTCGGAGCTGAGCTTGCGGGAGGCTCCAAGCAGCAGCAGCCAGGAGCTGAACGGTGACATGGGGAGATAAGGCTCTTGATGGATAGACCGCAGAAGGTTTGGAGGCTTTTGTTCTGCTTGGATAAGGAGTCAAATATTCACATAGATAAGTTTCAGAAATGCATCTGATCTGAAGTCTTTTTTGTGTAGGGCTGAAAATAGAACAAGAGAATTCCTCTGTGGCTTTCCTGGTTCCTGGGTTTTCCTTCACCAGCACCAGGCTGACCGGAATTACCCATGCAAGCAAAGCAACAGCCAGGACAGCTCTAACAGGTAGACCCTCCCTGAACCTCAGGCATTCAACTGTGCCAAGATGCCAACCTTACTTACAGCCTGGGGCATAGGGGAGATGATCCTTTGCTTGGTTACTCTCTGTTCCTTGTCATCTTGGTCCACAGAGCTGCTATGGGTGGTTTAAAACACTGTGAAGGAAATGCCCTCGCTAACATTTGTGTGTATCTTAACATATTCGTTGGCACAGAGTTTATATAACATTGCCTGGCACCGCTTCACTGGCAGAGTTATACCCACATGGAGCATCTCATTGCGTGCAAAGATCTGCAATAACCTGCTGATGAATGGCTGCTGGTGGCAAAGCCAGATAGCAGCACCGATGATCTTGGCAGACTCCTACCCTCCTTGCGCACACTTGGACCTAGCTGAGGGCTGCAGGCAGCACACCCAGGATGGCCAGCAATTATGTTCCAACTTTAAACTGCAGTGCTTGAGTGGAGTGCTTTTGGAGGGCGCATAATTTCCTTGGAAATAAATTAGAGTGCTGTACTGTACTCCAGTTTCCTTGTACCATAAGTTGTTTAAACAGTTTCTCATTATGCATTTCCCATTCAGACAAAAAACAGACCACAAAGCCTGAGGCACCAAGGCTGGTAGGAAAATGGAAATCCTGCTCCAAGTAGGCAGAGAGCAGCTTTCCGGCTCTGGGCAGGCGCTGGCAGACCCAGGAAAGATTTGGGGCAGGAAGGAGCAGTAGCAATTTCTGGCTCTGTAGAGACCTTTCAGGTTCACCTTTGAACAACTATGGCTCCCAGTCAGTTTTGAAGCATTTCTGTCTGAGCAATCCCACAGCTTCCACATGCCTTAGGGAGGACCCAGATCCAAACTCTGAGGGCAGAGCAGCAGAGGGCTTCCAGCAAGCCAGAGAGTCCACCCCATTTAGGGTCAGCTCATCTTCGCCTTCCCCCATGTCTCTCCCTGACCTTCCCAATTTGCTATTTATAGCTTTGCCCTAATGATCTCCCCCCATTCCACCCCCTAAATTTAACCTCTTCCTTGCCAAGTGGGGTTTGGAATTTACAGGAGAAAGTTGTTTATGTTAAATAGCTTTGTAATAGTTTCCTCCTCTGCCGCCTCCCTTCCTTCCCCAATAAAAGCCCTACAGCATGCTTGGCAAAGCCTGTAAACAAAGGAGGGGTTTGGAGATCCAACCAGTTTTTGGTGAACCCAGTGGGGAAATAATGTCTCTTTTGAAGAATGTTAAAGCCTGAACTCATAATAGTAGGAAACTAGTATCCCCCCTAGGTAAGGAATTGCTTACTTGCAGCTACAGGGCATAAAATACAGATGTCCATGTAGTCATTGTTGGGTGCAGGGGGTTAACCCTGTGTGTTTTCCTCACTGGTCAAGATGGTGTTGATGGCAGAAAACCAATGTGTTTGTTAAGCTCCAAATACTTGAAGTTGTGACAAGTGAGCAGGGAAAGGAGAACACAAAAAGGCAGCAGTGTTTTGAACTCACCTAGATTGATGAACAGAAGCACAAGGCAATGAAAATCCATTAGCCTGACTGTTCCCTGCAGAGGAAAAACAGGCACACAAAATCCAATTCATTATTCTCTTTCTTATTTAATGCTAAGTAAGTCATTGAACTTTACTACTTGATCTATCCATTTTCTTTAGTAGAAGGGCTGCAGGAAATCTTTCTCTTCTCAAAGGGGGTTTCAAGTTTCTCACCGATATCATGCAAAAAATACTTGGAGTGTATGAGTAAAAAATAACTGCATTTCAAAGGGAGCTTGAGCCATGAAGATAAGGATAATTTTTCTCTTCTGAAGCACAGAACCAAAGAGTGGAGGCCCCTGGGAGCTGGGAGCACCATTGTTCTTCTTCCAGGTCGTTATCTGGAGACAGGCCCTGTGATAGACTCTGATGAGGCCACGGGAAGGATTATCTGCTGGGAGTGCTAATGGCATGCATTTGACAACATCAACTGTTTAATTTATGAAGTGACTTGTAAAGTAAAGGCAAAGCAATTCATACCATGCAACAGCCCAAACACATCTGGTACAATTAAAAAGTATCTCATCAAAGCCCAGCCTGCTCTACAACCCCATTTACTTAGTTAAGGCCACGTAGAAATGTTCCACCTTCCTAAAAGGCAAAATCCTACTGGATTTTGTGCTGTGGTGGCAGTGTTATATAATGAGAAATATATTAATGGAAACTATCCAGCACTGAAATCATTCCAGCCTTTTTATCACCACATTCCTTGCTCCCACATAAGTGAAGTGTGCAGGAATAAAAGCAGTTAAACATCATCCACCAGAAGACACACATGATGGGGATTGCTCACAAGCCCCTAACAGCTCAGTGGTGCCCATCAGTGTTGGGATCCATATATACACTCTGGGCAAACAGAGCTGCTCTTCCTGGGGAATTATTTTTTCCACTGCTCATGGCTTGGGGCCATATCACCCTCTTGCAGTTGGGGACTGTTTAGTGTTGTCATCCAGTACCTGAGTAGCTCATTCAGCTCCCCTGGTTCTGATCTCTGCCAAGAGTTCAGGAGTTTGTCCCATGCTCTTCACTGTGGTCTCATGGATAATCAGACTTAAATAATGTTTTTCTTCTATCGCAGGAGTATTTGTACAAAACTAAATTTATTTTAGTTTTTCACATGCAATGAGAAGCTTAATGACTTAGTCATTAAGCTTCTGAATAGAATATTCAGATCAGCCTCTGAAGGGAAGGAAGGTGTGGGTGGCAAGTCTTCCTTTTCTCAAGCATGGTTCAGGCAAAATGACGGGCCAGAGGGTGCTGGTCTGAGCCTCACCTTCTGGAGCATCACCACTGGACATGAGATCTGTGATCACAGTGATGGATTCAAATCAGGGCTGCTACCAAAACACATGATCTCTGCCCCATCACTCTGCATGTTTCCTATGACCCTCATGAATTTGTTTGTTACCCATGTTCGTGCAACCTGTGTGGGTCAGCTGAAACAAACCTTGGCTGAAAGGGCTGGTTTTCAGCCAGAGGAGCCCATTGCCCACATGGTTGCAAAGGCAGCAGAGCCAGGGTGGGCAGCAGGACATGCAATGGGAGTTGAGGGGAGGAGGATGCAAGCACCAGCCCTGGCTTGGACGGGCTGATGCTGAAAACCACAGACATGCACCTACCCTGCTGACAGATAGCTGGTAACCACCTGGCAGTGAAACAGGAACAAAACCTCTCCTGTGGATGCTCTCAAGGTGGTTTAGAGCAGTGCTGCAACACCTGTTGTTACTGGCAATTACTGCAAGAGCAGCTGCCTTGTGCTCTGTATTAGGTAAAAGCTCCAAAAAGCCCAAGTATTTGACACAAGCTGTTTATGCTCCTGTGCCAGATCCAGTCTGGATGCACTGATAGCGTGGCTGTCCTAGTCTACTGATGGGAACCCCCCAGGGTACCAGTGATGCTTAAGTTGGGGGGGGGGGGGTGTCAGCAACAGGTCCCATCGCACCCCCCCCCCCGCCTTCCCCTTGCCTCGGCCTCCCTGGCAGAGAGAGGGCAGCTCCTGCCAGGGGAGCATCCCACACTGCCCTGGTGTCCTAAATGAGCTAATGGAGATTTTATTTGACGGCTCCCAAGTGAGTATTTAGGGGAAGAACAGATAAACAAAACACTTCTTGCTCAAGTCTTCAAGCAGGCAAACTGTGAAACAATAGGAGCTCTGTGGGACTCCCAGTTCACCTGCTCCAGTCCAACAGGAAGCACTCCTCCCTCCACAGCACAATGGTGGGGCTGGCACTCACCTTTGTGCCTCAGGATACCTCTGGAGTCCCCTCTGACACTTGGGCGGGTGAGAGGGCTACACATTATACACCCGAATGGGAGCAGAGGGAGGTGACTGGGGGCACCGTGAGCTGTCCCTGGGGTGGCACTTGTCCATCAGCACGGCTTGCACAGGATGTGCAGTGGCATCTGTAACCCCTACTGGACCAGTCAGCACAGGGTTCTTCATCTGCACACAGAAACTTTAACTCTGAACAGTGTTCTCCCTTCCCCACTAGGAAATCTCAACTACTCAACTACTGTCAACTCAACTGTCTCAACTACTACTTCTTAACAAGAGGTCTTTAAATTTTGGACACAAAACACTGTTTAAATTTTACCACCTGGCAAATCTTTTGTCATGAGCTATTGTGTTGCCCCTGCAATTGTTCCTACGGTGGCAGGGAACTCTGCAGTCCCCCTCTGAGGGAGGGCAGCTGAGAGCCTTTGAGGGAGCTGCAGCACTCATCTGGCCCTGCAAAATGACTTGTTGGTAGCTGTAAACCAGCAGCTTCTGAGATTTTGAGCTCTTTAGTGTCTCTGTTTGCCTCTTTGGTGCATACACTTAGATCTGCCTTTCAAAGCATTGTGCCAATGAGCTTAAGACCAATTATCAAAATGATTTTGGTAGGAAGAAGCTAAATATCATGGCTTTGAGAGAGACATGGGGCCAGGCTTGCAAAGGTACACCACTGCTTAGAGACACACAACAGTGGCTAATGGCTAAAGCACTGACCTAGTAGAAAATCCTCATCTAATCTCATTAAGGACAACAGGATTCAGTGCATTACACAGGATCAGAAGGGAAAGGCACACCATTACATCTGAGATGCTCTGCTAATCATGGCAATGGCAAAAGTCTGGGTAAGCTTCTGCTTTCTCCTTTAGGTTGTGAACCTGGAGGTCAAGACTGATTTTCTATTTGTCTGGGAATTTTGCACTCTGTTGCAGCTGGTATTAATAAATTTGAGCATCAATCCTGGAAGGAATGGGTATGCCCAAACCCAGACACTGATCAGCATGGTACTATTCATGTCTAGATGCAGACTGCTGCCAGGGCACGACCAAAAAACTTGTGCTGTTGGGTGCTAAGGCTGAGCATGCAAACATGCCGTGAAAAAACCTGGAAGCTGAATGGGGCAGGGAAGAAAAAAAAGAGAGTTTGTGAAGCAAATGTGCCTGCCAAGCTGCCAGTTTTGGTGAACCAGGAAGCTGATCAGCAGTTCACACAACAAACCTGAACACTCTTCCATTTCCAGCACGATGGGCCCAATTCTGTCGCTGGTGTTTGCAGGACAGAGCGATGACTCAGGGCAGTGGCACAGTCAGCAGCAGCTTGCACCAGCATGCCCGGCACAGTAGGCACACCCTGCAGCACCCACGCATCCCCCCCGCAGCACTGCCACCCCTGGAGGCCATGGGGCACCTCCTGCTTGGAACCACCCGAGAGGATGCTACTTGGAGGGAAGGGGGAGATGCTGAGGGGGTTGTTTGTGTCCTGGGAGCCGTGGTTGGCCAGGGAGCTGTGTGGCTTTACATGGCTGAGAAGTTGCTCAGGTGTGCTTTAGTCTGCTGCTGTTACCCAAAAAGAGTAAGAAAAACTTTGAGGAATGTTTTTCGGGCATGTTTCAGCTGCCAGTCCCTTGGTGGCATTGTCCTGCATGGAGGGTGTCTTACCTCTCACACTTCTTAACCTGCGTTTCCACAATGCCTCTGCCTGGTGCTTCCCTATCCAATAAAAGGCAACACCTATAGCATGGCCAAAGATGTCCCAGTTTTTCTTTTTGCAATGACAATCCTGGGTTTGCTTACCAGCATCACCTTTTTTATCCTTTTCCCATCTTGCTCACTTTTTTCCAGCAGAGTTTGACAGCCTGAAGCTACTGATTTGCAGGGATAAATCACCTGCTGTTACCATGGGTCTGCTCCTCATGGATGGTCAGGCACACAAACATCTCAAAGAAAAAGCATATTGATTTCTTCTGCGAGATGATGATCACAAATATTGTTGATCTTACATTATACGTGATTGTTTATATAAAGAGAAAGAATCTTTACTTCCTCCTGGGACGTTTGGGAATTTGGCAGGCTTTGAAAGCGAGTCAGTGGTGCATAGGGTAATGCTCCTTCAGGGGGAGTGTGCTTACTGCTATTGCAGGAGATCACATTAGTGCTTTTGACACGATCAAACAGAAAGTTCCAGTTAAACAATGAGTTTTTAGGATGAAAAGTGAAACGTTAAGAAGGTGTGTACAACTCCATGAATTTGCTTCATTTGGTTCGTTGATGTGGTGGTAACAGAACTATTTTTAGGTATAATCCTTCAAACAGAACATGACTTCTCCTTTCTGATTAGTACAAAGCTGGCTGCTAGTCAAAGGATAATTATTTCCCAACACATCACCTAACACACACCAGCAAACAAAACACTCATTATTTGAGCTATCCAATATTAACTGTTGTTTAGCAGTTAACATTTTCTCGACAGCTTTAAACAGGACTAATTGCTCCAGCTTCATTAGCAGAGGTCATTTACTGTTGGTAACAATACTTTTCTGGAGATAGTCCCTGGATGAGATTAGATTATCAGGTCAAATTCTGCTCCCGGTGGCAATGATGCCTGACCCCATTTGGCCTCACGAAAGTCTGCTCTTTCAGTTCATAGCTTCCCAATTTCCAGTCCTGCAGCTGATATATTACATAAAGGAAGTAAATGCACTCCACCAGACGGGAAATTACAATAAATTAGGAAAGTGTGCGGCACAAGAAAGGTTGGCAAAATAGCCAGTTAAAAGTTATTATTAAAACCACAACCTCAGATAGGGTTTAGAGAAAAAAAAAATAAACCTGATAAAGAAGGTGTCCTTATAGTTGAAAACATGTCAGCAAAGAGGGAAAGCAGTGTTTGGAGAAGAACCAGTGTGGCCTGCATCACAAGCACCCAGCTGATGCTATCAAATGCTGCATCTGCTACAGGCATGGTTCAGATCATAAGCCACTTTTTTTGCACATAGTTTCATGCTGATTGGAGCTACAGCCAGTGGATGCTGAGGGTTGCAGTCTTCAAGTGCAGCAAATTTGCAGGAGGGTTTCTGTGCAGCTCTCACAAGTGGGGAGTCCTTCTGCAGGGCCTTCAATAGCCTGCTGCACGTCTGAAACAGCCTCAACTTTCCTGAGCACACGGAAAACTGAATCCAGGCTTTCAATCCAACATATTCCCATTTAAACATGTGGAGTGAAGCAGCCTTCTTTTCAGAAGTGCTGAGCAAACACTGCTTAGAGTGAGGCCGGCGCCTTTGAGAATCAGTCATCTTCCATATGGAAGTCTCAGGCATCCTTGCCAAATAATTTTGGTCCTGGCAGCTGCAGGACATTTTCTCTGAGTGGATTTCTGGTTTACCTGTGTCTCCCTTCCCTGCAGGCCTGTGGCTCTTTGCTGTTACTATCCTGCCCATGTACGTGTGCAGCCGCATGCCTACCACCTATACTTTCTGACTTGCAGCTCCAAGTGCTAATCCATGTCTGGTTTTCGTCAGAAAAAAATATTCATCGTGAGCGTTTGACTCATTGCCTCCGGAGTATTTCAGCTGCCCCACAACACTTTTCAGAGTATCCTTCTTCTCTGCAGAGAACAGCCTGTTCTGAGCATGATCCACAGCAAACTGCTCGCCAGCAGCCTCCGGTTCCTCGCACACGTGTGTGCCATATGTCCTGCTCTGTCCGCACCGTTACTGCGCCACTGCTTGTCTCACGCCGTGCAAGATGGACTGGCATCCACCATCTGGGCTGCCAGGTGGATTACCTTAGCTGTCCATGAAGGCACTCAATGTGTCAGCCTCCAGACTCTTCCAGCAGGTCCTCAGCTGGCAGAAATTCAACAGCAGACAAATCCTGACCGCCTTGCTGACAAAGCTGGCCCTTCTGCGGCCAATGGACTAAATTCATCCTACCTCAATGCCATTTCACTTGTCCAGGGGAAGTATCACCCAACACAGCTATTTGGCTGGAAAAGCCGAGCAAGTTCTGGCCATAAATTTCTCACCTAAGTCAGACCCTTTTGAGGCAAAATTTTCACCACTTTTTGAAGTCCAAGAACATAAGCGTTTAGGCGGTTAAAATTAAGTACGTGAACTGATTTATGAGATGAAGAGCCAAGTCCATTAGATTGCCCTGCTCCATGCAGTAGGCACTGTGCTTCCCCAGGATGTGCCACCCTGCCGAGGATGAGGGCTTGGCAGCCGCTGCAGCTCCCAGCTGGGCACTGGGGCCGGATCCTGTCCTGCTCTACCCAGCAGGAAGGGACCTGGTCCTGCCCTGGCTTGCTGCGATCCCCAAGGCACACAGGGAGAGCAGTGCTGCCTCCCCATCCTGTCCCAACCCCAACATGCACAGCCAACATCTCCCTGCAATCACTGGCATGAGACATCGCCATCCGGTGCGCCCTTCTGATCCTGTTGTATTTGCTGTAATCACAGATAAAAACAGATTTAAAAAAAACCCCAAAACATCTGGTGGCAAAGCCCACTTCCCTTAGCTCCTGATCTGATGTCAACCCAGCATTTCAAGAACCCCATTTCACTATTGTCAAGGGAGACACCATTAACTGCAACTCACATCAAACCCCAGTAACATCGATGGAAAACTCTTATTTACTTTTCTGGTCCCTTATTTTGTCTTTTCATAAAAAGCATAACTTTTTTTTCCCCGTGGAAATACAACATTAGAAATTGCAAAGGACAAATTCCTTAACTTTGAAAACAAAAAGAATGAACAAATGGTTTCCAAAACAAACCATTAGCCACCACCCTAAAGAACTCGCTTTGGGAAGTGCTCTTCCTGGGAGCTGATTTTTAATTAAACTATACTTCTGAGTTTTATAAAGCTAAAAGTGGCTTCACTTTTATTCTGCACTAGGTTTTTGTTGCTCTATCTGTCGTGTATTCATTTCAGTAATGAAAAACTTTATGAAACCACAAGGATACAGCATATTTTCATAAAGCAATAAAGGAAGACACTCTTTTGAACTAGTGACACAAATCTGCAGCACTTCTGTTCACTGTACCTCCTAACTTGGATCATTCAGCTATCATGATCTGGCCCCCAAGGAGTATGTGACTGTCGGCAGTGCGCTGCATATGACCTTTAGCTTTATCATCTACCAACCAGGTACTTTTATTTCACTCAGTGACACAGAAGAGGTTTCTTCAGTGTTTAAGTTTGTCCCAGAGTCCAATCCTGCTCCAGTTATGCTTCTTCCATTCCCTCAAAGGGCAGCTCCTTTATTACAATAGGAAGGAACCAAAGTCTGGACTCCTCTGACCGGCTCCCTGGCTGCCATCTCCCCTTACAGGGCATGAGCCCGCCCTGGTACTCATTGGGCAGGGGTCTCCCCCAACCTCCTCACTCAGCACCAGGACCCATCCCACTGGACACACATCACCCACATCACTTGGGCAGGATCAGGCATGAGGTGGACCTACTTGTGGGGTGGCATGTAATGCATATGGAGATTTCTTTCTACTCAAGACCATTTCTAGCTTTCAAATTAAACATCCTCTGTAATCTTAACTATTCTGGTCTCTTGACTCCTGGCCTCGTACTCCTAACAAAAAAAACCAAAAAACCCAAACAACAACAACAACAAAAAAGAAACCCCCAAAAACCCCCAACAAAGAATATATTCCAGAAAGGAATAGTTCGAGAAAATGAGTGTATTCATTATCAGAGTGGAAACACCTTGTCTTTTAGCCACTAATTTTAAGGGAAGTCACCGGACCTCAGTGCAACAGGAACACAACCTTACTGCGTTTCAAACAGGTTTTTTACAACACTGTGTCAGGAAAAGCCATTAGATAGAGTTGTATTGGTAATCTGAGCCATCTTTGGAGAAAAACAAATGCTGTTCTTCCCATTATAAGTAGGTATTGTTTCAAAACCTATAGAGACACACTTGCTTGTGCTGCAATGGTATTTATTGCACATAGACCAATTACTTACACAGTAGTAAATTGCACCAGAGTATAAATATGTTATAAAACACACACAGAGAGGAAAATGGAAATGACACACATGTGCTAAAACAACAGCAGATTCACGTGGGCATTTGGAAATAAAAATAATAAAGTCTCTTAAGATATTTTAATTTATAATATGATATATTTACAGTACCTTCAAAAAATAATATTAAAAAAAGTCACTCTCTCAATAAAACTATAACAGATCAGACAAAACCAGAAATCAGGTTCAGGGTCAGTGTTACTCAAACCTCCGTTTCCTTTTCAATTTGCGTGTGTGTGTGCAAGTAACATCTTCAAATAACTTTACAACTCTTAACACTGTGCAAGAAGAGGCTTTGCCGACATTTTTTAAAAAAATGTGCAGTAAATTTTTGTTGCCGGGATTCTCCCCCTCTCCCCCGTTCATCTGTTATTACAATGAACAAGCTGCAGAAGGCTCCTCGCCCCCCCCCCCCCCCCCCGCCCCTTTTTTCATAAAATCCTATTAGCGGTATGTAAATATGCTGTTTAATATAAACATGGTCCGTTCATTCCCCTGTACAATATGCACAGTTTGAGGTAGAAGTTTCTCAGCCTGACTGCTATTGTCTGGCCGAAGGAGATAAGCGCAGTAACTCACTGCTTGCTGATGCAGAGGGAACAAGAGTGTGGGTTGGGTTGTTTTACCCCCTTTCAAAATATACCAGTGCTCCTCATTACTCATTATTTTTCCCTGTCGCTACTCTGCGGAAGGGGAGAGCACGGCTACTCTGAGCTTAAAACTCATCTTGGCAGCAGATCTCCGTCTCGCCAGCCGTACTCTGTGTCCGGAGCACCTGCAGCACCGACCCTGCGCCTCCCAAAACTCCAGTGCTCTGGGTGAGGGGATGAACCCCGGGGCGAGGCGGGGGTGGCCGGGACCCCAAATGCAGCCGAATTCAGCCGTCAAAGGCTCGGGTTCAGCCTCCATCACGGTCCCGGGACAGGCACCCGAGTGCAGGCGCTGCTGCCGCAGCCCCCGTCGACAGCGCGTTTCCTAAAGAGAAGGCGGCTGTCCCTGGGACGGGCTGTTTATTTCCTTTGTTCTCCGGTCAGTGGGTTTCCTGTTTGCTGTAGTTTCGGATGAGGTATGTCGTACACCACTTCACCTGCTTTTATTCCTTAGTAAACACCCGCACTCTCCCTGCGAAGGCAAGGGATCGTTTTGCTTGGCAATAGCATTACCATCAGGCATCTGCCGGGGATTACTCCTGCGTGTTTCCCTGCCTGCCATTCCCCCCTGTCCCGGGTCTGACGCGGCACCCCACGGCCCCCCTATACCTTGGACTCCGAATCGGAGGTTTTGCTATGTCTCTCCTCCAGGCTGGACTCGCTGCCGCCCCGTGTGCCCCCGTTGTAGTCGGACCAGGTCCCTGCCAGGCTGCGCTCGGGGGAGCCCACGGTGCTGATCAAGCCCCCGGGCAGCCGGGCCAGCTCCCCGCCGCCGCCGTGCAGCCACCGGTCGGCTTTCCGGCGGCAGCAGAGCAGCCTCTTGAAGGCCTTACGAAAGTCGGGGCTGCGGCAGTAGATGATGGGGTTGAACGCGGAGTTGGCGTAGCCCAGCCAGTTGAAGAAAACGAAGAGCCAGTCCGGCACCAGGTCCCTGTTGAAGACGTTGACGATGTTCACCAGGAAAAACGGGAGCCAGCAGAGGGTGAACACCCCCATGATGATGCCCAAAGTCTTGAGGGCTTTCTGCTCCTTCATGGCCATGATGCGGGAGCTCTTTCGCTTGCTGGCTCGGCCGTTGCCGAGGATGGGCTGGTGGTGAGGGTGAGCGGGCAGGGGCGTCTGCGGCTGCTCCTGGCTACCGTAGAACCGGCCCTCGCACCTATCGATCTTCCTCATCTGCTCCTTGGCCTCTCTGTACACCCGGAGGTACACAAAGATCATGATGAGAAGGGGGATGTAGAAAGAAATGATGGACGAGGCGATGGCGTAAGCCCTGTTGGTGACGAAGTCGCAGCAGCCCGGGTCCTGGTAGCACTCCAGCGCCTGGGGGTCCTCGTCCCGCCACCAGTGCATCATGATGGGCAAGAAGGAGACCAAGGCAGAGATGGCCCAGACGGTGCAGATGATGCCCTTGGCCCGACCCTTGGTCATGAGGCTCTGGTAGCGGAAAGGTGAGGTGATGGCTAGGTAGCGGTCGATGGCGATGACGCACAAGGTCTCGATGCTGGCCGTCACACACAGCACGTCCAGGGAGGTCCAGCACTCGCAGAGGAAGGACCCCCAGAGCCAGGTGCCCCGCACCACCAGCGTGGCCCCGAAGGGCACCACCAGCAGCCCCATCACCAGGTCGGCGCAGGCCAGCGAGGTGATGAACAGGTTGGTGAGCGTCTGAAGCCGCTGCGTCCTCCCGATGGCCGCGATCACCAGCACGTTCCCGGCCACGATGAGCAGCACCACCAGGGCCATCAGCAGGCTCATGCCCACAGCCCACTGCTGCGACAGCAGCTCGGCGGCGGGCAGCTGCCTGCTCCCGGGCGGCACCGCCGTCACCCCGGCCACGGAGCGGTTCTGGGGGCCGCAGTCCGGCGGCAGCCACCCATCGCCCATGGCTGTGCGGGGCGCTCCGGCCGCCGCTCCGCACCGCGCCGCGGGCAGGAAGGCGGCGCCGCCGCCGCCGCCGCCCCGGGGCTGCCGCATGGCCCCGCTCCGCGCCGCCGGACCGACCGCCCCGCACCGCCCCGGCACCAGCCCCGCACCAATCGGCACCCAGGGGGTGGAGACGGACCGCCCCGCCCACGCACCGGCGGTATGCCTGCCCGTATCCCTGCCGGCATCCTGCCGGTATCCTCGTCCGTATCCCTCCTGGACCTCCGTCTTTGCTCTGGCTACGCTCCTAAAAGGAGGTTGTAGCGAGGTGGGTATCGGTCTCTTCTCCCGGGCAACCAGCAGTAGGACAAGAGGGCACGGTCTTAAGCTGCGCCAGGGGAGGTTTAAGCTGGACATTAGGAAGAAGTTCTTCACAGAAGGAGTGATCGGGCATTGGAACGGGCCCTGGAGGTGTTTGAGAAGAGACTGGATGTGGCACTTAGTGCCATGGTCTAGTAGACAAGGTGGTGTTGGGTCAAAGGTTGGACTCGATGATCTCAGAGGTCTTTTCCAGCCTGGTAGATTCTGTGCCTGCCCCGCGGCTGCTGGGCACAGATCTCCTCCCCCCTCTTCCCTGGGACACCCACGCTGTCGTACGGCAGCCGCGAGGCAGGCAGGGGATGTGAGCGGGAGCAGAAGCTGGAGCAGAAGCTCCACCTCTTCACCCCTGTAAAAAGCAAAATGCCAGATCCCGGCACTATCATCATCATTCTCCACTGAAAAGTAATTGACATCCCCTCCCATGGGATGTCCCCCACCAGGGACAAGCCCCACACTCTCGCAAGCCCCCTGTCACCAGTGTCTCCTTCCCCAGCCTGGGCAACCCCAGAGCCCCATGGAAAACCTTCTGGCTTAAGGGATAATGCTACCAGCTCTGTGCAGAGAGCTATGGCTTGTCCCCTGCATTTCCCCACCGTGAATCCTCTTTTCCCCATCTCATCCAGCCCTGCCAGATGAAGGCACTGCAAAGTTGAGAGGTGGGAGTCCCAGCTCCCCTTTCTGACTTTCCTCCACCTCACTAAACAGTTCTCTCTGGACTTTTAAAAATGCGGGCAGCAGCTTCAGTCTGAGCAAACCACACTAAATCTAGGGACTGCTCTAAGTATTAGTACTAAATCTAGGGACTGCTCTAAGTATTAGTACTGTTAGTGCCATTATTGGTGGTAATGAGCAATAAAGTTCATGAAACATCCCAAGGCTGCAATGCCCAGATAACAGACTTTGATCGAATCCCTGCCCAACTCCTATCTAATTCCATGAAACCTGCTGCTAGCAACTAGTTGGATTGGCTTCTCATTTGCTTGCTTGGCCCTCTATTTGGCTCCAAAGCTGTAAGATTACTCTTGGGTGCATTTAACTGCATTTTACTCCTCTTTAAAACTTCTTAGAATAAAGTGGAACAGCCACTGAGTAAATGAGAGCTATGTCCCCTCTCTCCTGCTTTTTTAATCATCAACATGTCTTACAGCAGCACCAAACATTCCCCACAGCACTCTGGGAGCAATTGGTAGCCATGGCTATTTTCTTTCCTCTATATATTTATTCTGCTAAGACTGCTCCACTGTTCCAACTGGACCATAAAAATCCCTTCCAGGCTTAGGCTTGATTTACAAGGTCACAACCTGGGAAAAATTATTTATTTATTTACACCCTGTTTATTTAACCCTGACTAAAGGCCACACACCAGCATGGACCTGCTGCTTGGCAAACTATTCCCTCATGTTCCCATGGACTTTGCTTTGCTCCTCGTCATCTGCTGGACCACAGCATGACCCTCTTTGGCGGGAAGGGCAGGAGGCATGACATCTTCAAGAGCAGAGGGAGACCTTATGCGAAATGAAAAGCAGAAGGGTTGTGTCTAAGAATATTTGTCCAGGTCTGGTATCTGTAATTCTGATTTAAAAAAATAATAATCTGAAACCAGGTTAATGGAGCTGTGGGATAGAAACAATTTTTTCTTTTCTACGTTTAGCTGGAACACTTAAAGTACGAGCCCCGCGGTGCATCATTGAACCAAAGCCTTCACAGTTGAGATGCTTGGATGTATTTTGTGAATGTGTATAGTTCATTTTAGTGCAAAGTCAGCCAGATAAAAATCTGATAAAATCTTAAATACTTTTCCCAAGATGACACCGAAGCAGTGTTGAGGATACTCTATAGCTGTTTTGCTTGCTATTCCTGGAGCATCATCTATCTGTCATCTGTCCAGATCCATTATTGCTGTAGTATCTTTATACAGTTAATAAATATCATAAACTAATAAAATGCCAACTCTTTGCCTATCGAGCTGTCCTATGAGGTCTCCAGCTGGAGGTCTCTTCCCACTGTAAGGGAAGATAAGCTTAAAGGTTGGAGAATTAAAGGAAATTACTGGCAAGTACGCAATAAACCAGAAGACACATAATTGTGTGTTGCTTCTCAGTATCTTTGTTGGTTTAACACGCATCAATCTGGAATGTCAGATCAGAGCTGGAGCCAGAATGTCTTTGGGAAACAATGCATCTCCAAAGGAAAAAATAAGCAAATTTACAATTTCTGTACAGAACATCCCTCTGGCCCTTGCACAGCAGAGCAGCCAAATATTCACTGTAGGTTTAACCCCTTTCAGAGTGTTACCTTTTGAAAATCTCCTTTAACTCAAAATTTCCTTTTTTTTTTTTTTTTTCATTTCAGACAGTTCTTTAACATGATTTTAATACAACCCTTTGTTTGCATATTATGTAAGAATGTTAGGTCAAGAGAAGAGCTTACAGCACTGAAATGGTTTGTTTCTACTTGCTCTCCACATCACAGTTTTTAATAAGCAATTAATTTATTTTTTCTTTTGGAAGAAAAAAAAGAAAAAAGAAAGCCTGAACTCTCAGTAGTTATTAGGAGAGATCAATCTTATATGGCATAGGGCTAACAAATAGATCTGATAAGAATCAAAATGTTTTGCATTTGAGGAACCCTGTTGTCATGAGCGGTGAAGCTTCAACACATCAGGAACTGAAGTGTCCTATCTAAGTGTGTTTTTAAACCCAGTCCTTTGAGATGGTTTGCACAGTTCCCTGCCTGTCTTCTTGCCTCTCCCTGCATGCAAAACAGATTGCAAGATGAGGATCCTATTGAATGGGTATGTTCCTGCATTCACAGCACTGCCCTGGGGAATGTCAGCAGCACCAGCAGCAGGGCAGGAGACTGTGAATGGTGCTGGACACTGGGGCCAATCCCTTCCTTCATCATAGCTGTAGCTAGGGCAGTGCTGGGACCAGTGGATTTGCTGTTGCCAGCTCTGACATGCTGCTGTAGGCCATCCCTGGATCTCCAGGGCTGCTCTGAGCTCTTACAGGTCTTACATAGCCTGTGAGGTTGGTTGGGGAGGGAGGATGTTGGCAGAAGGGTGATGAATGTTTGAAGAAAGATGGTGGGATTAGCAGATGAGGAGAGTGGTGAGGCAATTTAACTTGTTGAAGACATAATCTCTTAATGTAGTTGGAGGAAGAAAAAATTGTCATGAATGGAGAGAAATAATTTAGATGAATACAAGGATATTTAAGGAGTGGTAATGTGATGAAAGGGAAAATTTGTTATTAATATCTGAAAGAACTTTTAGGACATCAAACCTGTTGGGTTGCGAGGAGTGGCAGTGAATGTCTCATCACTCAGGCCTTACAGTTAGGTTTGACAAAACTCTAATTCTCAGCTATGGATCAGATTTCATCATGTCTAAGATCCAGACATTCCCAGGTTTTACTTTTAGCTTCAACATGGTTTTTTTACCGTATCTCAGCAACTTGGCTCTTGACAAGTAACTTTCAGTTTTCTCCACAAAAAGAAAAATAAATTCGGTCATCTTTGCTACTGGGTAACCGGCTGGATTTAAGGAAGCAACGAAATGCAACGAAGAAACAGTTTCTCTGTGGCTGTGACAATGGCGTGGACTGAGCAGAAATCTCCCGTGGGCAAGCAATTAGGAGAAGTAGTTGCCTTCCAGGCACAAGGGGTGATTGTGATGCCCTTATGACCCAGAAGGATCTTGTCTTCCTTGTTTAGCCTTGTTCCAGTCACGCCTTCATGAATCAAATCCAGGGTCCACCATTATCAACATAATGTCCTCTTAAAATATTAACTGTTTATTCTCTTAAAGCGTTAGTCAAAGCCCACTAAAATGCCTGGAAAGCCTTCCACTGATTTCAGTGAGCTTCATGTTGTTGTCATTCTTTCTCTGGAGAAAAAGGACTACATAAAAGCAAATTAAAAATGCTGCCCCTTTTTCTTTCGGATGTCTTCCTAAATGTCTTTGTAAACTTAGCATGCATCTGAGAACCGTTTTGTGTTCGTTACCTGGACAGCTGACTAAAACCTCAGCTGAAGGAAAGCAGATGAGAAACAACTCTGCGAGTCCTCACGTGAAGTGATTGGGCTTCACCCTCTCTGTGCTGTCTCAGGAAGAAATTGTCACTTGGTTCTATTCACATTGGACATTTGTTATTAGAGAAATAGAGACATGATGGAACATTGCCACAAGATCCATGTCTCTTGTTTTTAAAATAAACATCTTTGCTTTGACTTGACGTTTATTTTCCATAAATGCCTCAGCTTCAATTTGGCATTTCAGCAACAGCGGGAGGCTGTTATCCTGTGACAACACGCAATTCCATTGACATTATCTCTTGAATACATGTGACAGTGCTCCAAATACTGTGTGTAGTTGATTTTAGTTAAACAATGTCATGAAAATATAAAGCAAATGTATTGGATAGAAGAAGTGGCCATATTTTCCAGCTCTATGCTGTGTGTGTAACACCACAATTACACGAGGAACACTATGTGCTGGTGAGTGCTACCTTAGTAAGCACCCCCTGAGTTTGACTTAGGGGGTCCAAAGCAGTGAATGCCTATTAATTCCTGTTGATTCGAGGGCTGTATCTGATGTGTTGGTTAGCATGTGCAGAGCTGAGCCTATCAACATTTTGAAAAGCTCTAAACCGACCTGAACATGCATAAGTAAATGCTGGTGCTCCAGAAGACCCCGTCACAGTAACCCAGCCCTTAGAGCATTTTTTTCATCAGGAGACTCTCTTACAAACATACTGTAATTAGTTCCCTTCAGATGATAAAAGAGGTGCAATGACTATATGTTTTTCTGTCTTGCTCATGCACTGAGTAAAATGGTGCTGAGGAATAACCAAGTCAAAGCCTTCTAGTCTCCTGAAACCTGTGTTTTATTGTTGCTAAAAAGTCAAAATTCAGAAAAAGGCTTAGTTTGACCAGTGAGTTCAACACTATTCAATCCTCCCAGAGTGGACTGAGGAATCCTTTTTTCTTCCCTAGTGCTCTTTGGAAGTGCCCAGATTTTACAGATCCTCTGATTTTCACCATAAGATTGAGGCCAGGTCTCTATTTTCCCCAGTATTTCATGAGAATCGTGATGTTTTTTATAATCCTACCCAAAATTTTAAGGAAATATATGGCCCTGGACTGAGGTGTCACTAGGGGAGTGAAGAAAGGCGCTACTCTGACTCTGGCAATGTGTCCCTTTCAGAAAGTGGGCTTCATCTTGTATGTGCAGAAGTCTGAATGGGAGTAAAACTCCTGGCTTGTTCCAGGTGTATTTATGTGCTGTAAAGAAGTCTAATACAAAAGGAGTTGCACCAATTTACAGTAGTGTAAGAGCTGGCTCTTTGTCTATTGAGATGGTACTTTTCAGTGTTCTCACCCCCAATCCCTCTCCATCCCACTCAGAGGAGGTCTGCAGCTCAGCTTTGAAGTATCTCGCCCAGGAGAAAAATCTTATTTTGCCTTTCTCAGTGACATTTGCAGCCTGCATGATCTAGACTTGCTGTTGCTGTCTGGGCCTGACTGATGTCCCAGTTCATAGAGTGCTTTTGCCATTGTCTTATCATTCATCCTGCAATACTGAATTCTTCTGAGGCAAAAATAATATTCAAACTTCTCTAAGAACAAGCCAGATCTTACCTCAGATTTGTGTTTCTGGAAGCCGAGTATTCCTTTTGCTATTGATGCAATTCTTGTGAAGTTAATGCCTATAAATATTTGACAGAAGCATTTTCTTTACAGTCTGGACTAATATTAACCTGGAGCAATAATAATAATAATAATAATAATAATAATAATAATAATAATAATAATAATAATAATAATAATGTGCTCATTGATCCAGATTATAACTAAGCCTTTAATTGCTCAGATTTCCAGGTCTGCATCTCCCTGTACTTTCTTGACATCAATCTCCTCAACAGACGCAGTGGCACTGTGAGAAAAGCCTGAGTAAGGCTGCCTCTTTTTTAAGCATCAAGGATTCCTGTGAGAGGGGTGGCAAAACATTTTACAGCAGATCAGAAAATACTGCAGTGGCCAGAGCCTTTGTTTATACAGAGAGATTGTGGTCAGAGACGAGAGCAGAGGAGTGATGACTACAAGTCCTCTGAGATTTTACTCTGGTCTATTCCTGCCTCAACGTGCACTGGCTGCAAGAAGTTGCCTAATTTCTCCTTCCTGAAGCCTACCCATCTGTAGGATGAAAGTAGCACACTTTGGGAAATATCTTCTCACTTTTTAACTGGAATAGAATTGGTGCTTTAAAAGCACCTCTTGAGGCATGGGCATAAAGGGCAATGAAAAGGCACAGTGACAGTGTTTTGGTGTCCAGCAACGTGCTGGTTAGTGAGGTGTGAAAGTCAAGAAACCATTTATTTCCCCTTCACATCATGAAGAACTAGAGCATATAAACAAGTATCTGGAATGTGCAAAAAGGCTCATTCAGATGGCTTGGGGTGGAACCAGTATTTTCCAACATGTGAGAAATCTGTATATATGTTCTGAATGGCACAAGACTGACTTGAGCAGCACGGCTGGGGGTTCAGCTCCAGCTGGCTGTGATGGTGGATGATGGTTAAGACTGATTTAGATGTCTGGTCAGCCCACTGTTGTTGGCTGAGTGTCTCCAGCTGTAGAACTGAGGCTTTGGAATCTGTAGGGAAATGGGTTAGGGCTCCCACTGGGAGAAAATACATTCTGAATTTTTTTTAAGCAAAAAAAATCAATTGCTGTTCATGCTAACTTAGGGCAGTACCCTGGGAAAGATCTCTGAATAGCTGAGACTGTGTCACAACTTGTGAAAAAGTTGTTCCTTTTTGTTGGCAATAAGAGTGCCTTTCAAAGCTTTTGCTGTGTTGCAAATTTTGCTTTTCAAACCTGTCTTTGCAGGAGTTCATAATGTTCAATTACAGGCTTTTTCTAAGTAATGGTTCTCCTAAGTTGCCTTCGTATCTTTTAAGCCAACTTTGATTTCTGTTTTTGTTAAGAGAAAAAACAAGTCTTACCTTAGATTTGATAAGCAGCAGTTGCTGCCTATTAACATCTATTGAGAGCCCTCTGTCCTCTCAGCTAGGCAGCAAATGCACATCACTAACTTGCCATGACACATACTCAGATATTGTCTTTACTATTCACTGAACAGAGCAAAGCAATGAGTGATGTAGCCCTCCAAAAAGGGTAGGGGTCCTGACTGCTTTTATTTGGTGCAAATAAACATTGGATTAGCTAAAATAGGAAGAAATAGTAGGGATGCAGCAGTGATAGCTGGGGGGTGTGCAGAGCCATGTGAAGTTGCTATTATGTTATAAAAAATCCAAAAGCTAACAGTTATCTTAAAAATCCACTGTAAACCCTTGATCTAATACTGTGGGGATTCTGTTTGTGGTTTGTTTGTTTGTTTCCTAATCTGTTGGTTTGGACCTCTCTGATAAGTGTCTTTCATACCTGCTTCTGGAAACTTACTTGATGAGAAAGGTTTAAGATCCTTAACATCAACCCTGGATGTAGACAAGTCATGATACTGAGTGAAAACTGCTGGGGTTCAGCTGTCACAAAACGAATGGTTGACTTCACCTACCTCATATCCCACCTCTGAGCTCACCTGCTACCAGTTAATTCACTGCTCTGACTGATTTGCAGAACCTCTGAGTCCTCTGGCAAGTGGGAAAGGAAGTGGGTTGTACCTACTTCTTCTAAACACATTCATTGTGTTTAGGACAACGCCTAAAGTAACATATCTGCTTCTAATAACCTCTTCTTACTTGTTATGAGACATCTCTGCTGACCATTTCTTAGTGGCCTTGGTACTGCTTCTTTGAATTAAGCTATCTGTCACCTATGCACGTTTTACTTTTCAGTAGTTGTGGACCAGGGCATGCACTTTTTTTTCTATCTATCATAAAATATTGCTGAGATGGTGATAAACTGCCTCACTGTCCACCAGTTTGCTTATTAATTTGTAATAACCAATTAAATTATGATATTCCAGCTCTGCAGGTAACAGCATATTTCTGATGGCAAATCCTCTGTTTAGATACCCCCTATTGGGAAGTATCTTTTCAGTCTGCATTTAGAAACAGACACCTGATGTGAAAAGGTGAAGTGCTCAACATTCCCCTGTTTCCTGGAGGTAAAGTGGATAAACATGTGTTCTGTACCTCTGGAAATCTGGTCAGAATTCAAAGCTATATATCTACATTTTTCAATAAAATAATTATGATCTTAAAACATAGTTTAAAAAAAAAAAAGGAAAAAAAGCCGAAGTGACCCTGAGCCTGAGTTTGGTCTCAATGTCTTTCTTTTCATCGTAACTTGTTCCAGAGTACTTTTTGAGCTAAATTACTCTCCTGCATGTAAAGCCTTGTGTTGTGTAGGCATTGGAGTCTGTCAAGAGCCTTGTCTGACTATAATCTTTACTCAGAAATTTGTGTCTGATTTTCTATCTCTGTTATGGACTCCGTAAACTTCCAAGCAACAGACAACGATCCAGATGTCAGCCCAGTGCTGGCAGCTCCAGCCAATCCTTACACCGTTCCTGACAAGCTGTGCCAGTGGTGCCAGATCATCAAAGACTTTACCCTGGACAGTGAAGCCACAACACTGGTAACAATGTCAAAGGGTGAGCTCTGATCCAGCCTGGTAGTGCTGGATCAGATTCACAGGGTTTTGGGGAGGATTGGAGGACGCTCAGCCCCTTGCTGGATCAGGTCATCAGTGAGCAGCCCCACACTCCCAAAATTGCAAAGCCTTCTTAACAGATTCCTCAAGCTGTAATTAGTTTAAATTATTTTACAAAGAGGAGGGAAGTGCCATGCACCAATAGTGTTAGTAATCCCTTCAACTTGATGCCTCTGCACAGGGTGTCCCAAATAGAACAAAATGTATTTCTCTTGAGATGACATTGCCTTTAAGAACAGATTACAGTATTTACCACCTTATCCATTCTAACCATTTTTCTGCTTAGAAAAATTGGCCAAATTCTAGAAATTATATCTTTTTGATTAAAAAAGCTGCAGAAAGAGTGGGAGTCAGTCAGTGTGAGTAAATCAGAAAAACTGTAGTGACTTCACTGGAGCTGCACTGGAGGCATTTAGCACAGCTCTGCCAGCCCTGTGCTTCTCTATTTTTGTTTGTGTCTGATGAAACAAAGTCTTTCTTGAATCGTATCTCAATTTTCATTTTAAGATTCTAATTTTGAAGTCAGTTGAACTAGAGCTCCCTTTCCCCCCTCCTCTTCAGTCAGCAAAACATTTAATAATATACAAATACCTCCCTGTGGCTTCAAATTAAATTCATTTATGACCAAGTAACATAAATAACACTTGCAAGAAATCATTGATACACTTGCTGCTTTTATACAATGCCTTTGGATAAAAAAGGAGATTAACCATTTTTTAAACATTTTCTCTGTTAGCTAATATAATTAATGCATATAACTCCCTCATATCTGAGCAGCAAAATCTTCCACCTGCCAAAAAATTTGTAATACGTTACTAACAAAGCCGTAATTGCATCTAATAAATACTCTCTCTGCTCTTGCTGGGCTTTTGTGAGTCTGAATAGCTGTGAACCACTTTGCAGTCCTCATCTGAAAGGTCTCCTATAGATCAAATAATATAACTATTTTAAATAGCAGAACTGTTATTGAGACACCTCTGTGTTCAAGCTGTTCTTGACAGTAACCACAGGCTATACTTGCTGCAGCCTTGCAATCTGAAGCTGCTAAGCTTGTAGTTAGCTTAGCTATTGTCACTCAGCAAACACCTCTTTCCTTATGATTTATTTATCCCTTTATTCTGCACACTATCCAGGAATGAGTATGGGGCTTTTTACACGTTAATTATTCATAATGATTCAAGGAGTTTGTTTATGCAAAACGTATTTCAGGCCACAGGCTCTCTATGAACCCTTTGCCTTCCTGATTGCTTTGTGTATTTGCTGTTCGTCGTGTGTTATCCACAGAACTCATGGATCACTGCAAACTGTATCATGTGGCACTGCTTTTGTTCCCCAGTGGATGAGTCTCCAACACAGGAAAGGCATTTCTGGAAGGAACACAGGAGGGCTTCTGACATGAGAATTGGGGCATCTTATTGGTTCCCAGTTCTCTGGAGCTCTCATTCAACTGCTTCTGAAATCACATATTTTTTGGAGTCTTGGTTGAACATTGCTCTCAACTTTTTACATAATTTGTTACTGACAGTTATACTACAGTGGGGTTGGTGGTTTGAGTGAGATAGGAGAATGAGAGAATGTGGTCCTACAGAGTTAAACACATAAATTATGTCAAAGTTGGGAGAGAAATCAAAGGGACAAGATAGGATAGATGGCTTTCCCAGTGGCACCCAGAAGGAATGTTGCAAGGTTAGACTGTAACTCACAACTTCAGCATCTCCACTGGTGTTCGGCCAGTGGGATTAGTGCCTATTGATTGCAAGGAACTTGTCTTTTCCTCTTTATACCCATTTCCTGCTCTTATTACTCTTGGCACCAGCTACCGTACCATGAAAAGACATTCTTGTGGGAGCAGGACTAAGGGCCTTGTTTCTCTCTCAGTGAAAAGGTCTGCTAATCCTGACATACTCTAAGGTCTCTGGGGAGTGGTGACTGTGTTTACACAAGCACCACAAGCAGGAGTTACATGCAAGACATAAAATAGTCCCTTCACTTTATTGAAAGTAGAGTAGCAAATAAATGCCTGGCATTAGGCTACTGGCAATGCCCGTGCCCTGATTTGGATGCCAACTTTTAGAAATATGTGAGCCTACTGGCACGATCCCAAAAGCAAGCAATGAGAACAACCAGAGGCCTTGACACTGTGGCTGGAGTGGAAAGACTGAAAAGACTGGGTTTGTTTACTCCAGAGTCATCACTAAGGGGACACAACGACAGTGTAAAATGTTCCTACAAAGAGGAGGGGAATAAACTGTTCTCTACTGGATACAGGAGAAGAAGGAATGGTCATACATTACAGCAAGAGCCATGTAGGCTGCAGTGGAGACAGCTGGACTCGAGTCTGGGATGCCTGGGAAGGGAGTAACTTTGTGCAATTAAGTGAGGCCTCAGGTTAGAAGTTAAGACTTCTCCTATAGGTAGTAAAGAGAAGTATTAATTCTAGTTGTGCTTCAACTCTCTTTGAAGAAGGTTTTTTCTCTACACTGTCTCGTGAGGGAGCCCAGTTTCCTACATTAGCCAATTCATTTAAGTGCCCAAAGTTCCTTGATGCAGCAAATCTTTGCTTCACAAAAGCTTGAACAACCTTAACATAATATATATTTTCTGTTCTTTAGGAAGGTTAAAGTTTTTTTTACTGCACCAAACTGTTTAATGATTTGCCTTTTGAATATATAAACATGATTCTAAAGGCTTTAACAGCTAAACCATTTTTCTTCTAAAATAATTAATAATGAGTAGCATTTTGCCTATTGGGTCATATTCCAGTATAAGTGCTAAAAAAACAGATAAAGGGAAAAGAGGTTTTAGTCTCAGTTTTCAAAGATTCTTTATAAATATAATCAAGTAGTTTGAAAAAACTAGGAAAAAAAGTACCATAGCAACACCATAATAACCTGGCTGTCCTACCAGGTCAGAAGACGTAGCACTAAAAACTTTATCTATAACCCCATTACTGTGAACTAAGGCAGTATTGGGGTATTGTCTTAGGTTATTTGTTAGGTTATTTGTTTTGTAGCAAAGAAATCCTCCCCAGAAGAATCATACTGGCCCAAAACTCTTGAGGCTTTACATTTAGAAAAACCAAAGTCTGCCTTAAATGCTCTGTATTCCGGCTGATTTTTTGCTTTCTGTTCTTTGGTTGATTTAATTTTTTTTCTTGAGTTTTTGGGGTGTGCTTGCTTTGTTTTTCACACTGTGTGCCTATAAGAAAGTAAAAGATGAGGGTCTCCAATGAACTTTCTGGGGCTGAAACTAAAAGAGCATGAACTTGAGATTTAGACCTGGAGTCAAAACACTTGCATTGGAAAAGCTTCTTCAGCATGACAGGAAGTCTGTGACATGGAATATGTTATATCTGTGCTTCCATGGGCCATGTTAGCAGCAGAAATGAACCCTGATGGAATGACTGCAAAGCATAATAATGATTCCAGCCTGTCTTCTCAAGTCTTTCCTCCTGTTGTTTAATTTCAGCCAAGGTTGACAGAGGACAAAAGAGCTCCTGTAGAATAAGCACCTATCAATGTTAAAAAATAATATTTGGGTAGAGTGAAGAAAGCCTACCAGTGCCTCACTTGGGGAAAGGCAGCTGCAGATCTTCTTTTACAGCAAATATCAAAGAACCCACACAGCAGAGACTTATTTGAAATTAAGCTCCGTACAGTTTTAATTTTCACACAAGTAATTGCTTAAAAGATTTTTGGTTGGAGTTAACAACACTTGGAGGCTCTGTTGCCACCTACTCCTAAGCTCCCCAGCCCCAAGTACCTTGAACCCCTTTGCTTCCTATCAACATATTAAAGACAAGTTAAAGCATCTCCTGGGAATTACATTCCTCTGTCCTGTATTTGGTCCCTGCAGCTAATCTTTATGTCATACTCACTGCAGTTATTGTTACAAATCAGGACTGACTTTTTTATTTTGATTGCCAGGTCAACCAGGTCTACTTGATCCCTTAGAATCAAACACTATTCTTCTTCCAGCTCCATAAACAGCAAAGCTCCTGGATTCAGATCATAGCTACTGCTCTTACACTGCTGTAAAGGCATGAGCTGCATCAGAGCACAGCTTGCTCCTGCAGCTGCCTTGGCTCCAGAGGGGTGTTTGTGTCAGTAAACTAATCACACATGGCTTGGACAAGAGGCAGGCAGGAGCAGATAAGGGGCTGTTTTTGCAGAGTCCGTTCTTTGTCCACGACCATGTTTTGGTGAATGAAATCATCGCAGTGCAGACAGCAGTGTGACTGAGCAGGAAAGGAGCCTGGTTGCCCCTTAGTTACAATCCCCACTTGGTTATGTGCTCTGAGCCTTGGACAAGTCATTTAACCCTTGTGTGACCGCTTCTCTGAGCAGTCAAATTTTGTGTAAGAACAGTGGCATGTTGCCTGGAGGGGGTGAGCTGTAATACCTTTAAAAATAACACATATACTAAACATCCAGATACTTAAGAAAAAGAAGCAAAACCTTCTCATCAATTTCCCTATATGTATGACAGAATAGGAAGAAATAGCACCTTTTGTAAGATTTGTCCCTCCAGTATGAGTGGTAAGCCAACAACTGGGATATTTTTAGTCCTAGTGCCATGAGCTGCTTATGGCACAGTGTAGATCCATTATGAAAAATATATGCTGTCTCTCTCTCTCTTCCCTAGATGCAATACAAATAAATCAGCAGTTTCTTAGCTGAGAAGTTCCCACGTTTGTTGCTTTGGTGAGTGAAATGGAGATGGTCTGTCTGTGGGTGCTGCCCACAACACAAGGACTCCCTCTCTAGTGGCTTGAGGCCCAGCAGGAGCCATTCTCAACAATCACAACAGGCAAGTTATGTGTGCCCTGTTGGGCTTGAAAGTAGATGTGCCTTCAAAGCAGAACCTGGTTTTGAAATTTTAATTGACTGCCTGTGTTCTTAATTTCACAGGGAGGTGATTGCAGGAAGGAAATGGGCTCAGGTGAGCTGTGAAGGGAAAGAAAATAAATACTGTGAGACAGATATCAAACCTGTTGTGCTGTTGAAGAGGACTGAACATGGATGGAGAAGAATTTGTGTGCGAGGGAGGGGGGTTAGCGACATACTGGGAGGTGTCCTGAAGATGAGGTTTGGGCAAGACACTTGAACATATCTAGGTCAGCTGAAGAAGGAGGAATATCAAGCAAAATTTCCTGCTAGCATGATCGAGTAGGCTATGGAATCTTAGAGAAGCAGCAGAGATCCTCAGCATTACAAAGCAGAACAAAAATGTGATCAGCTGTGCTCAAGCAGAAAGGTACAGACCATGCCCACTTTTGGAATTCAGCATAGCAAGGACTGTCTGCTGTGAGAGAGCGACATGACACTGAGACTGGAAGAGACTAGAGATTTAATTTTGTGAAAACAGAGGACCCAAGGATAGGCTGATCCACACAGTTTATTAAATATGGCAGGCTGGACTCCATACTTTCTTATTGTTTGATATGTCTTCCCTGGAAGATCAAAAATATGACTCTTCATCAATTACCACTGCTGGATGTAGTTTTAAAACCTTGCTCAAGAGCCACATCCAGACACTCAGACAGCTGGCTGGATCTGAGCCAGTGTGATTTGACTTGAAAACAAAGAAAATTCTCCTATGAACTGAGAGATCTATTACTATCAATTTGTCTTTTGTTCGAAATAAACCATTATCTGCTTCCTTAGGATCAAAGGTAAATAGTTCATGAACTCCAGAGAAAGGAGAAAAGAATCGTTTAGCCAGAGAACTGTACATTTTGAGGCAGCCTGACCATGTCAGGTCATGGCATTGTGTTCCTGTGTCACTGATGTGATTAAACAGGGAAAAAGGTTTAAAAAAATGAATAAGCTCAGAATTTTTTTCACAGACACAGGCTTCTTGCAGTGATCAGCATACAAGTCTTCAAGCTATAACTGCTGGATTTGTCCCTTCAACTTCAACTCACCCAGCCTGAGTGGATGGAGAGTACTGTGCCATGACTCACGCTTAGCCTGTGCATTTATAAGCACTTTTGATGAGTTCTCTTCTACATCTCTCAATTTTCCACTTCTTTTACACTCCCAAGGCATTAGATTGTACTATATGTTTGATCCAGAGGTTCTTCTTGCACCTTTCTCGATTGGATGGGTTGAGTGTGGCATTACAACTACGCAGAAGAGTCAGTTTGCAGGTGTTAGGTCAGACTGGAACAGCTTCCCCTGTACAGGGTGGATTCATGAAGAGAGTACAGGATGTGGCTGTAGGTCCTCGGCTTCCATGCCTACCTTTCCTGATTCATCCCTGTTTTCTCATAGCCTGCTGAGGTAGGGCAGGGAGTTTGGACCTTGAGCAGGTAGGGGTTGCTCACTCACTGCATGTCTGACCTTGTGCTGATCAGTGCAGGTTTTGGAGAGTCTTGTGTGTCTGGGAGCCTGTTTTCACTGGGAGGGCACATGACTGCTTGATATGAATAAAGTGCCTCTGGCTGAGAGTGCTGTGGAGGGCATGAGGGAGGTACTGTTCTGTAGCTGATGGTCTTGCAAAAACTATTTGCTGCCTGTAAAGCAGGTGGAAGAGTAAACTCTCCATGTGTTACTATCACAATTCTCCTCCTAAGCCCATCTGTAACCAGTCATCCTGGGCTTTGCTATCTGGTACTTTTCCCCCTACATAATAGTTTTCATCAAGGAACCATCCTGATGCTTCTTCCCTTCAGGTTCAATAATCCAGCCAGTGTTCTGGGAGAAGATCTGCATTGTGACACTTTAACCCTCATATTTCATTCTGTAGACTGGTATTTAGTGGGTAGATTAGATTTTGATTTTCTGGAGAAGTTCTTGCTAATTTAGGAAGATTTTGGATTAGTCCCTGAGACCTAGGCTGGACTTGAAACAGGCTACACAGACCCCTTTCTGTGCCTGGTGGCTTCTGTCTCATGCCCACTAGAGCACAACTGTCCATCAATACAGATGAAAATTTGGATCTTTTCATCAATAAGAGATTATTTTTCTCTCATTATGTTTCAAACTCTGCTGCTTTGCTCATCAACACAGTGAAATCTATGTAGTGTTTATTGCTGCCCTCCTTACCTTTCTCTCAGTGCATTAGCCATGCAAAGAACCCCTCATTTTTATCACACCCATCGTCATGACAACGCATTTGTGTGCTGCCGCTTGTCATTTTATAGCCTCTAAAGCTGAGGGAACAACACTACTGTACTTCAACTCCATGAGCTCCAGTACTTTATCCTCTTTTTCTGTGCTGAGCTCTTTTGAGCTCATTTAAACTTCTGTTTACTTCCACTTCTCTGGGAAAAACAAGAGGAAGGATCCAAACAGCTAAAGTAGGGAGTTGTCAGGATGGGCTGAAGAGGGAAGGAAGGGAAAACAAGAAGGGACATTAAAATGCCTGAGACAAACCTCCTCTATCATAGCACTGATGTATGGGATAATTCCCCCCATCCTCTTCTCACTTTGGATGTATAAACTTGACAATATATTTAGGTAATCCATTGTCTCTCAAACTTCTCTTTGCTGAAAGATGTTACAATTTGATGGAAGAAAGGAATCCTTCTTTCTGAATAGTTTTTTTCTTTCTTATCCCCAGATTCTCTATCTGTAACCGAGGAAGTAATTCTAGCCTACTTTAATATGCTGTTTGAGACAAAGATTATGTTTCCATGAGCAGGGGGTGTCTTCTGATAATGGGATCATGGCTAGCACTGTATTCTCGCTGGTGATTTTCTAAGCACTAAAGACCCCATCTAAATTATAGAAAAATGCCAGTGACTATGTTGATAAATAGGACAATCTCAACGGGTTTTAAATAGCACTTCACAGCTTTGAAAAGCCTCCCTCAAAATTTCCTTGCAAATGAGGAAGTTAACACCTGGCTGGAAAATTTATTAAAATTGCAAATGTTAATTTGCTTCTAGCTTGACTTAGATCACTCATCTTCTGCAAGCAAATTGCACAGAGAGATTTGACCCTAAACATTGAATTATTTGAAGAATATTTCCATTTCAAGAACATCCGAACTGGTGAAAATGTTACTGGAAATAATTATGCTCACTAGAATATATTGATCAGAGCCTACCTTGATGCTACAGAATTTTCCGAAGTGGTCTGATGGATGCCTCCAGGGACTTTACTTATTATCACTGCAGGGAAAGTTCCTGTTACACAATTATTCTTTTTTTTTTTTTTTCCTGAGAGAACTAGTTCCTCTCCTGGCACTTGCAGTACCGTAACAAAAAGCACTTGAGACTACCTTCCGTGGTGAAATGAAGTTGTTCTTGACACATAATGATATGAAATTGGGAGTGGAGTTATCCCTGGGAAAAGAATACACAGCCTTAAACTTCCTCCCAAACCACCCATGACCATAGGACTGTTTTCTGTATTACTAAAGAGAACACAAAGATTTGTGTTACTCTGTGACCACTGAAAGGGGACTGAAAAGCCTTTCAACTCCTGGCAAATGAAAGGAGCCACATAATAAGATCTGGATATTAATTCGGAAAGTGTCCTTTCTTTGGCCTGATCCAGTGAGGATATAAATCAGTCATCTCTCCAAATTTCTTAAACTAATTTGGTACCTCCAGCTGCAGCTGCTGGGTTTGGGGAGGATCTTGGAGTGCAGTATGTGTAGTTGTCCTCACTCCAACTCCCCTAGTTCCAGGTCACTGTGGCTTATCAGGGGGATAGACCAAAGTAAGAGAGGTGGACTGTGTCTTCTGGTGAGTTTCTTGCTGTCCCTATTTTCTGTCATTTTGTATAAATGCAACAGACTTTGGCCTATTAAAACTATTTGTGTTCAATTTCCCCAGCACACTGCAATTTCTTCCCTTTCTGGTACATGACATAATCTCTTCCCATGCCCCAGGGACACAGATATCATCCCAGTGGATCTGTTCGGATCTCTCCAGCTCTGTTCCTCTGCTGGGTGAGGCCATTTGGATGCCAAGACTTGCACATCCTCCCTCTCAGCAGCTGATGTTACTTCAGCATGAAGAGAAAACAAAATAGGTTAAGCTCGATTTTAATTAAACATTTCCTGCTTTCACAATGAAAGTGGAAAACAGATGTGGGTGTCTCCTCTCAAAGTATGAAGGACAAAACAATGCTCTTCAGGAATGGCGTAGATGTTAAACCCTTTGGCACATCTTGTCCAGCTCACTTTCCTTTGAAATCAGGCTGGGGTGATTTACTTAAAATGCTTCCCTCCTGTGCGTGTCACAAAGTCCTGCAGATGATGAAGAAAAAATGAAGACATCCTTAGAAAGCATCCCTTCTTCTAAATAGAAAGGATTCTTCAGAGTTTGTTTCCCCAGTTCTTAGCTCTGTAAGGAATGACAGATGTGAAATATTATTTAGATTGTCTCAGAAAGGGGTATGATGTTTTGATTTCAGAAGGGCTGTATGGAATTGACTGTTTCCCATAACTGTGCATACAAGTTTTAATACTTCTACCTGGGCAAAACCAGTCATGACTGCAAGATTCCTCTTTTGCCCTGCTGCACTCCTGCCACTTGCCAGTACCTGTAAGTAAATTCAAAGGTACCTTTCTGGAATAAGGAACTGATTTCCCCGCAGGGGCAGGGAAATAGCAATCACAGCCTGATTAACTAGATGGACTACTGATGTTGGCTCAGTGTGACGCTTTATAGGCTTGCATATCACATGGAACGGTAAGGAACTCTTACCTGTAAGTCTGTATGTCATAGAAGACATGGAGTTAGTGCTTGTATCTATTGTTGTTTTGGCTTAAGTCCTGTAACTGAACCCAAACTTGTTGATCATGTGAACTGGCAGCACTCTGGCACAAGGTTGGAGTGAGTTGGCCTCTGGACCAGAGGGATTAACTGGTGGCACCAAGGGTCAGTCAGGGATGTTTTCCTTGGAGTGCTGCCTTCCTCTTTATGTTGTAGAGCACTGTGGGCAATGAATTAAAATGAAGAGACTCTGAGGAAGCACATGGAAAACACACTGTTCTCCTGCACAACTCGTGATCCTGCACAAGTTGTGTGGACACAGTTGACTCTAACCCCATTTGACTCTGAGAACTTAAGCCCAAACTCCAGCACAGCAACCAAAGACACGACCATGGAAAGTAGGAGAGGAGGACATCCCTGGCCCCTGCCCTCCTCCAAGACAGAACCAGCTTTGCCTTTGTCATTCTCACATATTCCCCATTTGTTTTTCAAAATCTCTTTTCACACAGAATCTGCGTCATCCTTAAGCAATCTACTGCAGTGCTTCCCTACAACTTCAGTCAAAAGGTTTTCCTTACTGTCTGTATCTCCCATGTTACAGCTGATGCTTCAGCTCTAGTGCTTACAGCCCTATCTGCAGCAGGGTCACTCCACCTGCCTTAGCAGCCCAGACTCCTCACCTTTTTACAAACAGACAACATGAAGCTCAGCCTGTAATTCAGTTTGCCCCCTTTTTTGCAGTTATGTTTGATTATTTCTGCCCTGCTCTAGTACCTTTAGAATTAGCTTTTTTCCCAGACTCATGGGAGTTTTTCCTATTTGTGAACATATTTTGGTATTTTCACTGTGCTTGATTTGCAGCCCCTCTTAGTTTAGTGGCCTCTGCAAATTTAGTCTCTTTTGGTGGAATTGAGAGGTTTGAAATCATTTGTATAGCAAAGGTCTGAAACTGGAAGTGAATCTGACATCCAAATTGTACAACTCTCCCAGAACCCAAGGGGCATTGGCTGAACTTGTGTCTTTTAATAGCCTGCATTATCATCAAGGAATACAATTGTGGCCTGACACAAAGCTATTATTAGAGATGTTTGCACTTTGCTAAATAGAATATAAATGTTCTCAGAAAACAAAGCTTCAGCGAAGCTTTATTAGAGAAGGCTATTGAAGCTCAGGAGATGGGAAGGCTCACTAAAGGCTTTCAGGTGTGTGCCCTTTTTCTTGTCTGGTTGTAGTTTTATTCAAGAGCCCATATTATGATCTTGGCACAGATAAAAAACCCATTTGTGTGTGATCAGGGAGCAATACTTACTACCTCATTTTTGGACTCTGCTGCAGGGGACAAAAGCATATTTCTTTCTTCTGCATACAGACAGATATTTCTGGATAAGGTAGATTATATCCAAATATTAAGAAAATAGCTTCCAAGAAGAATTGCTCTTCTTCCTGGTACTAGTTTTGATTTTGCTCTTTCTTTAGTTTATAAAGGCTATTTACTATTACTTTGGCAAGATTTGGTTAGATGTGCAGCCCTGCACTATCAAGCATGAAGAGTTATTGTGACAGCACAAGCTCTAACACTATCCATCTAGCCCATCAATCATGTTTCCCAAAACACCCAAGGAAAGAAAGTGGTATTCTATCCACTTCCTGACCATTTTTACTCAAAATAATCAGAAACTAGATGAGACTTCTTGAGGCCATGCAAACTGAGTCAGTGCAGTCCTGACTCCAAACTCATTGCCATTAAGGCAGATCCTTTGCAATGGCAGATGATGATGACATTATGATGGCATTCCTTTCTGTCAACAATGCACAGCCCTTTTGCTCTTGTTTCCTGGACTCTGCCTTTTCTCTTACTAAGGCAGGTCCGAGGGCAGGGAAGAAGATCTGAATTCTCCTCTCAGGTTACCCTAATGCCCTGTGGGTCTCCTTGCAAAGTGGCAGAAGAACCTGACTTGGAATAAAATTTGTCAGAGCTCTTTGTTGATTTCTGTAGAGTCAGGATAATTTGTGCCAGGAGAAGCTTTCCCAGGACCCTTAAGAGGAAATAAACTAGAGGATTACTGGGAAAACTGTACTGATATTCACAGAAAAGTCTAATCTTGTGTGTGAATATGGTCATGCTTTGGCTAAAGGAATTGCTGGCACTAGAGAATACGAGAAGTTAAGAGTGTGTCATTGAGAACAATCTGTCCTGGCTCCTCTTGCACTGGTTATCATGAGAGTTGTGGATGGGGGCAGATGATACTGAGCCAGTCCCATCTGGCAGGGCTGACCTGTCCATGGTTGAGGTGCTCTGGGGACAGCACTGGAGGGATCACTGCAGGAAGCCCATTTGCCCTTTTAGAGCAGTTTATCTGCACTCTCTTGTCCATCCTTCTGCAGAAGGCAACATCAGCAGAACAGGGGAGAAGGCAGAAAATACGTGGTGTCTGAACACAGACAGGTTCTTACCCCTGGTTCATCGGTGCTTTTAGTGAGGCCAAGAAACTGAGACTGTTAGGAGGTTCTGAGAGGGCAGAATGACAGAAGGGGAACTGTTGCAGTATTTTGCAGTGTTCATTAGAGTAGGGCCCATCTGAGGTCAGTGTAACACAAACACAGGCAGGGATAGCTATAGCTCCAAATTAAGCTGGAAAAACAAAGGTTTAGTAAATGTCCTGAGATACCCCAAGTCCCATCAGAAGTCAGCGGCAAAGCCAGGATAAAAACTTTTCCAATGATTGATGGTTTTGTTTATTTTTAAAAATTATTAAAATCTCTCCAAATCCCTACTCCACAAGTTTTTGGAATTTGATGTAAAGAAAACATTTCATTTTAGATTCAAGCACTGTAGAATGTTCTAACATCTATTTTCTTGAACAAAAGGGAATGAAATTTCTAAATGAAGACCTATTTCCAGCTGGAAACCAAATGTTCTGGCTGGAGTTGCCAATGTGAAAAATTTCAGCTTTCACCGTTTACTGCGGTTTGTTATTCATGGACAGTTGAGCACAACTGAGACAAATTCACAAAGCATTTACATTGCTGGCAGGTCTCCTGATGCTCTGATGAGTCCCATCATGAGGAACTCTTTCTGCTGTGGCCTGCCAGGACAATTTGCTTAATCTACTATTTTCCAGTTGGCACCTGTCTTACCAATATTATTACCTGTGGCCTTTATCACTTGATAAAGCAGCAGCAGAAGACAGGAGCCCCTGTATAGCACCTTTCTAGACCTGGGGGCTCTAGAAATCCAAAGAAGTGTCTGTTCTGGATGTGTATTGAGTAGGTATGGTCACAGTGTGAGCTTGGGTTGTGGTGCATAACCCATGACACACTCACTCCAGCTGTACTATATGCTGGGTGCTGCTGCATAAAAATGGGCAGCACTAGAGCATCTCAGTCAGAGCCTGCTCTTGTGGTAGAAGCTGGTCTTTGTCCAGCTGGAACTTGCAACTCAAGAAAGTCTCCAGTTTGCTTGACTGTATCATTCCAGGGGCATCTGTAAGTTGGACTACCTGCAGACTGGTTTAACTATGCCACTAATTATTCAGCAGCCAGCGAATCTCTCCTAGGCATTCAAGGAGTCTTCAGCTTTCTGATCCCAGGACTGAATTATAAGCAGTTTCATATTTACCTGATTTTTAAAACTATTTTCATTTACTTGTTAGTTTAAGGGAACCTTAATCTTTTTGTCACAGAAACATCACCATAGTGCTAACAGAAGCTTATTAAACTAAATATTTGAGTAGAAAGAATGTTTAGCAGCTCTTTGCAGCTGCATGTGCCTTGACAGAATTTAAAATGACATAAAACTGTCTCCTCCCTTAGACAAATCTTAAAACTATTTATAGCCGTTTATCTATTATGTTGTAGCTCTTCATAGCTGTTTATAGCATCATGTAGGGCACTACTGGGAGTTACCATGGTGCTTGCAGGGAAGGGAACATGAGGACCTGGATTTTGGTACTATTTTCATTTAGCAACATATTCACGTGCATACACACATCCACACACTTCTAGTACCAGTTGCTTGCTACTACAAAAGAACGAGGCTCCCCGGTGTGCCTAGAACATCACTCCTTTATGCTAGCAGGCCATTTGATCTGTATGATTTATTCCACGTTGCTGCAGGCAAGTGCTAGTAAGACATCTCCTGAAGATGGTAATGAAAAAACTTTCATGACACGCAGCAGCTGCAAGAAGATATAACTAGAGTGCATTAAAATTTGTACCAAGGTTTCAGCAGCTTCAGGGGTGTTCTGTACATGCTCCTGGGCTCCTGGGATTTGGGTCATCAGAAAATTATGAAACAGGAACCTCCATCTCTGCAGAGAGAACGCAAAATCTTAAAAAGGGGGAAAATGAGTTAACTTGTATGCCCAAAGTTCAAGCTATTTTCTGTTCAAGAAGAGGAGAAACACAGACTTATGCTTTTAAACACAGACATTTACTTTGTTAACATACTTTTTTTTTTTTTATAATGCAGAAGGAACTCATAACAGAGAGATTTAACCTGCAATGATGTCCACTGTTGTTTTCTTTCTCTGACCATTTTGGGCAATGACACAGATAAACAGAATTCACTGGAGTCTGGGTTTAAGCTCCTGTCTCATGTTCCCAGGACTGTTGCCAACTTAATGAACTTTGCCCCAAGTTCTGTTTGGAGTTTTCACCCATGGTTTCACAAAACGTGAAAGGTATTAATGATCTGATGATTTAGTGCTTTTCATCTAAGATGCCAATGTTTTAACATGAAACTTCATAAACAAAGGCCCAGATTCTTCTTTAAAGTCAAGATGCTTTGTGCGCAAGTCAGCATGTCTTGCACAGAAACTGCATGAAGATTGCTGCCATATTCCTCTGAATTTGTTCCTGCTCAGCACAAGCTGGTTCATCTTTGCTGTGTTCAAACTGACAAGAGCTGCTCCATCTTACATTACCAGTCAGTGGCAATAAAAGAAACAATTCAGTCTATGAGTGAGCAGAGGAATATTGGCTACACAGTTGCTGTAGCCTCCCACAGAACAGAAATTCTCATTTTACTCCTACACAGCTGGGAGGTCATCCTTTCCCTGAAGTGACTTACATGAGGCTGGAGTTGCAGAGAGACTGTGCCTAGCAGTGAGAAACCATGGCTTTGCAGATGAAAATCTAATCTTTATTTGCTGGGTTAATTAAAAAATATGTTGATATTTATATTAAGACTCACAGGGTTTGGTTAAGAAATTAGGCTCATTATTTCTCAGCTTCATGGAACAGATTGTACGGTTGGTTAACCCAATGAATAAGCAATCTTGAGGTTGTATCTCTGAAATGTGCTATCTGTAGCACTCAGAGACTTGTTTTCACAGTGAATACCGTGGTCATTTGCCACTTGCTAGAAAAAAATCTCTGTTAACATATTACCAAGAGAGCAAAATCCAGGTTTGTTTCTCTAATAAGGGGCACAGTCATGTTAACTTATTTTCATTGCCTAGTTAGACAGGGAGTTGGCATTCTCCTGAACACTAGTCAGAGCTACTTGGGAAACTGTTCATATTCCTTGGATAATACTGCTGTAATTCTTAATAGTGAAATACTCTCAAAACTTCTCCTGGGACATATAACACAAGCAAATCGTGCTGGACATGTGGAGTTAAAGCCTCCTAAATATCTGAAAATTACCACCATAAAGCCTTTTCCTACCTTTTGAATCTGGGAAAATAGGACTTGTAATGGTTAGTGCTCTGCTCAGGCCATTCAAATCAAAGGGCCTTGCCTCTTCCTAGGCAGCAGTGGCATTACAATGACTTTTATTTTTTCCTTTCTTTTAGGATAAAGATGATTCAGAGATATCCTGATGTGTGAGAATAGTTCAGAGAAGTAATGGTCCTTCTGTGAAATCCTGTGAGTGGACGCGAGGAAAGTGAGATACCTAAAATCTGCAAAAGTTGGTGTGAAATGAAGCCCACGCTCTGAGCAAGAATTCCAGCAACTGCAGAGAGCTTTGGGGCAGCAACATCTCCACAGAGCCCATGGGGAATGGTGCTGTCATCTGCTGCGGGACATGGCTAGAAAGGGAAGTGCTGGGAGTGCTTTATGACAGCCCATTGATATCCTGTTGTATTCCACAGTTATCTGAACCTCTGGACTCGCTTGTGTGAAGAAGAAGGGGGAAAAGATACAGTTGGCACTTTCCATTGTGTTTCACCGGCTTCTTTTTTTAAACTGATCCATGATTTTATTTTTAAAAAATCCATTTAAGCTTAGAATAGCAGAAGTGGTATCAGGGAGTTTACAGACGAAAGGAACCATTTGTTTTAGGTACCATTACATTTAAGTGGATTCTTTTCCCTAAAGCAATTCATCCTCTACATTTCCTTCAAGTTAGCTCACAGCAGTAAGTGGAGGTGTTTCCCCTGTGTAACACATGGAGCACAGGATGCTGAAAGCACATTAGCCCTAAGTGCCATGTAGCTCCCCTTCCATCAGAGTGCCAGGTGCTTTTAGCAGAACACAACTGCACTGTCAGTTCAAGAAAAGGAGAGCTCACTGGAAACCAGCAAACATTTAGGAAGATGAAAAAATAAGGCGTTAAACTGGGAAATGAAATAGGACACAAATGCTGACAGATATAAAGAGGTACAGCAGAGATTTATAGAGAAATGTTTGGAAGGTTCTTCCTATTGCAAGTCTTCACAGAACCCAGAGGAACAGGGCCACAGGTCTCTGCTAGAGACTGTCATTGCTAACATAATTCTTCCACCAAACAAAATACAGGATTTGAATATTGCTTGTCAATGAGTTGTCTCACCTCCAGTCACACTGTCTTTATGCATACAGCACTTTATGCATACAGCACTTTATGCAAGCAGAAAAGTGTGTGATTTATTAATGATTATGTGGGTAGTAAAATTTTTACCAGCACCCAGCATCCAAGTCACAAATTCCTCTTCCACAAGAAGAGGAATCTGCTGCTGGTATCTTGAAGCTGTTCTTCACGTAACATTAAGCTTTCCATTTCTTTCATGGACAAATATTACCCATGTTTATGTAACACCAGAAAGCACAGATCTCTACAAAGGAGTTTGAAAAGCAGGACTTGTCGGAGAGATATGTTATATAACCTCCAAGTCTACCTACAAGGAGGTCCTCTGGATGCACACACACAGATGTATTTTTCATTCATTCAGCGCTGCCCATCTGATGTTAAACTGTGCATGACTCCATTCTGTTAATGAAGAGTTAATTCCTGGTGCATATTTAGATGCATATAACAATGATAAGAATAACTAGTAACAGTCAGATCTAGAAATATTTAGCAAGATTAACAAAAGGTTCCAAGCACCTATAAAATACCATGGATGTTCTTTTGGTCTGTGTTTTCCATGGAGGGGAAGCAGGTATCATGTTTGCTCTGGGGTTAATGCTTGAGAATTAGCAGCCTTAGCTCATGTTTTTATGAACTGCGCAGTGGCAATCATGCAAGAAAATTTTAGTGAGCAAAAAATAAGAAAAGGTCTGTTGCAAATAGTTTTCTGGCTTAAGCCAGTTTACAGACAAGAGGAAGAGAATGAACTGAATTCATCTGTCACTCTTAGCAAAGTGTGGCTGGCACATGAGATCTGGGAACCTCTGGTATTAAGGATCACAACAGTCATTAAAAGCAAGTAGTCAGACCCCTTCCCCAAAAGACCACATCTGTGACTTTTATGATTGCAGAGAAACATGAAAATATAATCAGTGAAGACAAAATATAGGGTTTCTAAAAATACTTTTTGATTTTAAGTCAAATTTTTTATGTGCAGAAAGTGTGAGGGGAAAGGCATCACGTTTTGTCTGCATGATGTCTGTATACTTCTTGTGAAATTAGAGTGGTTTTTTTGGTGAGAGAATACAAGTAATTTTTCAATTTCTGTTGAATTTGTGAATTGCGCAATAGAAACTGAATTATTGCAACCTGTAGATCTTTGAAAAGGATCAAGAGTGTTTTTCCGATTCAGTTCTATTTATAAAAATACCCAGCAGCTGGTGAAAAATGAAGTCTGTGTATCTCACACTGCCCAGGAGTTGTGAACAGCAGCTAAATGCAATCCTGACAGACCACGGAGATGCTGTGAGCCAGAAGCTGCATCTGTTCCCTTCCACCCTGGGAAATAGATGAGTATGAAGGCAGGGAGTGGGAAATCTCTTCTGATCCTTTCTTTGCTGTTTATTCCAAAGAAGTGATGAAGGAAAACAAGTTGCCTTAAGCTTAAGGGGGCAGTTTGAAGGTAGGAGAGGGACGGGACTGATTCTGTACTTTCTAGCTGAGGATTTTGAGTCCTTGGAGTGGTGCTGCAGTTACTCCAGGGATCTAAATTATTTCCACCCTTGCAACACTGAAACAAAATTAGTACATAATTCAGAAGCCTTAGTTGGGATCCCAAGTGGCTGTTGCCCACACAGCTTCCTTGAAATGGCAAAATCCTCAGAAGAGCACAGAAACACAAAGCGATGCAGGAAGCCCTGTGAGGTGTCAGGAAGACACCTTTGGTCTTTGCCTCACCTCCTCCCACTGCAAAAAAAAAAAAAAAAAAAAAGTTAATTTGCAGTTTTGCTTTTCATTAGCTAGTCACTGTTTGCTACACCTAATCTGTAATTGATGGCATGGATGTTACATTTTGCAAAGTTAAAATATCACTTATTTCACTAATAACTAATTTTATAATGCTTTACAATGTCAGTGCATGCCATTTTAAAAATATACAGGACTCCTTGATGGTCCTTCAAAGAGAAATCAGAAGGTCTGTGTAGAGTAACATGCTATTACACCTACGTTGACAGTATTATCATAATCATGATGTTTAAACTGAAAATTACAAGAAGTTACAATCAAAACCCATTGCCCTTCTCCAACTTTAAAAAATATTAATATGAGTATGTGAAAATCTCACACACCTCACTGAAGTACAGGGCAAAATTTATATCCTGCAGGCAGAATATAACAGAGCTTATAATATTGCAGTGAGCTGTTTCCATCACATTGTTTCTTCTTGGCCCCTTTCTGTTGACTTCTGCATTCAAACAGAAGCTTAGGAGCCTGGCATGCTCCTTCATAACTCCCTGGGTCTTGGGCCAGGACTACAGCGCATCAGGAGGTATAGTAAGAAGGCTAATATGTTAAATACGAGAAAACTCATATTAAACATAAAACATCTGACTGACACTGTGGCCTTCCCCTGTTGCACGGTCCTTGTGCCAAATCCCTAGACCACTGTTTTCTTCTCACCTGCTTACCACCCCTTGGATAAGCTTTTTATTAACTCACATCAGCTCTAGATCTAACAGACAACAACTGCTGTGCCAGCTGCAAAGGTTACAAAGGCATTTTTGATATCTGGAGCTGGCTAATGCACACAGCACTAGCTGTGCAGCAGTGAAACATCACAGGAAGGTGATATGAAGCCACTTCTTTATGGTTCAGATCTGTATCAGAGAAGGTTTAGACTGGACATTAGATAGCATTTCTTTAGAGAGAGGGTGGTCAAACACTAGAACAGGCTTCCCAGAGAGGTGGCCAATGCCCCAAGCCTGTCAGTGTTTAAGAGGCATTTGGACAGTGCCCTTAACAAAATGTTTTAACTGGGTCAGCCCTGAAGTGGTCAGGCAGTTGGACTAGATAATTGTTGTAGGTGCCTTCCAACTTCTATTCTATTCTATTCTATTCTATTCTATTCTATTCTATTCTATTCTATTCTATTCTATTCTATTCTATTCTATTCTATTCTATTCTATTCTATTCTTTCTTGTGCCCATATGCCAATTAAACTAAAAAAAGGCTTTGAATGCATGATTAAATATATGTGGAAAATATGTTTTTTACTCACCCATTTTTGTCATGCATGTCAAATAAAGAGCTTTGCTCTCACCCTTGGTTGGTTACCCGACATCCAAAGTATTCATTTTCCATTTTCAACATGGAGACTCCCTTCTCTTTCCAGTAATTGCAGTTGGGTTCATGGTGTCTTTTAGTTACCATTACTCACAACTAAAACCATGTGAAGGTACACAGTGTGTTCCTTTCAGTCAACATAAACTTTTCAGAGCTTGCTCCCCAAAGATTTATTACTGAGTCATGCTGACATGACTTCTGCTTGCCAAAGACACAGACCAGAAGAAACTTCAACATAGATTTTCACATGTGTTTCTGACACATTTCATGGGTGAGAATCCATCACTACAAGCTGTAATTTCAACCAGGTGTGGTATACTGGTCCTGTGTATAGGTAAGCACCACCACCTCAGGCTGTACCAATCCTGTACAGCACCCAAATGCCAGAGGAAATATCAGCTTTCATGTTGAGGCAGTGTCACTTCAGATTGTGCCTCTCCATGAGACCTTACAGGGAAGCAGAAGTAACTTGCAACTTCTGTACTACTGAAAGATTAGTCCCAAGTCAGACTGACTGGGTGTCAAGCTTTGTGATTTAAGGCTCCAGTTGAAGAAACCAGACAAACACACTTGTCTTGTTTTATACACAGAAATCCCTAGGAAAGAAAAGCCAAATCCTCCTCTCCTCCAATGTAAACTTGTGCCATCCAAGATGCCAGAATCCCGCTTTCTTTGGATTTGTACTAGACAAAGCAGCATTTGCCCAATGTTTTTTCTGTTTGGGAGTTATTTCCTTCTCATGTTTGGTGCATCTCTGATAAGAGTTTAACACAGTAAACTGAATAACAGAAGAAAAGCAGCTGCCCCAAATTACTCTAAAGTCATCAAGTTTCCCAATTCCTTCACCATCTCACTTACATTTCCCCATATTGTAAAAGTAATAAGGGCTAACTCCTGCAGCTAAGTGTTTAAAAGGCAATCACTTTTAACCAATTAAAATAAAATTAGTTTGTCAAGTGGGCTGACAACCTCAGCAGCTCTATAATCCTACCAGGGCAAGTTCCCAATTCTGTGGCAGCCTAATAATGTTGTATCTGCTGAGTTTATTACATTTTCTGGTATGTCAGACTTAACTAAAGAAGGAAAAGAGAATAGAAATTTATGTTGGCATCTGCCAGCTGCAAAGATCAGCAGTAGAGCTTAGGCATTAAGGAGCAGAAAAGAATAGAAAATAACCCCAAATTGATATTACCTGGATTGCTCATTATAATTTAAGAAGCTCCCTCTGGTCTCCTTAAACCTCTCCATAAAAAACCCTATATTGTCACATAAAAAAGCAACACACCCTTATGGCTACAGATGGTGTTCTTCCAGTACTGCATTTTACTCGAGAATAAGGAGGAACCAGAGATTGAAGCTTTCTTTGGTATTTAACCAAATATTCAAATATTATTTGAGTCATAATGGGGTTCTCTGCAGGTGGCCTTTCTGAGCATGCAGTTGAACTTGCTTCCTAGACATTTCTTTTGGGAGTAGGAGTGGGTGTCAGTAGGGAGTCCTCATTTTATAAATTTATGAACACATCCTATAGTTATTCTCTGATCCCTCTAAGACAAAGAATGGTTCTCTTTCTCATTCAAGGAGAATTAAGGTGCAGAGGAATGAAGTTACTGCTCCAGATGACCCAAGGAATCCACATGGGAGTGGGAATGGACCCCACAATTCAGCACTCAGTGCACTGGTCTGGTTGTTATTGATTTTTCTGGGACATATCTTTCTTTTTTTTTTTTAATGGGGCAGCAATGAAATCCAAAAACAGTCCACCCCAAATCAGCCCCATGAATTATCTTTGAAGAGAATGTCAGGATCTTTATCTTTGAGAGCCCCATCATGCACCTGGTTATTGTCTAGGTCTTTTTGATATATGTGCCTTAGCCTATTATACTGTTTTCAGCCACTGCAGTTTTCCTACCTGAATGAAATACTACTTTGAAGCTGCACAAAAGAACACCACCTGTAAATGGCAGAGACTGCTTCATTGATATGAGAACTAGAGAAGTTCAACAAAGGTTCTAATATTTCAGCCCTCTGAAAACTGCATCTTGTCTTAAGGAGAGAATTTACAGCAAATTCGTGATTTAGTCCTCCCACAGCATCGTATATAACCAGCTGCACATGGAAAAATTCTCCAAAGGGTGACAAATCTTTTCTTGCAATACCTGGGAAACCTTTAGTTTCTTCACTTTAGAAGCATGGAGAAAAGATCACACAGTGATTAGCTTACTGCTGAAAATTCAACACCTCCTTGATATTTGATGCAATTTTTTGTCTGTCACTGGGATGGTTTGGGTGTGTGGGGAAAAAAAATTACTCCACAAGCACTACTTACTATAAATGGGCATATAAAAAGAATTTCATACGTTGTTAAGTTTGTATAGTGGGATGAAGACAGTATGTGCCATGCTGCAAGTGATCTATGAGAAGAAACAGAGCCTAGAGATGTGAAGATAGAAGGCAGGAAGCTTTGGAGGAATAGAAAGGCAAGGTATCAAAGCAACCAGCCACTGGAACAGAGAGTCCCGTGCTGAACAACTCTTTTGTCTGCTTGGCTGGTGCTGCGAATGTAATCATGCCATAGTTATACCAACACTGGCAGTGAAACAGAGAAAGGTTTGGCACTCCTTTTCCTTTACTGGGAAGGGATATCATGTGAAAATATGGTAAAAAAATAAGTGTGTAGGCAGAACAGAACAAGCCAAATCTTGAAATACTTAAAACGCTTTCTTACTGAAATTTAGAAGTGTGTCATAATTTGAAAATGAAGAAAACAACCCTCTCCTGGCTAATGAATGATTGAAAGGGGTAGAGAACTGCAGAGACTAATAATTTTCCTTCTATGTTTTTTAAATATAATTTAAAAATTCATTCATACCTTTAGTATTTGTTACTGAAAAAGAACAAAAATATATCTGAGACTGCGATCTTGCTGCTTTTAATTGTGCTAGGGGGACTTCACAGAATCACAGAATGGCTGGGGTTGGAAGGAGCCTCTGAAAGTCACCTTGTCTAACCCCTCTGCTCAGAGGCACCTAGAGCAGGCTGTCCAGGAACATGTCCAGTGGATGATGTCTGCTTCAAATACCTTATGAACTGCTACGATGGAGATCAATACTACCATAAGTGTTTTCATCCTATTTCCCACTTGAACCTTGTGGCCCTTTTGTGTAAAAACTGTGCTGAGATAATCTGATGTTCTAGATCAGCATAAGGAGCAAGAATGACAGTGCAAGTGAATAAAGTTTTAGGGCACAAAGGAAAACACAAATCAGCTTTTAAAGTCACTACCTCTGAATTTTCAGCATGTAAAGCAGAGCATGCTAACCCTTAGATAATTTGTTAATTTGTTCTTATAAAAGCACACAAAACATTTAATACTGCGTCAGCCAGTCCAGCATGCTCCATTTACAGCATCAAAGGGACATGAACTTGAACCTCAGCTGAAGCAGAGACCATTCTAGATAGTGCCCCAAGATTAAGCAATGTTTTGAAGTCAAGTTCAACGTAAGTCTTCTGTTCTCTGTGGAGCAAGTTATCACTGGTTCTGCAAACAGAAAAGAATATCTTATGTTTCCCAGAGTAAAAAGGATCTCACAGATTGAGAATCCAGCCAAAACCAGAACAACCTCACTGTATATCATGTTTATTTTAGCTGTATATCTTGGGCTAATGAAGTAATCATTTTTGCAGTGGGTAAAAGGACAATATTTATAAAGTTTCAGGCAACTAAGTATTTATGATTTTACTGTATGTACATACATCTTTCTAAGGCAACAAACATACAGCACACTGAATATTTTTCCCCACTTGAAACAAGAGCAAAACTGAAGGGGCTGAAGAGCCATTGTGTTTTAAATACCATGAAAAGGATTGGTGCTTTTCACATCTATATTTAGCAACGATAAACATTGCACACAGAGATTCATACACCTAAAGAGGGTACTGAAACCCTCTTGTGCTCTTGCAAGGAATATAGAGATACCTGTTCTCTTAGTGAGGAAAAATGTAGCAATTGTTTAACATGAAGAAGGAGACGTAACTGTTCCCCAGGAAACTGTCTTGTGGTTAACACAGGTATTAAAAGACAAAATCCATAAATCCTGTTAGAATCATGCACTGTTCCGCTTCTTTTTTGTTATAAAGGTGATAATGGGAGTCAAAGCTACTTCACATTCTTACTCAGTTTGAAGAGCCCAGTGGTCTAAAAATCGTGAGCCAGAGACCCAAGGAAGAGAGACCCCCAAGGTGCCTACCTCTGACACCTAACCCAGATCACTCAGATCACTCTAAGTCCTGGACAACACGTGACACTTCATGTGATGGTGCATTATCTAGGATGCTATAACTCCCATAGATCTCAAAAGGTGGATGTCCAAATATCTTTTTTCTGCATGGGTGCAGATGAGGCACTTCCTTTCATGTCTAAATCAGTTAAAGAAGAACACAGAATCATATAGGTGAATCAGCACTGCCAGGTGTGGTCACTTGTTTTTCACCTGCAAGTATTCAAGCACGCCACAAAAATCTAGACATGCCTCCCAACATTGCTGTCAAAGTAAAGGAGTTGTTCTGAGTAACAGCCCTGAAGTAAAATCTTTTACTAAATTTAACCATGCACGTTATTCAGTATTCTGTCTCCTTCACCTTTGTCCCTGTACAGAGGTATGACCGATGTGCCTGGTGACTCATACCAAGAGACAAGAATAGCATCAATGAATTACTTGAGTGTTTACAGCAGAACTTGCCAGAAAGGTGCCTCGTTCCCAATTTTAGATAAGACTCCAGCTGCAGTTTGTTATATGATATCCAATTACTCTGAAACCTGAAAAACTGTGACTTTATTAAGCTTGTCTCAGCTAAAAGTTGCTATTTCCCTATCTTACATTAGCTGAACATCCACACGGGTCTTATATTATTGCAACACTTTCAGAAATCTCAGCAGGACCAGCAAATGCCAGTGAACTGTAAAAGTGAACCATCCATTTCTAATAACAAACTGAAGGAGTGTGATAACTTGTTGAGTGGTTTATCAGGGAACTTTCTTACATGATAAATCTCTTCAGTCATTAAAAATATGGAGAGACTGAAACAGGTCTGGCGAAAACAACTTATATAATGCAGATCTTCCCAGAACCATCAAATGCTGGGGCATTTTTATTTTCTGAATTCTACCTTTATTACCAGAGTGTTGCTACAACTCTCCAGAGAAGACTGTGGGCTCCAGACCTATGAGAAGTGTAATTGTGAAACAAGGGTACCAGTTCAAATGTTTACTGGTGTTCCTGGTACTGGAACAGTAAATTTTCTGCAGAGAATATTCTGGTCAGATGCAAAGACACTTTTATTAGACTTCAGTTTGAAAAATGCTTTAATTAAGCTAAATTTGGTGGTAATAATCCTCTAAAAAGGCAACAGGTTGCAAATTATTTCATCTGTGAGTGTAAGACTATGTATATAGGTTTATCTTTGAGTTGCTTCTTAGGGAGGCAGAACCTGGATCCTTCTTAGAAGGAGAAATACACCTACAGATGAAAAAGAACTATCGAAATCCTCTGGAAATCTTCAGGAAGAGAATAAATTGTCTATCTGACATTTCTAGTGGTTTTAAAATATACAATGGGCCCTTCTCTTTTTTCTTCCTGTGGGTTATTATGAAAAATAACTCACTTTGAATCAAAATTTATGTGATAGAAAACTACAAGAACTACAGAAGGACTGCTCTGTGACTCAATATTTACAGCCATCTTCATTCAGGAATCTCTAATTGCCCTCTACAATTACCTGAGAGGAGGTTCTGGTAAGGTGGGTGTCGGTCTTTTCTCCCTGTAACAGATTACAAAACAAGAGGAAATGGCCTCAAGGGGAGGTCTAGATTAGATATTAGAAAAAAAATTTCTTCACAGAAAGGGTTGTCAAGCTTTGAAAGAGGATGCCCATGGAAGTAGTAGAGTCTCCATCCCTGGAAATGTTCACAAAATATGTGGACGTGGCACTGGAGGACATGGGTTAGTTTTGAACGTGGTGGTGATGCTGTATCGGCTGTTGGACTTGATGATCTTAGAAATCTTTTCCAACCTTAATGATTCCATAATTCACATTCTAATGTCTCCATGCTCCCACAATCTGAATTGCTCTACACAAATTTATCCACAGAAGAAAGACTGCTCAGGTATAACTGTGCTGGTTTGTTTATGTCTGCCAGGTGCAGTTAGAGCTCTTTTTTTTCCTTTACCTTTTCTGCTAAGGCCACTGTGGAGCTGCTGTTCCTCGTGACCATTGCATGACTCTTTTGAGGTGGAAGCAAAGCCTACTCATCCGTGAGTCTGCTGTGGAACCTGTGGTTTCATAACTTAGCAACTTCAAACAGAAACAGGTATGGTACCACTCTTCTACCTCTACCAGAGTAAATACCAAGTGCCTGAATGTGCCGTGACTGGGCTGACACAATCGGGTGTTGTGGAAAAAAACAGCCTCCTTTTTGCAGCCTTTCATTTCACTCTTTTATTTCCCAATACCATTCACACTTCTATGTTGTCCAACATTTGATCAGTCTGTTAAACAAAATATTTTAGCTCTTGTGGGTAAACATCTCAGAGACTATGTCTTTCAGTGTTGTGAAGGACAAGGGCGTGGGACAACAGACTTACCATTCCCAACCTTCATACAGTCCTTAGCTACCTCTTGTCTTTCTGTCTGAATACTGTTGTTTTAATCAGTTTAACAAAGCTAAAACTCGACTCCTCACATGTTTTCCAGTGCTTCACCATTCTTAAATGCACAATCTCTATTCTCTCACTTTTTCTCATTTACTTCTCAGTCACTCCAGGAGTATTGCTGGACCAACGAAGAACAGAGGCCACCGTGCAGGTACCACACTCACAGCTTTTAACCTACCCCTCTATCTTGGAGTTCTGAGCATCTATACATACAAGGCAGATAAAGGAAAAGTAGTGGACAAATGGTGGGCTCTGCAGTACAGCAGGATCATACATAAATCCAAGTCTCCAGTAGATTCTACTTCTTCCTCTAAAATCCAATCCCTTCCCTTCCCTAACCTTACCTTCCCTAACCTTCCCAAACCTCCCCAAACTTTCCCTTCCCAAACCTTCCCTTCCCAAACCTTCCCTTCCCAAACCTTCCCTTCCCTTCCCAAACCTTCCCTTCCCAAACCTTCCCTTCCCAAACCTTCCCTTCCCTTCTTCCATCTTGAAAGCCTTTACTAAGCTCTGACATTTTCAGCTGACAGTAGCTCCCTTTGAGTGTCTTTGCAGTAAACTCAGCTGAGTTGAGCAAGTAGGAAGACCTGGCCTGAGCTGAGAGAATACTGTCACCAGAGTCTGTGACACAGACATAATTCGCGTTTCAAGCTGACCTGGTGCATTTAGCTGTTTCTTAACTAGAAATTTACTGAAATGATGCTGTGTCTGCCTACACAGCCCCACATGGCAAGATGCTGATTGCATTGTGGATCAGGGTGAGAAGCTTTCTACAGCATTTAGATACTTGACAGTTAAAAAAAAAAAAAAAAATTAAAAATTTCTCCTCAGAGGAAGAGGAGCAATGTTGCTGGTCCTCAGAGTACATTTTGCCATGATATTTATATACCCTTATCCTGCCCCTCTAGCAACAGAGAAGCAGCAGGTGCCTTTAGATACCTGCAGAACAAAAGCCATAAAGTTGTTATATATAGGAAACAAGGCAAAGATTGTGCTGTCAGGGCAGTTTGAACATCACCCCCTTTCCTTATGATCAACAGTTGTTTTCATCTCTGAGACTTTGTTGAATTTACACTAATTCTTAATGGCCATCTGTCTGTATTACAGGACATTTTATTAAATGTGTACTTTTAGCAGAGGAGCTGAAGGAAGAACGGGCAGGAAAACTAAACTGCCCTGTCATCTCCCATTAGGATACCCCTGGGCAGACAGAGCTACAAACTGATGAGTGAGGTTTGGGCTGACAACTGGTCCTAGCCAGGTCTAACAGCAATAGACTTGTGCCTCCATGGCTGTTAATACAACACTCTCCCACTAACTGCAGCCACCCAATTTCCTTCTTCACACCACAGCCCACTGGGGGTGTGAGACGCTGAATTTGCACGTCTGAACCATGAGCACAGAGACATGGTGGCACAGAGACATGGTGAGCCAGGGCAAACACTTGCTCTGAATGTACAAGTGCAGTGCTTACAAAGGCTGCTGGGGAAGGGGGGGGGGAAAGAAGAAATAACACTGGGTGCAGTGATACAGTCTGCCCTTACTTTTGGTTTAAAGTTGGTATAGCTATAAAACAAGAGAGATGGAAAACTTGAGGAGGGTGGTGGCTGAGGTATCAGAGAGTCAGCACCTATTTCTGGATGAGATGACTTTTAGGGGGACTGTAACTTGTGTTGATTTAGGTTATACCTTACAGCTGAAAAAGCTGACCAAGGCTTTTTTTATTAAATGTAAACACATTTTCCTTTGACAATTTATTAAATGAAATGTTTCCTCTTGGAAGTAGTGAAACATTTTTTATTTTTAAGTTTTCCAAATGAAACTTACCCTTTTGAAAAAGCTTATTTTGCTAAAACCGTATTCAAAAGTAAATGTCCCAAGAAGAGAACATTGAACAAACTGAATACTTCAAAAAGTAGAGTTTAAATGGTAATGAAACACAATGTTCATGTCCCCAAAATATTCATACTTTATTTTGTCCATAATTAAATTACTTTCCTCTGACTTTTTTTTAGAATTGGGATACACTGGGTGAAAAAATGCTATATTTTCCTACAGAGTAAATGACATCAATAATGCTACAGAACATGAGTGGAGGTTAAGCTCTGCAAAGGCTGAGCAGAGACAGATGGCAGCAATAAGCCTTTCCAGAGACTACGGCAAAAGCACACCCTTGCCACTCTTAGATCATTTTCTTTGAGGAAAACAAAGTAAAATGGTTTGGAAAGATGATATGTTGTGTGTCATTGGCAGTAGGAGCACGCAGGAGGAGATCAGCAATGGAAACTGTTCCTGCAGAAGATGCTGTATCTGCTAGGGCTCTTTTCTCCTCACAAGTTAAGTGTTAATCAACACAGAGAGAGGTAAGGGCTTGACTTTTGGGGGTTTCACATAGTTGAAAAATCTATTGTAGTGAAGCTGGCTTGATGTACAGTACGTGGCAAGAAGAGGGATGCCAAAAGCTCTGTGTCATTCTTAGACTTAATAATGTATCAGAAGCTTTATCCCAAATTTAACTGTATACTCAGAAGTTAGATCTAAGTAGACTTTGTCTTTTAATTAACCCTCAGTGGTAATAAATAATATGAACAGAGAACTGGAGTTACTAATAAGTTGTAGTATACTGCTTGCAAACTTGCTTCAAATATACACTAACTTAGTATCTTTCATACGAATTCCCACTCTGCAGAAAAAGAAAGCAAGAACTGGGCACAGTGTCTTCCTCCAGATCATTGAAGAGAGTAAAAGAACAGTTCTGGGCTCTCACATTGAACTTTTTGCTCTCTACCATATATGTAATTACGTGAGTCCACTACACTGATATATCATCTCCCTCATCTGTCTACATTTTTACCACAGTTCTAAGTCATGTTGCCACTAAACGAACCAGATACTTGATCCACACAGTCTTCATTCAAGTACCAGAAGGATTTTGTGGTGTCACTGAATCTGTCCCTTTCCACGTGTCCTGTAATCCAGTGTCAAGACGTGTCAGTCTCTGTCTTTAAGCTAGACAAGCTCTTATACCCATTAGAAGAGAGGTGCCCCAGTCTCACAGCTCTCCTGTGATATCAGCAGAGCTCTGTTTTGTGCCGTGTTAAGAAGTACAACTGTCCTGAAACCTCTATGGATGAAGTGATCAACTCTGTAATTTGTACCTACCTTATCTAGGGATTTGGAGAACTATTTATCAATGTTAAATGGACATCAGAAGATCCTTTTCCTCCCTTATAGTTTTGACATAATTTTTAAAGAGTTTTTGTCTTGTGTTCTATATCAGAGAGTGGTTTCTTCACATCCCAATCACCCAATAGCGGAAAGACCATAACACGACAGCGCCCACAAAATCAGTATTTTTCTTTCTACCAGTTACAAAGCAAAAAAGGTACTCAGTTCTATCAGCCCTCCCTATACAGACTGGGTATCAACAATTTGGCTTAGTAACTTCTTATGCAGCTGAGAAACATGATGCATGAAGAAGCCACAACAGCTTACTGAGCAAATCAGTCAGTACAGTGTTATTTGATAGAAGTATAGGGGACTCATCCTGTGGGCGGAATGCATTGCGTTGCATTCAGCAATTATAAAACAACATTACAGCATCTCTGTTAGAGCTTTTCAGTAAGCTCTAGTAGAGCATACTGAAAAATGTCAGAAGAGTGGTAGTTTTAATAGCTACCTTATATAATATTTTATAGGTTTAAATTGAAGGGACTGCATATATTGTTTGTGTGTGTGTGTGAACACTTACCTCTTCCCCATATACCCAGTAGACACACAGTGTAGTAAAATTCTGGAAATCAGTGGCTTTACCTTCTAGCATCACCATTGGCCTGACATGTTGATTTTGACCAAATCAGTTTTCTTTCAGTGCACATCCCTCTAGTACTTTGATTAAGTTTCAACCTGATTAGGGTTTCAGTTACTGACAGTGTTCACAGAATCATAGAATCATAGAATCAGCTGGGTTGGAAGGGACCTCTGAGATCATCAAGTCCAACCCTCACTAGACCATGGCACTAAGTGCCACATGCAGTCTCCACATTCAGTTGTTGAGTTGCTATGAACACCTGATATAACTAGTTCAGCATAAAACCTGGAGGATGTTTATCTCTGTTTTCTGGGTCCAGCTCTGACATTTGACCCTGAATCAATCTGATGTCCCAATCTCAGGTATCAGTTGTGATCTGCAGCACAGCTCTGAGCTGGAGCACAAATCAGTTCAAGGTAATGGACTGGACCTGAGCATAGCCAGGGAAATCCTGGGAGTTAGTGAGCCTGGCTGTGCCATAGTAGTTGGCTTGCTGTGCATGTCACATTTTAGTGAGAACAGTAAGTGATAGACCAGGAAATCTGGGATGGTACTATAATTAATAGCACATGTTTAAAATTAAAAATTAAACATGGCCAGTGTCCAATATTGTAGGAATATAGGTGGTTCAGAACTGTTTTTCTTAGCAAAAGAATTAAATCACAGTGAGTTAAACAGTTTGTGGTTACTTGACAGTGTGGCTTTATCCAGCAGAAACCAAAGAAGTCTCTTTTAATTGATGTCTTCTTTCCAGAGAAAGATCCTAATGCTTGGATCACAGACAGGCCTGAACCAGACCACCATGCAGCATGAACTTTGGCTGGTGACTGATATAAAAGCAATTTGAAATCCAGATCTATACATCCAGGAATAGGTTCCACCCCTGTAATTTGTCAGATTCTAGCAATTTGGGAGTGCACAAGCTCCAAAGCTTGTGAAATCTCATGATTTTCTCCAAAAAGGCTTAACGGGAACCTGGAACTTAAACACTCTTCCATATATACAGAGTAATACAGGCACAAACTTAGGTTTCAGAAAGAGATCTCAGATCAATCCTGATTTCTTCATCCTTATATTGATCTTCTTTTCAATTTACTTCTTGTAATGGAGGAGAAAAAAATGGAAAAGCTCCTCTTCTGATCTGAGAACTTCTTTGGAACATAAAGGGGGATATAAATGGGGAGATGGGCACAAGTCCATACTAGCTTGGTTTCTGACATGAATAGTCTGTACTGCAGATGCTCATCAACATGGTAAGTCTTGTGAAATACAATGTCCCCTTTATGCCCCAAGTTTCTATTGAGCAATAGAAATGTAAGGCATTGTATTGAATCAACAGTGGTATCTCGTGGTCACTGGATGATATGAAGAGTCCTTTCCAGCTCCCTCTGAACATGTGGGAAACAGCAAGCAGGTTGAGCATAGCCACTATCCCCACAGATCTCCAGCTGTTTCATGAAATAGTCTATCAAAAGGTTGTAAAAAGGAGGTTTTTCCTTTTGGATCCTGAGTCACTGCTGGTGACCAACTCTTTCCAGATTTACTTTATAACCTGCCTCCAGCTTGAAAATTAAAAAAAAAAAACCAAACCAAAAGCAGCTTCCCCCCCCCCCCAAATACATATTCCTAGGCTTTTGCTTGGTTTAGAAAAACATTATTTTAGGTTAGATGTTTAATATTAGCATATCATTAAATTATAGATTCACTTGCTTTCAGCCTCATGTTTTAGAAATGTTATTGCTGGTTATGCATTTTTTTTTTTTTTCCCAGACAGAAATGGTGAAGAAAATATGGATGATGATCAGATGAGCTCTTCAGCTTTGATAACACAGGCCCCCACCGTAAAGAGACCAGGTGGGAGCAGAAAGTCCCATACATCTGTGGCCAGCACAGGACCCACACACAAAGATGAGTTTTATTAGACTTTGGAATCCAAGCCTGGCTGAGATAAAGTGGGACAATTCATGCATCTCAAAGTCTATTTCTTCTTGGCAGAGCTGGAGAAATGCCCTCTTAAGCCCTCAGTCACATCAGTGTTTCTACCTAGATAGGGCCTGGGGAGAAGGAACCCCCTCCATTGTATTCAGGTTTTCTTTGCAGCATAAAAGGACAAAAATAATTACTTCATTTAGATTCTTCAGAAGCCGATTGAGTCACTGGAGAAACATTGGTAGGGAAGTATCACTTCAATCCAACATTCACTAACCGTTAATAGCAATTGCCAAACAGACCTTTAAGTTCCATTTTAAGCGAAAGCTCAGAGAGAATATGAGATGTGTCAGCTTCCACAGAAGCTCAAGCAAACCTTCAGGATGAATGGAACCGTCATGTAACTCAGCTTTTTGCCAACGCACTTCATCACCCACGGTCCAAGTGCTGCCTGTGCTTCCCGTTTCCATCACTTGGTCTCTTTCCCTTGATTAAAGACAATAGGTATTTTCAGAGCCTATTACTTCTTTGCTGCAGTTTCTTTTGTTCAGGCCTGGGGCCCCTGCAATTGGCCATGGCGATTTTCATTGTGAAGGAGGTGTGAACAGGTTGGTCTCCTGGGTCACCCCTTGACTGGGCTTTTTTCCTCTGAACAAAAAAAGGAACAAAGAGATTGCAGAACATTTGCTTAATTAACACAAATATGTATGGCTTATCAGGGTGTTTAGATGTAAAGAACAGTAAAGAGAAGTAAGACCTGGCTTTTCAAAGAGATTTAATTCAGCCTGTAATGGTATGCAGACATATCCAGCAAATCTCCAGATAATTAAGCCTGTCTCTGGCATACCAAAGCAAATTGTTTACATCTTTTTCCCTTTAAAATCACATTATCTGGAATGCCTCCACTGCTAGCAGAAGGAGGAATCTCAGGGGCAAAAAAATACTTTGTCCAAGACAACACAGTAATGATCTTTTCCACTCATTTCTGTGAACATCCTTTTTCTTGGACAGACTGCCATAAGACCATCAGGCAGCTTTCAAAGCATATGCATCACTTACCTCTGTTGAAGCAGCAATCTGGGGCAAAAAGGGGCAGTAGCACCTCAGATATGTGTCCAAAGAGCATCTCAAGTGTGAAAGTACTGACAGATCACTGCTCTCTCCCCCTGCCCCACCTTCTCAAAGCGCTCTAATGTATTGTCATTTCCATTACCACTGAAATGAAAACACACAGGGCTTTCCTGCTGGTGGAAAATTAATGTATTTTCATCTATCATAAGCCAAGCCAAAATTAGTAAGAACTTCATTTTAATACCATGCTGAGAAGATTTTATTCACTGAGCCTCCTTGACTCAAGACATACTGCTGCCTTAGAGCAGAACTCCCCCACATTCTAGTTTATTACCAAAGCTCACATTTTATAGGCAATTCTTAATCCTCATGTTATTTTGCTACTCAGACAAATTTATCTAAATCTATCTCCAAATTCTTGCAAATACAGACTGTGCTGTCTGAGGATGGAGGAATCTAGGACTAGCTGCATAAGGGCATACAAACATCATGGGTTTTATTTGCTTAGAAGTTGCAGGCCAGGAAGCTCATCAAGCTGCTTGAAAATTCCCCTTTGCTGCACTCATTGAGACAAAATCTGGCAAAACAAGGTTTATGAACCCCGTACCAGCCTAATTCTCATGACAGGAATTGTTCTAAACATGTAAAAACCAGGACTTCTATTTTTTCTTCTCAACTGTCACTTTTATGTTCTGAAAAAATGTGTAAATTCATCATAATTCAATTTTGTTATATCTAAAATGATACATCAACATGCATCTTCATGGTGTACATTGACCCCCTCAGATGCAGAGCATGTAACTTAGATGTCCCTTTGGTGTGAGTATTGAATTCTTGCTAATTTTCTCAGTTTATCACAGCTGAGAATCTGTCCAAATAAGTGTCAGTTTTTTATAATAGCTCTTCCTTCACCAGCAATGCATAATTTAGGTGTGTCCTTCTGTCGTGCCTTAAAAAGGTAAAAAATCCTACACTTCATTGATTCAGAGGGATGCAGGAAGGGGGTGTTAAGAACAGATTTGATTTGCTAGTATGCATTTAAAAACTACCTAGAACTTCTGTGGGATCTATCAGAAAGGTTTAAAATTATGTCAACTATACATATATTTTAAGTGGAAGGCTTTCCAACATACAGCTAAATAAATAAATATGCAGTAGAGGAAAAGAGAGCTAAACCATTGCTTCACATATTTTTTCTATTTGTATATTTGCAAAATGTTTATCAATGGATACACTTATTGCTAATTGCAGCAGACCCACGTTCAAAGCTCCCCACCAAATAGATGTCCCACCAAACCACAGGGACCCAGGAATGATTAGGTGGAAACAATTGAACTCTATTTCCAAATATTTCATTATGCCATTCACAGACACACTCATCCATTTCCCACAAATCGTGCTACAACATAAAGAAATGGACCCATATTATCCCTTAGTTTATACATGCTATAATTCAGCATGGTAGAGAAGAGGGTGATTGGTAGGACCACTGAGGCATCAGGCACGTCCTGCTTGCCATGAGCAACGGGAAAGAACCAGCTCCCCAGGAGAGTTCTGATCTCAAGCGTTTCAATGTCAACCTGAAGCAGCTGCTCTGAAATTAATGGATTTGCACCTGCATGGTTGAGAGTAGAATCTAATTCTCAATGTATAATTTAGAGGGGGATAGCACTGGTATCTTGCTATTTTCCACATTTTGGATTGTTCTAGAATGCATTCTGCATCTTTAATGTGCCTCATTGATTGGTGGAAAACGCATCATCATTAAACTAATTCGCTTTAGACAATTCTGTTCACCTGGAAGTTTCTATTCAATGGAAAGAAAAGAAAATATAAAAAGGAAAATCCCTGGAAAATCAGGGATTTAACTTTAGCCATCACTTAATTATAGTGTTGAACTAAACCATCAGCTTTCCAACTCAGGCTTGTTCAACAGTGAAGTTGTAGAACAGTGGGAGGAAGAAGGTATAGTGAAAATTTGGATCTATATTGCAGATACTGTCTTGTAAAGATGTTCAAAACCAGTTAAGACATGCTTTTGTGTATACACTATTAAAAACTGTATAAGGGTATCTCAGGATTAAGTAAATGACAGTGTTCTGGGTTTCAAATTCTCTGAGAAGTATTTCTAGGCTTACATGAAAGTAAACTTCATTATCATTAATTTTCAAATGTGAGACACAGAGGTTAATCAAATGATACAGCTTTTAATTTTCCTCTTAAATCTCTGTACAGTGCTTGTGATTTGATATTTCATCTCTAACAGTCTGCCCACTGGGAATCCTTTTGTGTAATGGGAGGTTGTGTTCTCATTTTCAAACTTCAGAGGCACCAAACATATACACAGAAAAAAAGCTGTAAAAGGAGAAATAGATCCATTTGGTGATGATGCAGGTTTCCCACTGAAACTCTATAGATGTGGAGCAAGAATAAAAAAACATTTAATAACTAGTCTGGATTTTTAATGTAAGAAAGGGGAAAAGATCATATGAGTATTTGCACTTCTAAAACCTTAGGCTAAATTGTGATAAAAACTAGTAATAATTTAACCAACTTAAGTTGCAGTGTGATGGAGAAAGAGGATGTTCCCTCTCCTCCTATCAAGCTCTACTTGCTTTTGTCCATTTTGGTTTTGTTTATAGAGATGCATCTTAGTCAAAAATCTGATTTGGAGCAATCCCCATCTATGACTGCCACAAAGGGTAGCATTTTCCTTAAGCAGATTCATGCATTTCTGTTAAGAAAACTAATATGGCAAAACCATGGAGTCAGGTTGTTCCTAATTACTAGATCATCCTTAACTCTTTCATTTACTGCATGTTGTTCAGTGATGGCAGAGGAATTGCTCCTATAGCTGAAGTCTGCCATCCCCTTAAACAAGCCAAGGAGTCCTGGAGTGGGCATGTGCTGGATGCTCTTCCAGGAAAACATAAGGTAACTCTGCAAAGTTACAGATGGTTTTAAGATTGAAAACCCATGAAGTGGGTCAGTCCCACTTCCAAAGTGAATGCCAGTTAGCTCCTATAACTGCTGATATTCTGAAATGCCACTCCAACATCCCACCCACCCAGACCATCTTGCCTGTTCTTGCTGGAGCCTCAGTGAGTGCTGGGCCACCACCAGTGACAGGGTACAATCTCACAGCTGGACAGTACCAGCTCCAGGCAATCAAGTGTTAGAGGGAGAAAGGACTTTTATTTACAGCAAATAATACACATAGGGAAGAAATCCTAAGTAAACAGGATTCTGGATGCAGCTCTGTGAATGAGCAGAACAGAAGAGCAAACAACCCTTGACACTGCTAATGAGTCACTCACACTGTGTAAAGGACAGTGATTTTGTGGAGCTGCCATTTCACAGCTACTCTACAGAAGATAAAATCTGCATTAAGCGGTATTTTTTTTTGTTCCATGATTCAGGGAAAGGAAAAAGTGCTATAATAAAAGGAAGGGCTGGAAAGGAGATAAGGATTCCACTCTGAATTCTGTTAAAATCTTTCTTTTGTGAGCCAGCTATCTTCTCTTTCCATAGCTCAGTGCCTGAGGTACATCCTTCTGAGACAGATGTACCCATGATGTAGCTGAAGTTTGATGCGTTAACATTTGAAGAAATATTTAAATAAATGTGGAAGACACTTCTGCATTTAAACTAAGGTATATACACACCATTACTGCACTGATTACTATTCTTTGTATACAAACAAAGAATTGTATTTGGACTATTTTGTAGAGCGGATTCTCTCTGTCATAAAGAAGATAGAGATTCCATCTTGATTAAGAAATGACTGTAAGAATGAAAGGGTTGGGCATCTAATTCTTGTTTACTTAGTGCAGAGATGTAAGGTATGCCTGTGGAATAATATCACTTGCAGGAAACCTTTCAAATGCATGTTTCTGGCAGATTCAAACTTCCCTTCATAGTCATATGAAAGTGTATGATGTCATTTTTTTGGGGGTCTATTAGGAACCAAATGTCTATAGAAATGTTGTTGGTGTTCATGTGACCTGTAGAACAGAAGGTCAAGCCTTAAATCTGACTTTCAGAAAGTCCATTTCGCCTTGGTTTCTACTTCCTTAGAAAGTTACCTTAGCTTATTTTTCCTCCCAAGAGAAGTTTTAAAGTTTGGATTTTTTGTTTGTTTGTTTCTGCTTCCCTTACTGATACCGAAGGAAATTAGAGAAGAAAGACAAGTTCAAGAAAAGAGGTCAATATTGCTGTCTGGGCTGGAGAACCATGGCTTCTTTGGAATTGATAGCAACAAGCCAGAGAGGACAGAAGTTTTACAATTTCTAGGCATCTCTGACTATCCTTGGTAATCAGAATTGCTCTCAATCAGCTGAGAAATGAGAATAGAGTGACAATTCAAACTACCTTTTGCCATGCCATTGCCAGGATGGTAATGACCTACAAGTAAAGTGAGGATGTAATGATGTTATGAGCAATGATGTTAGGGCTTTTTTAAGTGCTGGTATCATCACTATGAGGTCCAAGCAAAAAAGGGAACAAACTGCCTGTATAAAAATTTCCTTGTAATTCTAAACAATGCATTATTAACTTTGATGTGAAGTGACTCCTAAAATGTGCACTGATAAAACTTAAATCTTCAAAATATACTGCATTATTTAGTGTTTGAACTAGGATCTACATGGAGAAAAACTAATTTCACTGGTGCTAGAATTACAGAACTCTGCAATGGAAATTAAGTAGATGTCCCTGCATTGATCCAGGTCATAAGCTTTTGTTGCTTTTTTAATGCTTTGTTTAGCTTCATTTGACCAAAGTGAATTTCCACCATACATTCATTTCTATGCACTTCAGAAACAAAATAATTTACATTTAAAACCATGTTCCAATGACGGAAGGACAGAAACCTGTAAGTTTAATAGAAAATGTTTCCAGTGTCGAGAATATTTAAGTAAAATGGTTACATTAAAGAAGTTATTAAGGTGCTGCTTTCCTGTGCTCAAATACTGTAACGGAAAACACACTTTAAAGCAGAAAAGGAGGAGGGGAAAAAAGGCACAGAGAGAAATAAAAAGCCAAATAGTCATCAAAAAAAAAAAATCTATAACTGAGCTGGCAAAGCTACATGCCAAATTTCAGCTAAAGACATTGAATTTCAGCTGACTGGTTCATCTAATTTACTGCTTTGTTTTGGACATCAGGTTAAAATGCTTTAAAGAAAAGCTGGACCAAAACAGCTCTGTCTTGAGTTTTCCAAGCGTGATGAGCTTAGCCTGGAGAAAGAACTGAGTATCTGACCTTGCAGAACTTGAGTTCTCTATTCTTTCTTTCTTTCTTTTTCTTTCTTTCTCTCCTTCTTTCTCTTTTTCTTTCTTTCTCTTTCTTTCTTTCTCTCTTTCTCACTTTCTTCCTTTCTTCCTTTCTTCCTTCCTTCCTTTCAGAAGGTTATTAAATCATGTATCTTATCAAGAGAATATGTCTTCAGTGCAAAGATTTAAAAGCTCAAGGAGGACTTTAGAGAACAGTGAAGTGAGGACTTGTGTTTAAAGGTGAAATTCAGACTGTTATCCAGGTGGTGTGTACATTTGGTCTTGGAGAGCAATCACATTTCTTGCACTTGCCCCTTGCTCAGCTCAAGAAGAATCTAACCACCAACTAGAAATTTGACTGCAGAAATCTCTTCATTTATGTTTAGGCACCCACATGTGTTTGTGAGGTTTGTGTACTGAGGTGTCAGAACTTCCCTGCCCCTGGGACAGCAGCAGTGGCCCAACAGCCCAGCCCTGCTTGGGAAGAGGGTCCCACTTAGGTGCCATTGGCCTGTCCTACAATTGTATGGAGAAGTCCTGGCATTTTGTTTAGGCATTCTTCACTTGCAGGCGTAGATAGCAATTAGCAGTTATGAGTCATCTCTACAGTGTAGGGATTATTGGTCCCTAAAATGGGGTGCATGACAGAATAACTCATGCAATTGGGTCTTCTGGGAGGGCAATTTTAAGCACATACATAGCACCTAAACTAACATCATTACATTAATTATTCCATTGTCAAATGATACTCAAATACAAGGCTTAGGCTTTCTGCAGTCATTAAAAAGTCCTAAAAACAGGAGTACTATCTCCAGATTCCAGCTAAGACATCTACTTTATTTCCATGTGATAGTATGGCAGGGAGCAACACATCCTATAGTTGTTATGTATGTCATGTTCTTGTATGATGTGCCATAGGTTTGTGTTTCCTTATGATAAGGTGGTACATTAATATGCTGATCTGCATTTGTGTAGCCCCTAAGTGACCTCTCAGATGAAGGGTGTTATGTAAACTTAAGTGCATCTTAAGAACAGCAAACTCACTTCCACAAAGCCTTGAAACTTAATCTTGAAAGTTCAGCTCCCATTTATAATTATTAATGCCATACCTCACTTTCCAGACCTCAACAGGAGGAGAGACACTTGACATATGGACATAAATTTCCTGTCCCACTTTGCAGTAGATTAGAAATGTTTCCCCCATTGTGAAGTGTGTCTCAGTGGAAAATCAGAAGCCTGGGCTGTTACCACTCTGCTGCTCATTCCCTGTCACAGTAGCCAAGGTTTTCAGCTTCCAGTGGCATTGTGAGCCATAATGAGCTACAGGACCTTGCAGCTCCCAATGACTCCTCTTTGCAGCCGATGTGAGTCTAGCACAGGTTTATCATTGTATCCTAGGGCCAACTCCAAGAGCAGAGCACAAAGGCAAAGGAAGTTGCTCATCCAATTATATTTTCTGTGGACACATGTCCTTAAGTGACAAACAGAAAAACCCAGATGAAATGTTTTGAAATTCTGCAGCATGAGTGAAGCTCTCAACCCCAAGGATTTCTAGTAACAGAAGAGCAAGTGATGCTGAAGATGATGACTTAGATGAGCTGGCAGAACAGCCTGAAGTCTGTGCACACTGCTGCCTAGCCATGTTTTTAAATCATTCCAGTTACCAAAATAGTCTAGAAAGTCTGCTCTGTCTTTCACCTTCCCAACATAAATAAAGTAATGAACATGTTGGCGAAATTTGTGTATCTTTGCTTTCTGCACATTCTTTCTAGTTTGGGATAGAGAGGTACAGTCCTCTCATCCATAGATCAGCCCCAGTTGTGGCAGCAGCTATTCAAGATTAACCATATCTAGGGATGAAATGTACTGCACAAAAATGTCTGTTACTGTCTCTTCAGCTCTATGCTTTAGCTCAGTCCTGGAAGGCCCTGCTAAAAAGCATTCTCTTCCCCAGTTTTCTCAGCATTTCACCTTTCTGCAGTCAGCCCAATGCCAGATACCTATGATGAGATACTCCTGGAACATGGCTGCATGGCCATGGAGAGCAGACTGACACTACGAATAATAGGCATTAAATAAGGTATGAAGTGGATAATACTTGCTTGCTTCCTACTTGGAAACCCTCTGGACAACAAAAGTTCTAGTTTCTGAATAAGCAGCGTTTTGGTAGATGTAACCTGATTGAAAATGATATCTACATGAATGAAACTCACAGTATGGTCCCTTCCAATTCAAAATATTCCATGATTCTAATATTCTATGAGTGCTTCTGTCCTCCCTGATGCCACACACACTCTCAGAAGTCTTGGTTTTACTGTTAATGGATATTGTTGCATATCTGTTGCTTGCTCTCTGCAAATTTTGCTTGTGGTCTTTTTCTCAGGAATTGCAAATGTGGTGATTTAATCAGCTCCTGAATGTCATGCCCAGGTATATATTTTCCTACAGTTTCAAAATAAGTCTTTCATGATTTATTTGCTTTTTTGTCTGCTACATAATTTTATCAGTGTCACTTGTTAAAGAAAAGATGCAGCAAAGGTCAAGCTGGAAAGCACTATGCAGTTTTGAGGCACTTCTCATTGTTAGGGGAAGTAATATCAAAAGAGATATGGAAGTGAAAATCATTTTTGGATTCCAAGGTTGTGGAAATGTTTGTTAAATGTCTGCATTATGCAAGGTTCTAGCACCCTTTTATTTTTTTTCCCCCTCTTGTGAAAAATAGTCAAGTTGCTTAAAGTTTCTCAATGAGTTTGTCCAGAATGTGCAGTTCCATTCAGGTGACTTTCCTTCTGTTATTGCTGCCACTTTGGAGATGTGATCTTCTAGTCCACATCAATGGCAAAGTAATCTAAGTTCACTCAAATAACCCTGCTGGTGACATAGGCCACAAATGTCCAACTGATCTTGATTTAAGGTGTAAGAATATATTTTTTTTTTTTTTCAAAATGATTCTCTCATGTGCTAAAAGTTCCAGTGAAAGCTTGGTCCCTGTGGCACTGAGTCAGAGATGTTCTCAGCACACACAAAATCTCCCGCTGTCACATTCACCTCTTGTGTGAGGTGTAGGTGTGATACCAAGACCCTCATTTGGGGTTGTGATTTCCAGCAGCCCCTGGCAGTTTGGTGCTCACTGAAAAACATTTCATTACTGCTGGTGCCCTTTAGTTCGAGTCTAAGCTCTCCCAAGATGCCCCACAAACTGCTGATCTATGGATATGAAAAACTGCAGCCATATCCATTCTGGAAGACGTCCTGACTGTCTAAGCACATTTAAGAAAATCACTGATAATAAATCTTCCAATATTTCCTTTGTATATAAAGTGGTATCTTCGTTTCCAATTTTCCCTGATACATTTTATTCTGTGATTTATATTCCATGCAGAAGCAATGCTTTTTAAAATATAGGAGAAGATCTAACAATGCCCAGCTGTAATAAATGGTTTGTAGTTCAGTTGTTGCCTCAGTTTATAGATACCAGGAGGTGAACAGCCTGCTATTCAGAAAGGATTGAGCAACCATCCTTTGTAAGCTGGATCCTTTGGGGGAACATTAAGTTGGGAATCCCAGAATTGAGTGCTTAAGTGCCTAAGCCACTTAAAAATATTTAGAACAGAGAGCTCACCTGACAATTTGGGAGCACTGGAGTGCTCACAGGATTTGCATAGATGAAAGACTTTGTGGCAGACTAGCACTCCATTGCCAGATTTCTGTTTGATATATAACTTAATTTGGAACTTAAAGCTGCTTAGGTTATTTGATTCTTTATTGTGTTTATTGAGGATGTGCTCTGTGAAAATGTTCACAGATTTTACAACCAAAGGAAAAGAAGGATTCCAGAAGTTTAAAGATGAGAGTGTGTTAACCCCTCAGATTTAGGAGAACAGAGCATTGTACAGCAGACTATATCTTGCTTACAGGATGGGGAATGTGTACTACCAAACTGGCATGCATAAAAAATTTGACAATGGACGTTAACCACCTGGCCATAACACTGAAAGAATCTGTTTTAAGAAGTTGTGTAAATAAACTTTGATAGTTTGCATAATAACATGGTCTTATCCTCTCTGAAGCTCATGAGTTCAAACAGCAGGGCAGGGGAGATTAGCAACAGGAGCCTTTCTTTGGAAATGAAATTCAAATTCGTCTGTGCTTTGAACAGACTGGTACATTTTTTGCCACCATTAGAAGCCCTAACAGACACATTATAGAATTTTTTCTTTGCGGTTTTTTACATATTTATTTTGTATGATAAATGGTACCTACGTGCTTAATTCAGGACTTTTAGTTGCTTTTTCACACTGCAGAAGGTTTTCATTAAAACCACAGAAAATGCAGTGCAACCTTTTAAATATCAGGCTAAGGAAAAAAATCAAGGAAATGCTTTTTATGACAGAGCTATTTAAATATAATCACATATCTGTCATCATACAGGCCTGCTTATAACAGGCTGTCAGTTCTCCTGAAGAGGGGGTGATCTGCAGTCAAGGGTTTTAAATAAGGAAGTGTAAGATTTTTAAAAATCTATAATGGGCATCTAAGAAAGAATCTGTAATTTTCATCATTTAAGTCTATTAAGGCAACACTCACCAGTCCCAAGTTAGGGCTAGAGCCCCAGTGTGGTAGGCACATGAATCAATAGATGTGTGCTTAAGCAGCTACATATTTATCTACGAGCAGACCTCAGCTACAGTGAATAAACTCTCTGCCACCAGCAGAAATGCATCTGGACAATGAAGCATCTACATAATTTTGAAAACCTAGGGCTCAATCGGTGCTCTGCAAAGATCAGAGTCTTCCAAAAAAGATCTTTTATAGAATTTGTCTTCTAGGGTGTTTCTTCACAGACACTTTGTCTAAATTAGCAAATTAAACCTGTGTAGGAGCTTTCCTTGGCACGGAGGGGACCTGGCATAGAAAAGCACAGATTCTACTAGACACACTGCTTGTAAGCTTCCTGGCCCTGCCACCAACTCAATCCTACCTTGGAAATTTTTAGATCTGTGGTATTTGTAGGCATCGGGCAGGCCAAGGTCTATTCTAATAACTTACCCTCACTGTACTGATCTGAAACATCTCACTTTTATTTCATTGCACTCCCTCTGCATGTTATGTCTAGCTTCTGTTTCTTAGTTTATTCTCAGACTGTTGGTTCTTCTGGACACACGATGATGGCACTTAAAAATGAAGTTTTTTTCTTGGTAGAAAAAAATAATATGAAAAAAATGTTACTCTGATTTAGAAGTGATTTAATCAGTCAAAACTGAGAATACCCTCCAAAAAACCATATTTTCAACTGAAGTTAAACAGTTAGATAATCAGGGGCAGGGGAAAGGTAAATATTCTAAAAGATTGCTCAAATACTAGTAAGCCAGTACCAACAAGAAGAGTGCTTAATTATGGTCTAGGAGATCAAGAAAGTGATACACAATCAGAGAACCGAGTACTTTCAACCTCCACTGCTGTAATGAACGAGATCTGACTTGGGCTCTGTTGTGTTTTATGACAGCTTTTGTTAAGCAGCCTTACATTCTTGATTAGAATATTAATTGCATTAGCTATAGGTTTTTTTAGTTTTGAAAGATACGTGTTACTCTCTTCACACTGTAAAATAAATAAACAAACCAAAGTTAGGGAATCTGGAAAAAAAATAAGATCATAAGATAATAGCCTAATTTTTTTTTTTTTTTTTGCTGAGATTTATGATTCTTAGATGCTTATTTCCCAAGTTGATATCATGTATTAGGGGTTTTACACTTCAAGTCCCTCCATTTTACAGAAAAGGGAAAACAGCACATTGTTCCTTCCAACATTTACCTTAGATACTGTATTACCTTAAGAGAAAAATCAACCAGGGAAGGTGTGAAAGAGTTAAAAAGGCAGTTTTAGTGAAGAGCTGAGCTCAGGATTCCACACATACTGGAAAGAGGCTTTGCAAGTTAGTTCTAATAAAACATCAGAAAACAAGGTTAGAATATCAGACAGGAATTCTTCAGGATTAAAGGTAAAAATAAACCAGGCCAGGCCAGAAGATTTATGCATGATTGCAGAACTTCTCCAAAAAGAATGGCTTCCTGACCATCCATCTGTCTGGGTGGTTACACTGCAGTCAGAGCACTCTGTAATTCCTCCCTGGCACGGAGGTCTCACACAACTCCATCTCAGGGCAAGGCTTCCACCTTCCCTTATTGACCAGGAAACATCAAACCTGGCAGATTGCTGGTCTCAGTTATAAATGCCTGTTGTTACCTCGTGTCTGGGCTGTAGCTCTGCAATACTGGAGGTGAAATCACCACTATTTCATGAACTACAGCAGAGTCAGGGCACAGCAGTATGTCCCAGCAGCAAAAAAGGGGTCATCACATCTTTCTTCTCTGCTGAGGCAGGTTTCCCATGGAACAGTCCCATCCAACTGGTACTAATAGGACTTTGATTACTGTCTTTTTTCAGAAGAAATAACATGTGGTCCAAACAACCAAAAGCTTCTCCCTGATAGAGAGAGCTGAGAGCTTCCACTCCATCCTGTACCACTTTGCAGGAGCAGTGGTAGCACATGTAGCAAAGAATATGGGAATGATGGGAAGCAGCTTCTGATGCTGAGTGTGGAGAAATATAGAAAGAACAGCTTATACAGAAGAGAAGATCTGTGGCTAAGGAGATTGAATCCTTCTGCCCTATTCCTAATCCTTCAAGTTAAATTAATGAAATTGTTCATGATCTTCCAGATGCTCAGAGCCAAAAAGTCAGTTAGGTGTTAAGAAAGATCATTGATCAGTCACTCAGACTTCCATATAAGGGTAACAACCAGCAGTTCAGGAGACAGCCTTGTGGCTTTTCCAAAGCCATGGAGTGTACTTCTATGGGAATTAAATGTAGCCACAAACCTCACCTCCTACAGGCACTGCAAACGTGCCCTTTGCAACAGCCTGCAATGGGAAGGCCCATCCCTTCCTTCACATGTGTGGGATCTGCTGTATTTTGATGGAAGTCAGAGGTCACTGTTCAGGATCAAACCCTATGTCTGATACTCTTTTACTTTTTATCTGTTTCAATCAATTGTCTCTTTACCCACTGGAACAAACTAAAAAAGCCAATAAATATCGTGAAGACAGATGCAACTCTAGCCAACTTCAACATTTTTTCAGCATGTGATCAAACATCTCTATAAAAAGCATGATAAAATCTTTGGATCCTTTAGGACTTGAACCTGAAGAGACATCCAGCTCAGCTGAACTCCATGTGCCCTTCCGGAATTCCTAGACTAAGGACATAATCCCCTCAGTTCAGGAAAGTTTTTTTTAATTTATTTGCTTATACATTGCTGAAGCTTCAGTGGAACAAGAAATGGGGGATTTGTCTACAAACAGCAGTGCAAAAGCAAGACATTGGAATGATGGAAGCAGAAATTCAAATTTTGTACAAGTCATTCACTTTATTTTTCTGGCTCCCAAATCAATTTTAAAAGCTGTTTTGCTAAGATTAAGCACTGCCAGGGAAATAAACCTGTCATACCAACTGTTATTACCATTTATATTACCACAGTTCTCAGGAAAAAAACTCCATGGCATTGGGTGTTGTGTAAACACACAGGAATAAGAAAGTCTCATGTCCACAGAGAGTTTACCTTGAGATCCTACAACTGATGGACAATACGAGGCAATAAACAGTACAGCAGAGCCAACAGTCAGAGTCTGACAGCAAACAATGAGAGATTGTTGGTTTAAGAGTGATTTAAGTCCAGGAAAGCCTAAATGTTTACACTATTTCAGTGTTGTAAGAAAGGCTTTGACAACACTGATGAGGAAATCCTTTTAAAAATTAAGGGAAGCCTCAGAGGTACTTTGTGCAATATTTGCAAGAATAATAGTGGATAACGGTGCAGACAGATAAAAAAAAGAGGCTGGAGTTGGTATCTCAAAAAAATCTTGGAAAATACCTTGCAGATAGGAAATGACTATGCTGTGAGGCACACTGAAATATGTGAAGGTGCAGCATATGCTTGATGCTAGAGAGAGCTGACAGCTGAATTCAAGAAAGCCATGTTTCAATCATCACCCTTCAGGCAATGAAACCAACACTTTACAAAGTCACATTTTGGATAGGTAAGAGCAGGACAAGATTCTGTAACTAACAGGGTGTATTGTAGAAACTGAGACATGAGGTAGAAACCTCAAACAAATGTTCATACTAGAGAGATCAGACAAATGATGGAAAAAAAATCTGCAAAAATCCAGATACTTTCCAAATAAAAGGACCCAGTGAGATGCTAAAGCTGAATGAATGCTGGAGTTCTAAGGCTTGTCTGTAATCAGCGGGATTGCTTGAAAAAGGAAAGGAGTAACATGAAGGAATAATGAACAGATGATTAGGAGTTTTCAGCTACGTTACATTTTATAAAGTTAAAGGCAGATAAAGGATGAGACTTCATTAACAGAAAGAGACCTTTCTGGAGCAGAGGGTGAGGGCTCTGACTCAGCACAGGTGATTGCAGAACTTTGTACCATTCACAGACAGAGTGTGCAAAGGGAAGAGGGAAGGAAGAGTGACAGTCCATGGGAATTCCCACCAAAAGGTAGAGATGGGGTAGATGAAGACTGTTCAGCCAAGTACATGATGAAGATGCAGTTTCCAAAGTATGCAGAGCTGGAGTAAAGAGAACTACAGAGGCAAACAAAATGAAAATTTCAAATCTAGAAGACTGGTTGTATATGTTGAAGGCAACTGGCAAACAAAGAAGACTGACAATAGTTAGCTAACAATGCATCATTAGAAACTTTGCTGAGAGCAATTTCAGTGGCCAGCATGGCCAAATTAGTGGGATATAGTACAGAAGTGAAATAGAGGAAGCCGGACCTCTCGTTAACAGCACATTTCATGAGTGTAAAAAGGGAAAGTGAGGTACTGGTTAGTAGTATTTTTTTTCCCAATACAAGAGAAATTAAATTATTTTTCTTTTGAGTTAAAGGAGCTGGATAGTCACTGGGCTGCAAGCTTTGGGAGAACTAATTAGAGAGATGAATGTAGAGTGAAAAGGATCATGTGACAGTCATTAAGAAAAAACTTAGCAGAGATTAATAAGAGAAGCACAGTAATGTAGGGATAAATGCATCTATTTGCTGCCTGAGAGAAATGTATAAACTCCACTCTCCAGTTAGAAGCAGGAAAATTTATTTATTCCACCTAAGGGTCCAGCCTTCTTGTGGTTTATATCATAGAGCCAAACTTATGACTGAATTGAGTCTCTTCCCAAACTGAGGAGAACTCAGTAAGCAGCCTTTAATGCTGAGGTTTACTATTGAAGTTCTGTGCTGGAACATTCAACATTCCTCACCAATTTCCTTACCTGACAACAGTCCTTATGCTGTTAAACTGGCAGGTCAGAATTGCTTTGGAATAACTTGATTCCTCTCTCTGAAAATTTCTGTAAACATTCCTGAGTTTAAAATAAACAATTTTCCTAGACTAACTTGTTGGGATTTTTTGCAAGTAGCAAATTAACTCTTTCCTGAGACCACTTTAATTGTAAATAAAACTTCCCTTCGAGACTGTGAGAAGCCTGAGTATGGATTAAATCCTCACCATTTTTTGCTTATTGCTGTACAAGGTACTCCATAAGCTTTCTGCATTTTAGGAGAAGGTGGAAAACAATTACTATGGCAGGTTCATCTGAGCTGGGCTGTTCTTGGAAAGCAGATGCATGCCTGCTCTCAGGTGCCTGTAGTAAGGTAGTCTCCCCTACTGTCAAGATAAAAACTGTGATATGCAGAGGGTATCATGGTGATACTCTTTCACAGTATATAAAGCAGGAAAGACCCTGTACCAAGTGTATAAAAAAATATATATAATCTTGTGATTACAGGTGATGCACTTAGACATACCAGAGGCAGGTCACAAAGTTGCTGAGACTCTCCATCCACTACTATTCTTGCAAACATGTACAAATACATATTTTTTTTTAAATCAGCAAGTTTGCTATATATTGGAAGAAAGATGCTTGTGCTTCTATATAAAATATATCATCCATCCTATTGCACTTCTCTTGGTTAAGTTCTGTACTTTTCCTGTATTTTGTGCACATCCATGTAATCTAAGCCTCCTGTAAAGAGAATCGTTCTGTTCAGCATCCTCAAGTAAATAAAAATTTTAATCCCCTGCTAGTTTAAATTCATAACTAATTCTGTTATGATTCAGTAAATGTTTCATTTTACACTTAGCAGTGAATTTGTGAGGCAAATTTTTGTCACTCTCTGCTTAAGACTCCATTACACCCTCTGCACCTTCCTCATAAGGTCTAAGAAGTTCTGCCACACACACGTCTGATTTGGATCTGGGATAACAGCAGCACTTTATAGCACTTCCACTGCTAAGAACGTGGCAAAAATGCAAATTAAATGCATCTTCTTCACTCAACTGCATAAAGGAAAGGAAAATTTAAATGATGAGTTTCTCAGCAGCCCCCAGCAAGTTTCCTTTGGATTTAACTGCCATTTAGTCATTGATGCTCCTATGTACTGCTTGCTGCATTTCAATTTTTTATTTTCTCTCGGGATTCCGTTTGCTTAATTTATTAAGATTCTGCAAAATGGTTACATCTCTCATTCTTGGTGATCTCTGTGTCTTAGTATCAACCCCAGATAACTTGGAAAACATCACAGCTTTAGTCAAGTGTGTCAGTGTACACAAGGAGGGGGGGGGGGAACATGCAGAGACCTTGATGATGCTGACACACATTAATGCTTTCATTAATGATAAATCATTATATCAATAAGAACATCATTAAACTGCTGACTCTGCTTTGCTCTGCTTACAACACGTCACACTTGCGTGCTGTTGTCTCAGATGCAGGGTTCACTTCACCAGGGAAGTGATGTGCTTTCCTAAGCCCTGACGTATGAAGTAGATACTAAACCTGATGTGCTGCCTTCTCATTAGTAAATAAGATAGTGTTAGAAAAACTTTTTAGTTCTCAAGGACAATAATTGCAATGATAGCTTCAAAAGTAACATTGCAGTTCCATGGCAGACGGAATTCATGAGTGAATATACAACATAAGGGTAAATTTAACTAAGTATTTGGTTTTACTGAAACAACCTCTTCATTAACATCTAACTACTCCATAATATTGCAGTTTAACGCTAGTTAAACACTATTTACACCCTGAGCTCTTGCTGGGAGGTGTTCACATGTACTCACACTGGTATTCACATGTACTCTGCTTAAGGAAATGCCTGAGATGGAAAAATTATGGTGAGATTTAACAAAGGGTTACAACTTGCTAATGCTTTTCCAAAAAAAAGAAACGTGCTGCTGTAGCAATGCTTTAGAAAGCTACTCTTTCACATGCAAAGGCTGAAACTCTCACCTCTGCTTTGACTTCTAAAGAAGAGGGCAATGGAGAACAAACCAGATCTATAAAGGCCAGTTACATCAAGGGTAGAACTTTGCTACACACAAACTGGCACATGAAACAGCCATCAGGTATTGTTTTCAGCTTCTGGTGGGATTGTGTGTGCAAAATACCAGGGTGACAGGCAGAAAAGATAAAATTCAGATTAGGCAGCAGGGTCATGATTTTGAACAGCCACAGGAAACTACTTCATCAGATGGGAAGGACAGGGCAGGGAGAGGAGCCTTTTAAAGCCCGATTTACCCAAGTTCCTGTTGGCAGGAGATTGCAGAATGCCTTGCAACAAGAAAATATCTTGGCCCCATTAGTGATTTTAACATGAAAGGCTCCTTTCCCTTGCCTTTAGAAACAACCTAATTAATAGTTTCCTAGAGCAACAACTTTGTGACCACAGAAATCTCTACTGGGCAGTGCCTCCCTGGGCTCTGGCAAAATGCACAAGCCCAGCTCAGTCCCACAACTGCCAGTATACACAAAGGCACCACAGATTTGTTTGCACAAGGAATGTGCCAGCCTGTGTACGCACAGGTTTATTGTTTTAAAAATACTTAGAAGTTGGGGGTGAAGGTGTCATTTCAGAGATGATGACTGAAAGCCATCAAATGTTCAGCTTTATGATCTGAGGCAAATGCTCACGAAGATGCTGAAAGATTTTGAGGCCCTGCCTAAGCTAGCTGAGTTAGGCTCAGCAGAAGCTTTGATGCACTTTGTAATAAAACAGAAATTACAAATAAATTTTGAATGTTTGTAAAACTCAGACTTACTGCATCAGGCTAAGCTGAATATATTTCATCTGGATGGAAATCAAAGAAAGTTAGCTGAGTTTTATAACTAGTGTGTAAAAATGTTTTAAATATTTGAACAGATGAACAGACACGAGGAATAATCTTTAGTGGGGTGGGAGGAATGACACAAAATCAACATAGTTACACTACTATTTCTGGGACTCACCTATAGTAGATCTTACCAATTTTTTGGCATACGATGCTTTCATTAATGAAAATCACCGTACCAATAAAAACATTATGAGCAGCACAAATAAGGGATTATCTTCACAGGCATGTCTTCAGTTGTATTGGTGCACATGAGAGCCTGGATTAGCACTCTGCAACCACATGTTCTGTGTCCAAGCTGAAAAACTGTTATCTGAGGACGATATTTTCTAGAAACTGCTGTTAAACTATAGTTCAACCATAATTATTATTAAACAGGCACCCACATACCACAAAGTGTGGTACAGTTTAGCAGTGTGATATGGCTAACAAACACTGCTGCAAGTGGAGCTCAATGCAGAGATCTATTCCAGTAGCTACATTTGCTGTGGGATCTCTGCAATAAACTGAAGGCCACGGTCAGGCAGCCCATGACTCATGCAATACACCACTTCTAATCTCTCTTATGTAGAGAAATGAAATAAAACCAGATCTCTTGTTTTCAGACCCGTGGGTAATCCTGAAGGTGGGGAGTCCTCATGACTCACACTATTTTACTGACCCTTGGGTCACCGATGGAATGTCTGACACCCACGGCTGCAGAGACAGGGGGAAAAGGAGGTGTGAAACGAAGAGTATTTTTTAATTAAAGGATTCTAATCAAGCTGTAACACCTTACAGCAGACACTTTTCATAACTTCTAGATCTATGTTCACGCAAAGATTGACAGACAAACTCAGCCTTGAAAGAAAACATAAAATTTTTTAATGTTTATTTTTCCATGAAAAAGCTTTACAGGGAGAAAGAGATTTCACAGAAGAAAAGTGTACATTCTTTAATCGCTGTTTATTTGTTGGATTGATATCCGAGGCTGACATTTCTTCTACAGTGTATTTATTTGTTCTTATAATATCACAAGACATTTACCTTTTATTTAAAAATGATCATAATCCATGAATATTGTTAAGAACGCTGTCAGGCAACACTCTCTGTGAAGCATTTACATTACCTACTGTAGATGAAGTGCTTTCGTTTTAATGCTTAGCATATTATGTAACCATAAATATAAAGCACATCTTTTAAACGTTCAGATATTTGAAAGGCTTTGCATCACATGTAATGGAAAAACAAAGGTTTAGTATCTCAAAGAGCAGACAAAAATATCCCAAGGTCCACAGAGCAACCCTGAAATTCTCAAAGAAAAAGAAAAAAATTCCTGTCTTTCCCCTTAAACCACATGGAGACATTTATTAAGGTGTTAAGTGCTCAAATGTGACTTTCTTCACTAGTATTACACTGCTGAGATTTTGATATCCCAGCATCAGAACCTAAATGAAGTTACATGGTTTCACAGTGAGAGAACCTGATCCTTCCTCACTATCTCTACGCACAACCTTCTGCCATGAAAAGAATCTCTGCTGATCTGTAGAACAGATGAGAAAGAATCCAAAACAAAGACCAACCCTCCACCCCTCAAATACCAAGAAGTATCATCACTTTTGCCCTTTTAGATCAGTGCATGTTTTGCCTTTCATCTCACTCAAACCACAATTTCAGTAAGCTGTTTGAAGTCTCCCTGCCAAGTTTATTCTGAAGTGCACAGAAGAGGTAACAATAGTTTCAGAAGTAAGTTCACAAGATTGAGAAGAAGAAACAACCACAATTTAAAGTATTTTGTAAGAAAAGTAGCTTGACAAATAAGCACCTTAATTTCAACTTAATTCAAAAACATGAAGAAGGAAAACTCTTCACAGTTTTAGAATTAGTAGAATTAAACCCCTGTGAAACTTGCGAACCATGAAATTCAAATACCTTATTTCAATCAGTACTCCAGATTTCTGTAAAGAAACACTTTCAAGTATTGTTACAAAAGGCACTGATATTTTTCCTTCAGCCATCATGATGTAATGAAAAGGCAGAATTTCTGTCACATTGGGCTGAACTCCTGGCCCTAAGGACATTTGCCGCTAATTTGGAGCACCTGGATTTCGCTCAGTCACAGTTTTACAACTACCTTATTTTTCTTTGTTTTCTTCATAAAATCACATAGATCCATCACAGGTTTTAATGATACAATGATTAATGGTACATTAATGGTAATGACTTAGAGAAGAGAATGTTTTAATTGTTCTAATTCTACTTTAAAAGTGAAATTAGAAAATTTTGAATATTCAATATATAAAACATTTAGCAATTCTGTTCCTCCACTTTACTATCAATTCAAAATTTTTAAAATCTGATATAGGCAACTCTCAGGACAGATTCCTTAAATGTACAGTTCAAAACCAAGGATTTCAGTTTAATCAAAAGCTTGGGAAATAGGCCCTTAATTTCTATAAAGACATCAATTAGGGAATTAAAAATCAAATTGGGAATTGTTGTCTTGCTTTCTATGAAGTCTGACAATGGCCAGATGGGTTGAGTTGCTCAATACTTAGTCAAAATGGGAAAGAATGCATGTGTGAATTATCACTTTTCTGAGTCATGTTGAGTACAGAGCATTAAGTTAAGGTACATGTATAAACAGATTTTTTCAAATGGGATTTCTTTAGCTCACAATGGTCAATATTTCAAAGGAACTAGGCAAGACTTGAAAAATAGTTGCAATTCTTTTGCTTAGACCTAGAGCCTGCAATTGGACAAAGAGTTCCCTGGTACACATGAAAGCAATGGACCACCAAAGAGGTAAACTAAGCAAAAAGTAATTAATTATAGCTACGCAAACATTCCTCCACTTACACCCCAGTTTTCTTGCTTCTCATCTGAGACAAAAGTGAATTACCTGATTCCAATTAAGTGCAACCTGCAACAAGACAGCAAATTACATAACAGATAAATTATTTAACCTATAGCATCAAAGTTTCCTGAAACCAAGAGCCATCAGAATCCCTGCACAGGCTACTCAAGTTTGACGGGATGTTCTGGGACATCTGGAAACAACTTCAGGACCTTGCTGGACAGGGCCAGAGGTAAAGGTAAAAATTCTGACAGTAGCTGCATCACTGTAAAGCCTGACGAATCTCACCTGAGGACATAATGTTATTCTAATGCTCCCTAAAACTTGCTGTTTACATCCCCACCCCTACAGCAGGGGAAGGGCAAGCAGCTGGTGGAGGGAATTATCTTTCCTACTCGGATCCTTCCGTGGTAACAAGATACTGGTTGCATTTCATTGTGGAAACTACAGGAAGAAAAGACAGGCTCAAAAACCCAACCAAAATCCCCATGGCAGTATGTCAAAGAAACTAAGATAAACTTGGAAACTCAGTGATAGATGCGCTGAATCCTGAACAGGAATGAATCCTAATCCTTAATGAGAGTCGTGATTTTACCTATCGTAGCACAAAAATTACAAAATGTAGATAAGCTGCTTCTGATGGAAGAGAGTAATCAAATTTGGTTATACGAACACAATGGAATGTAATATATTAGAAATATTGTTTTAAATTCATGATCTGTTGTTGAATACAAAAACAGATGTGGTGATTTAATTAAAAAATAACCACAACTCACTTAAAAAAAGAAACTATGTCAAACTACTTGTTACTATTCTTACACTTTCCTTGCTTGGGACAGAGAAGCTCCTCTAATCCCTGACAAACTGATTTCAATGAAAATTCTAATGATAAATTCCAAATACTAAATATTTGCTAACACAAACCAGTAATTTTAAATGATAACGTTAACAACTGAGCTGGCAGATTTGTGTGGAGAGTTACCAGGGGGTGGCTGATGAGCTGCTGCACATGGTAAATTTTCCTTAGGTAGAACAACCACAGCCTGGAGAACACATACACACAATGTGTCACAGCTCCTCTCCCACATTATACCAGGAAAAAAACCTTACTTTTGATTTGCAAAACAAAGTTTACGAACACACTTCAATCGGAGTGTAGGTCCAATGTGTCTTTGTGGTAAGTCTTAATGAATAACAGTGATTTTAGAAAATTACAGATCTTAAGAATGTACATAAATCTCTGCTATTGCCTGCTAAACTACAAGCCATTTAAAACTAGATGTATCACCTATAACTCTATGAAGTCAGACATTTAAAGCTTTCATGTATGTAGAAAACCTTGTTAGGAATCAAAAATTCAAGAGAATTTGTGGTCAATAATACCTCTCTCTTTGCTAAAATAAATAGTCAATAATTAAAGGAACAAAGGGACATGCCCCTAAACGAGAAGAAAAGTCTCTTCATTCTGATCATCCCCCTCCTCTGAGCAAGAGATAACGAGTATGTTTTTCTTGATGTTCTCTCAACAAAACATTTTACCTATGGTTTTAGCTACAATATTTGCCTATTAAAATAAAAAAAAGTGCATTAAGAATATATACAATATACTGGAAGCCATATGCACCTTTTCTCTAAGTGGGTAAGGCATTTACATGATGCTATAAAACTACTTTCTCATGTATTACCCATCTGGTCTGTACTTGCTTTGTACCACATTACCACAGCATTATACAAACGTAATGCTTGGCAGGTAGAAAACCTGTAGAGGTTTTCCTTGCCTGGTCTTCCAGAAGACCAGGCAAAACACAAACTTTGAAGAAAAGCCCAGAATGATGTAAGAATCTAACACAAAAAGAAATCAACTAGAAACGTACGCATCAAATATATGCCCATCAATAGGTTTACACAGTCACCATCCCTACCCTTCTTTCAACAGAAGGGAACAAACTACTAGAAGGATACTATTGCATTCAAACAATATGAACAGCTGTTAAAACTAACTATGCTCCCTCTTCGAAACCACATCATCTTTTTTCTAGTCTAATAAAAATTACTGTACTGCAATTAAATAAAATGTCTAAAACCATTTAATGGAACTACTAATATATTCGTTCAAAATCAAAAGCTGTCCCAGAAAAGCAAACACTACAACTATGAACTTAAAATGCCATTGTTTCCATTATACAGATCAACCATGACCAATACTCTTCAGAGATTTGCTAGTCATTATTACTTCATTAAGGTCTGACGCAAAAACTGTTAAAGTCAGTAGAAAGACATGTTTTGAAAAGGCCTTGAATTACATTTACTGTAAGACAGAGGTCTGGGAGTGCTGAGCCATATCAACCTGCTTAGAACTTTTATATCAGGAAACATCACAAAGCTAAGTTACCATACAAAGAGGCAGCAGTCATCAATATATCTGATTTTTCACTATTTAGACAGAGTAGTAACATCTTTTATTTTTCTGTATCATATTTTGAAGATGCTTTCTGATAGCTAAATGAAATAAATTTCTGTAGCTTTTACATGCCATACTGTTTGCCTGTCTGGTGAAATTTATGGCACTCACTGTTTTACTGTAAGAGCATCTTGTAAACCCCGGAGGAAGAAATGGAAACAGGATCCCTAAATATCACAAGCTTTTAAAAAATGTGCTTTTCTAATTACAGAACATTCAAATGTCTGCACACTACAAGTGAAACAGAAGGAGTGACTCTGGGAATGTGTATGCTGTCCCCTGGACAAACAAAACATAGTGTTAGGCTGTATGACAAAAGGCCAATCACAGTGAACACACAGACTGAGCAAGGAGCAGAACATTTAGACAGAAAATGTAACTACAATACTATAGTTAAACATTATACACTATAGCTAAATAAAGTGAGGAATACAGTCTTTCCCCTACGGCAATACATTAATTAAACAGCGTCAATAAAAAAACATTTATTTTTTTTTAATACTGGAATACAGGCAGAATTTGATCTTATCTAACTGAAATAGAAAAATACGTCATTCTAGCTCAAAATTTGAGTTGGGGTTGTTCAGCCTGAAGAAGGCTTTCGGAAGACTTCATAGCACCTTCCAGTGCCTAAAGGAGGGCTACAAGAGAGATGGAGAGGAACTTTTTACAGGGTATGTAGGGATAGGACATAGGGGAATGACTTCAAACTGACAGAAGGTATATTTAGATTAGATATTAGGAAGAAATTCTTTACTGTGAGGGTGGTGAAGCACTGGCACAGGTTGTCCAGAGAAGCTGTGGATGCCCCATTCTTGGAAGTGTTCAAGGCCAGGCTGGATGGGGCTTGGAGCAACCTGGGCTAGTGGAAGGTGTCCCCGTGGCAGGGGGGGTTGGAACTACATGATCTTTAAGGCCCCTTCCAACCCAGGCCATTCCATGATGCAATAAAATGAGAGAAAAAAATCCACCTGATGAATTACACATTCAAGATAACTAACAAATTGGTTCCTTATTCTGAACTTCTGAAACTAATGCTTGTTTTTTTCAGAGAGCAACAGAAAATGTTTTGGGTATCTAGATGCTGATCTAAGGTTTCCTGGCTTTCCAAAGGTAAACAGACAAAAAATTGTGAAAGTTGTGCTGAAGTGTAAACAATAATACATGCCCAACTCAGTTTCTTTATCTTCATCCTTCCAGTAGAATTTGCAATCTGTGAACAAAGTAGCAAAACTTTTTCATTCTTCAAAATGGCATGTGAGAATTGAGAGGCTGAAACACTGAATTAGGAAAGTTGCTTAAAAACCAAACACAAGAAAAATAATAGTTCAGCCCTTGCCTTACTGACAGGTGAGATAACAACCATTTCTGGTACCACAAAGAACTCTCAGATAGACTGGCATTTCAATGGAAGGAAAAACCACACCAGCCCATATGGTTCCCTTAAAACAATACTCCTGGGTTCATGACCAACATTTCAGTCAGTCTTTAAGTAAGAAAAAGCAACAACAACTGATACTGGGGGTTTACTGACAAGTGTCATGAATAATGGTGACTGTTTTAGAAAAGACTGTATAAAAATTCTTTCACTACTGCACTTCATTATATATGTGAAAAATACTATCTTCAAAGTTAAAACAAAATCATCTTCTCAGCACTGATCATCATGACCAGAGAGTGAAGCCTAATCCAATTACCACTGAGGCATGGTGGAAACTCTTCTAGTTAAAGTAAGAAACTTGCACACACACACCCCCCCTCCCCCGTATTCCTGCTACTTACTATGGCAAATAGAGGGAATTTTACTTGCAAAACCTTTAACCACTAAAGGCAGAGTTTCGCAACACAGCTTCAAGCACCTGACACAAACGTTAGGAGATCAGAACCTCTAAACATGAATGTAAATAATCCATTATTAAATATACAATTCTGGTTCAGTGGCCACTATTACAAAAGTGGGGACTAACAGTGACTTCAAAAGACTCTGAATCAGACTTCAAGAACAAAATATTCTTCACAATATTACATATTTTCAAGACCCAAGACTTCACACAAGTCTTTACAGAGAAATCATAAAAATAGGAAAGTGATTCACCCTGCTTGAAATGGTTGACATTTAATTTTTGCTGTTTAGATATTTAACCATTATCTACCACCTTCTATAAAATGTAAATTGGTATGCATCAGAAAAGCTCCAGCATGGTTTTGTGGTGTTTTCTCTTTATATATATATCTATACATTGCAAAGAGGCACATTCTTTGTTAGAAATCACCATTGAATTCTTCCGTAGAAACTTGAACAATTCCTTTCACAGAAAATTTTCCATGAACCTACGCTCTTCATATAAGGCGGTCACATTGAGTTAAAGCGGTTACTCAGTTTGCATAAAATTAGAGCTGCACCTATTTTAACATGTATTTTCAAAATACACGTGTCATAAATGTCATTACAGAAAAATAAGCAAGATACTTCTTTTACAGACTGGAGAAGGAGGCTATTCCTTCCAACATTCTAGTACAATTTAATAAGGGCACGAAAGGAATTTTGAACTGTTAGTCCAGAATGATCTAGCTACTCTAACAGTATGTACAGTGCAAAGAGCTTACAGTAACATCACAGAGTAACACCAGCTCTTTCAAAAGGGCTCTAAAAATTGTTGCTCATTACTCAGGTTGGCAGACATCCAATATGTCCACAACTGGCAGCAGAGTCTACAGTATTACAATGTTATTGCTGCTACTGTAATGCAAAGAAATGAGGTTGTGATGATAAATTTTCCCATTAAGCTGTAGGGAACTCTACTTTATTTGACCAGGTATATTATTTCTTAGCTCTGTCATAAATTTCAGGAAAAAACAGAGAAAAGTTATCTATTTTTACTTTATCCTGTAGAAACGGTGTATAGCAAAATGAAGTATGAAATTAGCTGGCTTTGGGTTAGTTGGTTAAAAATGTGTGTATCAGTTCAACTTGAGTTGAGCTGCCTTGGTTGGTACCAGTTATCTGTAAAGGCTGGCTGAATGAGACTCCTTTCATCATACAGGCACTGCTACCTTTGCTGCAGTAGTAGAGGCACGCTTTGACAGCCAGGACAGCTTCAGCTGACACACAGCTCCTGGGTAACTGAAAGGGAATGACAGTTTGACAGGAAACATCCTTGATTTCTCCAGTCAGACACTGTCCTTGAAGCAACCACATATTATCTGTAAGAGAACAAAAAATTTTATCATTACTGTATTTAATATCATGTCTGAAACCTACATAAAACATGACAACAAGGACTTTCTTTTCACATGAGACATTAGCAGAGATTTCCTTCATGATTTTTCCAGTTGTGAACAACAAAAAAAGCAAAAGTAATTTACAAATGTTTTTTTATCAGTCATTTAAAGATGGAGAGACCCACAGCTTTGCGTCAGCACTGCAGGTATACAGCATATCTTATTCAACTGCAATAGAACTGCAATTTCTCCTATATGCTCCTACATTTGTATCAGAGATCTAATACACCAGGTAAAGTATCTGCCATAAATGCATAAAACTGCAGGCAAATTATGACATTTCCAAACAGCAGTGTTGGTCTTACCAGTGGGTTGGTGCAATATAGCAATGCTCAGACTGACTGTGAGAACAAAACTCAAGTTTTACATTACTTAAATATTTGAGAGCACATGAACTGAAAAATGACTTGCACAATACATACACTTAACTCACTGCATTGTACTCTGTATTCTACTGTGAGATGGATGAAGTGCTCTTTTTGGCTTTTTAGAAAATACCTAAAAGATGGCTCTAGAATTTATGAGCTTGAAAAGACAAATTTCACTTGCTTACATTTCCAATTTTTACTAACCCTTGAAGCCATCACATATATCTTTACTTCAACAATATTCGGAGATTCTGTAGGCTAAAAAGTATGCCAACTCTCCTGGAAACAGCCTATTTGTACCCCAAAATCACAAACTGGGATAAGAAACTACATTAAATAATAAGGCGTATAAACACACTGCAGTGTCTGTATAGTATTTTACAAGTATAATTATGCAAATATGAATTATAAGAAAGGAGGTTCAAAGTGGTTAGGTATAAATGTATCTCAAATACCTTCTGGAAGAGACAAGAGCCAAAAAAAAGGAATTTCTTTCAGGAATATGCTTTATCTTCATGGTAAGCTTTCTCCCAGAAACAGACAGTAGGTCTGGAATGAGCTGTACATAGAGACAAAGGGCAAGCACCGAAGGGGATCAGTACCTTTTCAAGCCCTTTTTGGCAGCTCATTCCAAGGAAGTTTAAAAAACATAAAATAATGCAGCATTTAATACTTCAAGCCCAAGCAGTCTAACAGGTGTTCGCTTTTTCTAATATTTGCACTCCAGCTGTTAAATGTATCAACTCTAAATACCACGTATTGCATCACAAGGTCAAATGTGAACACGGGACTGTGAGGGACATCTTGATTCATCAGACTGAGATCCCCTGTACTGCAGGACAAGATGATATAACCCTATCTTAACTACTCCTGTTCAACTGCTAAAACATAGGCATGCTACCTTCTGCTGTGATAAACCAGGAATTGGGTGCTTCTTCATTCAGTTTTGAATCTGGAGGAAGAGTCAAGTTTAGTAAAAACTGAATTGTCTGGCCAGGAGCTACAGTTACTGCAGGAAGTTGAACATTTGGTGCGGATTTAGGCAGTTTTGGAAGGTTTGTTATTTTATCCTTTTGTACAGGCAGGTTATCTGGAACATCACATGCTTCTGGCTTCAGGATAGGTAACTATAAGAAGAAATCAAGCAAAATATTTATTTTTATTTGTACTGAAAGCAAATGGGCTTTCACAATACAATTACAGTTTCAAAGCTGACAAGGACAAGGAAAAATGACACATGATATTATGGCTTTTGGCCTAAAACTTTCTGACAGAGTGCAATAATACTACAAAAATAAAATGAAGGATGAAATGTTTTTTTTTAAAATGAAAACCCCCCTGATTTATCCAAATAAAAGCAATATTTACTATTAAAACCAAAAAATCCATAACTACTTTAGAGAATCCCTTAATTTAACATTTTAATAGTTGCATTACATTTTTACTTGAAATAAAATGTAAAGGTGTTTTCTTCTAATCTGGTGGTAAACTGCATGCTTTGGTAGTAAAATCCAAGATTTTAACTACGCAGATTGCACAGTAAAGTAGAGGGGAGTTTCCCAGAAAAGCCACCAACACGTTATATGATAGGAAAATTTAAACACACATTAAGACTATGTACTATTAAACACAAGGACCATTATATCATAGACATACATATGTATGTCTATATATTTGAAAAAATCATTATGACATAGTGCCAGTGTAAGACAGAGAGGAACACAGTTTTTTTTTTTAGAAGCAAATACAGCAGTGCTCAATTATGACAGTGGTTTTGATTTGACAATTTGGAAGCCCACTATGTATCCTGCTTCAAGCCACTGACCTCCCAAAATCATCTCTTACAGTTTAATTACAGGTCTTGGTAATTGATTTCAACTTCCAATTGTTATAAAGTGCTCATGAAATGCTTTTCATACTGAAAAACTGGGCTGTACTTTTTAATAACTCATATTTCTGTGTTACTCTTTTCTAGAGGATCGTCACTTTCTGCTTTCATTCAAAAGCTGCCTTTCCAAAGACCAAAGCTTTCAACAGCCCTGCTAATGGACAATGTTTATCTGTCTGATCATCACAGAATACTCTGTGAATATAGCTACTGTACCCAAAGTTAGCTATATCATTTTTATACCACTTGCTAAACTTATATCAAGGAACACCACTATCAGCCGGTTTAATAAATATTACTTGCCATGGAAAGAATTTTTGTTTCCAAGTCCAGCACTTTAATCTGATGATTATTTGTGTCTGCAACATACATCAAGCGGCCATTGTCTTCAACACACAAACCTCCTGGCTCATTAAAAGTTGACTGTGTAAAGGTGGAACCAACAACATTGCCTGCTTCTCCTGTGCCTGCCAGGGTAGCACAGTTCTTCATCTTGGGATCTACAACCTTAATCTAAGACAAACAAAAGACACAAAAAAACTTCACTGAAAAAAACCCAGCAGTATTTAAAAATTCTGTATTATCTTATGTCTCACATTTTCAGAAGATAGCTCTAACTTTTGATTACCTTAACTGCGCATCCTGGAGTTATCATTCTTTAACAAGTGACATGTCCCATCTTCTGCTCCCCCCATTCCCTGATGGACTTTACTTCTTCCTTTGGTCTTCATTCAGTGTTCCTTTCCCTAATTTCAAAGGTATCTACCTCTCTAATATAAAATGGCTTGTTTTTCTAATGTTTTTTGCCTTTCTGGAAACATGTGCGAAACAGTAGGAGTATAACAGAATTGGCAGGCTAACTTCTAGATTATTTTTCTTCTAAAAAGAAATGTATTTTTTTTTTCTTAAAGTAGTAACAAAAAGTTTACGTCTTATACAATATCTAAAACAAAATATCATTTGCCACATAAATTTTGATAAGCAGTTAGTGTTATATACCTTATTCCTCAAATTAAACTAATTACTTGTCTTTTAATACATATAATCAGTGTACAGTTTTAGACATGAATGCTTACAAAACATCACATAAGAACAATCATAAAAAACAATCTTGCTTATCTCAGAGTTCCATGGAGGCAACTCACAATACTTCTCAAAACTTGGGTGGCTTTTTTAAGGGAAAAGCAAGTCCTCTTGTTCTCTCAGTTTTATCAAACCTGCAGTATTCTTTACTAAGCACTCCTAGCTCTTTTATTCTACTTCAGAATCTTTGGGAAGACACAAGGAAAGAGTCTTTAGTCTGAACTGTAACTTGGCACTTTAAATTCATCTCCCCCAAGAGACCATCACATCAACACAAAAGAATGCGATAGCAAAACAATGGTAAATAAAAGGACCCATAGGGAAGGAAGGAAGGAAAGAAAAAGAACCCACAAAGAAACTCATATAATTAGTTTCCTCAGCTTAACAGAAACAAGCACAATCATTGTATGTTACTAAACAATTCTTCATAGTAATACAAATTCCAACGTCTGTATATAACAAGTTACTATATGCTTACCTTGTGATTATAGGAATCTGCCACATAGAGCAGCTTTCTTTTCTTGTCCCATGTTACTCCTAAGGGATGCTGCAGCTTTGCATTTATGCCCGCTCCATCCACATCACCAAAGGCAAACAAATTCTGAAAACGTGTTTTATTTAATTAATACACTAGATTATTCAATGTTGACATGAATGTAAATGATTGTAATTAAATGGAAATTCACTGACTTTAAAAAAAAAAATCAAGACAATTTTAAAACAAGGATATTAAAAACTGGGAAGTGTGGATGCTAACCATGGAAATGAAAACTTTCACATCTAAGTTATAAATATGAATCCAGCTGGTTTAATGACCACATGATGCTCAATTAAATTGGCTATTTTAAATATAACTACTACAACCTGAGCATCACACCTGGCACACATTTGCATTCCAAGCAGTGAAGTTAAGAAATTGATGGCCATGGAAACTGATTTACCCTCTCACCCCAAAAGTGGTTCCTCCAGGTCAGGCTTGAGGAATATTAGTAGGGCAGTGTGGGGAAGTTTGAAGTGATTACCAATGGATCTCTCTCTCCTCCTACAAGGTGCTTCACCGCTCCATCCTTCAGTGAGACGGTTCGCACGGTGCTGCTCTCGCTGTCCGCCACAAACAGGCAGTTCCAGGGATCCTCGGGAGCCAGGGACAGCCCCGAAGGCTGGGCAAAGCCTGCCTTGTGTGGGTATGCATTGTTCCTGTTCTCCTCATTTCCACTCCCAGCAAATCGAAGGCAGACTCCTTTCTTTAAATCACTAAAGGAAAATAGGGCCCAATTTCAATACTGAGTCTGAAATATCTCAGACATTATGCATAAATAGAAGCTACATTTGTGAGTTATAAAACCAACTGTACTGCAGCACAAGGAATCATTCAATGCTTTTGTGCTAACTTTTATATCACTTCAGTATATCATTCATTACTAGGTAACTTGGCAAATGCAAGGAAAAGTAACATTCAATTATATGAATGCACCTTACCAAGTCATAGCTGCATAGCAAAAGCAGCATCTTTAATTTCATCCAACAGATGTGGGAAAAAGCAGGCAGACTTTAAAGCACACACGCTTTTAAACTATTAACTATTTTTAGTTTAATTTGATTATCTCTCTCTTTGGGGTTTGAAAGCTGTTTATAACGACAAACAGCAATTTCACAAGTCTCTTAGGACGGTTGCTTACCTTCCCTTTGGTAGTTTTCCATCTTCCAACATCAGTGCCCATATCTGATGGGTGCCTGCCATTGCTATCCATAAAACATCATCTTCCTGGGTTCCTGAAGCTTTTAAAAAGGGATGTATAAAGCCAGATGAAAAAAAAACCATTTTGGAATTGTTTTATAAAACAAACAAGTCATCAAACCAACCCTGCTATCCTCCTACTCCAGCTCATCTTTTGCCATGGGGAAGAAAATAAAAACCCAACCAAAAAAACAGAGTAAGAGAAATAGAGAGAACGTCTTTCATCTACCAAAACCTGCTATTTTTCTTCTGTTTTTTTTTTCCAGGGCTATAAAGATAGTGGTTTTAATATCCCTACCTGATAAAGGCAATGTTTCAAATGGGATTTGCTCTTTGCAACATTTTGCTATTGTGTCTGTTTCACCTGTTATTTTTTGATTCATACCAGCCAACAATAAGTATATATCTTTCCTAAGCATGGTTTTGGGGAGTGTAATCTTGAGGTTTTTTACTACACTAGTGACAAAATGATATACTCCAAAAAACTACTGGCAGTTTTTTTTACAGGTTTTGAAAGAAAATCTTAATGAACAGAAAGGTGACATTCAAAAACTGCATTAAAATGGAGACACTATTATCTTTCTAACATGTCCCATCTAGTCAGAGAAGACATAAACATGTTTTTTCTAATTGAATGTATCAGGTATTGGAATAACCATTAGCCACTCAACAGAAAAATACCTTCAAGTTGCTCACAGAAACTTTTTATTCACATGAATTTACGAAGCATTAAGTATCTCACAGCTGTTCCTGAAAATAACCCCATGGATAAACTTCCCCCCACCAAATATTTCGGAGTTTCAAAATAAAAGCAATGTTATGTGAAATGCTTGCAAGCACTTTCAACCTGAGAAGTTAGTCCAAAAAAATGAAATCACCACCATTCTCCCAACTGAGATCCTGCTGTTTTTCTTCTAATCATAAATTTTTTCCTACACTACACAATGCAAGAAGGGGAAAAAAAGCATCCTTCTGTTTCCAGATCAATTTTCTTATACTGTGAGCTCTCTGCAGAATAGAAGTGGTATGATTTTAATGTAGTTTATCTTCAGCCTTTTCAGTTTCTTGGATCAAGATACAAGTTTCCAAGACTCTTATCAAGTAACTCTGGTGACTCTTTCCTGCACCTCCATGTGGCTCCCTGTTTTTACATAAACTAGAGCTCCAAAATTAAAAGTCAAATTTGCAAAGTACCTAAAAGCTTTTTTTTGAGCAAAAAAGGTTTGAAAAATGAGTTGCAAAACACAATTTATGAGTTACCAGAAATGCTACCAAGATTCCAACAGTGCCAAAAACATTCCAATAATAAAAACCCAGAACACCACCTCCCTGCCCAAAAAATCACTTTTGATTAGAGTTTGTTTCTAAGAGATTTAAATTGAGAAAACAGCCTATGAGATCATTTCACTACTTTCTATACAGTAAATGCCCAGATTTAGGATTTTACATTTCCATTATGCATATCTTGCACTTTTCAGATGTTACTATCCTAAGCACTCCAGAATGAAAAATGTTAAAATCACTGGTCTATTCACAAAGTGAGCCTTTTATCTTGCTATGCTGTGCAATTCATTCTGAGGAATCTCAAAGAGTGCTTTGTTAATTATTTAATATTCACTTTATCCACCAATTATATGAAGGAGTAAGACTTGAACTGTTCCATCCATCTATCCAATTCACTAATACCATATACTGAGAACTCCCTTGTGACAGCTACGTGTTGAAAAATTGAAAAGGTTTCTTACTCTAATTCTACACACTAAAAGATCTTCCAAATATAAGAAAAAAGTATCGATATCAAATTCAAATTTTACTGAATATGTAAGATGGATAAAGATCCTTTCTTCAACTAGAGAACAAGGCAGTAAAAATAAGTAAGAGCTCCATAACCATCATAAATTTTAACTCAACTTTCTACTGGATGGCCATTAGAACAAAGAGAATGGATACAAGCATGGAAACTGCACGAGCATACTCAACTGTGGAAAATATGTCAGAGCTTTAATAAAAAAAATTATATAAACCCATAAAAGTAAAACTAATGCTTATAGCTGCACAGCTAAGGTATTTCATCACACAGTGGTCCTCACACTACATATTTCAATGCTTTATGTTCTGAAACAAAAGAGAGAAAAACTTTTTCTTTTAGGATAGAGTAGTTTGAGGATGTCACCACTGCTTGTTATCCTTGTGCTGTTCTTGCAGGAGAAGCGGGCCAGGGAGAACCAGCATGTAAAATTATGGTAATGCCATCATTATCATAACTCCTTATCATCCCTGAATGGAAAGAATTTATTTTTAAAGAACTTATTATAAGACAACATAAAAGAACAAAGCAATTCTTTTACATTTATTCAATTAAGCACTACATTCCAACCTATCTTGAGCTGTTTTAAAAATCCAGTGTAGTTTCTCCTTATTAGGGTATGTGCTTTCTTATCTTTAGTGCTGCCTGTATCAAAGTGAGGTATGGCTTGCAAATGTGATATACTTATGTTACAAACATTCACTAATATCGAACCAGAGCTCTAAATGCACCAGTATTCCACATCATATGATACTTCAGCAATTATATGATGTTTCAGCTCCTGAATGTGCCTCTGCTATACATCTGTGTTTTAAGAATTCCCATTCCTGTCTGTACACATGCACAATTTCAAACAGTAACACTGCTGACTATTAACGGTGAGTCAATCTGAATGCACAGAAATGATTTTGTTTTGCACCAGCCAACAGCAACATCTGTTTGAAGGGATTCCATTCCCAGGACTGCCCACCCTTCCAGCTTCCCTATCTGGGGACTGCATGCTTGCTTCCAGTCTGGGAATTAAAAGCCTGGGAATCAAAGTTACATTTTGTGGCTGGCACCACTGACATTTTCTAAATAGACTGAAGTCTGAAAATATTACTCCTGTCTACTAATTTTATCTTTAAAGGAATTAAAAAAGCCAACAAGGAAGAAATTTGTTGGTATGCTCATCCCCTGCAAATTCTCAAGGAGCAAAAGGGGCTATACAACACACAGACAGGCACACTGCCTCTGTGCACAGTGAATGCACATCTCACTTTCTCTTAAGTCAAGGAAGTTTAGCAAATTAAATGCAAATCTGACTCACAGAACAACTAGAGAATCGTCATTCTTCTTCAGTGAGACAGACACCAAAGCCCTAAAGGCATGCTTTTGCACTGGAAGTCTGGACTCTTACAAGCACACATCATCCTTTTCGGACAACTAAAAATTAATTTTCTTTTTTTTCCTGTGCTACCTGGAACTCTTTCATGTTGTGTTGCATCGTGCAAACAGCATAACCCTTTATGAAATAAAATGCTTCTGGAATTTTCCTCCCTAATTAACATACCTTCTCTCTCACTAAGGGAAATTCTCGGACATAGATATCAAGGGCATGTCATAAAATGGGAGATAACAGGGAGGTAAAAATGATGACTATAATTAAATATTTTTTATTTCTTTCACAAGTTTTCTAACTCAGGCCTTCTAGCTGTAATGGCAGTAAATATTTTTAAAAAAATCCAAAGCAGAAGAGACTGCATTTGTAAACATGAAAGAACAAATTTGGATTATTTAGTGTTGGGATACATCACTATAACTACTAAAAAAAAAAGTTAAGTCTTGTTATGTGTTTTACTCATTCCTAATTGAGTACAGTAAACACATACACTTGACAGTACTTCAGCACCACAGTCTCCCTTGACTTCCAACACCCACATTCCATATTCACAAGCACTTTCAGCATCAAATGGTAACAGTTAAAAAATGTGTCTCGTTCCGACTTCAGCACGCCTGACAAAGCCTCTCCATGACTTGCTAAGGATGTTTATTTTCAACAGTTTTGCATCTGGAATTTTGCAGTAAAAACCGTATCTGATATCTCAACTAGTCTTTAGAAATCTGATTTGCAGTTTTAGCTTCTTTATCATGAGCATACATTTAATTCATAGAACAAGACTATAGACTGTGGAACAAAAAGAATGAGAACTATCACTCCAGGTACAAATATCATAATTTTTTTACAGTTTCAGGTCATAGACTTCAAAATTATTCTAAGTTTGACAACTGTTAAGATGGCAACTCTGCTAATCCAAATGCTTCTTTTTACTGCAGAAAGTAATCCTCATCATCATGCATTTTGTCAAGATGTAGATAAATCCAGCTTAGAAAAGTAGTCTGTCAAACTAAATTGTGAGATTACTGTTGAATATCGAGTCACAACTCCCATTACACCCTTTCATTATGACTTTGGTCTTTGTATATCAAAGGCATGCTTCTACTGAAATACTAACATAGGTACCTAATTTCTTGATCTGTTTCTATGGTGAACGTGTGAAATACTAACAACTTTTGTTGCTATTACTATACCACAAACTCTGTAATCTCTTAAGTTTTGGCTCAGAATACAGAGCATTCAGCCAACAGTTTAACTCGGTTCCTGTAGAGATAAATTCTTTCGGGCAGATCACACAAAAAGCTACTAGTTCCAAAAGTTTCTCTCTCCTCAGTTTTGTCCCCAATGCTTAAAGGAAAAAAAACCCCAACCCAGTACAGTACCCATTCATAAATTTGTTAGGACATGTTAAATCTATTTGTCCCTCTCTGTGATTTTGCCAACAGTATGAGTGGGTTGACCCACTCAGACAATGTGCAGAAGAAGATGCACTTCAGAAGTCCCCCCAAAACAAGACCGGGTAAGGTACTGCTTCACTGCAGTCTTGCACTGACTTCTTAATTTCATATTTCTCAGAAGACTTTTTCACCTTAAACAGTTCTTACAAAGAAATAAAACCCTACTACAAATCTTTCACTTTACTTCGGCCCTATCTTTACCGAAGTTATTTCTTCTTTGAAATTTCAAGAATTTAAAATAAAAAATAATTGTTATTTACAAGTAATTTAGGATCCCACTCAAGAAGACATGTTCAGACATAAACAGCTCATGTACAATCTGAGCTCACCCAGGAAGTGATAATTGCTTACTGCTTAAGTGATTATTGTTTTGGGGTTTTTTTTGGTAAAATTAGGGAAGAATCACCATGAGTAATTCAGAAAAAAAAAAAAAAAGTGTTTGCTCTGGAATGCAGTGGTACTGAATAATCCTCTAGCAGAAACACAGAGAGGAAAAAAAAAATCTTACATACTTTTGCCTTTTAAGGGCTATAAAAATTGTACCAGTGTGATAAGGTACTGTACTTTCATTTAAATAATATCTATGTAAAACTTAAATTGACGTAAAAATTTCCAGCTGGTTTAATGAAAACATGGTCAATACTGTACTTGGGAGTGTCTATAAATACATTACAATCATGCAATTTAAGACCAGATTTTGGAATGTGAAACACACGGTTATGTCACCCAGCACAAGTCATTGTCCTGTTCCTCCCAGCAAGAATGCAGCTATCAAGAACATTTCACGCTCAAATCAACTGTGCATTAAAGTATCACTTGCTTTCAACACCCACTAAATAAAAATAGAAGGGGACAACAGAGAAAGCTAAAAAAGCACACAGTAATTTCATAATGTATTTTTAAGCTGCTGGCCCTCCCCTTCTATTTCCCGCACAGTCTCTGTCAATGCAAATTTCAGCACCATCCTCAATAAAGCCAGAATTTAATCCATGGAGTTCATTCAAGAATTTTAATGGGAGGGCAAAACACAAGCTCACAACTAAAGAAATAAAAGAGATGACAAGGAAGAATACTGTCTGTCTGAATCCTACCATGTGTTTTTTGTCTCCATTAACTCCCCTCCCTTAAAGGGGGACATTTGTGCCAACTTTCTTTTAAATGGTGTTTCACATTCAATCTCTTTGTCTCAGACTTCAGCATTTGTAAAAAATGGGGCAACAAAACCCTACTTATGAAAATACTATGCGGATGCTTAAAAGCACGCCACTTATACAACAAATACTAATTTGTTCCAAATACTAACCTATTCACATTCTCATAAAGCTTTTCTCACAATTTTTAATTTCTCAACAAACTATATATTAAAAATTTAAACAAACAATGAAGTCTTTTAATTGATTAATATATATACTCTAAACTGTATGTAGGAGTAACCTCAAGAAACATCAGCGATACAGGAAAAAAATTTCTTTAGGAAATTAGGAGTTAACCTTTCCCCTTTGAGACTTCAAAAAAGGTCAGCAGTAGTACATAACCAGCTTAAACATTTAAACTTCCTTTTTTTTTTCCCTTTCATGTTCTTGATAACATGGCTCTGCACACTGAAAGGAAACTCAGAAACATCACTTGTTTAAAAATTATAAAATCCATATTAAAAAACTCAACTATAAATCTATCTTCTGGAAAGAAAAAAATGGCTCCTGCACACAGTTTCAGCTACACAGATCTAAGGAAAATGGGAAAGTATGCTACTATTTCCCATAGGCTAACCAGTTAACACAAAAGTCAAACTTTTAAAATTTGTCATAATGAACCTAAGTTGTTGAAGTGCACGTTACCTCCTGCAATTTGCACAGAGATAGATATAAGCATATGTAAAAAAAGGATATTGCTATGTGGATGCAAACAGAAGTAATTTTTTAAACTCTTATTAATTACTTCACCCATCCAGATGCCTAAATAGACACTGGCATAGCAGTTTTAACATTGACAACAGGGTATCTAGTTGTAGGACAGCACTCTGAGAAGCACGAATGCATCCTTTGATATACTGGATAGTAACAGAAGATCCCATTAGGCTCAAGCAATTTGCAACTTTGCAATCTGCAACTCAACAATACAGCTCTGACAAATACTGCTGCATTGTTGACAAATTATTTTGATGTCTGGCAACAAACTTAAAGAAATCACCGCTACTCATGACAGTAAAAAATGCTTGTACAAAAATGCACTGCAAACTATTAAATCAAAAAACTTCTGGTTCCTCATGCTCTGGGACAGACTTCTGTTCACATTCTACTCAATATAACTCTCCATTTTGACAACTCTCTCCGGTTATTGTTTTCTAAAGAATTTTGTATTGCCATTACAGTAATCTATATTTTTCCCTATTTTATCTATTTGGCTTATTATCGTCTCAAAAAAAAAAAAAGACTTTAAATTGATTTAATCTCTTCTTAACTGACAGTTTATATTATATTTTGCAGCAATCTAAACAGAAAACTGACTAGTAGGTTCTACCTGAAGATGAGAAAACTCTACACTGGTCTGAACAGAGTGCATTCTGAAGATGTGATTTTTATGCAAATGCTTATTAAAATTCAGCAGTGTTAAACAGTGCAGATGATTAATCTTTTACAGCTGATTAACTCAGTAAGTATAATGTTCATGTTGATAACAATTATCATATCAATTAACATTTAACAAGCAGAGCTTTCAAAAAGTATCAACATATATTCAGTTACTGGCAGAAGCAGAAGAGAGCACCACAAAAATTAAAAGTAAAATTATAGAATACTTCGAATAGTTCTGTTAACCAGCTCAAGTTTTTGAAATGCTAATCAGTTATTAGTCTCTTTGCTGATTCGCGAAACAGCTCTGCAATAACATCCCACAGGGATCAGCTTTCTGGTTCAAGATCTCCTGAAAACCATACCATCTACTCGTACAAGTCTACTGGTTCACAAAAGGAAAATCAGATTGAAGGAGATTCACCAAAATTCACGCCTGCATTAATAGCAACGTGCACCCAGTGAGATTGTCTTTCAGGTATTCCTCCTTCCTCTTGCAAGTAGGATTCCATACGCTTAATTTCCACTGGAAGGGTTGCTGACAAAACCTTTGAAAAAAGGGTTTTTTTGGGGGGTAGAAAACATGTTAATAAAAGCGTTTATTAAATTTATCCTAGTTGTTTATTTAAGTACTCAAGGTTGCTGGTGGTACTCTGTCCGTACTGACAATGTATTTGTACCAGATCTCTACACTATCAGCATTTATGAACAAGCTCCCTGGACCTGCTGGAACAAGGTCAGAGGAGGCCACAAGGATGATCAGAGGGCTGGAGCACCTCTGCTATGAAGATAGGCTGAAAGAGTTGGGGTTGTTCAGCCTGAAGAGGGGAAGACTCTGGGAGACTTTAGAGCACCTTCTAATACCTAAAGCGGGGCTTACAAGAGAGCTGGACAGGGACTTTGGACAAGGGCGTGGAGTGACAGGACAAGGGGGAATGGCTTCAAACTGAAAGAGGGCAGGTTTAGATTAGATATTAGGAAGAAATTCTTTACTGTGAGAGTGGTGAGGCCCTGGCACAAGTTGCCCAGTGTGGATGCCCCATCCCTGGAATTGTTCAAGGCCCAGCTGGACAGGGCTTTGAGCAACCTGGCCTAATGGAAGTTATCCATGCCCACAGCAGGAGGTTGGAACTAGATGGACTTTTAAGCCTATTTCAACCCAAATCACTCTAGGATTCTATGTTCCCTTAATCCTAGTATGAGCATGTCTTCCTCATAACTGACCCAAGATTTTAACAAATGCTTGCATGTCAATAAAATGTTATAATTTACTACACTTGCAAAGACCTCTGTTCAAGGTATTAGAGGTAAATCATGCTACTTCCCCACCCCATTCGAGAAATCTGAATATTGAAAGTCAACTTTTTATGCCTGAAATAACGACCCAATGGTTTTATGCCCCATTAAAGCATTGTTCTGTCATTGTTAAGAAACTGGCATCTGCAACTTTTAAATTAAATTGAAATGGAAACAGGAGAAAACTGCCTCACAGTCAATAAAACATGGCTGTTATGAGATGTCAACTTCAGGTGTATGTTAAGTGAATCAGCAAAGAAAGCTAAAGTCCCCAGAAGCTGATTCTTGCATCCTATTATGCAAAGATTTATTTTACCTCCTGATGCTTGCAAGATTTGTTCTGAGGTATTCCTCTCCTATCTGACAGACTGTGTCATGACCTTGAGCCTAATGATTTTATGTCACCTAAACAGGAATAAACAGAGGCCCCCAACTAAAACTATTTTTATTTCCTAAACCCAAATATTTACAAGTGGTCAGACATATCTGTACAGTCAAGGAAAGGAACTTCTGTACAACGCTTCCTTCTTGTAAAATGTACCTGCTGCTTAAGCGATCCTGGCATAAAGCACTGGCCTAACAAAAGCAATCACAGTTTCCTTTGTATTTGGGTCCATTAACCACATAACTTGCCTCAAAAGAATTTTTCTTTCATCAAATAATATTTCAGGATCCTAAGCAGAACTGCAGTTACCACTTGCAATTGAAACCAGTGGTTTTTACACTCAGTTGTACAGAAAACTTTAATTTTTTTATATCTCAGATTAATACCGAAACAAGGAAACATACAGCAAACAGTTATGCACATGTAAATACGAGATGTTAAAGCTCAACTGATACACTACTTGAACTTCCAAAGACCACATCCCACGGAGAGCTGATGGGCTGTTCTTCTCCTTTTGCTCCACCTTCCTTATCAACACCTTGTATCCCAATGCCTGCCACAGTGGTCACCATCTCTAATTCCAGGTCAATCTACATGAAGCAAAATGACACACATTGAATATATAAACTTAACTTGAAGCTACAGACAATTTAAGTTAGATGTCAAAACAAGAAAAATTCTAACAAATATCAGGTATTTATTTATGTAGGAAAATAATTAATTTTACCACAACACTTGCTGATGGGCAGGGGAGCGTGAGCATGGGGAAGAAGCAGGCAGCATGAAAACCATGTGCCTCGAACTCTCTTCCACAAGCAACAAAAATTAACATTGTTCTGTCAAGATTTGCTCAGCAGCTGTAGAAGAAAGCATCCCTAATTTCCAGATAAATACTTAAATAAACAATGGATGTGACTGTTTTATTTTAAAATTCTATAGGAATATGATGTAAAAACTCACATACTGTATCTCCCATCTCCATATCAAATAATCTGAGCAAAGCAAATTATTTTTTCAATTTATTTCATGCCCTAGAGCAAAAAATGATTTTATTTCATTTCTGCAGCCTAAGTCCCTTTATTTTTCCTTACCCTTTCACTTACTTTCTAAGTGACTTCCAATACCTCCCATGAATTTATCAGGATGATCATGTAAAAAGGGAGTCTTTCACATATGGAATCTTCTAACTTCTGTAGCAGTAAATGCACTCCTTTTGCAAGGTCTATGGTCTGCACAAGCATTTGAAATAATTTCCTGTAGCTATTGTGTTACTTTAATTCTTGGATACCATCATGGCACATTTTGATGAAAGGGAACAGCTTACTACCATGGAAAATGCTGAAGCAATATGATCCAGATCTTCAGGTGTTTCTGTGCTGTCTTTGCTACCTGCAACACTTAATTTCCTGTGGTCACCAGGCTACAGTGGTGAATATTAATAAGATGAGGACTCCGGATAAAACGACTTTGGTCACCAATCAGACATAATGGTGAGGATCTGAGTACAAGATCTTCTGAGATGCATACAATACTTTAAATAATAAGGCTACATTATACTACATCACCAAACTTAACTTCTGATTATTCTAAATTTCACCTAATCAAATGTAAGATCCAATTCCTACACGCTAAAACTCTACAAGTGTTTAATCAAAAAGAATACACATGCAGCCAATTCTGATATTAAGGCAGTTACCTGTATTTTAGAGACCCAAACAGTTAAAGGAAGTTTAGATATTCACTGAAACACAGCAGTACAATAACTTCAGATAAGAATCTGATACTACTGGAAGTGAAACAAAACCAGTTTTTGCTTCCAGTACTAAGAATAGATGTTTCTCATAACAGGAAAGTAATAGTGACTAGGAAAAAGCCACAACAAAACCCTGTTATGCTATAATGAGGAGACCATCTCATCTTCAATTGACAGGAAGCATAAAGTATATGTAGCCTTTAAAAAAACCAAACAAACCTGCATAACAGCATTTATTTATAAGATATTGGACCAAATTTTCTTCCTGACATTAAGGATATTCGGAGAGTCATTCATGTGGTGTAAACTTTCACTTGCGTAAGTAGAATACAGTACGAGATTAAATTTTTAGTTTCTTTATGGAAAATTTACCTTCCTAATTAGGTGATTTTCTGTATCGGCTACATAAATAACATTATTTTTTATAGCAATCCCTTGTGGTGAGTTGAAAGCTGCCTCTGAAAATTTTCCATCTCTTCTTCCACTGTTTGGACCTATAAATAAAACAAAGCAAACTCGAAAGTAATTTTAATAAAAAGTCACCTTAAAGTCCATACATTTAAACCTGTAAGAGAATTACATATTCTAAGAGCTGCTCTCACAGTGCCTTGTACACTTCATGTTATTACTATTTTGTGTAGTCTCATTTTAGTCACTCTGATATGTAATTAAAATAGCCTGGTGCTAATAAGTTTTGAACCCATTCTGAACAAGTTCTCTGCTTCTTTAAGCTCACATTTCAGAGAAGTCTTAGTAAGGTTCTAAACTGTTCTAGAGGGGTCTAAATAGGGTTCTAAATTGTACTGAAGGACAACAGCAACAATGAAAGACAAAAAAACTACAGCTCTTTCATTCTCAAATGTATCAAAACAAGCCAACAGGAAAAACTTTAATTTCCAAAACTCTACTTAATTTCATTAGTTTAGATTTTGGTGTAATCAGAAATGAAATTAACATCTGATTAGCAACATTTTCTCATTAATAATAATAATTAGGTAAAAGATGACACGGAACTAATTACACAAAAGAACAGCGAGAATGATGGAGCGACAGTCTTCTGCACAGAACAATCAAGAAACAGAAAGGAACATGACCTGAATATAACAGTATGAAGGTAAGCATCGTATTTCAGAGGGAGTAGCATTTAAAGTGCATTAGCAGTATATGTCAGCAGGAGACATTTAGGTATGAGTTATGTGTGTATCATGATTTATGATGCAAATACAACAATTTCAACCTTTGTGCATGCCCACGTTTATTGCTGTATTATCAACTTCATTACATTATTTTCTGCCCACTGAGTCATTTAACTGAGTCACTGAAACACACAAACTTTTACAACCTCCTGTCAGAAGTCCATTTAGACCTTAACAGATATGAAGGACTGAAGTACCGGTGTATCAGATTCCAGTAGTTTCCCTTGTAAGCATGAGGGTGCATATCCCCAGGGAAGGGAATAGCACAGAGTGCCAGAGGAAAGAGGGGTACCAGCTGGGAGATTAGGACACTCCCTCCGAATTCCTGTTTAATGACCATAGCAGAACACTACTGGGTAACTTGAGGGCAGAGATTAATCTCACATATCAAGCAGAAACCAAATTCTCTCACTTTTGCCGTAAGAAATTCTGATTGTACTTCCTACATTTAGACTAATGCCTTAATGATAAATCAGGTTAACTTGGATAAATAGTCTGTCTATCCCAATACACTGTTATTTCAAACAGCAAGAGATTTTTCCTTCCTTTCTTTAAACAGCAGTGCCACTGGTATTTTTATGAGGTTCGTAGGATTCTGCCACGGTGCAGGCATTAGTCAACACCAGAGTAAGTAATATAGGACACATCGGCACACAGGTCCTGATTCTGAGACATAAATGAACCATTGTTTTCAATAATTTGGGGATTTGACCACTTCCTAAATCTGTCTATTTGACCACTTTAACCAAAATTCCACATTCTCTTCTTCTATTGGAAAGAGAGACATTATAGTCTGTCTTTTCCCCTGCTGCTCAATGCGGATGTCACATTCCTTATACCTAAAACCATTTGTAACTCTCTCAGAAGAACACAAAATGTATTTTCATAATTCATACTGGACATCGCATGAAAACAGGAACTTTAGTCAATGAAGCAATGAAAAAAAATTAGGCATCTCAAACAATTTTACATTAACAGAGTCCCACACTGATGGTCTTACACTATATTCCCCCAAATCAATAAAAGTGATTTTAGTACCAGATAAAATTCTGGCAATACTTATAAACTGCCAGGTCCTTCAAGAAAAGAATCAGCCTACCAGGCCCAGCGAACATCCTCTACTCCTAAACTGAAATTACTATGATAAACTTATATATATATACACCCTTACCTCCAATAGTGTGCAGAATTTGTCCATTTTTACGAGTAACCAAAATCCTATGGTGTCCAGTGTCTGCTATTACCAACCTTTCTCCTGAATTATCTACAGTCACTTTGGCAGGAAACAGCAGAGGAGAAGGTGGGAGGGAGTCTCTGTACAGCTTTATTCCAATGCTGTTATCTTTGATTTGTCCTCTTTCCTTGTAGAATTTCAGTGTTATAGAAGTAAATAAAAACAATTTCTCTCTGTGTCCCTCTCCAACAAGTGAAAACAGCATATTTCCACGAGGCCCAAGGATGACCAGGGTTGGCCAGCAGGACACTTCTAGTTCATGCCACAGTGTTGCATCTGCATCGTTTACTACAGGGTGGACAATATTATACCTCAGAACGGCACTTTTAATGTTATCCAGAACCTTCTCATTTGGGAATTTCGCTGAATGGACACCAACAATAACAAGACCATCTGAAAGGAAAAATAAAGTTGTGCATTGACATGTACTTGAATGAAAAAAAACAAGGAAAAATGAACCACAGTTATCTCACAATGTGACTGACTGCTTTCTGGATTGACAGGGAATTTGAACAAACAAAAAGCAATTACATCTCAGTAGGAATACAAAAAACTATGTATAGAAAATACTGAAACTTGGAAATAACACTTCAGTGAAATTACTGAACTTTAGGACCATTACTTCCCCAGCTGGTTGACATTTAGTATGTCATAAACTGTTTTTAGTTCCTGAACCTCTATATACTAAGGTAGAAAATACTTTCAAAATAATTACGGGTATGTTGTAGTTCAACAGATACTTTGTTTTTTTTTCAGATGCTTATGACACCTAACTGCCTTCTGATTGTCTTATACACAATTATGGTATTTAATTTTTTTCCACCGTTAACCAGAGCCACAAAAATAACATTGAACTCTGGAAGTCCAGAGTTACCTTGATATATTTATCTCTAGATAAACACTAAAAAAAATAATGTATCGGCTTCTGAAATCAACACAGTATTCTATATTTCAAATAAAAATGGCAGTGTTGACAACTGTGACAAAATGACAAATAACACCTGCTACAAACCAGGCAGGCTTGAATATAACAATTTCACAGATACAGAATTAAAGAGTTGCTGTAACTGATACAGTCTTTATCATCTCCATAGTTGCAGAATGTTGCAACATCAGACAGCTGAAGTTGTACTATCATTAACTGCTGAACTCCAACCACCAGGTCAAATATTTTAACTGTAAAAGGACCATCACCAGGGCTTATATTTGTCCTTCAAAAACATCATTAAAGCTAGAAAGACAATTCTATAGTGAACACCTGAGCAACACAAATAAGTTATAACATCCCCTCATGAAGAAAACTCTTGCGGAAACTGATGGATGCTATGCTGAGAAATAACAATATGCACACCATTTAAAACACTTTACTTGAAGGATTACAGCAGAGCACAACACTGGATTTATGCCAAGCTATTTCTGAATATTAAAAAGTACTTCCTCTTATAGAAGTAATTTCTGGACTGCTGATAACATGAACTGAATATGCACTGGGGTTCAAAATAACTTTCTGAATGCCACTTGAAACACAGAAATAGCACCACTGAAGATAGCAGCGAGAACATATCAGATAAAGATCCTGGACGACATTTAATCCTATGGAAAGCAGTCTTCATTTTGAAACAGATCTCCTGAAGTTCCAGACAATAGAACTATGGCACATATACTATGATATATTTAATGATTTAGGATCATCCTGTATAATCTCTTAAGTTTAAACTTCTCATGTCTGATGATCACATTGCTTAAGATTCAACATACTCCACATAAGAGGGCATTTGAACCGCATAAAAAGTAATCAGAGCATCAAAAATGTACGTACACAATGCACAATCAAGAAATTTATTTCTTATAACTAAGAAAAAAATAGGCAGTATTTCTTCAAATATTCAAACGAGATTAAAGATCCAAATGCATCATGAGATAGATGCTCTGTTAAAACAGGATGCTTTGTTCTTCCAACTTTTATCTTTCTCAAGTTTCTTGAGTCAACAACTTTCCCCTTCTCTTTCTCCTAGTGATTAGTAATTCACATTTATCTTGGGTGAAGAAGATGCATACTGATATAAGTTCATGTACTGAAGTATTTTTCAATGGTTAAAAACCCACAAGCCTTACTGCCTTGATATATTCTATACATATTACTGTAATGCTAAGATTTACACACTTAGCGCAGCAAAGAAAGAATAAATAATTCTGGAAGGGTTGATAAAAAAAGCCATGAAAACAGCAGAAAAGGATAAAACCAGAGATCTATAGTGAAAAAAAAGCCCAATGTATTTTTCTCTTTGTTTGAACCATCAAGCACCTTAATCTCTTCCTGGATCCAACTGCCATCCTCTGCTTCCTAATGGATTAAATTTAAAATTAATGTTCCACACACCTGCTCTTCTTTCCCTTTACTTCCACTTTCACCCCAAGTACCTTTTTTCTCACTCTGGTTCCTGCAGGAACAGGATAGCTCAAATCCAAAAACAACTTACAAGGACAGTTCAAATACAAAAATCATTTATCACCATCAGCAAAGTACTTTCCTCAAGTAGTAACTCCTATGACAGGAAGTTTAATACAAGTCAAAGAAAAACACGTCTCCAAGTGGACCTTAAGCTCAGAGTGCTGCAGCCTCCTCTACACCAGTATAGAGATGTACAAGCAGTTTAAAGAGAAAACTTGGGGAGAGAGGTTCTTAAAATGAAAATTTTGTTATCAGCCGATTTAACAACTTAGCCTTATATAACAGCTATATTATAACTATACTATAAAATATTTAGAATTTAAATATATTGTTCATTATATGATCAATGTAATCTTCTGAAATGTCAGGCTAGACCTTCTTCCCAACATGCCTAATATCCACAGCAGTCCACTTATTTGCTAATCACCTTCCACTTAAAACTGACTCTCTCCCAAAAAAATGCCATGAAGGTTTTTCTTTATTAGACAAAGTTCCTAATATCTGAAACATTATTCCACATTTCAATTTTTTCAAAGCAAACAGCTAAGCTTTCCAAGGTAGAAAAATCAGTTTGAGTCTTCTGCAAAGTGCTCTGTAAATGTATGTAAAGGACTACGTAAATTTCAAAGGTATTGCAATCTCTTTTTCTAGTGAAAGAAGGTAACACATAAAAAAATACTGCCAAAATTAAACCCAATCAGAAACAGTAATGGAGAATCAGACTTAAGCATTTTAAGATACTTTTATTTATTACATATAGTACAATATTTTTAGGGCTGGAAGTAACACTCTTCTTTATCTCACAGTTCAGTCTGTTAAAATATCCATGATAAGTGAGTAGCTGACACACTGTGTAAGACCACAACTTATCTCTGACAAGTCATCATGATGACAAGAGACTGCATTCTAAACAGAAATTACCCTGCATTTTTATTCACTCAGAGTGGGAGATAGTTCTAATTTCAGATGCGACATTAAAGAGCATAATTCCCTCTCTAGAATACAGGACTATTAAGGGTATACAATATGATGCCAATATCAAAAAAATTTTAAATCAAGCTTAAATATTTTGTTATTTGAGTTCCAATGGAAAAAACCCAAGTAATCTTAAATATATCCATACTACCACCTTTACTGTATTCTTCTCAGAGCTGGTTCCTCAGTCAAGTGTGAAGAGTTACATATATTAACTTTGAGCTTGCATCTTACATCATTGAGTAGCTTTTTTTGAAAGATATCAGATTTTAAGCACATATCCTGTTTGTCTAACTATACAGACACAACAGAAGCTTTATTTAACCCTATTTAAAAATGTGATGGAAATATACACAGTCACCTTTTTCAGGCTACTTAAAAGATTAGAAGACAGTTTTAGACACCCCTGAAATATTGCCAGGAGCTTAGTAACCAGCAACAAAGTGACTCAGCTACTCGGCCTGCAACACTGCCAGGAAATTCTATTCCAAGCAAACCAAAGCACTCTTACCTTTATCAGAGTACTGGTGCTCTAAGGCGTGGAGATCAGGCAGCAGGTGCAAGCAATTGATGCAGCAATAAGTAAAGAAATCCAACACCACAACTTTTCCACAAAGGTCTTTGTGAAGAGAAATAGGACCTTCAGTGTTTAACCATTGCAGATCTGGAATTCAGAGAACGGTGATACCCAGTTAGGGGAAGGGCAGGGAAAGGCACACACTTACACCTAATTTACACAACACCACATAATGCTCCTGATACATTTAACTTCAAAAAAAAAAATTTCGACATCCCTTTCCATGCAAGTAGAAAAGGAAACAAAAAGTATTTATCCAACTCATCCTTATGTTCCACAATTCTTCATAAATATTATTAACAATATTTACTGTAATATCAAAGTGTAGTTTACAGCTTTAAATAGGCACCTTTTAATTGAAAGAACATGCAAGTCTCAGAACAAATTTCATACATTTTAAAACATGATTTCCATTATTCAACTCCCAACAACATCACATGGGTAACAATCATCTCAAGCTCACATAAAGGCTAGTAAAAGTTAGAAAGTGTTAAACTCTTAATGATTTTTCCAACAGTTTTGTAAAGAACTGATTTCAGAGATCATTGAAATATTTTTTTGCTTATAGATTTGATTTTGATTTTCAAAGTTTGAAATGACAGGTATAAATTAATTATGTTACATGGGAAGAAATACAACATTTTCAGATAGACCCAGCAGGACTCATGCTCATTTATTCTAACAACTTGACACAAGACATGAAAGTATTCTTTCCTCACTGGTAACTGATATTCCTCTGATCCCATTAAATGCTGGTATCAAGGGATAAATATCCTAGAATATGGTCTGCTATTATTATCTCTTAACATTTCTGAAAATCTTAGAGGGAAAAGACAGATGTGATACAATGTTAACTTAAGTTTTTGAAGGCCTTTTCTTAAAAAATGAATGTTGACTAATCTAAAAATCCTCAAAAGTTCCACTGACAGTTTCAGCAAACCAAGTTCTTGCAGCCCCAGAAGTTATTCCTGCTGAAGTCAGCAGGAGGCTGTTTTCTGTTTCACTAAGAGGAAGACTCATCTTGACCTCCATATACTTATAAACATAAATGAATTCACATACATTTAGCATTGGTGACAATAATAAGAATAATTTATCAAGTGTATGCATTATTTCCATACTTATAGTATGGGTTTTACTTTTTAAAAGAAAAGGGTAGTTTATTTTGCTGCATTGCTCCCCTTTTCACTAGAACTAAAATACCTTTAATTAAAAAGCACTTGAAATGAAAAATATTGGCTATCTATTTTAGAGGAGAAAATAAGTCTTGACAGAACACTGGAAGTGAAACAATATTTATCACAAAAGCTAAAATTCAATTCAGGGGTCTCAATCTACACAAAAAGAACATTTCCTTTGCTTCAGTGGTTAAAAGTCATAATTCATTCCCATGATACATGTGATTTTAACCCTGAAGTTCACCTCCTGAGGTCTCTGTCTGCCAGTCAGATGTGAGCTCCAACAGGTGCAGAGAACCTCACTAAAGTTTTAAGGACTATGAGCAGGACTTGCAAGATCATACGAGGTTTAACCCTTGATTTCATCCTTAGGATAAGAAGAGATATAGAAACACATTAAATGTGTGAAAGGGGCAAACCACAGAAGGAGGATCAATGACATTTCCAGCACAATTTGTATGATCAGGGGTAAGTCATGGGGAGAGACAGATGAGGAACATCCTAAGGGATACTCAAGGAAACCAAGGGAGCTCAGGAGAAAGCTGGGAGTTAGTAAGGTTCTCACTAGGACCAGAGGTGACAGATATCAATTCACTGTACAGATGGGAAGAGCTTTATTAAAAAAAAAAAAAAAATTAAAACCAGTAAATTAACGAAGCTAGCAGAGATTTAGAAAAGGGGTTTTAAAGAACGGGGGTTTTGCAGTACCGGGGGATCATGTTTAAAGGGCTTCTTTCTCCTTTCCCTTTGCTCCCGGTGCTCCCAGGAGTGACACCTCCTGTAGCTACAAGCGCCCTTTACAAGAGCGGCTCAGGGGGCCGTCCCCGCCCGGCCCTGGCCGCCGCGGGACCTCCGGGCAGAGCGCTCACGGCGGGAGCCGCAGCTCCGCCACCTCCCCGGGGAGGCCCCGGGCCGCGCCACCCACCTCCGCCGAGCTCGGGCACCGTCAGGTCCCGCTCCCGGCTGTCCACCTTCTTCAGGTACTGGTAGACCAGGTTCTCCTTCTCCTGGGCGGTGTCGGCGTCGAGCAGCGCGTACTCGAGCTGTGTCTGTGCGGGCAGCAGCCCCGCCAGCCCGCCCGCCGCCATCGCCTCGCCCGCCCGCTGTTTACGGGCCTGGCGCTTCAGCGCCGCACATTCGGCACCGCCCGCGGCGCCGGGGGAACGCCGCGATCGGAAAAGGAGATAAACCACAAAGCACAGGCACGCGGTAACGCGCCTGCCTTAAAGCGGGACCTCCTCACTTATTCCCTGTTTTTACATATCCTTGGTATCCACAGCAGCACATTCCTGAAGGGAGCCCGCGGTGGAGATTCCCGCGCGGCAGATTCAACACAGCCCGCCTTGTCCCGACCGGCGGCTTCTGTGTTTGTTAGGTGTGAAAATTGAGATGCGCCGGGACAAAGCTCAAAACAGCAATTTAAACGCTGGGATTTTTATTTTTTTTTGGGGGGGATACTAAAGGAGGAGAGGAAAGCTGAGCGACAGCCACGGTGACGAACCTGCGGAAGCGAATGCGCGGCGGGGAAGGGGCGGGAGGTGCCCGCCCGCCATCCGCGGAACCGGCGGGAGCGCCGGGACATCCCGGGGAGCATCCCGGTGCTGTGTGGGCACCGGGACATTCCAGGGGGCATCCCGGGATACTCTGTGTGCACCGGGACACTCCGGGGAGCAGCACTGGGACACCCCGGCAGCGATTCCGTAGCTGAACTCTTCGTCGTTTTGTTTTTAAATCTTCCCGCTCGGGAGCGAGGTGTCCGGGCTGCCTCTCCCCAGGCCTGGTAGATGCTTAGGAGCGGGGAGAGCTGGAGGAAATGGCTCGTCCTGCAAGTCTTGACAGACTCGGGTCCTGTTTAACAGAAGTAGCAAATCTTCAAAGAGGAGCTCATTGAATTATTTTTTAGGATAGGATCCACCATGCTTTTGTCCCGTCACGGACTGCTGCGTGGTTTGTGGCCCAGTGCTGATTTTTCAATATGGGGTTCTGGGCCTTTTCCATACATAGTGAAGAGTGGTTTGTGGCCCAGTGCTGATTTTTCAATATGGGGTTCTGGGCCTTTTCCATACATAGTGAAGAGTGGAGGGAAGAGAAAATATATTAGCGGGAGGAAGGGCATATTTGTGAACTGTTGCTTAAAAGAAAAGGGTGTGTTTCCTGTGTTGCCATGTCTGAAGATGCTTTACTGGAAGAGGAGGACATTTGGGAATACAAATCTATTAGGAAGCAAAAGCATCAAGGTAATTCACAGAGTGTCTCTACACCTGTGCAGGAAGTAAGTGATGGCAATGGTAAGCCAAAAAGAAAGAGAAATAGGAAAAAGAAATTCGTGGAAAAAACTGATACACCGCAGAAAACCAAGCAGAGATCACGGCCAAATCAGGATGTGGATCAATGTAAAGATGACAGTAGTGTGCACTCCCAGGAGAGCGTGAGTAGCCTGACGGAACAGAGTTCACAAAAGGCAAAACCCGTGCATGATGGATACTGTCCCAGCTGCCAGATGCCCTTCTCTTTGCTATTGGTCCAGACACCTCAATGGCACGTTGATGAATGTTTGGATACTCCAGGATCCATTGAAAAAGGTATGAATAAAGTGAAAAAAAAAGCCTTCGAAGAAAAGTTGGAGGTTTCTCACATAATGTTGCTTTAAACTTTGTTTTTCATATTTAGCTCAAAATCTGAGATAGTAGTTGGTATGATTTTTTAAATGTTGTTACTGATCAATACTGTTTTTGTAAAAAAATTTTGCTGCTTTGTGAAGAACATGGAAATCTGACATGGAAATCTCATTTCAAAATCTAATCTCAAAACTCTGAGAGTAGTGATAAAAGATTCATGGCTGTTTATCAAGCTCCAGTTTTAGTAGCTCACTGAAGAAAAAGAAGGTGCATATTTGCCATTTAAATCTAAGGAAACCTGTTAAAATTACTAAGTCAGTGTCAGAAAAAAACCTTCAGTTACAAGGCTGCTACTTTTGACATCAAGTTTCTTTCTGCTTATGTATAGATTCTGTTATTCTGTATCCATGTTGTTACATGATTTGCCCAGTTGTCCAAGGACATCTGGAACCTGAAATATACTAATTTACTTGAAATGTTTGCTCCTGGTCCAGTATGATATAGAAATTTTATACAGAATTTTACATGAACAGTCTTGCATCATAACACAACACAGTTTTGTTTGGAGTTCTGTACAAGAGGAATAAAACTGACACATTCCAATTTCAAAACTGACACATACCAAATTATAGTTCCATGGGGAAATACCATATCTGAACAGATTCAGGTATCCAATTTATGTCCTTAGTATACCTCGTAACTTTTGAAAATCAGAAAACATACAGTCAGGAAACTTGACTGAAGGCTGCTTTAGGTAATGCAGTCACTTTCCTTTTTACATCTTTGTAACTTGAACTTTCTTCTTCAGAACAATGAAATGCTGATCCTTTAATGCTGATTTTGGCAGTGGTTTTAATTCAAGGCAGGTGTGTTAACACCTCACTGCCATCTTTTACGCCCATAATTAGCAGATGGAAGCAACTTCTGATTGATTTATGCATTCACCTTAAAACCCTCAACAATTAAGCTAGCAAACTCTCAACATAAAAAAGCAGGAACAGCCACAGGTTTTTTTTTTCTGGCATCTCAATGCTGAATATTTTTTTATGTAAGTAAATACAGGACTTTTTTTTTTAAATGTTATATGTAACCCAGCAGACAATTTGAAATGGAATTTCAGGTTGATTCAGAACTGAGATTTGTTTTGTTTTGAAAAAATTGAGCAGGATTTATTTTTTTATTATTTATATTTTAAACATTTGGCCTTTTTTGGTGCTAATGCTCTGAGCTTGTTGCTTGCATGTGAGACAATTCTAAACTAGAAGGTATATGATTAAGCTGAGCACAGCATTGAAACAGGCTTAAGTATTCTTGTTGTTAAAGGGCTGTATAATTCAGGCATAGTGCTGTATTAGCTGCAGGAGCTGTTTGGTTTTAGGTTGGAAGCATTCTCATTTCTACCTGGCTTAGGGCAGGAGGCCTTGGCAGCTTGAAAATTCGTTTTTAACTTGTGCCTTCTGTCCTCCAATGGCCGTATTTATAAGAAAAAGCTATTAGGTTGTGTGTCACTTATGATTTTTGTTTTAATATTTATGCCAGCTATATTTGCAAAGATATTAACATTTCATCTCTATTTATCTTTACATAGAGTGTCCTGATGGTTTGCTTTGTACTTCCACTATTCCATCCCACTACAAGCGTTACAGCCATTTTCTACTTGCAGCAAACAGAGCAGGAGATTCTCTTGTAAACTCTTCAGGAAACACTTTGGAGATGCAGCTGACGTGTTCTGCTGCTGCAAAGCCCAGCTGTTTCCCCAGTCATGTAGAAGAAATCTCACAGAATGAGAAACCACCTAATGATACAAAACATGTCCCTAATGATGACTGTGCGTTCATGGTACAGAGTTCACCACAAATGAAGTCTCCAAATATAATCAGTAAAAGTACTTCCTTGTTTGCAGATGTTCAGAAACCTCAACAGACGTTTCTGCTTACACAGACCACAGATAATAGTTGTAAATTTGAATTTTTTGATTTTGCATCCTCTCAAGAAAGTGAAACAGGAGAAGATCTGTGTAGTCAGAAAGATGCAGGTCAGCCAAGTCTGCTAAAGTCAAAAGCGGACTTCAATGACTGTGAAATTTCTTACTCTCCACTGAGTACATTTGAGGAAAGTGAAGAGGAAGCTGAGGAAGAGGAGGAGAAAGTAGAAATGTCACAGGATAAATTATTCAAAGTGCAGAACTTGGAAGATGAAGACGCTAGTTCTGAGGAATTTAAAACATTAGATGAGCTTCTCTTACAGAAGAAGCCTCAGTATGAGCATAGCAAAACAGGAAATTTTGTAATTAAAAAAACCCTCTGTGAGGAAGTAAATACATTGAACCACCTGGATCATCAGCAAGGGGTGGTAGCCAGTGGGTCCTCTTTTACTTCTAATTGTGAGGAGGCTGAAGAGCCAGGATTGATTTCCTCTGCTGCCAAAGGAGGTAACACAGAGTCAGGAGGTGCTGGTGCCTGTGCTTTGGATTCTGCATACATGAGTTTTGCTGAAACATCATCACTGCTAGACAGAGAAGATGCTGGCTCCCTTCTGACACAGAAGAGTAATGTTTTGAGGGAGCCAAGTAACATTTTAACTAATACAGATAAAGTGACTGCCAATGCAATTGAAGAAACAGCTCACCAGGAGAGTTTGCAGACAGTAGTGGAGAAAAAAGGAAATCTTAATACAGCTGCTGTGTGCTTTCCCAGCCCCAGCTCTAAGTCAGTGGCATCTCTTTCTTTAGCAAACATGAATGCTAAAGCAAATCCTACCAAAGAACTCAAACAAATGGATATTGGTGTTTTCTTTGGGTTAAAACCCAAAGCAAAAGACGAAAGTAAAGGAGAGATGTGTTTGAGTGAGAGAAAGCAGATACCAGGTTCAGTAACTCCCAATGGAAAGAGGCCTAGACAACAAAAAAGGAAAGCTGAGGGGTCTGTGGAAGATGTAGAAGAAGTTACAGAAAGTTCAGGTAAAAATGAAGCCATTGCAGAAGTAAGTTCTGGTGGCCGACGAAGGTGGAGAAAAAAATTTAAGGAATTGCCTACTACAGGTGAAGGACCAAGAAAAAAATACTGCCCTTTCTACAAGAAAATACCAGGTAACTTGCTTTCTGTAGAGGTTAATTAATTTTGGCTAGAGTGTTGTATTTTTTTCCTAATTTTAGGCTTTGGTATTTTTACTCTTGATAACTACTTTCTTGAATTATTTTTAATGTCTCCCTTGTTAATATACACTCCTAATTCCTGAATTTAATCTTTTACAGCGTTTCAGTTGTGCCTGAAAATATGGCTGTCAATAGCAATTACTTTCTTAGCACTAAGTGAAAAGAATTGAGTTTAATTTTGCATTTGAAATTCAATTAGAATAAGAAATATGATTTATTACAAATGTGAAAGCAAAGGAAGAAAACCGAGCAGAATAGTTTAGTTAAGAAAAAAGCCAAGAATTTCTCAGAATCTCCTCAAGCAGTTACTTAAATTACAGGATGATACTTCATATCCTCACAGTTCTGTTTACCACTGAAGCACTATCTTAGTCTTAGGAGGGTATTTGAAGAAACCAAATAGAAATACATTGGTAATCATAAGTGCCGGGCTGCTACTTGAAAACTGACTTAAGTCTTTGTGGGGCTACATCAGTGCCATGAGTGCCATGGGTTCCATGGGCTTAGAGAATGTTGCCTATATAATGAACTTGAAGAGCAGACTCCTGTGAGTACAGTGCAATTTCAAAGTTGCTTTGTTATTACCTATGTTATCTTTGTTCTGAATTTTGTTACTACGTTTGACTGGTTATCTGTGTATATATAATGGGATGTGTTCATCCCCGTGGCATGGTATAATTCAGCCTCCCTGAAGTTTTGAATCTGGTATTGCTTAAACACTTGGGGATTTTTTGGCTTGTGATTTTTACTTAGCAGACTGCTGTGGTTTTTTGGGCTTGCAAATACTTGAAGTTCTAGCTGGAAGTACGTGAAACTATTTCTAGTTCTCCTAGAAGATCTGGGAAATTTGTGTAACAAAATGAAAAATATATAAGTGCCACCAGCTGAATTAGTTCTGTGCACTGTTGGGTAGTTTTAAGAAAGTATAACCCAGTGTAAAAGGACCATTTGTCAGTATATTTGCATTTTAAAAAAAATACATTTGCAGAGATGCACAGGTGTCTTTATGCAACATTTTTATACAAACAGCAGCTCACTGAAAGCATACAATGGCAAATCAGGCATGTTTCATCTCAGCAGATACATTCAGAGACTCCAGATTGCTTGCTTAATAATGATGTGGTTGGATGCTTTAAGAGGAGTGTTAACTGCAGAATAATTGGAGAGTTGCAGTTTGATTGCAAAATGCATTCTGTTAAGCTGCAGTTGCCTGTTTTATTTTGTGTTAAGATGTTGGTATTAGATTTCAGTCTATCTGAACTTTCAGAGATACCATCTAAATGCAGGTAAATGTGTTTTATTTGCTTAACCAGTTGCCATCTGTATAGGATGGCAGCTAACCAACATATTTGGGAGGCCTGTGAAAGCATTTATATGTGGATACTATGTGAAATTTTTATTTTAGTAAGTGAAAATCTCTTTTTGCAACTGTTCACTGATACACAAACCATGTTAGTCTTTAAATGGCTCCTTAAACTGTGTGAAGTGTAACTATTACCTTTTAATTGGGAAGAAAGCAAGAAAACAAAAGCAACATCTAATTAGAAACTGGTTCTGAGCTATAGGTGTTCACTGACTGGCTTCTCTTCCCTTTTTGCTGTAGGAACTGGTTTTACAATTGATGCCTTCCAGTATGGAGAAATTGAAGGCTGCACAGCTTATTTCCTTACTCATTTTCACTCTGATCACTATTGTGGGCTAACAAAAAACTTCAGGTTTCCAATCTACTGTAATAAGGTAAGGTTTTTCAAGATTGTTAGATATTGTCCATTCTAAGATTGTTAGATATTGTCCATTCTGCATGCAAATGGAATCACTTCTGTACTGATGAAAGTGAATAGAAGATCATCAGTTCCATTGTTAGGTCAGTTAGGCACAGTGGTTATGTACAGGAGAATCTGCAATTTGCTTGTAAGAAATCCTTACCCTGATTTGATTGATGATCAGTGAAACTTCCCTGTCTAGATACCATGCAAACAATCAGGTTTAAAAGGATCTCTAGAGGTCATATAGACTGACCCCCTGCACAGTGTGGGTCTAACTTCAAAATTAGATCAAACTGCATGAAGCCTTTGTCAGCCAAATTTTGAAAATAGGCCAGATTTCACTGTTTCCTTATAACCTGTTGGAGTGCTTACCCACTCTGAATTTTTTTTTTTAGTATACATTTGAAATGCCCCTTTTTGCAACTTGAGATTGTAGCTTGGGGTTTTTTTGTGTGCATCATGAAGAAGAGTCTGGCTCCATCTTCTCTATAACTCTACTCAAGTGATGGAAGTCTGAAATTAGATTTTGCTTAAGCCATCTCTTCTGCACATTAAGTGAGTGAGTTGTTTTGGCCTGGTCCTGTGTGTCCTGTGTTTCAGGCTGCTGAATGGCCAAGACTACCATTAACTGTCGTGTCTAACCAGCTCTTTACTTGTAACATGGTAGGACACCTTACTTAATCAACCCATAACCAGAGTTTGCATCAAAAAAAGTGTTTATCATTTACTCTGGAAGTTTCCTGGAATGCTTTTGTCCCGTGTTACCCTTCCAGTAGGTGTTGGGGAGACTGCAGGCCTCCATGATAAGATCCAGGAGCCTCTTACCTGGAAACTTCTTCAATTGTTTAAAGAAGGCTTTACCCACCTCCTTTTCTTGACTTGGCAGTCTGTAATATGTTATTCCCCCTTGTTTTCCTTCTCTCTGATTCCAATCCATAATCTGTTGACAGGCTTTGAAAAGTTTCTTAGTATAGCTTTTTTCAGGTTGCTTTCTAGAGGTGAAATGCTACTGAAAGGCTTGATTATGCCCAGGACCTTATAGTTTCTCTCTAAGCCAGACTGTCTGGCTTTGAGAGCTTTTGTTTCTGAAATAAACAGGCACTTCTTTTGGATTTTGTTCTTATCCCATTTTAAATCTTTTTCCTTTTCCAGATAACTGGCAATCTGGTGAAGAGCAAGCTTCGAGTCCAAGAGCAGTATGTCCACGTGCTGCCCATGGACACAGAATGTACAGTGGATGGGATCAAAGTGTTGTTGCTCGATGCCAATCAGTAGGTATCATTGCATTTGTTGTGGAAAATTTGTATATGTAGAATATTAGAGATAACCAGCTGTACAGATGCAGTTTATGTTTTCATGATCTTTAGGTTTTCAGTGGATCTGAGAAAGTAAGGATGAAAATACCTGACATTCCTGAGGTGGCTTAGTAACATGCATTTTTCACTTCAGAAGCGAATTAGATGTGTAGGAGCCTAAATTTCTTGCAAATAGTTAACTCACCTATTTCAAAAGCTATCTTCAAAAAATGAAACTGGCTTTTTGAATTTTAGTTTAACTTTATTTTGACTACATTGTATTAACCATTCTGAGTACATTGTATTAACCATTCATAGCTCCCTAATTTTATTTTGAGTACATTATATTAGCCACACATAGCTGCATAATTTTTATGCTTGTTGAGGGGTAGAATGATTTTTCTGATGGTCTGGACACTTTTTGTTTTTTGGTGTCTAGTTGGGAACATAGTAGATTTGATTATCAGATACCTTAGGCTTCTGTAGCTTCAACTGACAATAGGGAAATCTTGAGCTAAAGAAAAATGTGGTACTTTGGATCCCGTGAGAGACACAACATTTTTAAAACTGAACTTCAAAGAAAAGCCTGTTGAACTTTGGAACAAGACTTCTGGATTTGGTGGTAAAGGGTGAGATTTTTGTCTGTTGCACTGACACTAACTGGTAATGCTGGATTTAGAGTTCAGTAGCACCAATCCTGTTCTCTTGCCTTTCTGCCTCTTGGTACCTTATTTAGCGATTAGGCTAGAGGAAAAGTCCCTTCCCTGCAGTATATATATTGAAATGCAGGACTGTGTCACAGCTGGTTTGAATATTAGTTAGTGTAGGATTTGTTTGTAGTTGGAAAGATAAGATTCCATGAAGTCCTCTGAGAACCTTTTCTAGGAATGAAGGAAGCTTTGTTGCTTGTGTAATTTGGACACTTCTCATTTTTCTTGTTTGTCTCGCTGATCCTCTGCTTCCATTTAAAAGGCATATATACCCTAGGTACAAAGATCAGCTTCTTGGAGAGTTCACCAGTTCTGTCATTTTAGCTCTGATTCACGCCAGTTTTTCCTCTTTTGAGATTTCGTTTACCCTTTGCAGATGGTTGATACTTAAAGTAGTCCCATTCTGGTTTTCTAGTCTGAGCTCTTGCCCTTCAGGTACCAACTGCAGAAGGTGCAATGGATTTGCTGTTGCCAGTAAGAGAGTTTGTATTCATAATCATAGAATTCTGGATGGAGAATAACATTTAAAATCTGCAAAGAGAATTTAAAAGAAAATACTTCAATAAGTCCTGAAGGACCAAAGTTGAATCTGCAGTAATAAAATTCTCTTTCTCCTGAATAAGAATGCTGCTTCTCTTTGCTATGTTGTTTCCCCTTTGAATCAAGCAATAGAACCTCAGAGATTGCAACTGAGGCAGCATCTTTGTCATACCTAGAAGATGGGGCTTGATTGCTTTGCTGCTAAATTAGGCTGCATAGTAGCTGTAATTTAAAATGCTGTTCTACATACCTTCCTGCTGCTGCAGGGTGGTCTATCTCTTAAGGCATTTTACCAGTACAGAGAGCTGACGGAATTTGTGTGGAGATTGTTTATTTGTTTCAGTTGTCCAGGTGCAGCAATGATCCTTTTCCGTCTACCCAGTGGAACTGTTATTCTGCACACGGGAGACTTCAGGGCAGACCCTTCCATGGAACGCTACCCTGCTTTGGCTGGTCAGCAAGTCCACACCCTGTACCTTGATACAACGTAAGTTGTCCTTAAACTGAATTTTTTTTTTTTAGTTTACCCTTACTCTTTTCAGTTTAGTGAGACTTCATATGAACCAAATAAATTACATTACATTACATTACTGTTTTAACACTTATTTAGCGTTGAATAAAAACAGATATTTATTAAAATTTCATGTACGTGTAGCTTGTTCAACTGTTATGCTGTTACATGAGAGAATGAAAGTGGGTGGTGGAAAAGATGCTGAAGTATTTGCTCAGATGACCATATTATTTACAAGTGGTATCAAATTCTGGCGGTCAGAACTCAATACAGTGTTCAGCTCTAAAACAAGAGCTTCATGGAACATTGTTTTTCTGTGGATTCAACTCTGTTATGAAAAGAGGTGTGGAGGAATTCAAAGCCAGAAGAAAGCTAAATGGTTGAATCGGTTGTCCGGGTTTTCATTAGACCTTTCTCTGACTCATGTATATAAAATTGTTTTTCTGTGTGTGATGACTAATGCCCCGTTGCAGACTTGTCTTTCTGTTCCATATGTTTCTATGAATGAATAATGCCTTATCTTATGGTTTCTGTGTATGACAAAAAATAGACATAAAGATGTAATTAGTATGTGATACAAATATCCAGCTTGAAAGAGCATTTGATATTTATAAAGAAGAAATTGTAGAATTCAGTGTCAGGAAGTGAATAGTGGTAGAGAAAACATTGGTATGCTCAGTGTAAATTTTGTTGCAGCAATTTCACCTGGGCACCTCAGTGTTTCTAGTAAACTGAAATTCTAAAGAAGAATAATGTCTTTTTTCATTTATTGTATTCATGCGGTTTTGAGAGCCTTCTTGATAGTTTCAAATGCCTTTTGTCGTGTAACAAAGTGTTATAATTTGTTTCTCTGCCCCAGATACTGTAGTCCTGAATACACTTTTCCTGCGCAACAAGAGGTGATCCAGTTTGCTGTCAATATTGCCTTTGAGACAGTGACTCTAAACCCACGTACTCTAGTTGTCTGTGGCACTTACTCCATAGGAAAAGAAAAAGTTTTTTTAGGTATGTAAAAGAAGTGTGATGGATCAAATAACTAAATAAATATCTAAGCTAGGGTTAAAAGATCTCTTTCTTGAAGACATAACAAGTTCGCTTAGTCTGGATGTTCAGATATTGTGTAAAGAAATTAAATATGTTTAATAATCTTACTACTATTTTTTTAGATTTCTAGTCGATAAGATTTAGCTTTCTAAAAGAAACAGTTTTCTGCCATGTTTACATACCCTCCTTTCTCCCCCTGAATATACTGGCAGCCAGTTTGGATATGAAATGAGTGAATGTATTTAATTGATTGTGGTGAGAAAATTACTAAGGGCAAAAAATAAATAAATAAATGAGCTTTTGTGACATTTTTGTTGTTAATAATTTCATATCATGAAGAAACAGCAAAAAAGTAGTTCTTAGACTTCTATTTTGAGTTTTTCCTTTCAGGTTTATATCATGTATTTTCTTAAATCATAGCATCACCTGCGTTGGAAGGGACCACCAAGTTGCTCAGGCCCTCTCGTAATCAGTTTTAATGAAATCAGTTTTAACAGAGCCTTTGCCAAACCAAAGCACACCTTTTCTGACTTAATGAAAATCTTGTGTTCTATGCTTCACTCAATTATAGCGTTAGGAACCAACATGGTTGCCTAAATGTACACTCTAGAGCAGGCAGCTGTGTAGCATTTGTGCTTTTGTGTAAAATCATCAACACAAGACTTACCCTCGCTGAAATTTAGTCTGTCTTTAATGTGGGCTATTTGTCACATCTTCCAAAAACTGCATGTTTCTGGCATCTTTGGAATAAATACCAGTTCACCTCAGTGATGTCTTACCAAATAAATATGACTTAGAATTTATCAAGTTACTTCTCTTTCCAATTGTCATACAAAATTCTGCTGCTAAAATGTTGGGGGAGAGTTTTTTAACAGCCATTACAGGTTTCTCTTCTTAATTAAAAATTATCTAGTAAAATAATCAGGAATATCTCCAAAATGAAAAAAAAAAAAAAGAACTCTTTTAAAATTTTCTTTATCTGATTTCTTCCCAATTATCCTAAAGCAATTGCTGAAGTTCTGGGCTCAAAAGCAAGTATGTCCCGTGATAAGTATAAAACACTGCAGTGCTTGGAGTCAACAGTTGTTAATTCCCTCATCAGTGTGGACTGGAATGGTTCTCTGCTTCATGTTCTTCCCATGATGCAAATTAATTTTAAGGTAAGTTCAGAAAATGTTCTGAATATGTCAATAATGTAACCAAAATATTTTGATTAACCTGCTATTAAACTTCTTGTGGCTTCTCCCAACCAGTGCTGTGTTTGGTGCTTTTTAATCTCTTGTCAGATCATATTTATTTAGTGTAGTTTTGACATGTAGCAATACATTGAAAATGAAATGCAATTAAACATTAATAACTTCTCCAAACATGATATGGTGCTTGTACAAGATAAGATGAGGCTTGTTCAAAGACTTGCTCTTTGGAGGCCTTTTTGAAGTAGATTTATGTAATGACTGCAGGATCTGTCCTATTAGCAATTAATATATTGTGACATGGAGTCCCTATTTTCAGCCTTTTACCTGGTCAGATGTAGGAAAAGACTAAAAGGATTTTCTGCATGTGAGTCTCTGTTTTGAGGCAGCCTGTGAACGTGACCAACTTCCAAATCCGGTGTCTGGTAAAAAAGAAATAGGTTCTCTATTCTTCTCAGTCCAATTTCCCTGCATTTATAGCCATATTTTCATCTTTTAAAAGAATATTCACTCTCTTTCTGTGCTGATGATTTACATGGGGATAAGGTTCCTTGAAAATCAATGAAAACTCACACAGAAACAAATACATGCACTGTAGGACACCTTGTATATACACATGCTTTAGTTTTTCCACACACAATCTTCTCTACTATTTGTAGCAAAAGTAAGTAAACCTTTTTATTTTAAAACATTGTTTCTTCTAAGTAGTTTTCAAATGCACATTTTGGTTGAGATTTGAGTGAGTTTTTGTTGTTGAGAGTTTCTGTGGAGATTTCTTAGTTAGGAAGGGTGACTAATTCTTGGGTGTTCTTAAATAGACTACAAAATACCAAACGGCATTAAGGTGAAGCAGCAGACTCTAGATTAAAGGTAACCTGTAAGAAGGAGGAAAACAGAGGTTGTTTATGCTTTACAGACTTGGATTCATTTTCCTGTTTTGCTTCAGACCTGCTGTGCCATCTCAAGCAAATCCTTCAGAGCAAGATGGTATTTAGCTGCAGGACTAGTCAAGGTCAGAGTTGACCTAAAAAGGAGAAAAAGAGGCTATATGATTTGGATGGGAGCTGCAGGAGATGGAACATAATATCTTAATGTTTTAACTTTGTTCTATAATGTTTTCCATGGTGGGGCAGAAACTGAGTAATGGAAATGTGTATGGATTTATTTTTAATGTGTTGTCTTAACCAGTAATATGTTTTAGTTTCTTCTGCAGATTTCTGGGTTCTTATGTGATGCTGCTGTCACCTGTCCCAGCATGTATGGCATACTCACATAGCTGACTTTCAGGGTGTGATTGTACCACAAGGATGTCTAGACAGCTTTTCTTCTCAGAGAGAGGCAGTTGTATCATGCAGGGTCTCACCTCTGAGAACAGGAGGTTCTAGATGAATCTAAAGCACGACAGAAGCGATGCCTGGACCCTGGAAAGGGCCAGGAAAGATTAAAGGCACAGTGATCTGCTGGATTAGAGTCCTGATCTAACAGCAGGGCCCTCTGGACTGGGGCTTTGACCTCACATGTGGAGTTGTTGAATGTGGTCTTGTGCTGTCTTTAGTAAGGTTGTGTCCATGTAAGCTGGGAGTGCTGTGTAGACTTCCAGAGTGCTAAACATCCAGTGGGGCCAGCAGCTAGATAAGTGCCTGGGTGGAATGTATTATCAGTAAAATGTGAAGAATATTAAATGCTTAAAAATGAGTTCATATGACCATTTAGCTTGCTTCTGCACGTGAACTCAGCAAAGACAGTATTTTAAAAATAAATTATCTGATCACTTACGATCCCGTTCTAGTTAAAGGACGGTGAATGATATCATCCTGCTTTTACAGACCATGTAAATGTTGATACCATCATCTCTAGTTGGATGGTTTTTTGTCTTGTTGGATTATACAACATACATTTTTCTTGATTTACTGGCTCATTACTGGGAAAGCCAGATTTTTTTAGTGATCCTCATCACAGAATGCCAATGGTTTCATTTTCTTCTGGGTCTTTCCTGTCTCTTCTATTTGATCCTCAGCCATACTCAAGAACATAATCCTACTTCTTAATTGAGCTAATTTCCTGCTCATGTAGTTTCAGCTGTGAACCTACAAATCCATGAAATAATGAATAAACTTTTTGTGTTGTTGTATTACTGTTGGATTGGGTTGGGTTCTTTATATTCTTTTGAGTTTTTTTTTCTATGTACTGCTCTGGCTTTCTTGAAGAGTTTGTTTATTAGGAGGTGATATCAAACTTTCTTCAGGTGCTAGCTTGGTCAAAAAGTGAGATGATATGCTGTACATTCATCTTGTGGATATTCTAAATGAGTAACATTCACATAAATTTTAAAAAATAGAAATTATGTCTAGTGAATTTTAAAGTAAAATATTTATAAAAATAAACCTTTCATTGCAGCAAAATTGCAAGTGGATTTGATATATAAAAAGAAAATATTTTAAAAAAATCAAAGAGATCTGATTCGTCACTGCAGTATTTGGTTGTACCCCAGTAAAATACAGGGATTGCTGTATGTGCTGACAAATGGTTGTTCTTGAATAAGCCAGATGAGTTTAAGTGGTCTTAGGGCTGATGGTAAATGAAATATTTAATCATGTTTGAGTCTTTTCCTACCTTATGGAGTCTGTTTGTGTATACTGCTGGCTTTAGCAACACTGTAGATAACAGGCTGTCATGGTGATTGAAGGAGGTTGATTTAGCAATGAAATATATTTTCCGTTTTAAAAGGATGAAGATTTAGAACAGTGTTGGCAAAAGCAATAAAAGAAGAGATTGGAATGTGTATTTTAAGGGGACTTGTTATGAATAAACACCGTAGTAATTTGGTTTGGGGAAAGAGACCATCTTTTCCAAAATGTACGCATGGTTCTTTTGCAACAAACAATGTTTTGTAAGAGTCAGCAATTGAGGCTTCTGCCACAGGAATATGCAGTGGAAAATTTCAAGAGAACTTGTCTCTGTGGGTCTGTGAACCTCTTTTAGGTTGCTTAGCTCTGCAGTGTCTCGTACTAGGGTTGAGGTGAGACTTTCAGAAGTGCCTGTGATCTAAATGCACAAATAATTTTTTATAAGATTGAAATTGCATCCTTAATGTGAATGTTGTACAGTTGATTTATAACAAAATTTGAAAGCAGATTAGCACTGGTTAATATAATAATCATTGTATTTGAAGTACTATATTTAGATTTCATTAGAGCAAGGGGAGCAAATATGTGAATAATTACCTTAAGCTATGTTAATCTTCCCAAAATGAAGTGCGAAGGACAATTAGATTGCTGTAGTTATACCTTTAATCAAGTGAGGACTGAACAGTTGCAGTGTATTGAGTCATGGCAGTGAGCCATAATTCCTGTTGCTGAATGAAGTGTGTGCTGCGGTAGGGTTTTGTTAGTCCTTTATGTGCCTTCTTTGATGGATTCTGTATGTTGCTACTGTACATTGTACTGAAGGTGTTTTTACATGTGGCAGTGTCACAGGCAGCTTTCTGCTGCCCTGTTTAATAGTTTTCAAGTGTCCGACACATTGGTTAGTGTTCTATCAACAGCCCATCTATCCCCCTCTGCCCTTCTCTTTTAATCAATCTTTATTTTGTAATCCTCTTCCTCCTGCTAATAAAAAGTTTATGATTCTGAATTCCATAACCTTACAGGACTTTGAAATGGAGAATGTGCCTTTAAGATTTTTATAGAGGACACATGAAATTGATTTTCTATTTTTAACTTGAAGTCATACCTACTTCACTTTATCCAGGAATAGGATTGTACGTTCCTTATACCTGGAAACTTTTTCAAGTTAATTTTTTTAGAGTGAAAGGATGAGAGGTGGTTTCCTTCCTGTCATGAGTGGAGATTTGGTAAAGCATAGTTTAGTCGTGCACTGACTTGCTGCAATTTTTTTGGGTAGCTTAATTAACTCTGGGTGCTTCTGGTTGTAAACAAGCGTTGGGATCTCAGTGGCACAAATTAATCAGATGATTTTGCACTGAAGCAGCTTTCGCCACATTCTGTCTCCCACTCAGCTGCAAGAGTGCTGACCTCCAGCTTAGAGGGGAAAATTAATGACTTGGGGAGCAAGATTTCTAAGAAGATGTGATTTTACCTTATATATTCTGATCTGTAACGCATAGCTGTCCTTATGTGCTTAATTCAGATGAAGCAATTGAGATCTTCAGGGACAAGCTGGTTTGCAAATGTGAATATGTATCATTAATAATTTCAAGGCAGATGATATTTAAAATTAAAAAGATAATAACACATGAAAATAAAATGTAGTCTGAAGCCTCTCCATCATGAAATCTCCGATCTTTAGTCTAATTAGCTATTTATTGGGTTTAAGTATATGCTATTTTTTTTCACAGGGCTTGCAAGATCACTTGAATAAGTTTTCTGAGAATTTTGATCAAGTTCTGGCTTTCAAACCTACTGGGTGGACCTACTCTGATTCATGTCTTTCTCTGATGGATATCAAACCTCAGACAAGAGGAAACATCACCATATATGGTATAAGAGTGACAAAGATTTAACTTTGTGTGGATGCTTTTCATATTTTTTATTCTGGAAAATCCTACTGTTTTTTGTAACCACTACTTTTTCTGGTAACTCATCGAGAAACTGAACAGGTCTCTCCAGGAGAGATCTGTGAACTGAGTAATCAAGAACAGCATAAATGCAGATTTTTGCATACGTTTTGCACCTCTCCTCCTCATGCAAATAAAGGCTTTCATCTGATACATGTAGAGACTGCAGGAATGGAGTCTTGGCCTGACTGATGCTGGTGGCAGTGCAGTTCCAGAGCCAAGATTTCATTCCATGTCTTACTTGTTTCTGACAGACTGGGTCTTCCTCTTCTTCTCGGTTTTTTATTGGTGGGTGGAGCTGAATCTCTTAATTTTCATTTAACCAGGTGATTGATGTTGCTCAGTTTGCACTGATGAGTGACTTGGTGACTTAATGCAAGGTAATTTTCCTAGAAGGAAAGTTGGGGGGTTTTGTTTTACCTTAGCTATAAACTTTAGATCCCAAATAAAAATTTAAAAAAACTTCTCTAAAGTATTTCTTAGCTGGAAAGTTTGCAAAGTGCTTTAGCAAGAAGCTAAGTAGACTGACTTAGTAGATTGATTTTTTTTCATTTCAGGAATTCCTTACAGTGAACACAGCAGTTACCTGGAAATGAAGCGTTTTGTTCAATGGTTGAAGCCACAGAAAATCATCCCCACTGTAAATATTGGTGACTGGAGAGCCAGAAGCTTGATGGAAAAGCATTTTAGAGACTGGATAATTGAGGACAGTGGGCATAAATAAATATAAGGAAGAATGTGTAGTTCAAAGGAGGCCGGCTGGAGTGGGAATTTTGAGTTCCTGTAAATTTTATTTATCTTCTTTTTCCACAGAACTTTCTTTAGGGAGGACTAAACTGCTATTCTCTGAGGAAAGCTGAATTTGGAAAAAGAAAAAAAGGCACCTTGCTTTCTTGTGTATCCACTACTTTTTCCTCCCTGTAACTTGAATTTTATGCAAGTGCATATTTCAGGTTCTTTTTGTCTTACATATTTTTCCCCATTCTTAATTTTTCTCAGATTGTCGAGTTGTGCAGATATGTAATGCTGGGGATGAAACAGTCTCCAGGCTAATAATTTCTGAACGTAAGTTATTGTAATGAAAGAGACAATACTGAGCTTATGTCACATGCTGTCAACTCAGGCTTCAGAGAAGCTTGTTTCATGGGGCAGAACTGGCTATTGTGATTTAAATCTTGTGAACAAAACTTACCTTATGAGAGAGGATTGACTCGGGCTCTTGTAACATATGTACTTCAGAAAATGGTTTTTATAAAAGACATTGCTACTTACATTCTGCTCAGCATTTTTTGCTTTTTTAATTATCTTTTTTTAAAATAAAGAATATACATGGTGCCCGTGTGTTCTTTCTGAGCAAAATACATTTCTCTTCAGTACTGTAGCTGCTAACCTAAGAAACCTGTCTGCACTGTCTTTGGTGAAGGTGCTGTTTATGTTGCTTGTCTAAGGTTGCTCCTGTGTCCTGGTAGTGCCAGTTCTCAGCACCTGGTCAAAGATCAGAAGGGGTTCCTTGCTGTGTAGTCCCCATTTGACTTTGCAGGGCTGTATATGTACAGGTTTGTCACTTGGATGCTGGAAAACTGAGAAAGGCAGACACAGTACTGGCATCTGAAAGGTAAACTTCACTTGGCATTTTTTCCCCTGAATCCTGCTGGATTATCAGCGCTGCTTTTTCTGTATCTGCTTGGTATTTATGATACTGAAGTATGTGGTTGCATGCAGGCACACTACTAAAGTTTTAAGCACTAAAATAAAAACAATTCCTAGCTTCCAGGGTTGAATCACATGTAAAAATCATCCCTCAACCCCTCAGAGTAGCTTGTTTGGAATCTTCAATGCCATTTTTTGTTGTGAAAACATTTTTTTTTAAATGATCAATGTAAGTATAAACAGATCCCCATCTTTGAATGACGAGCTCTGTAACATGAAGTCACTTATTTTATTTGTCCTATGAGAGAAATAACTGTGAGAAACTGATGGAAAAAAGATTCTTTGTACTGAAAGAATTGTGAATCAGTATTTTGCTGACATATACCATTGTAAACGCTTCAGTTTAAATTTTAAGTAGTTAAAGGAATCTGAAGCTTTTGTTTTACCTCATGCATTATGCTAGCTAGCTATCAAAAGAACTAGTAACTGTCTTGGACAGCAGTGCTCATTCCTAGAATTCCACTCCTTTTTGGAGGTGTATGAAAAAGTATCTTTTATGGCTCTTGCAAATATCAAGCCTGAATTAATGCCTTCTACAAATCAGAGCAAATTTGGGGATTCTGTTTGGCAGGAAATTGATTCTAGGAGTTGAATCCTTAAGGAATTATGCATGTTTTTTTGGCCTTCAAGGTCTTTTTCCTGACTAATTTTTGCACCAAGTATGAGGGGCTGGAATAAGCACCCCAAAGTCAAATCTTAGTCACAACTCTGACATCTTCTTGCTTCTGTAGTTGCATTTTCAAGAATGACTATTCCTACAGAGAGGGAGTACAGAATCATAGAATGGTTTGGGTTGGAAGGGGCCTTAAAGGTCATCTCATTCCCACCCCCCTGCTGTGGACAGGGACACCCTTCACTAGACCAGGTTGCTTATCCAACCTGGTCTTGAACACTTCCAAGGATAACACAGGTATGTGCGTGGGCTCACAAAAGGCTAATTTGCAGTCCATTAGTTTGTGCCAGTCAATAACACAGAACTAAAAGAATCTGGCTTTCAGTGTGAGGCACCTTTTGCCTTCTGTGGCTCTTTACCTCCTGCTATCTGTTTGTACCCTGTTACCCAGAAAGAAGAGTTGGGTCCTTTTTAAAAGCAAACTCATGTCTGAAACTAACCACAAAACTGTGTGTCTTGGAAGACACTGACATTGGCATCTGCTGGATTGACCCAGTCAATCCTGCCCTGATGTGGAACAGATGGTGATGGGCCTCACTTCAGTCAGCAGAGCAGAAATGGCTTTAGTGCTTTAGTGCTGGGGTCTGTTTCCAGTTGCCTGCTCTGCTGTAGGTATTTCTGCTTTCATTCTTCCCTCTTTCTGGTTTGTATTTGCACTTCCACTGGCTGTTTTTTGTGGCTAGATGAATTCCGCAGCATTTCATCCACCTTCATGTTGGGACATCTCTGTGTTACCCAGTTACTTGGCCTCTTTTGTATGGAAAAAAGTCTTTTCAGAATCCAAACTCAGGAATAAGTTATTTTTGTTCTCTTTATTGTAAAGGAAGAAGATTAATAACAGGCTTAGATTGCTTAGGAGGACATATTAGCAGATGTTGAAAACTAAAGAGAACTAACAAGAATTTTGTGGGAAGATTTTGTATGACAGGACCTTTTCCTTTGTCTTGGTGATTCCGAGGGACATCTCTCTGACCTCAGCATGTGAAGTCCCCTGGGGAATGCAGACCTGGGATAAACCCGATGTCAGTGTTATTGTGCAGGTGTCATTAATTGGGACTTAGGGCACAGCTTCACTTTTCCTAATGGAGTAAATGTTTCTTTTAGTCTTTGAGCAGTGCTGGCATTAGAGATACAGAAGTGAAAGCATCTGTTATTTTGGTTTAGAGAGGAGGTTCTGACTGCAGCAAAGGTACCACCTTTTCACAGTCAGTAGATGGGGACTTTTGATCTCTGTGGTGTTAGAGAAAGACCACACCAGGGAACCCTGGACAGTGGGGTGGATGAATCAGTCTATGTTCTTAACCTCACATCAAATGACTCAAATACTGACATGAATAATACCGGATTTTACTAAAGCAAGATGGGCCTGTGAACATCTCAGATGCTCTTCCAGTTTGTCTAATGCTGGCAGACTCAGGGCAGAAGGCAAAGCAAATGAAAGGGGCAGCTGTAACACTTGCTTGATCAGTGCCCAGAACAGTTTTCAAAGCCAACCACTCTAAAGAATCACTTTGTATTTCCCATCAGGACTCCTGCTCTGATTACATATCGCCCCAATAGGCAGATAAATGAGCTAAAAGCAACTCTGTTTGAAAAGGGTAGCAGGAGGGGAGAGAGGAGATGAGGAGAGCAGCTCCCTGGCTGTGCTGACTCAGGCAGTGGGTCTCAGGCTGGCTGTGATAAATAGGAGCACCCATGGCCCGTGGAGGCTGCTGGGGGGGCAAGTGCAAAAGCACTGCAGAATAAAAGCATGTGGGCAGTTAAAGGGAACTTCAAGGTGCCAGTGTCTCTTTACACCTTGATGTGAAATAACAATTGATAGCAACTTGGAGTGGGGAAAAGAACTGAGATGCCATTGGGGTGGTTAAAGCATTTCTCTTATTTGATGAAACCTGTCTGCTCATTTAAGCTTAGTAAAGGCTATTAAGATAAATTGCCATCTGAGTTTTTTATTTGCTTTTTAAGATAGTGTGACTTCAGATACATCCTTCATGCAATCAGGGATTGATTTTGACTGAGGCTGTGTTTTGAATTTGAAGACTGCTTCGGGGGATTATGTGGGAGACTTGTTACCATGTCAGGGCATAGATGCAGTTATTGCCTTGATGTGTTTTCTGTGTCTGAATAATTTTTGGTGAGTTTTCTTTGGTAGGGGACAAAAAGCAGATGAATTTTGAGAACAAGAGAATGCAGCCGAAACTTTCCCATTCTTCCTTAGCTACAGAAAACCAGCTGCTGCTCATTTCAGAACCAAAACAGATAAGAGCATTACTTTTGAGGGTGGTGCTTTATATGTTTAGGCTTTATAGTCAAAGGATGCAATTTTAAATTTTATTCAGTAGCCACCTTTCCAAATCAACTGTGTTTGCAAAACATTCAGTGTTAATATTTGTAAAACACATAGTATTAGTACCTCGGGGGAAATATGACAGGGATGAATGAAATTCACAGAAATATTTGAAAATTTGTCAGTGCCAACATTAGAAATTGAAGCTCCTGTACTGAAGTTTCACATCTTGGTTCAGATTATAAATGTGCATTTGGAGTGCTGAATTTAATACTCTCTGAAGCAGTGCAGAGAAAAGCTAGAAGGACCCTACAGCCCTCTAACAGAAATGAAGGGACGAGGCAGTCTGTCACTGTTTGCAGATAAGAAAAACAACACAGGAGAGCTGACTGCTGCCTTTTTGCTGAGTCTAACCAGCTCTACCTGCTGTCTGTGGGCAGGAGTTTCAGTGCAGGAGCAAAGGCAGAGTCCTGCACAGCCTGGAGGCCTCCTCTCTTTCTCCTTTCTAGTCTGGATCTTTACCCAGTGCTGTACAATGGCACCTTGTTATCAAATCTCCAGCAAATACTTTGGCACGGAAAAGGCTTTTTCCACTCTGTCGCATCTGCTCTGGTATCTCAGAGCAGATAGGGACTTGTTTGTGCCAGTTTCCAATATGTTCTTACATAAAACAAACTGTTTTTAAAACCTCTAAGCTTTCCCATTTGGCATTTGAATTAAACTTCATTCACCTTTACTTCTATATATTGTTTTGGTTGTTAAGGCCAGAGGAGGAAAAAAGTTCATCGTCTCAGGGAAAAAGATACCAGTGGTGCACCTGAGGAAAAGGGGACATGAGGACACAAATGTGAACAAGGGTGACTTTGAAGCCAAGTTCAGCAAGACCAGGGCTGACTGTGAGGTTCTACATGTGCTGACTCCCACTGCTTCCCACCCTTCCTGGCTGTACATCACCTTCCTCCCTGCAGAGACAGTGATTTCAGTGAACTCTGTTGTGAGAAGCAGGTTTTTTTTGACCACTCTGGTCCTTTGTCGGCTCCTAGCAGAGAACTCCCTAAATGTGGCGGTGCCAGCAGCAGGATCTGACCCACTTTTCAGCTCCTGTTTCAAAGAAGAGATGGATCAGAGCATTTATCTCAGCAGGGCTTCCTCAGTCAGAGAAAGGCAGGTTGGATTTCACTTGTTACTGAGGCTATGTTATTTGTTTGGCTCTCTGCCCTGCTCTTGGTCACATCTCTTGCCTGAACAAGGGTGGTAAAGCTGAAATTCGGTTCTTTGTGCTGCTACCCAGCGACCATCTGAGGAATTGAGCTCTGCAGCACAGCAGGAGCCTGGTTTTTCTCTTACGCCTTCATGGACACTCAGAGCCCAGCTCATTCCTCCCTGCTCTTCTGCAAGGGAGAGTGTCTGTGGGGCCCACAGTCAGGCAGGGGAGAGCAACATCCCACAGGATTGCTGGGGCAGGGACTGACAGCCCTGGGTGGGCAGAAATGGGATCCTGGGCCACAGAGAACACCTGGAGTGGGTTGAGCAGAGCTGTTATGGACTATTGGTGCCCTCAGGGCCATAGCAAACACTTCCAGTTAGTGTGTGAAGGTTCCTGATTTTCTGCCATATAAAATCCCAAGTATTCTGTATTTGACAATGGAGTGGCAGGGGAGGGACAAATGCGGCAGACAGTGGTACACTTAGTGACAGCTCATTAGGAAATTACTAACTACCCAACTGCCTGAAGAGATTGGTGGGGTGGGGTGTCCCCTGTGCTCATTTGGCATGACTCACAACACTGGAAAAGCCAGGCTGAGGGCAGCAGGGTGAGAGGCAAGGCAGGGCTCTGTGGAGCTGCTGTCAGCAGCAGCTGGGAGTCCACATCCTCCCTGCAGCGGTGCACACACCAGCACCACAAGCAGACCCCCCACCACCACTTCAGCAGGAGTTAGTCAGGGGCATTTTGTCATTCTAAACATTTCTAAACCTCCTTTATGAGCACCATTTGCTGACAGTGTCTTGGCTTCATCCTATCTCAAGGACCAGGGCAGGAACCCAACATGAACATTCCCTGCTCCATAGAGACCACAGTTCGAGATATGACAGCAGCTCTCAGGTCCATGGGCTCTGGATGGGGCACTGCAGGAAAATCTGATGGCCCTCGTTCACCTGGTTTTTACACCAAACACAACCAAAGGAACAGCTGCCATCCACTCAGCCTGATTCCTCCCACTTCAAATACAGCCTGACAGGAGTTGCCAGTCATCTGCTCCCACCTGTGAATGAAACCAAAAGGACTGGGGGACACCCTCAGGCTCATAAAGTACCTCATCCACCAAGCAATTCAAATCAAGTAGTTTCCTTCTGTTGACAACCCACTTCTTTCTTCCTTTTTTTCTCTTTCCACATTAATCCCTGGAGGAGTACTAATTTCAACTGGAGATCCTCGCTTGCAAATCAAAGCCTAAGCCAAAGGCAGAGAGAAAAGATGGGAAGGACTATGAGTGTATCTGTAATAAATATATCAGCAGAGTGTGCTGGAGCGAATGAAGATCTGAGAGGGTTGCAGATTGCACCAGCCATGAAATGTGATGCTTAATCAATTAGAGAATTACACAGCAACAGAAGCGAATGGTCAGTGGCTTCAGTCAAATCCAGAAGGTGTTTGGGCTCTCATGTCCCAGTTTCGTGCCTTTCAGCTTTCTCCTGAGATGTTCATTCAAGCAAGCAGCTTGATTCCTATGCCTGGGGCCAGCAGACATCTATCTTACCTTTGACTGCTACAGATCTGGCTGTGACCCTGGGCTGTTCATCATGAAGAACCAGGAACAAACATGACAAGGACAAGCTGAACAGGAGCTTATCACACAGGACAGCTGCTTGCTGAGGTGAAGAACTATGGCTCAGATCACACCTCCAGGTACACCTTGAAGCTGCTACTTTTCTTCCCTTTGCCCTTCTTGGATGTTACCACATGGTGCTGCAGCCCCTGGGGACACAGCAGATGTGGGTCTCCTGTGGGGATGACAGCAATGACCATCTCCTTCAGGCACAAACATCCCCTCATCTCCTGGCTGCAACACCAAAACATCCCTGCACTATTCCTCAGCATTTGTGCTGTTGGCAGAACTTAGACAAGACAAACAGATGGAAAGTCCCAGGAAGCCCAGACAACAGTGCATGTTTCATCCAGGTGCCAGAGAGACTGGACACATATTTATTTTGAGTTATTTCAGTGTTTTAGCTCATCTTGAAGAGTAGATGCTACTTACTGCCGTTTGTCTGATGCTAGGAAATAACCTTAAGCAGATGTTTTTTTAATCACTAAATATAACAAAAATATATTTAGAGCAGAGAACTCCTGTTTTATCATCTTTTACTTACCTTTTTCCTATCTACAGTCCCTCTTCCTGTTTATAGGTATTCCTCATGACTGAATTTTTCTTCCTCTCTATTCTCTTCCCCAGCTAACTTTCCAATACTGGGGAAACTGTTATTCTTAGAAATTGGAGCACGAGGACATTTGCTTGGAAGCAAAGTGACATCTGTGAAGAATGACTTTGGACATTGAATAAAATATAAGAAGGGCAAATTAGAGGGAAAAGGCCAGAAATTCTGTCAAGCATCTAATCAGTTTTAGGACATTAAGCATTTAAATGAGGTTATTTGGGCAAAATGAGTCCTGGTGTGGAACATGTGATGATCAGTAGGGGCTGCTGAGGGACAAATACTCAAAAACATTGGCTTTTCCTGGATTGTGCAACCTTCATTGCTGATGGAGGTAGTGTCCTTCCAACAGCCCTTGAAGCATAAACCATGGCTCTGTGTTTTATAGACAAAGACAGAAACACATTTCTTGGGAAAGCTTATAGAAGCAGAAAAAAAAAGGATGTGGCTCAGTGATGTCCATAATGATGAACATCACAAACATTCAGCATTTTAAAACAGAGGATTAGCACCACTGATAGCCATGGTCTTAGTGCTCTCACCAACTGCTTAACTTGACCCTCCACTGCTCAGTTGTAAAAGAAACAAATTCTCAGGCACAGATCGATCCAAGCACATTTCAGGATGGAAAACTGAACATGGCCAGACACTTGCTGTGGCAAGTCCAGTCCTGCTGCTATCACACTGGTTTGGTACACTCTGAAGAGCTGGTCCTGCTGTAAGGTAGAAGTGGGATGTTTGTGTCACCAAGCAGCTCAGCAGTAAGCAAAAGGCTCCTGGTTGCTGAGAATTCTCTTAAGGTGTTCCTGCTCAATGAAAGATGTGTATCAACCTTGGTTGGCCTCTCCGCTTCTTTAAAGGATGCAATAAATTAGGAAGTGATAAAGGGCCAAAGAGAACATTTGAAATTCCAGTGGCATTTCTAGGAACTGCCTGTCACACTCCAAGTTCCTTGCAGTGACTTGCTGACCAGCCTGCAGGAAGGGAAGTGCTGGCTACAGCGAGGCACCTATATGGAACTACTGTTCATCCCTGGGAAATAAACCAAAAAAGCTCTTAAAGCATGTCAGATTACCTTGTCAGCTGCATAGACCCAAAGGTAGACAGTCCTGTGGTTAAGGCTTTCTGCTGAGGATTCAGTGCACTCTCTAGCCCCTGCCGTGACAAAGGGAGCATGAGCAAGGAAGCACCCTTGTAACTATTAGTATGTCCCCTAATGGGCCTGAAGTACTGGATGAATCCATTTGAATGAGATTTCCATAGACCCTGCTGGATGCAGCTCTCCATAAGCAGCACACAGACGAGGTGAGCCAGTTCCTTGCAGGGAAGTGGGAACATCACCCAATGTTGCTTCATGATGGAGCAGTCTGAAGGGCAACTCAGGGCAAGCCCATTTCTACAGGACATTAAGGATGGCTTCTTCCTCAGCATGGAATGGGCACATCAGCATCTCCCCATAGCATGGAGCACTCCTGAACCAGCCCTTTTGGCTGTAATGTACAGGTCTGATGGAGGCTTTTCCAGTGATGTTCTCAGAGCTAAAGCAATTCATAGTATTGAATGTGATGCTGGAGATCACGTTCATGGTAAGAGACAGCATGATGCAAATGTGTCTGAAATTACTTCTTGAATTTTACTGTGTGTGCAAGGAAATGGCTCTCCTGAGGCAACCAGAAAATCTGGGGCAAAACATAGATTAAGCACCTGGTGTCTCCAGCTCACCACTGATCCACTCTCTCCCCAGTGTGCATCCCCAGGCTGACATCGCTCTCCTTTAATACAGCCGCTCCTCTTTGACTCCATTTGCAAAAATTCCAGCCCCACTGAGGCATTTAGATATTTAGATATCTCTGTTAAATACATAGATATTTATTTAGATATCCCTATTAGATATTTAGATATCCCCTCAATCCCCCAGGCTGGCGGGACTCTAAATAAGCCAGGCACTGCATTCCACAGAGCTTGTCTCTGGCTCAGTGTCGCCCTTGAGAGGAAGTGTGGGGGTTGTGTGGGCTGGTTTGTTCTTGCTGTTCAATGGGCTTTTTATTTTTCTTAACTTCAAGGACTTCACACTTGTATGGAGACTTCTCTCACCATTACCCTTTCTCTGTTCCAGGACTTGCTTTTCTCCTGGGCAATTGCCATCTTCCTGCTAGAGTGGTGGAAAGAGTATGACTCGTATTTGGGAATTCAGGGGGCAATATGAGCAGACAGTATACAGTGAGTGCAGCATGGGAATGTGCCACAAATTAACAAGCAGGGAAACAACCTAAAGGCACTAGCTGTATTCAGTGAGAGGAAATAAAGTAGTTAGCGAGGAGCATGTTAATTGCTAACTAATCACATAATCTCTGTTGCAGTTGGTTGGGTTTTGTCTCTCATACACCCAGTTTGCAGATGCTGCTGCTGTTTTACATAGACTTGTTAATCCGTGGACTCACTGAATTTCATCTCATGCCAATTTTAACATTAGTGTTCAGAAACCCTGAATAACCCAAAACTTACCTGGAGACCAGATAAGAAATGATTTTGACACCACAGAACAAGCAGCTTCTTGATGCACCAAGAAGTTACGATAGCACCTATTCCTTTAGGAGTGTGTGTTTACACATTTCCAATACCTATAGGTGATCTAAAAAATGACCAGTTACCCCTCAGATGGCATGGGTTTAAAGACATTCCCTTCAGGTGTTTCAGGACTAAAAGTGAACACTGGGTAGTACCATGCATGAAATCTTTTCCCTTTGCTGTTGATTCTAGAAGCAGACAAGAGATTTAGCAGAATTTGCTAAATTTTCGCATTGCAAAAAGTGTTCCAGAATGAGGTTGATCTTTTTTTAAGTGTAGCTTTTTTAAAAAGGGCTGTTTAGTGACTCAGCTTCAGGTTATTGGGAAGTTACAGGCGGTCTTTGGAGGACAAAGAGGGGCTGTGTTAGGAGAAAGCGAGGTATTTTGCAGCCTACAATGTGTTCTAAGTGTTAACATATTTATTAATCATATGTGGGCATACAACTTCACACACTCTACCAGAATTTACTGTACCAATGTAATTTCCATATTGTATCTCTGTAAGTGTTAGGAATCAGCCAATATGTGACATTAATTATCTGCATTTAGCATTGTGCAACCTGACATAACGATCAATTATGGAGTAACACATCAGTAACTGTTTACTGAAGTACAGAAGTAATCCCCCCAGGTTTTCTGAAATATTCTGGACTTAACTACCCAAATCCTATTTTTGTCCAAAAGTAACATTTTTCCATAGCTGACAGGTGCAGCATGCAGGGCTCAACTGCTTCAGCAGCAATGCCTCTTGCAGGTTACATGGAGGGGCTCTTCTCCCACCACCACATGGGAGCTTCTTCGCTAGTTCACCTCTTTTTGGAAATGTTTTTCTGTGAAGTTCTAGAAAATTGCTCCATGGCTTTGAATTTCTTTTTGAAGAAATTCTTTGAATTTCAATTTCTCACCTCCTTTGCTCCTCTATAACTGGAAACACAAGGTATTTGTCTCGCAGTTCAGTGACACTTGCAGAAACTGTTTGAAAAAATGATGAAAGAATGCAGGATACTTGGTCTAAGAAAAAGAGTAGGGAGAACAGGCAGAAAAAAACCACCTTCCACAGTGAAGATTCCTCTGGAGAGAGTGGAAATCCAAATATTCCCCATGCCCACTGAAAACAAGGCAAGAAAAATCAGGTTAAATTTCTGAAAAAAATGTCTATGATAAACAGTAGAAAAAACTTCCTAATTTTAGAGAGAGATAAGTCTTGGAACAACACAAGAAGGTTTGGACTTTCCTTCAGAAGAAGAGCTTAGGCAAATCTTGGCCAGGAAAGACTGAGGATGACATCCTGGTGAATACTCTTGAACTAGATGATCTGTGATTTTAGGGTTCAGGCCATGAGGACTGTCCTAGCAGGCTGACACAGTTACAGAGCTGGAAGAAGCCCTGTATAATGATAGCCACCCCTCCAATCCTTCAGAGATTCCTTAGGCAGAAATGGATTTGCTGTACTCAAAGAAGCAGTGCAGAGCAAAGGAGTCCCATAGCAGCTTTGGAGAAGAACTCCTTCTTCCTCCATGTCTCTTCTTCCATTTTCAGCCTCTGTAGCTCCAGAACTGGGGTTTCCCTCTGCCTTTATTCAGAATTCAGCACAAACAGGTCTTTGAACTGAAACAGAAATATCAAAACATGATCCTTTCCCACCTTGAGAAACAAGCATGTCCTGAACACTCTTATCTCAAAAGCAGAAGACACAGGCTGTGAAAACATTCAGTCTGGAAATTAATCTTTTGAACAGGAGCTGAGTCTGAACAGATTGTATATATATTTGTGTTTACTCGTTTTGAGTTACTTGACACTTTTCATCTTCAGCTAAATAAAATTTTCTAACAGTTTTTTTAAAAGTCCAGACTGGATAGACAAAGCACATTTGTCAAATTTACTACTGCAGTAAGTGGCACCAATGCTGATTTTTAGTGAGTGTAGTTTCTTACTGTAGTAGCTGACTTGGCCTAATTCAATTGGAAGCTGGACAAATACTGCCTTTGAGCCAAATCCACCTTAGTCAAAGCTTATATAAATCTCTTAATATCAATAATCCTGTGCCTGCTAAACCCAGGAGTTATTTTGGTTGTATCTGGCAAGATAAAATTATCTGTACTCAAACCCAGTGATTCTGTTTGTTGCCACACCACTGTGTATCAACACAACCTATTTTACAGCAATATATATGTGTGTAAATAGAGCCCACACAAACATGGATATGCCAATGTGTACGTGTTCATACGGAGCACAGGTATGTGTCATACATACAGGCCATGTCACACCATGGCTCTGTAAGCAACAGAGGTCACTGTAAGAGAGGACAAAACTCCCTTTTAGCATCCACCAAAGACACCCCTGCTTATCAGGTTTCTTTTGATGTGATATTACCTGAAAATTGTTCTTGTTCCTGTGGTAGCAATGGAAGGAGGACATATCCACAAAACAAAATATTTACATGAAATATCTTTGTTTGGGAAACAAATGAGTACTTTGCTCTGGAAATCTGCGGTGCCACTGGCATCCCTGTGGCAGTACTGGGCAGCACCAAAACAATTTCAGTGAACTCGTTTGCATTGGGTTGAGAGCACATGCCTTTGGATACATGACTTCTCTCTCTGGTTTTCCCAGCTGTCTTTACCAGCAACACTTTCAAAGAGCAGGGCAGCCCTTCTCTCTCCCAAATTCATTAATTCATTTTTCACTTAGGGCTTATTTTGGGTGCCAATTTGGAACCCAAAGGTGCTCCAGACACATTCCTTTTCTCTAACCAGCTCTGTTTCCTGTCATCCCTTGAATGTATTCTTGTGATTGTAACATAAGAGTGGCATAACACCAAAGGAGGCCCCACTGAATCACTACACAACACCAGCCTTCCCTCCAAAACTACAGCTCTCAGCTTCCTTGTGCCTTTCTGTGGCTAAAGGAAATCTAGGAAAAACATGGCTTTCTCCCAAATGCCTGGTGTTTCCACACCCCTAACTGACTAGGAGTTCAGTATCAGTCTATGTAACTCAGTGTAAAGAGATGAGGCCAGCCATGAACCAGTACTTTCTGCTGAAATGCAAAGTATACACAGTGCAAAGGTCACGTAAATTATTTGACCCTCTCTTTTTTTTTTCATGTAAACAGGTGCAGAAACACACGCCAACATGAAATAGAAGCCAAATACATGCCATTCATGCCAAAAAATAAGTTATTAGGACATAAAATGAAATCGACATTCTCTATTCTTTTTACTTCAGCAACAAAAGATGCCTGGAAGCTCAAGAAGGGAAAGATTATCTCCATACACTGTGTAACACATTCCTCTCCCTGATCTTTTGCCTGAGCTTTGGTACTTACTTAATCACTGAGGTCTTTTTTTTTTCAGGAACATGAGCAGCCTTTAGCATGGAAGATATCTGACTGTGGAATCCTACATACAGTAAGTTTCACCTTAAAAAAGAGAAAAGAAAGGGACATTTTTGTAGCTTGTTTTATCTGATCAACATTTGTGCATCTGTGTATCTGACTTATATTTTAACTAGTTAAATAGAAATTTCCTACTAAGAGAGATGAGTACTTTTTTCCTTGCTGAGACTGGCTTTTTTTTCTTTAGATGGAAACAGCCTCTGATGACCTCAACCTTCTCAGCAAAATTCAGATATGAATGTGTGCAGGTATGGGTCATGAACCTTTATACTGAAATAGGAGTCCACCTGTTAGAAATACATGTAGTAGATCACAGTGGAGTTAAGGAACCTCTTAGAAATCTCCCACTTTCTTCAAAAAACATGGTATCACACAGGGAGATGCATAGCACTTGATAAGCAATAGGAGCTAAGAGTCTAAGGCTCTGCCCTCAATACCCAAAAGCACTAAAAGCAACTATACATCGACTAGAGGCAATTGTTTATTTCCCAAAGTTTGCAATTCCTAGGCCTTGGCCAAAAAATACAGGGTAACTCTAATTTATGGTTGCCCAGCAGAATCTCTTCGAGTTGCTCAAGCTCTTCTAGATCAAGTTCTCCAACACCACTGTGCTGACTTGCATTCCCCATATAGCCCAGGGATAAGAGATGCCACATCAGAATGATGCTGAGGAGCTGTTTGGTGCTGAAGTTATTCGTGCCAAACTTAAACCAGAGTAAACTGGTTTGAATAGAGCCTCTTGAAATGCAAAAAGGAAATTGCTTTCTCCTTTGCCATGATACCTTTGACTATTACCTTCAGGTTAGTCAAGCTTACCTCCTTTCTGGTGGACCTGCTGATGAAGAAGTAAGCCTCTTCCACACCCTGGGGTTGCAGATCATTCACAGCCACTACATGATCTCCGTGGTTAAACAAACATCCCAGTCTGTGAGGACCAGTCCAGTGTGAAATGCTGTGGTATGTGGAGGGTAGCAAGAAAGGAAACATTCAGGATATCCAGTCACTGCTCACAGATGGCAATGGCTGAACAGGATTGCATTTATGGTACTGCCCTCTGGAAATAACATACAGGTGGAATGACTTAGCACAACTTTTTTATCTGGTTCTAGCTGAAACTAAGCTGCTTCATCCATCCAAAGGGCATCCTCCTAAAAGAGCACATGACACTGACACTGCAGCATGTTAACAAGTGAGACTGGTGCTAGCAAGCTCACCAAAGTTGGAGATTCCAGTCTAAAAGCAGTGGCCCAGATTTGCTGTAGATGTTTTAGCCTGATGTTGGACTGATATGATTTCTGAAGTCATCCCAAGAGAATAAAATTAAAACTATTATCATCTGTTTTATCTATGTTATAACTGCCAGGATCAGGGATCCATTGCTGTCCAGATGGGACCCTTATGGAAATTCCAGGATCTTTTGCCTGCTGGTCTCTGGCACACTATCCTTGATGACAAGCTATTTAGGATTAGTTGACCTGACAGTCAGACATCGTGCTCTATTCCCTTCCAGAACAAGCTCACAGTTCTTTAAACATGAATTTCCGCTGAGAAGGCTGTGTAGAGTTAGATGTAAGTTCAGTTATTGAGGTTATTTTCAGACCCTTTTGCAATAGTATTTTTTATTCTTGCTGACAGTGACTGAAACGAAGTGACTTGCTATGCAGTGCACTTGATTGGTGTGAATATGAGAGCAGTAGCAAAAGAAGCATTTTCAGTCCTGCGTGTCAGTGAAAGATGAACAAGAAGGACAGGAATATGCATTGAGCATTTTTTCTGCTCCATCCTCTTTATCCTAGTCACTGATATAGAAGGTCTAGGGAGAACACTAAATTTCAGTGAGACTACTAAGAGGATGCATATGCTATAGCCCATAACATCCCTGCCTAGCCCTCTTTCCTAGCACCGAACCACTGCTGCGATTAATTCAGAGATAATTCTCTGCTCACATCCAACTCCAGTCAGCTTGAGGCTGTCTTTACCCTACCTCAACTATATCCCCTCACTTTATCTCTGAGACACAGCATCATTGTGGTTCAAAGGTAAAAGTAACTAGCAGTAATTAAGTGATTTCACACCAACATTAGAAGAATAGCTTTTGTGGTGGGACTTTATCACTAAGTATTACACAGTATGATAAGGGATCTTGATTCCACAGAGCCCTCTCCAACAGCAGTTGAAATAGAAACTCAAGAACATGAAGAGTTAGAAAGAGCAGAAAGGAATCACTCAAGTACCATCATGCACTAACCTTGCTCTGTTCTGCAGTGCCATAACTGCACATGGATGTCTCTACTTGTACACTTCTGTACCTGACTGTCACTTATTCAGATCTGACAGGCACTGTCACAAGACATTCAGACTTACCATATTCGTCCTGCTGCTTCAGTAAATTTTAGGTAACTGTTAATATCAGCCAGGGGTAGAAAAATATCCAACTTCTGCAGCTGGGTCTCATCTGTAACTTGACTGTGAGAGAAAACACCAGAGACCATAGAATTATAAAATATCTCAAGGGGGACCCATAAGGATTATTGAGCTCAACTCTCTACTCCTTGCAGACTACATAAAATTAAATGATATGACTAAAAGCATCATCCAGATGCCTCTTGAATGCTGACAGGCTTCACACACTCTACTGGCACCTCAGCTGAAACCCATGGACACATCTGTCCATTTTGTCTGCAACAAAATGGAGAAGACACTTACCTGAGCAGTATAGACAACTGAACCACTGAAAGTGGTAATGAATTTTGCCTTCTCTGGAGGGTTGGCTGCGGGCTGGTGCTGCTTTCTGGGAATTCTATGTCTCTGTTTGCTTCCAAGTCTCTTGGACATGCACTGCTGTCCTGGCATTTGGGAGGAGATGGGAGCCCATCACGTCTGCATGTGAGTTGGCATCTCTCATCCAGCAACCTACTGAAGAGAAATGATGATAAAAAATTAAGTGGTTTGACCATTCCAGGGACTCTTGTGGTGTTTGAAGCTGGATCAAACAGTCATCAGTAAAGCAAAGAATAACAAGTTCTTGTAGAATATCCAGTGGACAGAATTAAAGCTAAGTAAAATAAACAGTCCTTCTAAAAACAGACCATAAATCTCAAAATAAACCTTGCCAGTATGTAAAAACTATTTATTAAGCCTGAAAACATCCCAGCTAACAGCATGCCTTGACAAAGAAACTGAGTATAGATTGTCGGCCTTGGCCGTAGTGGGTTCTGCAGGGATGTAAAGCTGTCCCCTGGGCGATACAATAACTCAGACATGCTTGAACTCATTTTAGCTTTTTTTGATGAGCCTTATAATGCCTGGAGTTGACTTCACACCATGCCCCAAACAAGACTGGGGATAGTACCAAAAGCTGTTCTTGGTATGTTTTAACTCGGATGACATAATTTTATAGTAATGCCCTCTGGGGGCTCCCAAAGACACAGACAAGCTTGAATAAATCTGTTGGAATAAACTAGTTAGTGGGTCTGTATTTCCAGTTTCCTCCCATGATATGGCATAAAATCTGACTGTCTTTAGATGGCAGGCCATAGCCAAGAGATACTGACCAGTCCTCTGGCTCAGGAGGTGTGGCCTTACTGTGTAGGCACACTTCTCTTTAGTATTCATTGCTGTATTGTGGAGGTTGTAAAGTTTCCTTCTGGCACTAATACTGTAACACAAAGTTTAGGTCTTTTTTTGTGACGTGCCAAACACTGTAGCTTCAAAATACACAGCATCAAATCCCTTCTTTCAGTGGGCAAATGTGAGGAAGGAGATGACTGAACTCATCTAACTTCTTAATGGAAAAGTAAGGAGCTAATGCCCCATCTCTACTTTTCTCTTTTAACCACTAGATAATGCTGCCTGCTTGGAGAGTACCTGTCTGAAAGGTTGTTGGAACTTGGCTGCAGTGTCTCAGTAAAGCGGTGGACTGTTGGGTCATGAAAACCTAGAAAAAGTATGAATCAACAAAAAGTACTGCATCCTATAGTGAGAGCCTGTCTAAATGCATGAGTTTGCAATGTGAGCTTAAATTTCTTGTTGATGAGTTTGAATCTGACTCCAGTACTCCTCTGAGTTCTGGATTATCTGAACCAAGACCAAAGAAGGACTCATTCAAACAAGATGCAGCATCTAGACCTTGTTATCTTAATACCACAGATGTCAGCTCTATCTGTCCTAAAATGTCACTTAATTTGCAAACCTTAATGAAGTTGTTACTTACAGTGATTTCATTGACATATAAATGTTCTCCTTTACTGGGTTGTTTTGCACTGGTTTCTCTTGCACAGGGACATCAGTTCCAGCTGTAAGGTCAGGCTTTGATACTTCAGCAGTGCACTGTCAGAAACACATAACAACATGAGATGTTAATATTATTGCTCTGCCTACAGGAAAAAAAAAATCTTAATTTCCTTAGTTTGTTTAGTGCTTGTGCTGTTTAAACACATTGGCTAATATAGATTGGCTTTCCCCAAGTAAGACAAAGGTATTTGAAAGTTACAAGTTAATGGTGGTATTATTAACACTGTCAGACTAGGATGTAACCAGCTATATTCTAAAGTACTACCCCCCCCCCCAAAAAAAGTTACATTTTAATGTAAGCAGACTGAAAAAAGAGACTTGTACTTTGTGTGTGCTTAACTTAGCACTTAGATTACATAACAAAATCATATTAGTAATGTTATTCAATCAGATGTACAGTCTTGGGAGAGACTCCGGGACTTCTGCAGAAAACTGACCACTTAGCGTCTCTTGACCACTAAGTACATGGGAAACTTAGAGGAACTAGCCTCCCAAATTAGCTGTCAAAATTTGTTTAAAATTACCAGAATGATTTCTTCTGCTCCCTTGTTTCACAGTGAAATGTAGATACTAAAACGTACCACAGCATTTTAAATGTACTGCTTCATTTTATGAAGCTTACTGATGCTTCAACAGAATTATATTTTAAAATATATAAAACTAATGCACTGTTATATTCTCTAAATGAAGTTTTCACTTTCGGAAAAAAAACCCCCACCCTGTTATACAGTAGTCAAAAGCCATTTACAATGAAACAGTCAATTTGGGGACTTTCAACAAAATCAGCAATGTTTTTGTCAAAATGCCACTTTCTACCAGAAAGATCCTTTGAATCAGTCTAGTGTATTTTTTCTTGTATAAATGAAAGCTCTGTTACCTACTGCTTTATCTATATATTCCTTTTGCAAGGTACAAGGGCTTCCTCATACCAGTTCCTCTTTGGCTCATTAAATGTCTCCTGTGTCCTTGGAGTTGTTAACAAACCAGCAGAACTCACAACTGATAAACTACCTGTGCTAAAATATTGCTGGGAGTTTGGTAATAATCTTCTTCATCCTTTTGGATGTTTTCATCTGTATCTGATGGCAGCAGATTTTCCTCACTTCTTCCCAGAATTTTATCCTGCTAAAAGAATGGTTTTGTATTTAAAGGGATCAGTTATACAGATTAACATGTATTTTTCCATTTACATGGAGAAGTAATAGAATCAGCACATATTCACAGAAAACACGGGAAGACATGTTTCTTCTTGAAGTAAGATATGCTCAGAGAAAGCCTGTTTTAGAAACAAGGTTTCTATATTTGTGCTCCTTCCTGTATTTTTGAAATTCAATGCACACAGACAAAACTGGTCACTGGTATTAATACTTCTCAGAGATGGATTTGTGGTAACCAGGCAGTTGCAACTGATTGCATGATCACAGCCTGTTATTTTGTTTAAAAATGAAGTGGGTTAAACACTTCATGTATGAATCTGGATGAATTTAGGATCACTTGTATGGAAAAGATTTTTTATTTGCAATTCAGTCTTTACACTAGGAAAAAAATCTGTAGGAAATCTAGGAGTTGATTGGGGTATATTTGTCCTTTGTAAGCAGCTTTTAACTGCTATCAAGTAAAGAATGAATTTGGGATTTCCCTGACTAATGAGAAATCTATTATCTCATACTGCTCTATGAACAAGAAGATGCCCAAAAGACTGGAGATCTGACACTGAACACTTTGTATCCTGAGTGATATTCTGTCTTCATAAATACCAGAAACATTAAGTTTGAGGCAATTTGGTAAGTCAAGGAGAAGTTAGTCCCTTCATCAAGTTTACCTTTCTAAGTCACAAAGATAAATTATTTATTTTTATGTCTCCTTGTTGACTTCAACTATAGTGAAGAGTATGGTAATTAGTATTTAGCTGCCTCCCAATGCAATTCTCTATGCCATGTTTGTGATGCAACTGTTTTTTATCTCTACACTTACATCTGTGGTTTCCATGGTGATCGTTTTAATAATTGCTAAATATGCCATGAATATATTACTGTTTTCAAGGAAAAGTAAATTAAACTAATTACTTTCTTACATATAAAGAGAAGAAACAGGCATTGAATATAAATTAAGGATGATTAATGTATTTTTTTCCGTGTTGGTATGAATGACATTAAAAGCAACTCACGCAGCAGGAGTCAGAACAAACCTCCAAATGGTCCTTCAAGAAGTGCAGAACAAAACCACAGCAGAAACAAGACTGGCTCTGTGGTCATGATCTGAAGTCATGAATGAGTTTCCTAGTGTCTTTTAAGGGGCTTTGGATCAATCAAGCAAGTAAACATTTGGGGAGAAGGAGAAGAGAAAATGATTTTATTAAGTCTTGAGATTCTCCAATTCCTAAGAAATCTCAAAGAGCAGACAGCACTCATCGGCTTTCCAAACTGAGCTTTCAGTCACTGACAGTGGCTATCTTTTGCCAAGTGCATAGTGTTTCTCCTTGGCACCATCACAGATTATAGGGATAATGGGAAGAAGAAGGACACACTGCAGCAGTCCTGTGCTTCCCTAAAGCAGTTCATCAACATCTCCGTTCCTCCAGGTCTCTTACCAGCAGGGCAGTGCAGTCAGTCTCAGTACAGTTTTTCTCAACTGAACAGCTAGACAAGTCCTTTAAGTGTCTGTTGAACCATAATATGGATTTACATTAGAGAGAAAGTACACTGTGGAGAAAATTGGCTGTAGCACAGGATGGAAATGATACTTGGAGAACAACTGAGTAATTGTTACCTATAAGCTCCTTAGGGAAAGTTATGTATTGCCCTTAGACAGAGGAACCTCTCTTTCAGAAAATCAGATATGTGTAACAGATCCCAACAAGGGTGCCTAGGTACAGGGTGGTGTAAGTCAGGGCTCTTTATTTTGATGTATTTTAGATATTGAAAGGTGTGTATCAAAACAGCTGAAGCTGAATTGCTCAGTCAGATGTGGTTTGGTAGCTTCAAAGTGTGGGTTGAAAAGGAGCCAGGTCCCCAGACCTCTCCAGGGTCCCTGCCAGCAGGACTAGACTCACTGACATGGAGAGGCACATTTGCATGAGTAACGACTACTGAACAAAGTGTTCTCGAGATCTGGGCCTGGATGAGGGAACCACCGATAAACAGCAAAATACATCAGATGTTTGGAATGGGAAGTCATACTTCTAAAAGGAAGTAAATACAAGGGATTAATCAGGAAGTCAGTTGTCTAGATGTCACTGAGCAGAGAATAGGTCTGGAGATGTTAGCAGATGCTAAACTTATGAGGCAAGTGGAATATTTTTATTGAATGAACAAATATTTTTGTTTCTTGTTCTCTGTACAACAAGGTTATTTATTTTCACACATGCCAAAAAAGAAATATGAGCTTCCTGCTATTCCCTCTGCTTAGGCCAGAAAGGTAAAATCCAAATTCCTTTTTTGAACTGTCATGGTCAATCTGTCTTAGTCAGAACAGCTGCAAATAATATATGCCATCTCAGGCATCGTAAGTATGAGAAGAATTAATGAATAAGACAGAAAAGGCATGCATAAGAAAGAGACACAAAGAGACCCTTGGTATGCACCTGGAGAAGAACTAGTTAAAATCAGACCAAGGGTTAACTCAATGCATTTCAGAGCTCAGAATCACAACTGAATTACTGCAGGTTTATAAAGTATTGTGCATCAGCTGAGCTATGCTGATTGCCATGGCATGGCAATGTAGTTTCAGCTATTTTCACTTCTTTGCACTAAATTTAGCTGTATTATCTCATACATATTGCTGTCAACCTACATACAAGGGTGGTGATTTCAGCATGATTTACCACCCTGTTAGCTGTGATAGCAGAACAGAGTCTTTGCCCTGTATCTTAGCTACTCCAGATCATAGTCTAGTGCATAAACTGTCAATAAAAGATGGGTTTAAACTGCAAACTGGTGTGATAAGTCTTGGTTGTGCCTTCTGTCCTCTTGGCTCTGCTGCAAAGGCAGTAATCCACGGCAGAGGAAAACTGCTGCAGGCGCTTGTTCAGGGAACACAGGTCAGAACATTTAGCCAATAATACATGATAACATTCATATTTTATCTTTCCAAACATTCCTGCCAAATATGGAAGTGAAATTACTTGAAGTCATATTTATGCTGAGGAAGGTCAGTTCTGAGGTGTGCCTCAATTTAGCAAGCCCTTGTTTTGTAGTTCAGTTAAATTGACTCAATTGCTACTGGCAAAGGCTGAAGAAATAAACCATTTAGGAACAACTGTGGTGCAGCTGAGAAATGTGGTGGTAGAGTCAAATCCTCAGTCAGTGCAACTTCTGAGTTTTCTTCATCAAGTTTGTAAGAGCTGCCGTAAGTTGCAGTTGCTGCACAGAAACTCTGAGGATCTGCCTCCAAAAACAAACAGGGTATTTCAAGCAAGTTCTTAGAAGATTATTTTCAGTGCTAAACAAGAAAACAGACTAAATATCCAGGCAATTTCATAATGAAAACCAACTCAATGTGCTGGGAAAGCAGGTGGATAATCTATAGTCACAGATACCCAGGTGAGATAAAAGCCAATAATCACTTCTGCAGACTGAACAAGACAAGAGCTGTTTGATTTTTTTCTGCTCACCAGGCTGGGAAACACTCCTCTTGGTGAGTCACACTGAGCCTGATGAGGGCCAGGATCTGAATAAGGCCTGTTCTTGTCTTCTGAGCAACCGTTCTCCTGAATACCAAAGAAAAAAGTTGATTCCTCATAAAGACACAGTGGAGGTGCTTCACCTGCATTCATCTTCCTCTAGCTGGTCCATTTACACACAGCTTTGTGACTACAGAAACCCAACAATTCCTTGGCTGCTACATCACCCTGTTACCAGGGGATGGGGACTGCAGTTGCTTAAGAACAGCAGCAGCACTTTCCTTCCTTTCTATTTTAATACTGAGGGAAAAATCTGTAAGGCACAGAGGAACTGGACCTGAACTCCCCTCTAAGCCTGGAATGAGAGAGACAAAGAAAAGCACAATTACAAAACAGAAGGAATGTGGCTAGAAGCTGCCAAGACAATCATCACATGCCTTTGCCATGACAAGGTGTGTCAAAGTAAATCTTCAGAGGCTTACTTCACGCCCAGTAATCTTTGCCAGTCAGTTTAGACAACCAATGAATATAATTTCTCATTGCCTTTACTTACATACAGATATTACTCAAAAGAATTTCCTTCGTGGGGACCCTCTGATGTTATCACCCAGGTCTTACTCAGGAACCCCCACCAGAAAGCAGAACAGACCACCCAGGTATGCATTGAAGAAGATCTGAAGAACTTTTGATGTAAAAAAGCAACCATAAAAATGAAATTTCACAGTCATCCCTAGGCACAGACTTATTATTAAGGATGGCTAATCTGTTTACCTTCTGGCAGCTTTGCCTTTCTGTGAAACTGGTCATATCTATGGAATTTAAGAATAGTGGCAAAGAGGAGGGCCGGCTCCTGACTCCCGGATTTGGAAGATCTTGGTTCTAGAAATAAGGTAACAGCAGTCTAAGAAAACAGGCACCTGATAGGTGTGGTCTACAACATACCAACACATCCTACTAGTATACATTTTACTTCTAAGGGCTTAGAGAGATTGTCTACATTGCATTTTTAAGGGAGACATAAATTTGCCCTGCCGGTACTTTGAGCTGACTGGAAGCTGCAGGGAGGTAAGTAACTTTGTGCCAAGTCTGAACTGGTAGGCCTGGCTGGCTGAAAAGGTGCAGAAACTTGGGCCTGAGATTGAACTAACAAGGCTTCCAGCTGGTTCATAAGATTGGCAGACTAGATGTGGTTTGGTTTGTAAAACAACATGTAAATATAACAAAAATACACAGGGTGAGGATAACACACAAGTTTTCATTCTAATGCATTAAAGATGCAGTTCATTGAAGCGTAATATCAATCATCTCCTAATTTCCATATGGCTTACTCTTCAAAGAGATTCCTTCAATGTAAAATCAATACCAGCACAGACAGACTGTGCAATACCTGCTTAATGCGCAAGGCCAGGGTACAGGATTTATACGGAAAATGAGTGAATGAATGAAAATTCTGAATAATCAAGGCCAGAGCCAAGTATCAGGGCAAAAATCAGGTAAATTCCTTTGCAGTTTTCTAATGGAAATAGAAACATCCTTTTTTCCCCTAAAATCAAGTACAGTAAAATGTCACCTGAGGGCAGCATCCACCTTGTTTGTCCTCCCTGCAGACTGAAGATATCAGAGTCACCCAGTCCTCTGTTTCCTGCCTGTAGGTTGGAACATAAGAAATGAAAATTTATTGACAGGTAACACACAAGGAAAATCCATTTGTCTACACACTTCTTCCTAAGGGGCTAAAAATAACTGCACCTTTTTTTTAAGAGATTGCTCGGGTGGTCATAGTCAGATGGCAAAGTTTGACCTCAGAGAGGTTCAGCCCAAGGCTGGGAACTAAAGGTTTTGCAGGGGAGCTGTGTGTCTGTGTGCAAGAGACATGGAGATGTGGGATGGTGCTTGCTACTTTCTTTACTGTGTGTGAGGCTGCTCTGCTGAGTCCTGCCACAAAGAGAGTTAACAAGGCTTGGGAATGCGTTTGGATGAGGAGGATGAGAAACATGCCATGGAAGGACCCTTGAAGCCCTGTTTCATGCTTGCAGTGTATTTAGTTGGATTAATTCTGGAATGCTTCCCACTGAGCAAGGGGTGTGAGAGCAGAGCCTCGGGGGAAGGTGTTGGGTGGCACGCTCAAGTAACACCCAGGTATGTGTTTTTCTTCTGTGCTTATCAGAATTTCACATATCAGCTGCTCTTCTGCATAAAGGCAAAAAAAACCCCTGATACACTCGTGACTGGGAACCTGAAGAGGAGAAGCTGAGAACCAGCAGCATAGGAGCAGTGTGACAAACATCCTCCCTCGCCTAACTGAGCTTTGGCTCATCACCTTGACAGAAGCAGTTTCTGCCCCTGCTGAGGACTGAACTGCAGCCTGGGAAAGCAGAGACCATGCCACTCTGCTGCAGCAAAGGCCCTAGTCAGTACTTCTGGGAGGTGTTTTCCCTTGGGAGAACTTTTGCCTTCAATCTGTTTCCCTTGATCAATAGCCTACTCTTCAGGCAATATTATTTCCTGCGATTTATCCATAAGGAGCAGAAGCTTTTCTAAGTCCCAGGATATGCTGGGTGAGAAGACAAAGGTCTCTGTGCTCTTTCTTGATCTTTAACTGGTACAGTTTGAAATGGTGCTGCCACACTGATGTACCACCACTGCTATCCCCACTCCCAACCCTGTGTTCCCACTACTTTCAGGTGTTGGATGTAACAGTGTGGCTGCAGGGAAAGTTTAGCTCACCTGTCTGAACCAGAAAAAAATTAAGTCAGCCACAGGGGGAGGGGGGAAATTACATAGAAAAGAGCTGTTTTCTGTTGGATCAAACAGCTGAATCATTTCATCCCATGTAGCTGAGACACATGAAGGGAAGGGAGCAACTGTGAAGGAGCAGGACCTTGCCTTGGGGCAGCAGCTTAGTGTTCCATTGGCTTAACTGTAATGTCATACTGCATTTGCACATCTATGCCTACCTGCTGTCCCCAATGAGGTAGTAACATCTGTTTCCAGTACTGATGGACATCACCTGCTCAGGAAGGCATTTAAACATCTTCCTCACTGTTTCCATAATTTCAAAATTTCTTATGCCAACTTCAATACTTATGATTCTGTTAAGATAAGCATATGAAACATCCCATATAGCTATACATACATATGTACAAATACACACACACACTTATATGTGTGTATGTGCATATTTTACTCTGAGCACAGCATAGTATGATGAGACCTTTATGGGAAAAGATAAACATTTTTCCACAGAAAAAAAGCTCAAGAAAATAAGCACAAATATTCAAAATGGATGGCCTTTCAGTGAAGAAAACTTCCAAGCAAAAAAGAATTAAATCAACTTTTGCAAAGATTTGGATTTTGGATCCTCATTTCTGGAAAAGCAGGCTGTTAGTCTAACACAGAACCTTGAAAATAAATGATAGTAAGAAAAATTTCTTGAAGAAGTTTTTTAACCACTATAAAACAATAAATTTGATTTGAAATTAATTGTATATTAATAGTGTTTTAATGGAGGGGAAAAGGAACAGAAGTACTCTTAATGGATACTTGAAGCATTACTTCCATTAACTTCCAAGAAGTTAATAAAAACAATAACAACAATAATGATGGTAATAATGTAACCACATACCACTGAGCAAGCTGCAATATTTTTGAAAGCTTCACAAAGTAAATCCATTTAATGGAAGAAGCACAACAGCAATGTTGTTCAGGGACCTCCATGCTGAACAATTCCAGGAACCTAGAGTCTTAAGCTCCAGGTCTGACAGGTAAAATCTTTGCATTTTCTGATTCACTTCCAAGTATCTCACACCACCTGTGACATGGTAAAGGGTGCTGGTACAAAGCCAGTGACACCCAGTCTTGCTGCAGCGGGCACTATGCTGAGAGGAATGAAATGACCAACCCAAACGAGCCAAGCAGAGCAATTTCTTGATGGAGTAAGAGGCAGTGGGGCACCAGCACCAGCCCAAAGGGCCACATGAAAGTCAGGAGACCTCTGCACAGCCTGCAAAGCACCATTGTGAAGCTGTAAGTTGGGAAAGGTTGTGTGACACAGGAAAGAGGAGCATAGCCAGTCCTTATTCACATGTGAATGAATGCACTGTCCTCACAGGAGATAAAATATCTTCTGCTACAGGAATACAGCCTTTAGGGTCATGGAGCCAAGATGTCTGGTTTGCAGATATGACATCACCATGATCACTCACATAAATGTATTAAATTTTAATAAAGCAATTGAGGATTTTTACTTCTACCTACTGTAAACTGCACGCAAAGCCTACTAAAGCCTGCAGGACTCTTTTCTTGACTTCCGTGAGATTTGAATCAAGAACCTAAGTCAAGAAAAAGTGTCTGTACAACCAGTGGCCATTGAATAGTGTTGATACATGACTTAAAATAAAAAAGGTGATGCATTTGAGTTACATACTGATCAACAGCTATGGAGCCTTTTACATGTTGGCCTTTTAGATACTTCAGGATGTAATTCCCCTTGCTGGATTTGGACAGGACGAAAAGACGCCTTTTCCAGGAATTCTGCCAAAGAGAAAGCAATTTGTTTGTCGTTAAAATTCAGGATAGCAGATATAACGGCTGCTTGTTGAAGGATTGCTGAAATATGACTAATCTGTGTTGGTATACCTGTGAGCTGAAAAGTTGAAGAGGTGGTGATTTGATGAGGAATCCGTGCTTGCAGACTCCACCTTCAGGGCAAAATGTATTTTGAATTCTCCCTAATCAAAAAGAAATGAACAGCACCATTACTTAATTTGTTGCCAATTAATCTCTTACAAAGACCTGCTTGAACTGGAAATTGTTGCTGAAGGCTGGGTTTCTGTGCTCAGATGGCCATAAACCATATTACAATTAGAGAAGAGAAACACAAATGAAGGCTATAAAACACAGGGCCAGGCCCTGTTTCCCTGATATTAATTTTATGGCTGACAACCAGCCCAAACTGTAAGCAAATGATAGTGAAAATGTAGAAGGCTCAGAAGATATCATGAGCCTCTGTCTTCTTTAAATGGTTTTATTTAAATTTGGAGTCTGGTCTTATTTAACTTTATAATTAGTGATCTGAAAGACAGTAAAGGCACCCCTAATTCAATTCATAGATGGCATTCAATCAGCTAAGGATAGATTATCTTGCACTGTGAATTGTGATGTCACAACAGGAAAAAGTTATACAAGTAAAGTTTGAGCTAAAACCTTGTGGGGAAAATACTTAAATGTATTTGTTCATGATCCTTCATACTTTGTGACCAGCTATGGTTTAAGATTCACATTTTTTAATCACTGGTGGATTTCTGATCCAAATTCACTTTAACACAACAAAAGGAGTGGCAATCTCATTCAATTTTTTAAGCATGTAAAAAGCATGTAAACCATGTGTGGTATATTAAGATTTTTTAAGAAACCAGTGACTGAAAGGAACACAGGTAACCTCAGTTTGGATCTTCTAGTAAAGAACAGCAGGCAATATGCATAACTTCTGGGAAATTTAACATGAAAAACTTTGTGGTCTCAAGTGGAGGCAAGGCTTCATCACCAGTGCCTTGGAGATACTGACTGTACCTTCCAGTTCTTAGTTAATTTTTAAGGATTTTAAAATTTTTAACAAATATCAGTTCAATGTCTTTTTCAGGGACAAGAAAAATCCTGCTATGAATGGAAACACTGCATGTAATAGCATTTCCTAGTATGCTATTTCCCCCTGTTTTTCATCTACTGTTTGCCACAAAATCCTTGACAGCTGGACGGCAAAGAGAATGGTATCATAGATTGACAAGAATGGATTGAAACCAAATTCAGCCTTACTATTGACAAATCTTAGTAAAAAAAAAATAAAAATTGGTACCTGCAGAATTTCTTTTATTTGTAGAAGCCATCCCAATGATTTCTTCCACCAATACATTAAAGAGAACAAAAATATTGAAGCTAATTCCTTTCACTTTGCTTGCTGCTGAGCAGCATTTCACTGCACACACGGTTGCTGCTGAGAAAATAGCAAATACCTTACAAGTGTTAATTTTCATATTGATGATTTAACTATATAAAATAACCATAGGAAAATATCTAATAAACTATATATATAATTATGATAGTTATTACACATAATATTTTGTTATAGATTAAATTATATGTTATATGCTATGCTATATTTATTATAATGTAATAATAAAATAAAAAATAATAAATATTATACAGTTATATAAGTCAAAGTTATCATTTGCCGAGAAATGGTGAGAGCTGGCATCTGAACTTCATTTTGCCCTTTCTTTTGCACTAGACACAACACCTGTAACCTAGGAATACTGCATCCACATATGGTTCTGACACTGCTTTGCCAGTGTGAAGAGTCCCATGTAAAACTGGCATAGCTTGGCCTAGAGAGTTTGAAGTCTATGCAGAAAATACAATAATAATACTATGGAAATTGTAATAACTTGCAAGTCTGTAATATTCTTAATACAATGTCTTTTCAAAAGTTTCTCTTTTTCTTACCCTAAAATTCTTTGCAAAATCAAATCTTGGCTGGAAGTTGTCTATAGCTACAAGGAGGTTACACAGACCCACGTGTGCCATTGAAGCTGCAGAGCTTCTCCTGGGAAAATGGGATGGATTGCAAGTGCTGTTCTCTAGTTCTTGCTGAGCTCCCTGGCTGGACTGAGAGATTTAAGGGCTTTCCTTTGCTTCTGTTTCTTCAGTGATTTACCCCATGGTGCCAAAAGTAAACATGGTACTGTCAGGATCAGTGCTCAGAAATGGGGTGGGTTACACACAAAATTTTACCTCTGACACATAACTAAAGCTATAGACTTCCACACCTCCTGTTCCTGGGTGTAAATGAGAATGACCCTCTGAAAACTTAGGCCCATGGAGGTCTCTGCAGAACATTTCTGCCTGTACTTTTGGAGGGTTTTTTAGGGAAACCTTAGCAATTTTTGCCTTTTTGGGAGAAAGATTTATTGTACAAATGCTGTGATCGACTGTTATAAAAATTTACTTCTAGGTTTTTCAACTAATGCCTACAAAAAAAAAAAAAAGGACTAAAAAGCAATTTCCAAAACTAAAAATGACTACACACAAAGTAAATTTGCTAGTGCCAATAGTAGAGGCACACCCAGGGTTGCAATGAAAGGCAATGCATTATTCTGTTCAGTGTGACTGACAGAGTCATCTCGACTGGCAAACTATGCAATCATTACAAAACAGTGTTCCAAAAACCTATGACAGGATAAAAGTCTCCTCTGGATGTCAGTAAAAGTCAAGATTTGCAGGTCAGAAGACAAACACCCATGAGGTTACAGTTGTGCTATTTCACTCTGCATTTTTTGGGAAAAAGTTTTTAACTGCTACATTTAACTGTCTTTTCAACAGAAAACAACATTTTAAATAAGTTATGTCTAATTCAAAATAGATAATGCCAATTCCATGATTATACCCTCTCAGATTTTTGTACGTCTGGTGTTAAGAGATTTGATTGCTTCAAACCTTTTGAAATGCAATGAGACACTTCAGTCAAAACGCAAATAAAATGCTTTAAATTTTTAAGATGTAAGCTATTATACAACTTCAAAAATATAATACCAAGATCAGGTAAACAACCTGTGTTAATACTTACAGGCAAAATAACTTCATGGTGAAGAAGGTTTTAGAGAAATACACCTTTAAGTATATCCATATTCCCTGTATCGCCTCCTGCAGCAAAACACAGTATGTCCTTGCCCTGCATTGTGACTGCCTTCTTATAGTCCATGTAGAAATACAAACATCCTGAAATATGATCCACAAGGAAATGCCTGTCTCTGCATGGGAAGCAAATTAAAGACTGTTCTGGAGAGGGGAAATCCAGATTAATATTCACTTACAAGCAATGAAAAATACGAACATTTGAGGCAGTGATAAATGTCTCCCATACAGAAAAAACCCTGGAGACATCTTGTTTCTGTTGGTTCAGCTTTCTGAACAGTCCTCTTCATTTCCCCTGAGCTGTGTCTAAAGCATAATATCCACCCATGACTGGAAGATAAAATAACATTAAGAACTCTGAAAGATCATACAAGCACCATAAAATGTAGCCAACTTCAGATTTAAAGAATTGCATTTTCTAACACATACAGCAGTGAAACAGGATTTCCTGTGCTGCCTGTATCATGACAATCTACTTCATTGTAGTGCCAGTGTAAGTTTTGGTTATAATAAACAAATTTTTGGGGATTCTCTCCTGAAACAGCATATCATTATTGATAGTGGTTTTACACAGTAAACCATTTGGCTAATCCTGCAGATTTCAAGGGAATTGCTTTTAGATAGAAAATAGTTCTAAATTTGATCAGGAAAAAAAGCTAAAATGCCCTAGCTTTTAAGTTAGTATTCAACTACCTGGCCTTGCTTGAGTGAAAGAGCCATTCTGAATGGGTTCCTTCAGGCTCTTCGGCTGGCACAGCCCTCAGCACGTAAACATCTCCAGTCAGAGGTGATGTCTGTCAGTAGGAAATTTTCTTTTTAAATAATATTAATGTTTTTTTGATCTAAAGTAATGTTCCATCTAGCAGAGACATTGGTCTCGACACAAGAGAATGTTTTTTTCTTTCACTACTACTTTAAGTTATCTTTCCTCTCTGGCAGCATCTTTGTGTATTTTATGCTGATGTTTGTATATCTCATATCCTAGAACTAGCCCGAAGGTTAAGATACTGCCTCCATTTCTTCCTTTTGTTGTCAGCCAGCAGGTAGAATTGTTGTGATCCTTTGTGCCACACCATCAGCTTTTTCCAGGAAACCTTTGGTCTGCCAGGAGAGCTCTTGCAAACACTGAGAGTGCCTTGTTGGCTTGCCACGTTACTGCACTGAAGAGCTTCAAATAACATTCCTACTTTGACTGTTTTCTTAGACAGACAGTTACTTTTTCTCCTATTTGTTGGAAAGTCCCAAGCTGCATTTAGAGTCCTTCATGGTAAATGTATAACAAAATCTGACACAGGCTCCTGCTGCCCACTTTTTCTTTTAGGCAAGTCCAGTAAGGAAAATAGTTTTCTTACTCATAGATGAAACTCAGTATTGTTAACTCTGATTCTTCCCCAGCAGCCCCTTGTAGGCTTGACCAGGGACTATTTTTAGTAATTTTTATATCTCCCCAATGCTTCCAAGCTAAGAAAAATTTGTTAAAGCTTTTTAAAAATAAAATACCATTCTCAAAGAACCTTTAAGAAGAAAAGCACCACACAAGAGGAAATGTGTTCCTTACCTGTTATGCTGTTACAGTCCTTTACATTATTAAAAAAATTAAACTGCCCTGTTTCAGGGACCCTACTCGCTCCTTTACTGTTCCCAAGGCTCTCTGGCTGCAGAGCTACAATGTATCTGAATAAAAGGATGGCTTTAGAAACGGGAATATTGTTAACAGGAGTTTAAAACCAGGCTAAACTTCAACCAAATAAACACTAACGAACTATAAAGTCATGAAAGAGCTTCCGGAGAAGTAATCAATACTGCAATGTTGACCGGACTCATTTCCCATAGTAAACCATGAATATTGCTAATGCCAGAAAATAGTTTAAGATGGAGCTATTTGCCAGAAGTAATGGGAAGAATATTTTCATATCCACTGCTACATCACTGTACAATTTACTGTATAAAGGGCAGGATGGTAGATCACTGGTAGAGCAGGGTATTTCTATTAAAATGTTTCCAGTAACTTTGGTTTACCCTAAGAAGCTAAATCACCCAATGCCAAGTTACTTTTCTACCTTTCAACTGACACTAAACCTCCTCTTGAAAAGATGCCAGAGACTATCTGCATTCTTGAATGACAAAGGTACTGGGATGTACTTTGGTTGGTTTCACTTCACCAGATTAAGTGACAAACATGCAGATATTCACAGGAAATTTTTTTAAAAAAGGCCTTTATTGATGTCATGCTCAGTATGTTCATAAAACAACCATTTATTTAATTTAAACAACTGTAAATTTGACTTATGAAAAAAATATATGTCTCACTATGTCACAGTATTTGTAAGAAAATAAACTTAACAATTTTGTAACTTGGCCTTAATAGTATGTACTTATTTTCTTAGAGGATTGCAAAAGAGTATAGAGTACATTAACTAGGAAAAGAGTGAACAACTCATCATTTATCAGTTTAACCAAATAATTAAATTCACTTTTGTGAGCTACCTACCAACTATAAAGAGTATATAAAAAGTAGGAATATAAACATCACCAACGTAACTCTGAAACACAAAATCAAGACCATACAGTAACTAAGAAGGCACTTCTGGTTTCTGATTCAAGTAAGCATTTACAGTTTTGGCAAAACTCCTCACAAATAGAAGTTAAATCTAAACATACATTTGTTAATGGAACATATAATTCTATCATTTCAACATTAAATTTTAATGTTTTACAACAAAGCCTTGCCATTAACCTTCTGAGGGTTCAAAAATTCTGAATCAACCAGCAGACATTCTCCTTTCTGCAAGCAGAAAAACTGCAATACCAATTAAAGTTTGCCAATCTTTTACAAGGGTTTTGAATTTCATTTTTCTATTTGTTACATTTCCATATTGTTCAGGTAAATCACCTATAAATATTGATTTTTTAATATATTCATCTTATGCTAGAGTGACAACTAAGTAAATTGACTTCCAAGTTAAGCACAGAGCAACCATTAGCCTTCATTACTAATGTTCATTAAAAGGAAATTAGACTAAGAAACACCCTTTTAAATAGCTACAAACTGTTTGTCACTGGACATACCCAATAATATGATGGTCTTTGGAAATTTCTAAGGAGATTATGGTTCCATGAGCTACTAGTAAAAGAGAAGGAGTCTCACGAACTTTCGTTTTATTCTTAATTTACAATCTGCTTTCTGGGAAAAACCTTTATGGGTCAGGAAGGTGATTCTCAGAACCTGTTCAGCAGCCAAATATCGTGACAGCCACAGTAACAGAAATCAAGATACCATAATTTTGAGTTGTGTAATGTGCAGTCAACCATATTCTTCTTCCTAACAGCTGTCCCCCAGCATTTCCTTCTTTAAAATATTGCATACTGTCCATCCATCAGATACTCGAGCTTATACGATATAAAAATCTAGTGTTATTACATTTCTGTTATTAAAAATGTATTGACTCCTGTTTATAGTCAAATCTCCACCCAACACCATATCCTGATCTTTCATTGCTGGCTGCATTAAAATACACTTTCAGAAGTAAAGTTCCTTCGTGAGCATAGAGACCACGCAGGGAATCTGCTTCTTCTCACTGAAGCGTGGATCATCCGACTGGGATTCAAAATTGGTGGCAACCACATAGTTGACCCGTGTGAGGATCTGCATGATCTCAAGTTGTTTTCCATGCTCATTTAGCACAGAGCACAAAGACTGCACAAACCAGGAGCCTCTTCCAGGATTTCTCCAGGAGTAATAACCTTACAGGAAAGACAAGTAAGAAAGTACAGGGGATTATTTTTGCTCTTTTGTGTAAAAGATTCTGGGCAAAGATTAAAAATCCATACAAAGAAAGCTCAACTCTTATCACTTGTGTCACATACCCTACTTCATTAGAGTTGAGAATAATGTGTATTAACTCTCCAAACCTCACACTAGTAAAGCACCATTTTACATTTTGGCATTCGGGAAACTGTGAGAAGTAAAATTTCATGGGTTTCCTCTCCAAGAATAAGTTTTGTGCTGTAACAGTTCCTCATCCTGCCTTCATCACATATTCAACACACTTACTAAACTGGGACATGGAAGGACAGGATTCCAAGAAAACAGTATTGCCTTTGCCGTCTGTAATCTCCTCTTTCCTATGCAGCCAGTGTAAAAGGGGTGGACACAACACACTGGCCCAATGTACACTGGGCCTTTGTGTTTTGTCCATCAATGTACAATGTGTCATCAATGAAGGTCCATCTACAATCCAATCAGTATGGATGATTGGCTTCTATCTCCACCCTGACCCTCTTTTCTTTACCTGGCACTGTGGAATATGCAAACAGGAAATCTGCTTCTACTGGGATTTTGTATCTCGGGTTGGCATCTGTTTCCAGAGTGTCATTTGCAGGTCCAGAGTCAGTTTGTATACCTTCATCAAATTCAGAGCCTCTGCATGCCTGAAAGCAGAGAAGACAAATAGAACTTGTCCAGTAAGGAGAAAAAACCTGTTATACCAATAAGTATTCATCAATATTTTTAACAGATTCAGTTTTAAGCAGTACTTTGCATGTATAAGAAGCAGAAATGCAATTCTGGGGGATACCTAATTGTTCAGTGATAAAGTTACTGGCTTAATCGTTTTAAAATATACATCCCATACAGTAAAGGGAGGTAAAGGTGTTGAAGATCAGTTGTTTGTCAAAGCTCTAGGGGAGCATTAGTTTATGCTAACCATGATTATTTTTACTAGTCTAGAGTCATTCTCAGAACTGAATTATTACATAATGCCTTGTGCAGTGGGACTTCTGGCCATTTACAGTGGATTACACATTGTCATTGGTTCCTGACATGCACTGCTGAAGCACTGCATTTCACAAAATCACATCCTGAGATCATCTAGTCCCATCCCCCCCTTCTCAACCAGGGACAGCTACAGCCATCCAAGTGCATGTACAGTTGGGTTTGGAATATCTCCACAGGTGGAGACTCTACAGTGTGGGCAACTAGTTCTAGTGTTTGACCACCCATTTCAAGTATATTGCATTTTTAATATTTTTCCGTTTTTTTTTTTTTTATTCTTAATTTTCTCTTAATCATACATTCAGCTAAAGGGCACACTGGGACAACAGTCCAGGTTGTTAAGTTTCAGCTCTTGATCAGTAGTTTGACTGACAGCTCTTGCAAAAGAATAACAGTCTGACTGACTTATGTAACAGGGTTGGTTGCCTTTATTAGAATAATCTGAAAGGCTATGAAGTAATCATTCCAAACTTATAATTAAAAGAAACATCATTTTAGTAGTATGAAGAGTCTAAAATAGACACAGTTTTCACTTTGAGGTTGAGGATTAATTGATGGAACACCTTAGGTAAAACCACATCTGCTGCAAGTTCTATACATATATAATACTATGATAAAAAAGAGACTTCATCCCTGTGGTACGTCAGTTAATAGTTTGAAACAGTGGTCTTCACAAGCTTAACTAATATGCAATTACTATATGATAATTTAAAAATGAAATATAAATTTTTAGGCTACTGAGGAAGGGAAAAATATTTCTTTCAGCAGAATTCAGTAATCTGTAGAGGCAACCATAATTCAAAGAGACATGGACAGTATTATTGCTGTTGATAATCATGTACTGTCCTTAGCTCTCTCTGCACAAGAGTTTATCTTTCTGCTTTGAAGTTCATATATTACCAAGAGAAACCATGTACAAAATTACAGTGATATTGTTCTTTACATCTGTGAAACTTGTATATAAATTACCTTTTAAAAACAAACAATACAAGTCATCCATACACAACTTCTCTCAACATATTTTTCCCCCAACACTTCCAGTGACATTCAGTAAATTAACCTACGAGGCTCTTCTAGAGCAGACAACCAACAGAGCATGTTTTCCCCACTGCAGCAGGTAGGATACTATATTTACCTTAGGGCTATTACCTGAATGAAAAATAATTTGGGTTTGCCTATAAGACTTTTACACTTGTCTCCTCTGAACAGCGCAGTCAAACTCTTGATAGCCATGGGTCCATCTGTGCCATAGATGAGTCCTTCTTCCCCATGGCTCAGAAGGATACAGGCAAAGCAAGCAGCATCGCTGTGATTCTCCTCAGCAGCTACGAATCAAATACTTCTTAGTCAAAAGGCAGCAACATTTTAAATGACAATTATATTTAGCAAACACATTTTTTTGAGACTAAATATACACTGGGCCTCTACTGGAAGGCACGAGAAGGAGTTGATAAAGATGACACAACCCAGTTTTTACAATGTGATGAGTATCTTGAACAAAAGAATACATCCTTCACTTGACTCTGAGTCTGGCCCACTGGAATCAACAGGCTGGATTCATTATCTAATATGACAAGGCTCCTCACCGAACACCCAGGATAGGTGATCACAAGAACACTGTGCATTTCTAAACTGATGTTGGAGAAAGAGGTAGGGAATTAAGCCTAATCCCTTCAGAAACCAAATCCTTCTATACAGAAAATTGTATGTATGGGGCTTAAGCAATCTGTTCTACTGCAACCTTCTTTGAGAAGGCAGAAGATTCAGTGACTTCCAGAGGTCTTTTCCACTCTAAATTATTTTATGATTCTAAATTTTTACCTTGCTTCAGTAATTTCTCCATATCATCACGGCTTCGGTCATTGTATGTATAAACCTCAAAACCTAAGTTTTTAAAACTCTTAGCCAGATCTCCAGCATCTTTATCAGTGCCATTGCGTGTACCCATTCCTGCCAGAAAACAAAGAATACGGCTGACTGCACATTACACAACTCAAAATAATTCACGTGTTCAAAGGTAAATTTTTAGGTTTATAATTGGTAAACCTAAACAATGTCATGGTGACATATTTTTAAAACAATCCTCTAACAGCAAAGAGAACAAATTGTGAGACTTTAAAAATAATGTAACGGTCAATGTAAACACATATCTTATCCTGAAAAATGCTGGCTTGCCTCCAGCACCTTGCAACATAGACCTCTGTGGATGATTCATCTCCTTTGGGTTTTGCAGTGTAACACAGGCATACAGCACCCCATGGAAAAACTGCTGAAAAGAGTCCCTGTGATACCCAATAAAAAGAACTGATATATAATCTTTGCAGAAAACAAATCCGTGTGTTTGCCAAGTGTATAGGAAATATCCTATAAAGCTCATTATAACACAAGTATCTGTCCACTTTGAAACCATATGTGGTCTGAAAAGTTAAATGCAGGAGTGTGAACAGAGCACAGGTACAGCTATTAGCTTTTGTAGCTCATAGCTGTAGCTCAGGGACAGAGAATTTATAACATGGGTTGCAGATGCCAAAGTTCAAATTTTAACAACACAGTCTTAAACTCTGGGATAAAGGTTTAGTTTGAAGTTGGTAGAGCAAGGAGACATGGTCTTTGAAACATATACTGCAAGGAAGTTGAAAAGAGTTACTCTAATGTAAGTTTTAAAGAACAGGAAAAGTTTAGGAACAACCATTTATCAGAAAGGATAAATACATTCATTAAAATTCCATGTCCTAAAACTAAAATGCATATTGATTATGCTCTCTAATGTGTATCTTCAAAGGAAGAACATTACCTGTTTTGTCCTCAAAATTTTTGTTGTTTATAATAATACATTTACCAACTTTCTTGTAGTCCATATTATACTGGAATGTGGGTGTAACAATTCGGTATTGATTACTGAGGGAGGGCTTTGGCTGCTCTTCTTCTCCATTCTTCTTTTTTCTAGGTGAACCAAATGAAATTATTGTTAGTGACCGGTCACATGCATGCCCTATTTATCGTAATTCAAACCATTCGTGCAGCCCTACCCAATGTTTTTCCTTCTCTAATGTTTGTTTTCTTCCTTCAAGGCATAAAGATCTTGTGATTTCCATGAAGTGATTAGTGTCTGTGGTTGGATTCTGATGAGGTAAAAAAACTCTAGAGTGGACTACAGCCAACACCAGGATACGCAGATCCTGACCCACAGATAAAAAAAATGGCCCAAACACGAAGTCAGATTGGCAATAACCTTTTGCAAACTGTTTCTGGACATATTTTACTTTTATTATAAGTAATTAATGAAGGGACAAGCAGATTTCCCGTACTAACTATTCCAAGCACATAAAGACATGCCGTTTACTCAAAGGTATGGTAAGATTTGTTTACTCAGTCACCATCATCCCTGAATTCTCTGAAAATTAAGACTAAGCAGTAGGTAGTTTCTACTGATATAGGCTACAAATGTGAGCAAGTCATGTGTTAATTTAGTTTGCCAAATAGCATTCTGAACTCATGCAAAACCTAGGCACATTTCAATGTAATCATCAATACCTGAAATTCACTTCAAATAAAACCCATGAAAAACCAGCCCAAACCAAAATGAATTATATTAATTGGTTATATTAATAAATATTCTCTGGTTATACGACTGTGTACTGACTTTTCTGCTGTGTACAGGAGTCTTAAGATTGGATTAGAAAGAGATGCAAAGGGATAGCACAGACATTAGTCACCAATTTATTCTAAAAGAAGTAATAAAACCAAATAAATGACAGCCAGCATGCACGTCTGATGTATAAGCATGAGGAACCCATCAGTACTTGCTTTGAGAAGTGGACTTCTGGTCCAAGCAGGTGGTTTCAGTTGTTGGTAAGATCTCCTCAAGCAGAACTAAAGCCAATGGGAGCCTATAAAGGGTCTGATTCAACCTCAGAATTATAAGCAAGCTTTGGAGCAAGCCCAGTTAGAAAGAATGCTCAGAAAAGGGTAGGAGAAGTTACTGGCATCTCTCTTATTTGGTCCAGTATCCTGCTTCCAACAGTATTTATTGCTTATGTCCGAGAGGAAAATACGACCTACTTTCACAGCACAAAGAACTGTATAATACAGTTGGCTTTAACAAAATTATATTTTTTCCATAATTTCAATTAATTTAGACACTTTCACTCTTCTAACTCTGACATATTTCTAAAGAATTACTAAGTTCTTTGCTTCAATAATAGCACAGAGACATGAGATTATTGTGAACCAATTAAATGTTGATTAGGTAATTTATTTTCTTACCTGCCTGATTTAACAATGGTTGTCTTTTAGCTTTAATTGTATTTTTTTATTACTAATGGACAAGACTAATTGGAATCTATAATAATCCTTCTTTAAATGATTCATCATGTATAAATGGTACAGCAATTCAATTTTAAAACAGCTTCTTCTTATCTTTGAGTGTTGTCATGTTCTGTTATACAGGGCCAAACTAAATAGCTGCATCTGGCACTCTCTTTACATGTGACCATCCTAATATCATCTCCTCTTTTAGACTTCTCTGAGAGACTACAAAACAACATATTGAATCATATCTACTTCAGGATTTTGTCTGATACTCTGGAAACACAGAGTTTTTTCTTACAAAATGCAAGTATCGGTATTCTCCTTGCATACTGCTTCTTGAGGGCTCTGGGAGCAATAATTAAATATGCTTTGCCTCAAGAAAAGATTTTAACCATTTTCAAGAACTACTCAGAGCTGTATGATGCTAATATTACATCTGGCTTTCAAAGAGATCTTGGATTCTTATTTTAACGTAAAATTCCCCCAGCCCTTCATCATCAGACAGCACTCTGGCAAAGAGAGAAAAAGAAATTTCAAAACAACAACTCAGATCAATGAAGAGGCATTTCCTCAGTCCACAAATTCAAGTTTCTACAGATTTATCTGGCTTCATTGATTTCCTGAAAAAGCTGTATGACTAACAGTGGCTGTAAAAACACAATAGGATATTTTCAAGGGGATTGTAGACACATTTCTGTTTATGTCCAACTCATGAACAGCTGTGAACACTCGGGACAGATCCACATGAGCAGTATGGCATCGTGTTTGCACTGTCTGCTGTCCTAAAATGCTGGAAGTAATCTAATTCTAGTCCAGAAATCAGGCAGCCACATTACCCCACAAAAAGCCTCACTGAAAATAGCTGCTGGGGTTGAGTGGCGTAATAACACAGTCACACAACTTCTCTGAAACCACTTTACTTCTGAGTTCAATAGTTTGCACTCATTCATGCAGAAATACTCGTGAGTTTAAGGGATGTAGCCACTACTGCAGGTATTCTCAAAGGCATGCCAGAAGCTCTGTGCTGGTCAGTGTCAAATGTCACAGACAAGCCTTGGCAGCACAGTAGTGCACACAACTATAATTTCCCCATTCCTTTACAGAGGCTACTTGTGGCTTTGTTCTAACGATTCCTCCCAAGCCGAACAGGTTAATGAGATACTAAAAAACCACAGCATGCTTTGAAGGGTTATGTCTATCATTTCTTTACTGGCAGACAACAAAAAGATCCAGAAATCTTTTGGTATCAGTCCAAACTGAATGAATAAGGAAGCAAAGGTTGTGGAGTGTACTTATCCTGGGCCTCCAGTCCAGATAGAAATTCTTTTTTGAAGATTCTGTTTCCTGTGCCAACATAATGCAATATGGGAATTGCCTGACTGGAATAAATTGACTGTATAATGTCCACCTCTTCAGTTTCAATAAGCTAAATCAGACCTTGTAAATAATGAGTCCTTAAGGGAAATGCTCTGTCAGTGACAGGATGGCTTATGACTGAAAGCCTAAAGCTTTATTTTCTTAACTTTGAACTAGACACCTGTAAATATAAATGTTTACTGCTGTTGTTTTTACTAAGCTTTCTAATCACTGTATTTTCTGAAAGGCTTTCCACAGGTTAGTTATGTGCTGTTATAAAATGTCTTAAACTATGTGCCCTCAGTTTTATTTCATTCTGCTTCTCTGACATCCAGTGTCTTTTATTTCCCTCTTTTGGGAAATAAAAATTTGAATTTCATGACTGTTAACTCATTCTTCAGCTCCTAATTACAACCGTGCCATAACTCCTCACTCCACTAGTGGTCACTGATCCTTCCCTTAGACAGAAATATTTTTCCTATCAGTGCTCTCACATATTTCATGTCCTCCCCCTTCAGTCAAGAGTTCAGCAAAAGTGAAACTCCACTCTGGCACTCTCATAGAGCTTGCACATTTTCACCCTTACAGTGTCTATAATTTCAGGCCTTAGGCTTGACAACAGTATGTCTGGGAATGTGATTTCATCAAGTCTAGACTCAGTGTCAACCCTATGAAAATTATTATCATCAACTTCTCACTTTTCAAATATAAACCTAAAGTTATCCATACCATTTATCATTTTGTTATTGAACTTTTAAATAGTAACAGTCAAATTTCTTATCACCATGAGTGGCTAAAATTCTGTCACAGTCCATGGAGATATATCACTTGCACCTGTAGTGGACTTGACTGTCTACAGGACTGCTATCTATCACAACAAATTTTCTTTTTTCTTATACTTTGGGTAAATTATGATTTCATTATGATTCAAACTTTAAGGATAAAAATATCACTAATAACATTTAACTACATTTAAATATTATCTAGAAAAAATAAAACTTAAAATAAAGCAGTCTTAGCAGATAACAAAAATTCTACAGTTATGACACTATTCAATTTAAGGAAGCTGACATTCAGAGATACCTCAGAACATTATGATAGTTTTTACTCTGTCCTTAATACAATGTGCAATCATATATAATTTTTGAATGACTGATAACAGATTCCTTTTAAAAAGAAAACTTGCCTTTAAAAATATGGTGTCTGAAAACTCACTATTTCAGGATCCCTTCTAGAGTCCAAATGCTTTTTGGCATTGGAGAATAGTTCTATTCCAGTTTCTGTCACACTGCCAGCCCTTCTGTTGAGTCCAGGCAAGATTACAGCAGTGGTACAGTGACAAAGTGCACAGGACAAATATTCTCAGGTAATCCATCAACATCCACCAGGACTTCCATACACTTCTTGTTGTGGGATGCAAGGCATCTTAAAACTGCAATGCTCTTTATTCTGTTACAAAAAACTGAGATGTTTCTCTTGTGATTTTTACATTTGGGGACCTCTTTATAGGTTTCATTTAAATAAATTCCTCATTAAGCTACAATATTGTGGAGTAAGTGTATGGGACAATACATTAGTTTTAAGATCTCTGAAGAAACTTACGTAGCCTGTATTGCTGATTTATTTTTATGCAGTTTGTGTGGCTCTAAGATGCTTTTTCTGCCTAAAAAACTCCCACTCCTTCCAGTGTTGCACATAGAGTATAAATTATGTTAGTGACTACTGTTCATCACAAGTGCTGTTTGCTGGGGAAAAATCCTGGATTGGACTTATTTACTTAAATAGACAGTTAAAGGATAGACAGAAAACAATGAAAATGCAGAGAGGAATGTGTTCGAATTCACAAATTTAAAATTCACCAATTTAAAGCTATTCTTCAAAAAAAAAGTAAACAGAATTCATAAATCAGACAAATATTTTCAATATTTCAATATATTCAACATTTTGTTCTATGTTTCTATCTTAGCCTCAATAATTATTTGTCTATTTGTATATCTGATGCTTTTGCATGATCATGCATTAGTATGTCTTACTTCTAGATAACCTTCTCTCCAAACCATCAGCTTTAACACTTTTATCCAGATTTAATACTTTTATGCAGTCTAATTTCACTGTATTTAGTACATCCCTAATTATTCTGCACTCTCCCCTCCTTGATTTTCTTTTTAATCTTGAAACCTATTGGCAATAACAAGCAAAAGACACTTGTTAAACTTGACTAGAGCTTTTTAGATCTTAAGTTCTTTAAGGCAGACTCTTTGTTCTTTGTCAGATCCGTTTTGGCAGTGTCATGCAGATTTAGAGCTGCAAGCAAATAATAGATTACCCTGTTGCCTTTTCCTATTAATATTGCATCAGGTTGGCAGCAGCAACATTTCTGGACAAGAAGAATGTGTCACTACTTGAATTGTCTTTTATAAAAATGAATATTCCCTTACTGTTGAAAACCAGAAGGTACAAATTATATGGCATAAAGACTAAATCACAAGGTCTAGACCAAATACCAAAACTGCATTACAGTGCATTTGAAGGTGTGATCCTGGGTCGCACACTGAGAAGGCAACATGCTGGAACAGTAAAGGAAGCCTATGGCAAACACTGAGGAGCCACTGCAAAAGACACTGGCATTTCAGAGACCTCAATTCTGTTTCCAATCTGTCACATGCTATGGTCTCACAAACCTTTTCTCCTAATATACTTATATGACAGGTGCAATTTCCATCTCTTTTCAGACAGATAAGACTTTAACACAGACTCTTTTGAAAAACAGCTCAATAGCTGAAACAAAAGTGTCCTGAGGAAAAAGAGACAACACTAATTATATAGAAAGAAGTTCAAGTAAGTATTGCATACTTTCAGTTTCCCTACGGAAAGCTATTAGCAAGTAAATACTGAATTTGATAGATGAGCACCAACAAAATAATCAGTCCTTAGAAGGCTTTTTCTAAAATATATTCCAAATAGATGTCAAAAGAAAATTTTAAAAATTTCTAATATTAAATCAATGTCATTATTTCAATGCAACAGAAAGACTCCATTTAGAAGAGAGAAGAAAAGTGGTTGTACAAAACTGCACATAAAAGCTCCTCAATAACATCTAAACATTAGTTCACCTATTTTTGCTTACTATGGCAAGCAGATGTCTCACACGAAAGGCATGAAAACTGACAGCTGTGATTTAGAATAGCACATAAATGTAAACAGCACAATACAACACACACAGAGAATATTAAAACAAAAAAAACAGTCAAGTGATCCTAGATTTCTGTTCCCTCTCTTGGTCTTGTTTTGCCTGCTAAAAAAATTTAACATTACAGTGAAACACGCTAAACTGATAATACTGGAGCCTGAAGTTCATATTTATCAATGACATATAAAGTCTGTGCAGTCCTTGCATATTTTTATGCTATTCTGGTGAAATTCCTAAACTTTGAAAGTTAGTTTTGGGAAGGGGCAGAATAAAGGGAAATGGCCAGTGTGCTTACTGGAACACCACAGTGATGAGCACACTCCACTTTCCTCTTGGGAGCAGGCCTACTAAAAGCAACAGGACTAGTCAGGCAATAAAACAATGACTGTCTGTATATGTCCTCAAAAACAGGGCCATAAGAATTATTTACCCTTCAGTTTCTTTTTGAAAAGCCTTTTGCTTGAATGAACCCGAAGCTAGGAAGCTCCTAGGGCAGCACCGCTTGTTCCTTTGGAAACCCATGTCCTAGGTTCTTCTAATAATTGTAAACACAGTAATTTTGAACAGAATATATTGCTGTAGCAGTCTTGAAGGAAAGGAGTTAGTTAAAGTATGAGATTATTTCCTTGAACTTACAAAGAAAATAATAGAGATGGGATGGACCTAAGCTATCATTAAAAAATTCTTTGCCCAAGACTGCACTGAGTTCATTTGTCCAGTAAAACCATATCATATTAAAAACCTACTTTTGTTCTTGTTATGACATATGTAGCAGTACTGCTACAGATTTCACAAAAAATTTGCAAAATAAAACACTTTAATTTATTTAAAGAAATCCTTGTATTTCCCTTAGTTTCCTGTAGCATGCTATATCACCTCCAACAGCAGAACACAAAATAAAATATATTTATTATGGCTATATGCTAGCTATGCTTTGCCCAATGAACTTTGTTAAAAGTATCAAACAAACCAAAATGCTCAACAGGGGGGATACGTTCTGTTATCCACTAAGACCCAACTGATTGTGCTCTGGATGGAGAACTGAGTGTAAATTGTGCTTCTATGGTTGAGTACCATTAGGAAAGTAATTCCATATCTCTGGGTCTTAGTTTTCCCATTACAAAATGAAGCCTAAAAAAACTTATTTTATAAAGCAATAGAAGATAGTATGGTTTTTTCCCAGGGGGAAATAGTGGCCAATATTTTCCTGGAAGGAGTGGCTGGTACCCCAGAGAGCTGTGCAGCTGTTAAGAAGGACCTTGACAGGCTGAAAAGATGGGCAGAGAAGAACTGTATGAAATTGAAAATAAGAGTCCAGCACCTGGGGAAGAATAACGTCATGGACCACCACAGGCTGGGGGTGACCTGAAAGGACCTGGGGTTCCCAGTGGACAACAAGCTGTCCCTGAGCCAGCAGTGTGTCCCTGTGGCCAAGAAGGCCAATGGTGTCCTGGGGTGCAATAGAAAGAACATTGCCAGCAGGTCAGGGAGGTGATCCTGCCCCTCTACTCAGTCCTAGTGAAGCCACATCTGGAGTGCTGTGTCCAGTTCTGGGTTCCTCAGTACAGGAGAGACACGGAGCTACTGAAGCGGGTCCAGCGGAATGTGGCAAAGATGATTAAGGGACTGGATGATCTCTCTTATGAGGGAAGGCTGGTAAAGTTGTGCCTGTTCAGCTTCAAGAAGAGACGACGTAGAGGGGACCTCAACAACATCTGTCAGTATCTGCAGGGAGGGGTCAGAGGATGGACCAGGCTCTGCTCAGTGGTGCCCAGCAGTAGGACAAGAAGCAACGAGCAGAAACTGATGCACAGGAAGTTCCACTTGAATAGGAGGAAGAATTTTACTGTGTGGGTGACTGTGCACTGGAACAGGTTACCCAGAGAGGTTGTGGAGTCTCCCTCACTAGAGATATTCAAGAACTGTCAGGACATAGTCCTGTGCAACGTGCTCTAGGATAACTCTGCTTGAGCAGAGAGGTTGGACCAGATGCCCCACTGTGGTCCCTTGCAATCTTACCCATTCTGTGATTCTGTACAGTAAACTAGAGAATAAATTTGAAACCCACTATTTTGTACACCAGTACAATGTTTATGTCCAGTGTTTGAGTTAGCTTACTGTACATGCCTCCTGGAAAAAACAAAATCTGTGAAACAAAGGCATTCTTATTGTCCACTGTGGAGATTTACAGTGGATCTCAGTCCAGAAACAAACTCCTGTCTTTGATTCCTGCACATTAACTTCCCTGAAGAGAGAAAACTGCTAGTGCCTGCACATGATTATGTAACATCAGCTGCAAGAATGACAGGGCAACAGTTCACAGAATATGGCATTTCCCCAAAGTATCTTACAGCCCCAAAGGTCTCTGGGACCTTGGCTTAACAGGCAAGCTACCAAAGCTCATCACATTGCAGCTACTCAGCTGAACTACAGCAATGGCTATTTGCACATTCCTTTGAAACCACAGTCCAAAGTGTATTAACTTGAATCCCAACAAGGCCTCCCCTATCACAGAGACATACAACTGCAACAGTCTCAGCTGTGAACAAAACCAGCTAGTGAGCTGCAGTAATAGTGCTGATTGCAGTAACTGACTCACCTGAGTGTGAGCACACTTTTCATTTGATCCCTTGCAAAACAAGCCACAAACAAAAATTCACTAGTTTCTACAACCCTGCAGCTTCTGTTTAATGTGCAGAATATCTTTTAGATTTATACCTAATCTTTTTTTAAAAAGATCTATTTACGGATTAATTTATGAATTCTTTGCTTAGAAAAAGGGCCTCCTATCTTCTGATCTTCCATCACTTATATCTTCATATAGCACACTATATATTTGTATAGTACAAGCAAATTGTCTTTCAACTTTAGTTAGAGGAACTAAATACATTTTAAATCCCTCATTATAAGACATTTTTCAGACTCTCTTGTAGCTTTTTTGTCCCATTTTAGTTTCAGACCCATTGCAATTTAGGAGGGAGAACCTTCTCTAAGAACGTGGAAAACAGAGAAACTCAGTCCAGGACAACTGAAAATTCATCGTGTAATGAAAAGAGTTGAGCTGTTTGAAAGAACAAGGCTCAAACCACAACTTCTGGCATACTTTGTAAATATCTTTTGGAGTTCTGATAGTTATATCTAAATACGTCTTCCTCTCCTTTTAATTATGTGCTAGTGATGGCCTTAATATAATTCAAATCAAAACCACGGCTGTAATTTTATTTATTATATACAAATGAAGCAGACTAAGTTCACTGGGACTAAGCCAGCTGCACTTTGTACAAAAGGTTTCAACACAGACTTATGTCTAATATTGTCCACACTTCACAACAGTAAAAAAGAAATAAAAGTTAAAAAAAAAAAAAAAGAAAAAGGTAGCAGAGCCCTAGTCTTTGTGCACTTAATATTTTAAGGATCACTTATAACCTACATGACAATTTTGTGGTGTAATGCCTGCAAAACAGAGTAAGCTCTAAACTCTCAATCATCACTTTGTAATCCAGATTCAGCTTCCCAATTAGCTGCATGGTATCTGCTGTGTAGGCCTCACAATATTGTATCCAACATAATAGTCAAATAACATTCAAAAGATAATTTTTTACAAATAAAGAATTTTGCTTGCTCAAAGGCTTTCTGCTCATTTCTAGAAAACCTGCACGTACATGGGTGTTCTGGAAACTGAAATCTTGCATGTTCATATCCTAGGCAGTATAATGTACACAGGCAACTGACAACTATATGCAAAAAAAAGAAGCTTCTCTTACCCATCATAGGTACTAAGAGCAGTTAACAGGTATATATTCATTGCTTGGAAAAATGACTCAAAATAAACCAACCTCTTCAAACGCTCTTTCTCAGAGAACACTCTGGAAAGGATTAGCAATTGCAAAATGCCAGTGGAGTTACAATTAGCTTGCTGTAAGCACTGAAACTAAACTCTTTTCGAGTGCCAATTCATGAGATTTCCAAACAGGCGGCAGAGAAGGAAGGAGACGAATAACACTCTACAGTACCTTGGCTCATCATCAAATGGTACTCCACACTGCATCTGAAAACAGCTTCAGCTTGTCCTCAAGAGGAAGTCTAATGTTCTTTGCTAATGCTAGGAGCCCACCATGCTCAGGGTTACATTGCAGAGTGAAACAGGGTGCTCTGTGTGCTCAGGCCCAAAGATTCGCATGTGTCAGCAGTGGGTCACGCTGGACTGTTCTGTGGGGCTATTCAAACCCCCGGAGCCATCACCCTGCAGGCTGAGGTCATGCAGGCCTGAGCTACCTTTGCTGACAAGTGGAAAACACGCTCCCATCACCCTGATTCTATCACTGCTCCTAAATAAGAGTGGACGAAAATAGAGCAGATTTTGAGATGGAGGTGGGACAGCAGACTTCCCTTTGTGATATGTCCTTCTTCCTTTTGATCCACCATTACTACAATATTTACTCAATGAGTATTTCTAAGAAAATAACGTAAATTAACTTGCATAGTTTACAAAACCCCTATGTACTTTAATTCATAGTACTACTTCCTAAATATTTACCCTTAAACAGTTTTGGTTTATTATAAATTTGGCTTAAATTTGTCTGGATCGCTTTGGAAGCTTAAACATGACACCACATAATAGCTGTCCTCCAAATGTTGTATGACACAGCCCAGAGTTTGCTGTACTGAAGGAAATAAATTACTACACTAAAAAGTAATTTGGATACTTGACTGTGATTGCTGCAGATACCATTCCTGGATAACCCAGTGTTTGCTGTTCTTCACAATATAAAATCTCTAAGGAGACTAGAAACAAATGTTGACTGTGGATTAATGAGTTCTTGTAATTTAGACTAGATACTATTTCAAGGTACTTGGGCATTTCCTATATGGTGCATCCAGTAAGTGTCTGAGGGAAAGTACAAGTACTGACCACAGTTTCCACTTGTTAAATACTCCCACAGTGTTCCCAGAAGTTGAATTCCAGGTCTAACAAACATTGCGTTAACAAAAATAAAAAAAAACCTTTTGACTTTAAAGAGAGTAAGAAAAATGAAACATCCCTGTTGTTCCATGTTACAATCTCTTTACTGTCTTTGTAAGAACAGGCTATAGATTACTTCTGAAATTTTATGTTCAGTGCTTTTGGGGTGAACATAAAATACAGATATTTAGCTTTTGCTAAGCAGAACCAACATACTCCAAACAAAATTAAAATTACATTATGATAGATTTTGGAGTTATGACAATAAAAGGAAAGATAATCACCCTTTTACAGGACAGACTAAGGCACAGAGTGATTTGCTTAGAGACATAAAGGAATCATGAGGCTGAAATAGGAGGTCAGTTCAGATATGTGAGTTGCAGCCCAGAGCATAACTTCAGATAATGATTCGTCAGCTGTTATTTGTTTCAAAGTAACTTGCTATTTTTAGTCTATCTAAGGATAAAAGACATACTTTTCTAAGCAATAATTGAGAGGTCTGTAATATTCTGACACCAAAAAACCCATAACAGAACTGCATTTTTAATTTTGAAACTGTGAAAGTTACAATAAAAAAGATGAGCTATGATTCAAGGAATCATCTGTATTTGAACACACTAATTTTAAGGCAGGAACAGTTGATATCCACGCAGTGGAGGCCAATACAGTTTCTTTGTAAACAGACAGTACTAGCAGTAGCACTTTTTCTACAAAACAAGTAATTAATTTATAAGATCAGTGTGTTGGGTTTATTTCTCATTACCCTACTCTGATTTGATTGGTAATAAATTAAACTAATTTCCCAAGTCAAGTCTGTTTTGCCCAAGATAGTAATTGCTGAGTGATCTCTCCTTTTCCTTTATTTTGACCCATGAGTCTTTTACTGTATTTTCTCTCCCCTGTTCAACTGAGATGGGGAGTGATGAAGTGGCTTTGGTGGGTACCTGGTGTCCAGTCAGGATAAACACATCACGGATCAGGCCCATCGTTTTGAAATGGTCCAAAAAATAAAAAATGGACAACTCTGGAAAACATATGCATCTGCAGCACTCTGAAACTGTTCTTCGTAAAGTTCTACCTGCAAAGCAGTTTCTTTTACAAATCATATAAAAATAAGATGTTAGCAAACAAAAGTGGATGAAAAATAGCTCCCTAAAAGAGCAAGGAACAACAGAAGAGCACAGCTGAAACAAAGACAACTTTCCACAACTCCAAAGCTGAATCTCAAAAATGAATATTTATTCTTTGAAGGATGAGGCTATTTATTTTGGGAAATATGGCTATACTGAGACAAGGGCCATGAAGTTAAAATAGACAGCTTCAGTAACATCTGTGCTTCCCCACTTGGATACCCTGTGACCCAAATAAACACTGGACACATGAAAAGAAAACTTATATATCCATGAATCGTTTTCATCTAAATACTAGTTTACAAACCTGGTAGATATTATAACAATATAACAATCACAACCATTGAACTACAGAAGGCAAGATGCACACTGACATTTCCAGGAGACTTTCAAGTTAAACAAAACGAAAAGCCTGCAGTGTTAAACAGCTGAAGCGCTTTTGGTGACTATAAGGCTGCGTAACAAGCCTCTCAAAATCCTCAGTGGGATTTTCTTACAGTATTTCACACGCCTCCATTAAGGGCATTACAAAATCTCACAGTTTCAGTTGTAACTAAATAAGTTACAATTAAGAGTTCTAAAATATATTTAAATTATGTTTTCTGTTTCCAGGTGAGAAGGGGAACATTGATTGTAACGCAAGACAGTAGGGCTGGAGTAGGTAAAAGTAACCAGAGGACAAATGGTTCTATACAATTAAATTAGAATAAAACTGGTACCTTGATACTACTCACAACCACCCTCTTCTGTGCTATGTTTTGTCAATGAAGCCCATGAACAGTCAGGATTATTGACAGTGCAAGTTCAAGTCTAACAAGTCTCGGGAACTTTCAGATGCAGCTTTTTTTTAAAAAAACAACTTTGATTAGGATTAAGAGAAACCTTAGCTCTACTTAACACAGTGGAACTGCAATTTTATTCCATTTCATGTTACATTACGTTTCCTGGATACTAAAGTAAGTTTGCTGCTATCAATCTCCCCAACAGTGTTGCCCAATAAAACTCAAATGATACTAAATGTAAGATATTAAATCACCCTGTGAAGAAGTGAGACTATTTGTAAAGCCTTGAAAGCGTAACAGGAGCACACACAGCATAGAAAACAAAAATTTCTATGGGAACAATTTCTATTACATAAAAACAGACACAGTTTTGAAATCCTCAGCTTAATCTTTGTTTACTGTGTTTTAAACTTTCATTGTGTACAGACTTGCCAGAGTGTATCCTGCTGTTTCTGCTTTCTGAAACGTAACTTTTTGCTCAACTGCAATGCATCCTTATTTTTGCTCGCTCTTTGCAGCAAAGAAAATTGATACCCTCCTGCCATCTAGTGGCTAAAGAAACCCGGCACCAAACACTGCTGGCAGATGTTAATCCAAAACTTTTTCCAGCTCTTTTTCCCCACCAAACAGTTTTTCCTCTGCAACATTAATTAAGTAATAGCACTTTTTCAAAGAGAAGGAAATACATACATACAACAAAACTGTTGAGCAGCCAGAAGAACCTGCCTCCCCTGGCATGTTCTGAGCCTTATGGCCTCTGTGGTAAAGGAGGCTAACAGACTTCTCAGAAAGACATGCTGTAGTGAGAGTAAGATTTTAATTCAATTCTATTTACTGCTCTTGCAAGATGGATCTCCAGTCACAGCCAGAGAGTGACAAATTGAAGCTGTGAAGCTACTGGAAACAACTGGTATTTCTGCACGGCTTTGAATTCAGTTTCTCACCACTCTGTTCTCTCAAATTAAAATTGATGTGCTTATTTAACAACATAAGTTACTTGTTTTCTTATTGGACTTATATATTTTAATCAATACAAATGTAATGCAATGCAGAATTTCATTGAAAGTACTGCACAGCTGGTAAATAATGGGTTGCTAAAACAAAAAAAAAAGGGACAACAAAATTGTAGTCCCTCTAAGCCTTTCTAGACATTTTATTTTACAGGTTCATGTTGCCAAAATGAAGCTTTGGCAATCAAGACACAGAAACACATTGCTTCAAGAAAAAGTACATCTATCCTACTATCTGGTACTGATTAGTAAAGAGTTTAAAGAAAGAAAAGAAATTGGGTATAGAACCTATTCTGACAGAAACCTGATTTAGGAACATCTTGCACCAAAGATTTTAACACTGATATTCCCACTGGACTTTTCTTCCACAAATACATCTAGTCTCTTCTGAACTTACCTAAAATCTTGACATGTGCGTATCCCATGACTTTGAGTTCTACAATGGCATTCTGCACTATGTGAAAATTACATATTGCCAGTTGTTTTAACCCTATTGCATGAACCGTTGATCGGATGTCCCCTAGATTTCCTGTGAGGCACAAAGAATGATCATTCTCTCTTCACTTTCTCCTTCATTACAGTCACAATTTTAGATCATATCCCATCTTCCTTTATCCTCCCACATTGTTCTCCTATCTTTCTTCAGGCCAAAGAGCTTTAGTTTTTATGAGACAAAGACCTTGTCACTGTGCTTGGATTTTTAAGACCTTCACTGTCAAGCACCTCATTACTCTTTAGGCAATCATCACCTTCTTCAAGAAACTCTGATATATTTCTCAGACATTTTTTCCTACAAAATCCAAGTTGAAACTTCTCAATCGCCTCATACTTAATCTGAGCAATTTTTTACTTCTGAACAAAAATGTTTCAAATTGTATCTTCAAGGAGTTCCCAAAAGATGAATGCCTCAAACTGATGAATAGCCAAATTATTTGAAAAATTTCTTATAGAAAAAAAGAGAGAAATGCTGATTATTGCCTTTCCTTTGGGAATTATTAACTTTGAGTTGCATAATTTAATAATAGTATTAGTATATCGCCTCTTATAAAGAAGACCAATTCAAATATTAAAACACACATTTCATAATGTTTAAAAGAAACCTTTGAAAAATCTTTGGCAAGATATAGAAACAAATATTACATTTGTTTATTTTTTTAAATTAATAAGACATACACATCATGAAACATTTGAGGGATAATAAGATGAGACAGAGAAAGTACAGTGATTTTCTTAAAAGCACATGAAAAGTCTTCCAAGACTAAAGCATCTTCATTTCTCTCACAGATTTGCTACCCCTACTAAACTCATAGAGTAAACAGCAAAAATAAAAGTATATTCTCCATGTACTTTCTCTGAATTACACCGTTCACTTGAATGTAAACGTCCAATAGTAAAAAAAAATCAAAAAAAACCTTTCTGTAAATACATTAGCCTTTGCATTAAACACCTCTTACAAAATCTCACTAAATCCAATGCGAAGTAGCCTTTTGCTTACATTCAATAGTATTTATAAACTTTGCATGCTCATTTCTCATCTTTTGCATTTTCAATCACATTGATCTCATGTTTTCAGGACTACATCAAGCAGTAAATAGTTCTTGCTTCCTATTGATTTAATTAAAGCCTATGCTTCAGTGAGACTACTACGTTTTAGAATGAAAGGCTTTTCATGTATTCTGTAAGGGGTTACATCTCTAGACTTGGTGAGGCTTCTTTGTGCTACAACCTAGATGGCACATCCAGGCTTTAAACTAACTTAAATAGTCAGCAGGGGATTTCAGTGATGCTGCAGATTAGCTGAGCTGAATGCAGTAAAATTAATGGCATATTTAATTCCCTGCTCCACCAAAGGGTGATGTTTAAGATGAAGGACTATAATTGATGCTAAATGAACTTAGTGGTCTCTTGACTGCCAAATAAAACTTATGGGAGATATTATAGGTCTTCCTATAGGGAGATACTATAGACAAATGCTTTAAGGTACAGACCAGATACATTAAATCCATACAACATAAACCTTCTCCCTATCCAGACCATCTATGACATTGTGGACATGGTAAACTGAACACCACATCCATCCTTTTTATGTTTCTATGATTAGAAGGGTAGCATGACAGCTGATACAACAAGAACAGGAATAAAAGCAGTAACTTACTTTCCAAAAAGTGAGAATCTGCTACTTCTGTCTGGCCTTGCATCAACTACATCTTCACCTCCCTCTTGATTAAAGTGGTCACTGTGCTGATCTTCTGACATCTACAAATAAAAGTGCAAGAATGTAATGTTTCTCAGTGAAATACTTCTATAAACCAAACCATTAAACCAGACACATGTGAGGTTGTTAGTTATATACTTTATAATATTCCATCAAGTAAGAGTGTCTACAGACTTTTGGCCCTGAATTGAGATGGCATTGCACATGGTCAGCCGTTTGTATTGCTTTCTGGCAGCTACTAGAAGAACACGTCAAATACCACTCTCAAAAATGCAGATTAGAGCAGAACTAAAATTAATTTTATGGTGAAAGACCACAGAATCATAGAATAAAATCACAGAATATTCTGAGTTGGAAGGGACCCACTAGGATCATCAAAGTCCAGCTCCTGGCTCTGCACAGGACAGTCCCAACAATCACACCATGTGCCTCAGAGCATTGACAAAATCTTATGAGTAATTCCCAGATAATTTTTCATGGTCTGAAAAGAAGTAATTGGGATGAAAGCAAGGGCAACTAACATCAAAATATTTGTATTTGCAATTCTATCCAGGACTAAATCACCCAGAGAGCTCTCGTGTTTTCATTTACATATACAGTCAAATGTGCGTGTAAGCGAAAAAACCCCTGTATTATCTTCCATGGATGGTTTTAATTTAATACAGATCATTAAGCCGGCAGAAAACTACCAGAAGGAGTCATTTTTCTGATAGCACAATGCTCTGCACCAGCTCAGCGCAGGTAGAGAAGTGCAGGGCAGCTGGGAACGCAGGATTCCCAACTTCACTCCCAGCAGGATGCGCTGAGCTATGTTGTCCAACTCTGGCTCCAGATTCTCATAAGGAAAAGCAAGAGTGATTCCTACCCCTTCTCCATATTTAGGCTGAATAAACTTGCTTTCATCATCCATTTACTGAGACGACCATAAGTTTAAAGCCACCTTGAAACCCACCCCGGAGACTTTGCAGCAGCAGCTCAGGGGCCAGCAGTGACTCCATGGCTGCAGCACCTCTCCGGCCGGGTGGCTGAGGTTTAGGAGCACCCTCAGTAACTGCAGCTCCCAAAAGGTGGGGATCTAGATTCGGCTTTGACCAACAAACACACTTTTAAATCACCTCGTTAAAAAGCAGGAAGCGAGGAGTGCGCAGGCCGCGGGTGGGGCAGTGCGGAGGAGAAGCGCGGGGGCTGCCCCGGGCAAGCAGATCCACAGCCAGGAATGCGAGTGGGAAACCAGAGCCGGGACGGAGGCGCACGGGAACGGGGCAGGGGGAGCCACGGAAGGGCCGCGGCTGGGAGGGGGTCGGGGCCGGGTCTTGCCTTGGCGAGGAAGGAGCAGGAGCGAAAGCGAAACCTAAAGCGAAACCTAAAGGGAGAGCGGCGGGTGGTGCCCCCGGGACGGCACCGGGGCGGGGCGAGCTCCGGCGGCCTGTCCCTACCTCTGTCTCTGTCCCTGTCACTTTCCCTCTCTCTGTCACTTTCCCTGTCTCTGTCACTATCCCCATCCCTGTCCCTGTCCCCGTCCGTTCCCCGTGGCAGAGGGTCTCGGGCGCATCCCCCGGGCCGTCCTCGCTTCCCGGGTAATGACGGCTACATCGCAGCGAAACCGAAATTACCACTTCTTTAATAACTATGCCCCGACACACCCCCGAGAAAGAAAAGCCTTAAGTTTCATGGTGACACGAGATTGTCTAGATCTAAGGAAATTTTATCCCCTTGTATAAACTTCAGTGGCATTTCCCCATCTTCCCAATTATTCTGTGTGTTGCATCTCTGCTAATTATGATATCCTACTGTGTAGCTGTTGCATCAGGCCCAGCAGTCCAGTACATGGACTGAAGACTGGCACAGTCTTGCTAATTACTCCTGGATGTAGGCTCCGATACTACAAAATCATACACCTACCCAGCGGTGCGTGGTGTTTAACATTCACTACCTGAAGAGATTTACATCAAAGAGACATTTTTCAGTGTAACTGCTTCATAATTGGCACAAAACATAGGCATGGTAACAAACAGCCTTTTTCTTCACGACAGGTCACTGCTTCAATGTGGTGGAGGAGCGTCTGAGCAGCACAGGGCTCTTGCCGTGTGTCTGCGTGCTGCCACTGGGACCAGGCTCTGCTTTGTGGGGTTGTGCCTCTAGCTCCTAGCTGGATATGTAGCCAAAGTTTTCTCCTGAAAAATCAAACAGAATCCCGTGGTTCCTCTCATACCACCTGTTAGCTGCTTCTTTTCAAGAAGGCAGCATCACTTCTAAATCTGTAATCGGTCATCATGGAAAACAGATACACTGGAAATGCATAGATCTTCAAGTACATGCGTGGAGGGGAGAGTGCTGTCACCAGTGATGACTGGCAGTGGTACCTGACCTTCAGAACATCCAAATATGCTTTCCTAGCGATGTGTATGGGAGTTATCTAGGAAATCCAGAAGCAATTGTCTTCTATATCTTGATGAAAATGTTTATCCATTACCATCCAGCCACCACAGCCAAATTAGCAGACCTTAGAAATGGCTTTTTTGTAAAGGTTATTGTATTGTTATCAAAAAAGTGGCCTGATAATCCTTGCCAATTTTCAAGAGTTTGCCAATAGAATTGGGTATGGGACACATCTGAAAAAATGGTTTCTTTTTTTCTTTTCATGTTGATAGCTGGCATTCACAAAGACAAAATTTGATTCCTCAATGTGCTGCAATACCTTTCTTCAATAAGTGTTAATTTTAATGCAATATAAGATGCTAGATTTTTTTTTTCCCCACAAAATCTTGCTTGTTTTCAGTATGGAGTAAGGGAGAAATTAAAAAGACAGTAGAAGTAGGAGAAAGTTTCTTGCTTCAGGGCGTGGAGTGATTGCCACCTAGGGAAGGGTCAGGAAGAAAAAACTTCTCATGTGTAATGTTGCACAGCTGGCCATATGCATTACTGGGCAGGGGGAAGAGCCAGCAATGTGATACCTATACCATCAGCATTCCTTTTCTTATCCCTGGAGACTCTCTCTACTCCCTAAAAACATTAATAATGAAGTCTTTGACTGGCTATATGCATTGTAGAAAATAAGTGTTTAACCACTGCGTAAGCAGCTGCAGGATGACAGTGGAGTATGCCTTTGGGAAATCGAAAGGTAGATGGCAGGTACAAGGCTTGAGGCAATTGAATAGTACCTGTCTGGAATAATAACTGTGTGCTGTGTTCTGCACAAAGTCTGTGAAAACAAGGATGGGGCTTCACTGAGACCTGGGAGACAGGTGTGGGAATACTTTTAGGATGGAGGATTTGAGTGACTCACAAGGTGCTCGCTCCTAAATGACAGTTGTTAGGTTTTTATATATTTTGCAAGAAAGGATGGATGGTTTTGATGTGTCGTGGGGAATATGGGGGCAGCGTGGTGTGATTTGGCACACCATGACTTTATGGAATTCCATAGAATAATGCATCTCAGTCAGTTTGGTATATGTGTTTTGGTGGGATTTCTCTGTAATCAGGCAGAGGTGATCTGTTGCACGTGTCATGTTTTATGAGTTTTAAACTTGGGTCTTTTTTATGTTATGATACACAATAAATTGGCATATTTGGACACTGGTAGTCTCACATGGGCTATGCTGTGCATGCTTTACATGCTTTACACACATTTCTTCAAGCTTTCAGCTTAAATTGTAGCACACCCTCACCAGTTCTTTCTCTGTAACAGTGATGCCTTCTTCTCCTGTTGGTTCTTTTTTCAATTTCTCTTTTACTTTGTCTTGCTCTATTAGAAGCATTTGCAAAATCCCTACACTCTCAGGTTTTCCTGACAGTGGCAACAAAGGGAAAGTGTAAGCATAAATCCTTTTCGTCATTTAGTCCTTTTAAGCAGCTGTTGATTGGTTTCCAAAACAGCAAAAATGTAAAAACCATTTGGAAGGTGGTTCCTTAGAAGTTTTTCTTTGAGTTTTAGGAGATTTTGGTCTTGATAAATCTTTTCCAGCTTTCTTTCAATATTTTTGCAAGCTGGATTTGCTACTATGCTAAATTTCATTAGCATGGAGAGACTGTATGAGGCAAAAGACCGTGAGCCCAGGTAACTAGTCAATCATGGGATTCAGGAAAGATTATAAAGAGGCTGATCTAGTGTTCGAAATTTTACAGGCAGCTTTTAACAGTGTGTAACACTCCCAGTTTGTGTAGTGAACCAGCACCAGTTTGGGGGGTTTTTTGCAAGCAGAGAGAGGATAGGGTTGCCATAATCTGTGGTGTCTGACTTCCCGCTATTCATGTGGTTGAAAGGGCACAGCTCCTATTCAGGAGGGACAGAGGGGGTGATCTTGACTTGAATGTCTCTCACGAGGTTACTTTGTGTAACTAATGTGTGCTTTTTAGATTCAGATTGAGGATGCAGACGTGCTCCAAGTTTTCTGTACAGTTAATTCAATGAATTTAAGGAGGTTGGAGAGGTAACAATGTTTCTTCCTACTAATTTGCACTTTCAAGGTACTGTCTCCTTGTACTTTATGTGTGACTACAGTACTTTTAAACCACATTGATTAAGGTTCTACTGTTAAGTAAAGCCTTTTAAGATTTTCATTGATATCAAAAAGCCTTTATGGGGCCTTACTAAAGGAGAAAAAAAGCCACAATGAGCTTTTAACTGAAGAGAAAATGTCTTGCTAAGATTTGTCAAGATAACAAACTTGCACCGGTTTTGTGATTTAATTCCTTGCATGATCAAAATGCAGTGCTTACTTTGTAATGTACAATGCTTATTTTTCAATACACTCTCTTTTCTGTTAGCAACTCAGTGTTAATCCAGGGTGGCGAAGAACAGACCAGGCAACAGGACAGTTTTGAGGTGCTCAGAAATGGGGAAATCTTCAATAGACTCCAGCAGAAACTGTGCACAATGGATGTGAGGGAAGTAGTGTGGCTGGGAAAGACAGCGGCTGTGTAGGACATTGTGGCTTACCATGCTTCTCCTCTTGAACATGCTGTAACTTGGGAGAAGCAGAAGAACTTGGAAAATGTATTTTCTGACTTCCAGCCAAGCTGGTAGTATCTGTCACTATGAAAAGAAGCAGTCTTTGTATAACTTGAAATGAAATACTATTTATCTGTGAAATAAAGGGCTTCTAGCTGTCTGAGAGGCCTCTTGGAAGGGACACATGGTCTCATTCCTTTCAGGGACCACTAATAAGCTCTCTGGGTGCACAGTGTACATGGGGTCTATACACTTATGATCCACGCTGGAGTTCTGTCCGGATGATCACTGTTCAGGTAGCTCCTGAATAAATTATTTGTTCTGTAGTTGCCAAGACTTTATGTTTTGTGTGGTTCAGGGATGTCCTGCTTTCAGCACCTCTCCAAACGCATTTCAGGGGGTCTTAAGCAATGTACTGCCTGTGCAGGCCATGCATCTTTTATTCTTGCTAAAATGTGAGATAAAGGCTCTAGCATGGATTCAGGTAGTGTGAAGACAACCAGGACTATCGAGAAAATATACAATATAGTGACTCTTAGAGTACATGAACACAAAGAGGCAGCAATTGGTAGTGTGCCAAGTGCTAAAGAAGGAGGGGACAGCCAGGCCACTGTGACCCCAATATAGGTCACTTGCATAAACAGAATGGCGATGTGGGACAAGATGCAAAGCTGTGTGAGAAGGGAACTGGAAGAGTTCCAAACTAATTTTGTTCACAGGTGTGAGTGGGATAAATATTGTTGTGATGTAACTTGGTCAACAAAAATCGCTCTTGATCCCAGAAGGAATAACATGAGGTAAATCAGCCGTTATTTTAATACAAGAAATTATGTTGTGTAGGCATTTTTTTTAAATGAAAAATGCATCTGTTTATATACTGATATATCACTTTGAAAGGCCTCAAGTGTTTTCAGGACTTTGTGCCACTGCTCTTCAGATTAGAGACTCTATTTTCAGCACATCAGTTGCTGACAGTACATTGTGCCAGGACATTGTCAGCATTCAGTAAAAGGAGTAATAATAAGTTAAGCAAAACTGCATATCTCTGTGGAGAGATGAATAGGAGGCTCTGTAAGCATACCTGGAAGGTTTAGCCAAAAATTATTTTGATGGAATTGTTTGTAATTTATAGAAAAGGAAAGTGCTTAGCAATATCCCAGGACTGCTGCAGGCATGGGAAGTGGTGCAGATGTATGGATGACCGAGTAGACTTTTAATCAGATTGAGATAACTCTTAGCTGTGTCCCAGGGTTATGGAGCCGTGCAGCTGGAAGTATTATGATTAGGTGAGATATAAATCTCAAATCCTGACCATTTGTAGCTGGTAGAATTTAATAGCTTCTTTTGCTCAGAGAAGCCTTCACAACCTTAATAGCTTGCTTGAATCGTAATATCAGACATAATAATTCCTTATCATTATTTGGTGAAGGAATTTTTACATTCTGATCTATGCCAGCCTACTCATTGCGAACACCGTTAAACAGCTGCTTTGTTCATTCTATGCAATAGTAAATGGTTCCTTTTTGAAGTTTTTCCTGTAGTAGATAGAAGTTTGGATTTGTGCCCATCATGTTTAGAACTATTTGAGATAACAGGCTCTGCCTGTCTCACTGTGCATCCTCCTACAGCTGGAGATGGAGTGACAGGTTGATGAAACAGAAAGATATGAGAAATGAGTGTGCCCTGCTCTGCTGCCTGTAATACACAAAGGGGAACTGAGCTGGCACCAAGGGAAAAAACTAATTACTCATCTGGGACAATGGTGCTGCACCTCTTCTAGATCCACCAAAGGTCCAGGAAGCTCCCAACCCATCTCTGGCCTGTATCTCTGATGGTACCTTTTATTATGAGGCTGTTCCTCAGTATGCAGTAGTCCTCCGTGAGGTCACTTGTATATGAGGATGAGGAGAAACTATGATAAATTGCTGCTGCTGTGTATACTTTTCTCTTCATGAGACCATGTCTCTTTATGACAACAAAACTGAAATACTAAATGATCAGGCTCTAATATTCACATGGACATGATTCGTTTCTGTGAGTTCATTCTTCTATTTAGAGAAAGATATTGCTGCCCTCCCTTACGCACTGACACAGTTGCCAAAATAACCGCTCTTACTAACTGGCAGCTTTAAAAGCCAGCCTGCAGCTGACTTTGAAACAGAAGGTCAGCAAAAGGAGCAGCAGACTTCAATTCAGAGCTTTAATGGGAGCCATTGACCACAGCAAAAGGCCCTGACTGGAGTGTCTAGAGTGTGCTTTGCACAGGCCAAAAAGTCACTTTTATACTCTTTGAACCTTTTGTATAAACCTATATATTTTTCACTCTGTGGATTTCAAGATGAATGTGCAGCCGTGTGCTAGATGTGGCTATGGGGTTTACCCTGCTGAGAAGATTAACTGTATAGATCAGGTCAGTTCTCTTTCTTTATCATTTTGGACTATAATAAATGTACAGATTAGCACTTTAAACACAGTGCAAATCTCTTGGTTCCAAAAGTTCTTTACTCATAACTGATTTCAGAACTGAAATGAGTTAATTATACGTATATATTTGAAGAAAAACGCCTCAAATTAGTTAAATGAATGATAAGGATCAAACCCGAGATTTAAAACTTAACAGAATAATAATGAAATACAAATCATGTCTGTTTGGTTTCTGTTTTGTGGTATTTCTAGACATGGCATAAAGCCTGTTTTCACTGCGAAGTATGCAAGATGATGTTAACAGTAAACAACTTTGTTAGCCATGAGAAAAAACCTTACTGTCAAGCGTAAGTGTGTTTCCTTTTCTTTCTCTCTGTTTTTTTGTTTTTTTTTTTTTTTTTTTTAAGTTTTAATTTCCCTAATCATTTTAATGTAATAGAACATCACCATTTGGACTCAGCCTGGTTCCATGTGTGATGTGAAATTAGGTATTGTTACTGCCTTGGTGCATATCTTTGGTTTTTCATGGATCACAAATGATGGGAAACACTTGTTACTGTACATAAAGCTTCCTCATTTGTTCAGTGTGTTAAAAGATGGCAAATTAAGTTCCATTTTGGTATTATGGGAAGAAAATAAACCAAACCATAAAATTCAGTGCTTTCCAAATCAGTGGTTAAGAGTTAACAAGGTTGAGCTAATCATAAAGAAAATATATAAAATGCAGATTTTTGAGTTGGTTTGTTCTAGGAAGTTTTTATTTTATAATGATCAATTCCTGTCAAATTTGTCGGCAGAAAAAGGAGAGATGACAGTTGTTTTTTATTCTATTATTCTCTTTTGTTATTAGAAACACAGCATTGATATGACGATCATTAAAATTAATTTTGCTCTAGGCACCTACTCCATGCAATAATAACTTGAATGTAATCTGAGATCTCTGTGTAAGTGGGGGAAAAGTTATGTATAGAGGGGTGGAGGCTGGTATTGTGTTCTTGAGTGCTCAGAGAGAACCTTTCTGTGGGCTGCCTGGTACATTCCTAATATCCTTTTACACTTCCCATTTTTTTCAGGCATAATCCAAAAAACAATGCATTCACAAGTGTATTTGACACACCAGTAAATATGAATGCGAAAAAACTGTCAGAAATTGTAAGTGAGGTAAGAATCTCGACGGTCAAATGTGTTAGTCTTTGTTCTACATTTTTCTGATGACGTGTCTTGCTTTATAAATATGAATATGTGATTTTACTTACCCCCTGAGTTCTTTTTGAGCAGTAAGATTTCAGCTATGTTTGAATCATAATTTTTTAAATGTGATTACTCATGAGAAAGAAAGGTTAGATCTGAATTTGCTTCTGCTTTCAGAAGGAAAAATGTATAGGAGCTTTTCACCTGCCATATCTGAGAACTTATATGGAATCGCTGCTCACATAAACTGCCCAGAGCTTTGTAAACTTAGCAACTAAGGGGGGCTACACAGGCTTCGGAAACAAGAACGACCTATTTGCTTTGTGATCTCTTCAGAAACTGATGTGAAACAATAAATGAATTATACCCAGGTGGCACGCAGGCAAAAGTTCTCACAAATACTTTTTGAAGTATTTCTGGCAAACCTGAGGCGCGTAAACACGAAGTCCGGGGATCTTTGCACGGTTTTGCTGGAGGTGTTGGGATGGAAGCGCTTCCCGCGCCCTTTCAGCCGCATCCACCCTCCCGGGGCTGCTGTGCCCCGGCCGACCGCGAGGGGCGCTCGCGGCCCGCCGGCTTCCCGAACGCCATCCCTGGATCTGCGCTGTTTCCCTACAAACACATCGGTTTCAAACTTGCATTTCTAAGGATTTAATGAAATTAAAATTACGGGAACGGCCAAAACCCGATAGATATCTCACTTCTCCATGTGATAGTATTTTCTTGGATATCACGTCTTTTTGTATTGTCAAAGCAATGTGTTTTAATGTGATTAGCCATCATTGTTGTATTTCTTAGATTATAGCATATTAAATTCATTCTGATGTTCTGTGTCAGCTATACCAAGTTGATGCACATTAATAGCCTTCATCAGATGTTATGTCTTTTATCATTTTGTACAGCAATTCTTGTGCATCAGTTGTTGCAATATCATGGGCCGTAACTACTCCAGCAGTGACTATCACACTTTAAACTGTGTGTGACGAATCCGGTCAGGAATGAGTCTGGGATTACTGCAGGTTCTATTTCTGGTTTTAGGCAGTGATATGAGACTGATACTTCCAGTGCATGTGAATATACCAGGCGGACAAATTATAGCTCAAAGATCACTTTCCCTTGTTCTATACACCTAAAGCACCTTCTGTCCTTTTCAATCACATAATGAGGTTCTGTTCCAGAGAGAAAATTGCTAAGAGTAAAGTAAAGAAGCTGATTCTGCAGAACCTACTTAAAGGGAGTGCTTCTGTAGAGATTTTGTGAGGAGGAAAAGTTTTTCATACTAATGTATAAAAGAATGATAACTTGGGAAAAGGTTTCACTTGCTGCTGTAGTTTGTTGGGTTTTTTTATATGTAAGGTTATTTTTGATGCAAAAAAAATAGAAGATGTTTCTTCAATCCTAACATGATGTTCTCACTTAAGTCTTATGCTGAGATGTCAACTCGAATGCAGAGATAAAAATTAAACTCACTCCCTCAACACAGAATTTCTGTGTGAGCAGATGAATCATTTAGCTCTCTGCACCTCTGTGCTCAATTTATAAATGGGAATAATGGTACATATGGTCAGTAATATTTCTGTCCAGTCAGTTTAAGTTTTGTAGTCTTTGAGTTTTTACATCTGAAGAGTGAGATCTATACCAGAGCTGTGATTTCAGTTGGATTTCTATATGCTATCATGATAAAAGTAGCAGTAGGAAAATAATGACCCAATAATATAGTAGTCATTTACATATACAGAGCTAGGATACTTAGTGGACACTGTGCAGGGAAAAAGGAGAGTAGAATATTGCTTATCTGGTAAAAGTTCTTTCATCTAATGCTACATTGACATGTCCTGCTTAAAATGTCTTAATTATTCTCATATTTTATCTAATCCAAAAGTATCATCTAATTATCAAATTATTCTTTCAGACTGTCATGCCATATTTCAGGTGTAATACACTGTTCCTTTAGAGGAACTCTCTAATATTAGCAGAAATCTTAGGTAGAAGCTGGGTGTGAACTAGAAAGCAGAATTTTGACCTTAGGGCTAAATGCAATCTTCACCTTGTTTGTCTCCCTTCATGTTCTTCTCTGAAGGGGAGGAGTGTTGTTATGTACTAATAAGCTACTAAAACAAATAATTATTTTTTTTTCAGATAAAATATCGAGAAGAGAGTGAACAATTCAAATCAGTCTTTCAATGGGATGTAAGGTCCAGAGAAATTGAAGGTGTCTATAAAGCCCAACAACTGGCTACCCAGGTAAGAAATATCCCTCAAGTCTCCAAGCTACTAGCCTGCAGGAGACCTGGAATTGGCACTGACAGTCCTCACTGTTAGGGGGTTTAGTCACAGGATTTAAGTGCTAAAAAAACCCATTGCTTCTCATTTGGCTAAACTTTTCAAAGTAACACAGCTCAACTATAGCTTAGGACGCAAGAATGAGAGGAGGAGGAAGAGTGTATCTGTACAGTTAACTGTTTGGACTGCTGCATGTACAGCCGTGCTCTATGTATCTTCTTTCTACTGGCACTGGAGCTTCACAGCAAGTGATCTGATTCCCAGAGATTGTTATTTGAGTCTCACTCTGGGATCTTAGATCCTGTCATCTTGATGTCAGTTCTTGTTATACAAGTCCTACCTTGGCATTTTCTGAAGGTATTTGAAATGTAGGCCTTGTGCTGTACATCTGCAGAGAGTAAATTTCACTTCCACAGCACTGTGTGTGTTTCTTTTTTTTCCTGTCAGATCAGGTGTTTGAGTATTAAAACAAGGGTGAAGATTGGTAGTTATTTAATTTTTGTTTTGTAGAATGCTTACTATGCTGCCTATGAGGGAGGAAAATCATGGTACTCAGGAACTATCCCAGATCCTGAGATGGTCAAGATAACACAGGCACAGAAAACTCTGAGTGATGTAAGTGGACTGATGTTTGGAATAGCTTTATTTTCATGGTCTATCATATTCTGAAGACTTACAAATGCATCAAAGTCAGCCTTTGGTAAGATTCACCTCCAGCCTTTGCATGAAATACAACTGGAGTGTCTAATCTTTGGTATGATGTTACTGTAGGAAAGACTGACATGTTTACTTCTGTCAATAACATACTTAACCATGGAAGTGATTCAAGTCACATAACAGTTCTATTGCCCATTCTAGATATCATACATTTATATATTCCCATAATTGAGAAGCACTTCAACTACTGACCAAACCGAGGTGACCTGATCAAGCAAGTGGTGCTGTCTCAGTAGAGCAGAACTCATGATGGAAAACTTCAATTTCCATTGACTGTATTTCCATGACTGATGAAAATCACTTCTGAATTACGACTGATTGTCTGTGTCCATACAATGGGTTAGTGACCCAGTCAACATAGCAAATTAACAGTGGATAATTGATATGAATGGGAAATGTTTTCTGTTCTGTGTAGGAAATAGTTTTACCTAACAAACTTATAAGGCGTAAGTTCTTAAATTTGTTTTCTTTTAAATAAAGTGATACATACCTCTAGGAAGCAGGCATTAAAAGAGGAATCACATTAAACTATGGTGGGTTCTTCTGTAATGAGAAAACAAATTCATTTTCTAGTTTCAGTATACAGAAGAATACGAGCCAAGGAGAGGCAAAGGCAGCTTTCCTGCTATGATCACTCCAGGTTATCAGGTTGCTAAGAGAGCCACCCAACTAAGCAGCGATGTGAGTCACAGGGGTTTTTAATTATGTTTTAGACTTCTGAAGCTGGACAATCCTGGGTTCAGGCCATTCACTTTAGACATTAGATTCTATGATGAATAGTTGTTGTCCTGTTAATTCTACATAATGAGAAAATTTTAACATGATGCAGAAAACAGCCTTGACAAATTACTTGGCCTGGGAAGACAGTTATATGGGATAAATGACAATATAGGTATTTCCTGAAAAATGTAGTGACTTTTGCTGTAGTTTATCACAATCTGAAAAAGACTTTGACTCACTCTAAAACGTTAATTTAATTAATTACCTTTGTTTTCATGTTATGGCTTTATTCATCTCATTATTTACATTTGAAATTTTTCACTTGCCTTATTATTTGAAGTTAAATAACTGTAATATTAAAATTATTTTATATGAAAGATACTTAAATATATGCACAGAAAATTGCTTAGTTATAAAAGTAACTTTTCAACTGAAAAAGATCAAGTAAAAATAAATCTTACAGAAGTAATTTTAAAGTATTGGTAAAGTATTGCATTGTTTTCTGCAAACACTGTCGGCATTGTCATTGCACTATAATCTTGGGCCATTATTGACTATTCTCATGACATTTTGATCAATGTATGGCTCACATCAATCTCATATAATTGGAAAATTTGATTATTTGGGTCCATTTCTGTCTACTTCTGGGATTAACTATAAGGAAATTGGGCCTTAAATATAAGTGATAGCTTGATTGTACAGTGGGGAGTGCCATGACAGCTGTTGCTCATTTTCTCTAGAAGCTTTCTGATAGGAAATATATATTTGCTGCTTATTGTTTGTAATATGGATTTATGTGTTTTTCTCTTCAGGTAGAATACAAGCGTGGACACGAAGAGAGAGTTTCAAAGTTCACCTCTGTTGTAGACACTCCAGATATACTTCATGCCAAGGCTGGATCACAGCTTTCAAGTGATGTAAGTGAAGCAAAGCAGATTGACCTCTTTCTGACTCTCCAAGTGATTCTTGGGATATTTATAGATCACTTAAAAATATGACTTGCAACAAGCGTGGGTAGTGCCTTCCCAAATCTTCGTTCGTGAAGCCTAGCCATGATATGATATGATGAAAAATATGAACATAAAGAAAAATAAAAAAATAAGATTTTAAAGGCAAGCTCATTTTACAGTTAAGTATTTAATACTTCCAATTACAAAGACCATATTCAGTTTTAGGCCATTTTAGGGATTAGCTGGCTGTCAGAACTGAAGGCAGAGAACTAGTTTGTGCTATACCCAAGAATTAGGTGCCATGCAAAGTAAAGAAAGAAGATGCCTGACTCTAATATAAATAGAGCAGGCATCTTGCAGACACATTCAGTATTTTTTTTAAACAACTGTCCTTCATCCTATACTCTGAAGGAGACAAAGGGGTCATGCAGAAGATACGTGATCATGTAGTTAAAGACTACGTTGCAAAGATTCAGACTTCATGGTTCATCCTCCTTTTGGTGGATGACAGCCATGGAGTACCTGACTTTGCAACTTTGAAAATTGACTAAGTGTGCAATCAAAATACATTTGATCTAATTGCTCCTGAACTATCTTGAATTTTTGCAGTTGAAATACACAGAAGACTTTGAAGAACGGAAAGGAAAAGGCAGCTTTCCTGCTATGATCACTCCAGCTTATCAAATAGCCAAGAGAGCAAATGAACTAGCTAGTGATGTAAGTGTCCAAAGCAAAGTCTCTTTTGGGGAAGAGAACAGTAAATTGTCATACAAATTTTGGATTAAAACGTTTACTGACAGAAATTCTATGAGCATTGTGGAGTTATGTTAGCTGCGCACTTCACACACAGATTTTCCAGTGACTGTCTCTTCTTGCAGGGACAAAACTGAGTTTTATGCACAAAAAGAGGCACTTGTGAATCAACACTCTGGATTTTTGTGGGCAAAAATGTCCCCTTTACCCAGCCTCCTGTTGCATACAACTGAGAAGAACAACAATAACGAGTCAGCTGGAGCTCTTTTTGATTTCCTTCTGCCCAACTCAGTATGAGTTATGAAGTCCGAAGTGCAGCTCTTTTACACAGTCACAATATTTCTGGGTGACCTTTTATTGGGGGAGGGCTGTGTTTGCAGAGCTCTGCTTTGCATGTATTTCTATGCTCTGAGTGGATCCTTACTGTTCATTCTCCTATTCCTGCCTTTGTGCTGTTGCAGGAGGAGGCTTGAATATGAACTTAAGAAACTGCCTTTACACAAACACATGACATAGATACACACACAAGCACATGGCACGGGTAGAGATTTATAAACTATAGCTTTCTACTCTGCTCATTTTACTCTCCTTACTTTTTCATGGTTTTTTTTTTAAACTCTTTGGTATACTGATCTTTATTGGCTTTCTTTTCCTTTCCAAACATAACAAAACCAAAACACCACTGTACTCTCACATAAACATTGTAAAAGGACGTCAGTATTGCTTCAAAATATACAGTTAATTGTGCTTTGTTATTGGAAACTGAAAGAAAGGCTCTTTTTGTTGGAGAAGATAATATATTGTGCTAACCCAATGGAAGTGAATTTAAAACATTATTAAGAGTCATTGAGGAAAATAAGAGGAGATCTGTAATTCTGAAGGCAAAAGCAACTGACTCTTAAAAAATTTGCCTTTGATCTGTGGAAAACCGTTCATTTTTTGTCGGCAAACACACATGGTGATTAAAGGGCAGCATCAAGTACAGGCATTATTTTGACATCAGCAAAGGTAGTGCAAATCTTGGTCTAAACTTGAAGGATGCTTAAAATTCCCTTGAGTACTGTGGAGATCAGCATCTTTCAGAAACAAATGCATTTATTGATGGTGTTCAGGTGACTCTCTGGTAAAAAAGTTCACTGTGGTAACCATGAAACTACATTACAATCAGTTCTATTTTTTTAAACTGCTGGAGCATCAGGGATTAACCACTGACAAGCAGGTGGTGCTGAACACACTGAACTAATGGTCTGGGTTGAAATGGCAAGTCCTATGTTCCTAGTGCATTATTAAAAAGGACATCACTAGTTTTGTTTTTATACCTTCAAGCAGCATATTTGACTTGGGTGGATTGGTGGCAATGAGAATTTTGACAATCCTTTATTGGCAACATGTGCATGTCATTGATTGTTATTTATTATGCAGCATCTGTGTACCAGACTAAACTCACGCAGATTATTCATTTCCTTTTTTCCTGTTAGGTAAAGTATCATCAAAGATACGAAAAAGAGATCAAGGGAAAAGCCAGTCATATAGCTGGAACAGATGTTACTTCTGCAAGAGAAAATGTAGATCAGTATGGCCAGGTATGCAACATCCAAGAGATAACCCTGCTGATGTTGATCATTACTACAGCTGATTGCTCCAGAATTTAGAAACTACAGTGAGACCTATTTTCATGTTGTTTTCCTGTATGAGAAAACAAGGTCTCGAAGGAAAGGGTGTTGTGCAACAGCACCATACTCCTAACGTGTAATATATTTGGCATTGGCTCTTAAAAGGTGAAACCACAAGGTGCATGCACTGTCTCTGCCTGACCCTTGTGGTAGAGTCATTCCAAGAGGTGGGCCTTACCAGCAGCTCTAAATACCTGTGAGCAGCACTAAATCTCTTAGATTTCAGCTCTTCTACAGAAGGGATATTATAAGCCTGACAAGCTGTAGTTCTGTATTTGTGGAACCAAATAGGCTTTAGTTCTGTTTTGTTCTGTGGCATTTGTTTTACTTTTGTTTAATTTTTAAGGAAATATATTTGGTTTTGTGGTCTCCCAAAATGCATGCAAAGTTCTATTCCAATTAAGTTAGGGAAATAGCACAGCTAAACAGAACTGAATACAGCTAAAGGGAACTTGAAAGAAATTGAATAGTGTTCTTGTATAAAGAAAACTATATGGTTAATCTTAGGGTTTTTTGTCCTAGCTCCTCAGTAGATCCATATACTTCAGAGAAATGAAGGAACAGGGATTGTATTACCCTAAAATATTTGGGATTTTACATTTCTTCCCTTCTGTCCAAATCTACGTCTAGTAATCTGTGAAGAGCAAACCATCCTTGAAGAATATGAGTTTAGAATTGTAGTGATAAAGCCTTCAATTAGTTTCTATCTTTTGAACTACTACAAGTTTTAATAAGAATAAACAAATAAAATGAATTTGAGAAGGCACTAATTACATTTTCAAGCATTAGAATGCTTCTGTCTTTAGAATTGATTTAAGTTTTTTTCTTTGAAAGTGTCTTTGAAACTTCAGTCACAGACTTCAAATTCAATTTGAGTTTTAATCTTCATAGATTGGATACTGATATTATTAGTCAAATAACATAGAGTCACTGAAATTAATGGATCTTTCTGAGTAAATTGTGACTTATGATGGGCAAAGGGATTAGATTTCTAGCTGCTGAGATCATTTGGTACATATATATATATAACATGAGACAATTTAAGTAACCTTCCTGTAAAATTCCTGTGTGCTAAGCACCAGTTTTGTTTGTGCTTAAAAATCTTAGAAGCGGCTAGAATAATTTTCTTAACATTGGAAATACTGTTTTGTAATATGAACAATATTAGAAATTACATAAAAATTTATTTGAGAAAGAAGAAAAAGGCTGATTAGTTTGAAGAATTCAAACTCATGAATGGTATTTTAGAAAACTGACTCAGCTGATTATTCAAGGATATTTTGTATTTTCCATACCTGTTTATAGAATAATTTAGGCGAGATAGCTATAATTACATTATGTTATTCACAAACTTATGGTATGACTTGTCTTACCATGTGATTGATGGTGCACAGAATGACCTGCAATGGATTGTTTTGCACTGAGAATTCACGAAATGGATATCCCAAATATTTATCTTTCCTATCCGTGCTCTCTCTGACATTCTTGACATGCCACATATGATATTTTCACTTAAACTGCCTCTTTACTATAAAGGACTTACAAAATATTGCAGAGAAGACATATTACAGTGTATCTTACTTGTTTGTGTATTTACCATATTCTCCCCAGATCTTGCCATAGAAAGCTTTGGAGTGACCATTGGGCACTACCATTTGGAAAAAAGCTCGAGTATTTTGTTACTAAATTATCAAAAGGGTTTTCAAACTGTCAAACATTTACCCAAAAATTTATCTATAGATAGATTTAAGCGCATTAATTTCACAACAATTGTTTTTTTCTAAATCAAGCAAATGGCATTATAACTCCCTAAGGAGTTTGCCAGTTTAATATCTAGGTATTTATGCCTCATTAATTAATCCCTCTTCAAAATATGTCACTGCATCAGAGAAGTTTTATTTTGGGTCAGTTATGATGTGAAAAATGGCCATGGAAAGATCATGCAACCTCTGTAACACCACAGAGGAAGGTTGACCCTACGTTAAACTTGTTAAGTATAAGCAAATCTCCTGTCTGCCCAAACCATTAGGTGTTTTTATAATATTTGAGGGAAACGTGTTGACACAGAGAGAGGCAAGTAGATATCATCTCTGTAAGAAATGAGGTGAGATTAGAAGATGTATATCACTGTATACTTGAATACTGTCTTGACCACAGCTAATATCTACCTAAAGTTCTCTTGCAGTGAAGCACAACTAATTTTACAGGGGTAATTATTTTAACAGGTAATTTTATTCTTACATTTAGTAATTTTATTATATTTTTCATTTAAAAAGAAATAATTGAAGCAATGAACCTTCCTACTAACAACGTCTACGGGGCTTTGTAGTATCACCCATGGCCCCACCTGCTCATGTATGATGAGTAAACAGTATGAATTTTCTTCAGGGATATATGGATGAATTTGAGGAACGCAGAGGGAAAGGAAGCTTTCCTGCTATGATCACTCCAGCTTATCAAAATGCCAAGAAAGCAAATGAATTGGCAAGTGATGTAAGTATGAAACCTGAATCAATACAATTCATAAACAATTAAAAACAGCAGTTTGTCAGAGCAGTGCCTGGGAGGGGAATGCTAAAATTACACTTGAGAAGTAAACAAAAATGACATTTCACTGCATTGCTGGGAACTGAATGGCTCAGGAGATTAATAATATCCATTAATAGAAGGGGGCACAGCTCCAACTTGCATGAGGGAGGAGATGGATGTAGCAACTAATGGGGATCCCTACTGTTAGGTTCACCCTCCTGGCAAATCTGCACCTGTATTATTAATGAAACCTTCAACTGCCTTAATCATCCTGTGGACTGCTGTGGTATTCCCAGTAGTGAATAAATGGAGGATGAATGAACTGTACTGGTTTTGATATTTTGATGTATCATGCCTCTAGCACAAAGCAAGTCATAGGGAGGAAAAGAAACCATAGAGTATGACACTGTCACTTCACTTAAGTGAACTTATTTCTAGGCTGGGGATTTTTAGTTTTGAGTGGTAAACTAAAGACTTGGCAAAAAGGTGGTGATGTGTGATTCTTGCATACAGCCCATCCATTAAAGAGCCTGTTTGAGGAGTCTGTTTCTGGCAGTGGCAAAAAACGGATCAGTCTGTAGGTCACTACCTTCTGACTGCTCTGAAGGGTTCCTGTGAATGACAACCTTTGTAGTGTGGACACCTGTCCCCCATGGGGTTGTCTGAGCTGATGAGCTCAGTCTGTTTTCTGGGGAGCTAACAGATGGTTGAGTCTTTCAGCTTGCATTAGCCTGGACCAGATGTGAGCAGTGAACTAGAGTGAAAGGATCAGTCATGTTCTGTTACCTGAGCTTATGACTGAGAGAATATAAAAAACTTTAAATCCTCTGTGACAATCCCTATTTTGTTTAAACATGGAATATTTAACCTTTTCAGATAAAGATGGCGGTTTCATAGGTTTTCGAAATGTTAATGATCAGTAGTTTCCTTATTAGTTTGTAATACTTGGAGTGAGGAGGAGGATTGGTCCATGGAGGTAAAATTTGCACACTAAAGTTTTTATCAAGCTGCCTTACTGCTTTAAAGCTGGAGAAGCTATGTGCAGGCTTGGAAAATAAAAACCCCAAACACTTTGCACTTCAGCACACATAAAATAATTCGATATTTTGTAAATTATGAATCCTATTTTTGAAGCAGTAACATAAGATGTAGATCATAAAGCATCTCCCCCTATGCAAGAACTACTGAAATATATTCCCAACAGGGGTTTTGCTGGACAAAGTTTGGCAAAAGGCCAATATATGTATTATCTCTTTTCACCCATCCGAGCCCAATTTAAGTCAATAACCTGATGTCTAAATTAAATTAACAAGTCTATTTCAATCTCTATTTGGTAGAGAAATACAATTCCCCTAAGAACACTAAGAGTGCAAAAATGTGCAGCTGTTTTAAAAAGCTGGTTTCTACAAAAGGAAAAGTTTGCAGAACATCTGATGACCATCTGCAGTTCTCTGACTAGAGGTCTAAAATCGAAGTACTGAGAATTAACTTCAGTAATAGAAGAACAGACGAGCTCCAACCAGTCAATAGCCAAGAACCTGCTAGTTATCTATTCAAACTATGAACAACAAGCAGTGTTGTTCAAATTACCTATAAAATGGATTAAAAAAAATGCTCTCTAGTAAAATATCTTGACAGGGATTTTAGGGCTGTGGGGTTATATTTGGGTTATTTCAGGAAGTAAGTACTTGCAGTGATTCAACTTAGCAATTTCCATTTACTTATCAAAGCAAGAATAGGAAAAATCTTATCCTGACTCATGAAGCGAGTCTAAATAGTAATAATGAGAAAGTAGACATCTATTTTATAATTTTCCCTACTTCTTTTCAGATAAAATACAAGAAAGATCTTTCCAAGATGAAAGGTGCAGCTCACTTTCACTCCCTAACGGCTGAAGACAACCTAGTTCTTAAACAAGCCCAAAGTGTTAACAAGCTTGTCAGTGAGGTAAGGAATCGATCTGTTAACAAGTTCGAGAGCAGCTCATACAAACATTTGTGTCTGATGAGTAAGGACTACAAATATAAAAAGATGTTGTTCTTACTGCACTGTATGCAACAAAAATCATCTGTGTGTGGCACAGCAACTGGAGAGAAAAGTTCAAGAACAGATCTTCAGATGCTGTTTCCTGGCCTTTCCAATGATCTGCATGAAAACATGGGAAACTAACGCTAGGAGAGTATTTCTAATTCTGACCACATGAAGAATAGAAATCTGAAAAAAAAACCCAAACCTGAATTGTGCTCTTAATGTGCTATTAAATATAACCACAAGTGCTTTAGGATGACTTGTGTGTGTACCTTAGAGTATTTAAAAAAAAGTTTTTCTGTTAATTAAAAAATAACATGAACAAAGCCAAAATTCATACCATTCTGTTAATGCAGATTTCTGTTTTCTTCCATAATGTGAAAACCTGTGAGTTACTGATAATTGATTCTTTTTCTGCTTGGCAAGGGAAGATTGCTAGAGAATTCTCAGTAGATTCTGAATTATTAATTTATTTATAGTGTCATATCAGCTATAAAGCTATTAATAAATGTGAGTTTCTAGAACTTCCCCATGGCAGTTTTAAAAACTTATACTCTTGAGATGTCAAAGTATAAAACCTTCAATAATGAAAAACCCCTGGAACTAGGACTAGAAGGGGCCTCCTGGGCCAATGATTCCTGGTTCCTGCTGTTTTGACACAGTATCATATTATCCTCCTCTTCTAATTCCTAGCCTACATTTATTCCTGTCCACTTTATTACTCCTGTGTTTTGTGCTAACATTGCCTTTTAGTTTAAAAAGTTCTTCTCCCTGCATGACTACCTTTTTGAGATGTTTACAAATATATAATTTTCTTCTCTCTGCCTTTGATTTCTTAGACTAAGCAAGCTAAATTCTTTTTGTCTCTCTCAGTCTGTCACTGCAGCTGTTACAGGCTGAGTACACATTCCTTAAACAGGAAGGATTATAAGAGTACATAAGTTCTTGATGAGGTCTTGCTGGAACCTGGTACATAGCACATGTAATTCCCAGTGCCTGCTCAAAGGTCTCCACATGGCTGTGTTACTTTTACACCTTGACTTCTTTCTGTGGTCATCCTACACATGAACAATTTTCTCTTTCTTAGCCTTTTCAAGTGATGAGCTCTTGTAGCTGAAATTTTTATGACTACTCCCCATATATATTAAATTCTACATTGCTGAATTTAGTCCCATTTACAGTAACCCTTTTAATATCACCCCCGATATCCTACTTCGGAGCAAAGGTACTTGATGAAAATATCAAACCTGTTCTGTATTTAAACTTACTCTGAAGGATTCTTCTGGTAAACTTTCCCCTGTTCAATCCTTCCTGCTTTTTCTTTTTTTTCATTTGCTCCATGCTCACCTTAAAATTCCTTTGTTTGTCATTGTTTTTGTTAATAATTTTCCTCATGTCACTGTCTGATACACTTTGCAGAGGTCCAAATGGATGGAATTGTTTGCATTTCTTTTGCTTATAAAACGAGAACTGAGTATATGAAAATTCTCCTCATATTAATTTTCATCTGATGAAAACTGTGTATCAAAATCTCACAAGAGTTGGTCTGGCTAATAAAAATTGTGTGAAGGAACTTGACAGAGCAGATTAAGGTTTCACTGTATCTTCCCTTTTTGCATTTTTTTTTACTAAGGTGGAGTACAAGAAGGATCTTGAAAACAACAAAGGCTACAGCATGAACTACTGTGATACTCCACAATTCAAGAATGTGAGCAAGGTCTCAAAATTCACCAGTGATGTAAGTTTTCAGCACCTCGTGTGTGGCTTGCTTAACCTGGAAGCTACTGGAATCACAAGTCATCTGTGTGTGTGTGTTTCAGAGAAGCGTGCACTGTAAATGTGATTATAACTGATTTTTATCCATGTCTGTACAGTACCTATCCTAGTGTTTCCTGATGAATAACTGGGACTCATTTTAAATAGGATTAAGAAAAGAACTTTTATGGTATATAGATGAGAGATTGCTTACAATGGACTGTTAATCTAGAGAAGTAGCTGTCAGTTATTACTGTTTTCTGTCATAATTATTATTTCTTTCACTGTGAGTGTCCATGTCCTGACTGGAAAGTTAGGCCAGAGAGAAACATAATTACTGTGTTAAAGTAATCACCGTTAATAATTATATAACTTGTATCTCATGATCATGAAATATGATTTTGTTTCATACTGCCTCCTACCATTTTCTGAAATCCCAGAAGAGCAAATCTTTTGCCATACAGTTTAGATGGTAGAGTGATTAATGTTTCTTGTCAAATTCCTCACTCTGGGCTTGGTGAAAGATGCACCAAAACAGCCAAATTTTGTTTATTTGTTAAGGTACAAATATTGCCTCCCTGGAACTTTTCCCTAGGATTTATTTCTGTTCAAATAATATGCAGCAATTGAATGCAGAGGTATCTTCTTTATGTGGCATCTGAGTGATATGAAGAACATGTAAATGACATCTTGTAAAACAGGAAATTCACAGAGGGGTTTTTTAAAATTTTTTAAAGTACCAAAGTTGTGGACTAATGAGTTTCTGTATTGACGCAACACTAGTAGACCACAGCTGAAATAATTTGTCTCCCTACTGTGAAATATGGAATAGTACAACTGAACATATTTTCTCAGAGTATTTTTGCCTTTTTTTTTTTTTTTTTGGTACAGCTTAAATACAAAGAAACCTACCAGAATGAAATGAAAGGTCGTTATGTAGGCGTTGGCATGGACAAGCGAATGCTACATGCCATGAAAGTTGGCACATTGGCAAGCAATGTAAGTCTCTTTTAATCACACCTGGATGGTTGGTGCCTGCTTGTCTTTCGTTTTTTCCAGAATTAAGTTGATAGAAAACTTTAGATCATATTTTACTGGGGATCTGAAGAACAGACATGTTGGGAAGAGGGGAGATTCTGGAAACCCTTTTGTACTGATTTATAGCTCACTGTGTGGAAGAAGTTAAAATAAGAAATTTCAGTGATCTGGCAACATACTGAGATCCTTCGGTTTTCTTTGACATCAATAGGATGCTGAAAGTTGTTTGTCACCACCCCCAGGGTCAGACCTTTGCTAAAAAAACAGTCTTTAATGAAGATTTCTGGATTCCAATTTAATTTACTGGGTTAGTCAAGAAGCTATTTCATTACATACCATTCCTTCAAGTACATTATTTACAAATCTGTAAGAAGCTCGAGAACTAAGCAGAAAGATAAAAGAGATGTGTCATAGGTGGAAGTTAAGTTAATGCTCCCACTGTTGGCATTGGATTAATTGAGGAGCTGAAAAAGAATCAATTAGTGGCTAAACTATGCAAATAATTTCATTTTCTTTGTCACTCATGACATTGAACTTACTTTGTTTCCTGCATTTAATATTAATATTATTGTTTCTCCTTTCCTCTTGACTGATTATTATTCAAACAAATGACAGCTGAAAAAAAAAGAATGATTTTTTTTTTGTTCTCCTTGTGTTTCAGATAGCCTATAAATCTGATTACAAACATGATGGTGTTGACTACAATTACCCAGCTACTCTCACTCCTTCATACCAGACAACAAGGAAGTTGGTCCCTTTGAAAGATGTAAATAATTTCATGTTTGGTTTGGGTTTTTTTCCTATGACTTGCACAGCTCATCGTCTCTCTGTAGGAGAGATTGTGATAAATTGTATGTGTCAAGCAATGATTTAATCATGGGAGCAAACAGCTAGTGATAACAAAGTTAAAGCAAAAGCTGCAGTGTCAAGGGGTCTCAGAGGAGGAGGAAGTGCTGCCATGTCCTATTGTTGGCTTCAGTTCAGCACAGATTGTACAGTGATGTGAAATGAGTGACTTCTGTCCTGTCCCTGCTCTGTGCTGCAAAACGTCTCACCATCCTGGACAGCTTTAGCAACAGCATCAAGCACTGAAAGGATGCTGAGACTGAAATAGCCATCTCATCCATTGTAAATTCCCTGAAGATACATGTTCCCTTTTGAAGGGGAACTAACTGGTCACATAAACGTCCATAAGCCTGCAGTCCATGCAAAAGAGATGCCCTCTGTGCTTGGGGTTGAGTTCCTGATCGAAGGGGGTGAGGAAATTCATGTACTGCTGTGGTTATATATGTTCTACAGATAAATGGAGGATGGCAGACTCCACAGCATAACATACTTTCACCTCTCACAAGCATTAAAAGCTTGATTGATCTCATCTATGACTGGGAACTTAACCTGGGCCTTAGTTAGGATCATAGTCACTAGGTATCATGTATAAAATCAACAGGAAGAGAGCAGCAGCTGTGCAAGGTGTTTCTGACTACCTAAGATGTACATAACCTGTTTCTTGCCATTGAAATTGCAGAAAAAAACAGAAGCAATATGCCTTAGAGAGGTCATTAACATTAAATTAGACTTATCTGGGCATAAATACCTCTTCCAAGAAAGAGGTGGTAGCATGAATAGCCAGAACTGAGAACTCTCATGTTTTTGAGGAAGTACTTGATATACTGCAGCTGTAAGGTGAACTATTGCCTCTTCAGTAGTAATTTCAGCTTTATCTTTGTGAAACCTTAAAAAAGTAAATTTCAAGGTTTGATTGCTTAGTGTCTGAGAGAGCTGCATTCTTAAAGAATTCAAAGAAAGTATGAATTCATGTCCAAAATGTACAAAACCTTTCAGCACTACCTGTGACTCTACGATTCATGTCAGCATCTGTGTTTGAAACATGGAAATCAATTGGCCACAGACACTCAGTTGCACTTGTCATGATCATCATCTAGTATTCTGAAATAGTCCCAGGACTCGTCTGCTCCCTGATAACCAGCTTTGTTACTCTGAACTCTTTTAGGAATACAATTCTCTCACACACTAAGCAATCACAAGTAGCAATAAATGCATAGTTTCAGTTAAAAAGAAATGATCCCTTTCTGTGGATTTAAAATTCTCTCTGTCTCTGAGGAAGCAAATGAACTGTTTTAAGTACCTTGATCACTTTGGACCTGTGAGATAATTCAGCCCTTTCTTCCTAGTTTTTGTCATTCTGGCAGAATGAGCAAGTTTATGTGAGGATACCTGAAATAAGAAGGTTCTCATTAAAATAGTTTCAGTAACTCAAAGTCTCTAGAAATGTACTCCACTTTAATGGAAAAAAAGTGCTCTTGAGAAATGAGTTCTACGCAATGGGATTTGCAATGTTTGCAAAGTGATGATTAACTACAGTGAATATTAATTAAGGCCTACAGAGAATAATAATTGTGTTCTGTAGTATAGCACTGAGTTCTTTGGCAGCAACAGGTTTGAAAGAAAGCTTTGCTATGATTTTTTAATCTTGCATAATTTTGGGCTTCTTTAGCTTATTATTATTACTACCATGTTAATTTGTTAGGAAAGTAGTGGGCTCCAATCCTGATGGCTGATGTTAAAATGACTTTTCTTTGGTACCATATGTTTTTCTTTTCTCATATCCACACAAAACTTTCACCACACACAAAAATTCTGTGATTAATTATTACAGTACAACTCAGTAAAGAAAAAGGGTAAGAAAGTCCATTTGCTCTGTGCAGTATTACACTGGACAGACCTCTTAATAGACAGTTATAGTATTCCTTGTCTGAGAAAGATAAAAATGGACTAAGTCATGGTTAAGAATGCCAGTCTTACAGCAGTGTTTTGGGGGACCAGCTAGTGCTGCATCTTTTTAAGAATTTGTGGGTTTGATGGGGAGGGGTTATAAGGAACTTCATTTTCAAGGTGGGATAAAAACTGTGATCTCAGACTAGGAAATTTTCAGAGCATTAGCTCAGATCTAACCCAAAAGATCCTGACATTTTTCCTCATCTCAGTCTATTACGGTTTAAGTAATGTTTTATCCAGAGTGTTATTTAACAAAACTTTGTCTATTCAATCTCTCATTTTCCAGTCTGACCATTTCTTCCTTTATTAAATCTTTTTTTATTTTATTTTATCTTAAATTAGGTAAATTACAGGCAAAGCATAGACAAGCTGAAGTACAGCTCTGTTGCCAACACTCCACAAATTGCTCAAGCCAAAATAAACGCGCAGCAGCTCAGTGATGTAAGTTCTGTCATCATTAGCCACCATCATTTGTTAGAATTATGAGATAATTTGATTTCAGACCATTTATAGTTCATCAGCAGACTTATAGCAAAAACAAGAGTACATACTGAATGAAATCATTTCCAACCATATAGCAAGCATACCAGTAGGTCTAATGCTTGTCTCCATTTTTAAGATTTGTGTTAGTGTGCTTTGTTAGGAATTTATCTCCTGTGTATTTATTAATGCATGGTTTTTAATAATATCTTTTGTACTTATAGATAATAAGTAGCTCTTCCATTTATAGAATAATGTTATGCTTCCTACTAATTAGGTTAGAAGTTATGAAGTTATGAAGTTATAATTGCCTTATTGCCCTCATATTTACATCAGCCATACTTATGAGAGTATCTAGAATGTGTGGCACTAATGGCCTTAAATTTAACAGCAATCAATCAGTCTAATGGTCGTATTTTTAGTGAGTTAAAAATAACTAAGATTCTTGTTGACCTTTTCAATATATGCAGTTGAACTACCGAGCTGAGTATGAGAAGACCAAAACAAACTACACTCTGCCTCAGGATGTACCTCAGCTAGTGAAAGCAAAAGCCAACGCTGAGTTATACAGTGAGGTAGGTCAAGCCACTTGGAAATGTTGGCATTCATGATGCTGTTAACAGATAGAAATGAATATAAATATAGACATGATGATACTGTTTCTGAAAGCATTTAGCATTTATCATCCATCTTTATACTAAACAACATGAAATATGGTACCCAGAATAGATAGGAATCCAATCTCAAGGACAGTGAAACCACTAGACTTTTTTTTTTCAAGACATTTCCAGATGATTTGAATTTCTTTAGTAAATCAATATTCAAAAAATTAACTGCTTCTGAGGTGATGTTTGCATGAAGAACATTTTCACAGTTCTAATAACTCAAAGCCCACTGAAATCAGTGAGAAGAAACAATGACTTCAGCAAACTTGAATCAAGCCCACTGTTGCTACCATTCATAATTCATGACAATATATAGTGATTCACTGAGAGACTTGAGTGCTAAAATCAAGTGCTTGCAGGAAAAATTGATCTTCTATTTTATTTTTAAAGCATTTTTCAAGCCTCCATTTTTGTAGATAGTTCTGGAGGGCAAAAAACCCAATAAGATAAATAAGTGGAAAATGAGAAAAAAATCTCCAAACATTCCTGGTGTGACTTATTTTTTAGCCAGTTTCATAATTTTTCATGGTTGTGAGTTCGCCTTACTGGAAGATTTTCATATCTTGTGTTCTTCCCCTAAGTTTTATTTGCAGTGGTGCAAATAAAAAGTTGCAGTGGTGGAGAGTTGTGGAGCATCACCCTTTGTGGCTGTGATATGTTGGGATGCATGCTCATTGTTAGAAACTGGTAAAATATAAACATACAAGAAGCCAAATCCAGAAACTGGGGCTTCCTGGAGACTTCACTGGGTGCATGCATACTATGCATGAAGGCATACTTGATCCTGCTCTACTGGAATTTCAAGTGCAATCTTGAAAAAGAGATTAAAAAATATTCCTTTAACTTCCACTGACTTTCAGAAGTTAAGCACGTGATTGTCATGCATTTTATCTACATTTGTGGTTTGTGTGGCTCATGAGTGTGATTTCGAAGAAAATCTGATCATAAGGGCTGCTCCACTGAGCTGTGCTTCACATTGTGGGGTGGTCTCAGAGCACACAAGCTGAATGCAGCCAAACTGAAAGATGCTCTCCAGCAGCTCATATAAAGAACTGATGCTACAAATATACATTCAGTGCATGGGACCTGACTAGTTCTAGTTTGGGGAGTGGGAATGAAAATTCCTGAAATGGGCAGTGCGACATTTGATTCTTAGCACCAACTGCTCTGTCCTATAGATCAGCTCCTGTAGGTCTACACTACTTGCATAAGAAGACAAAACCAGAGGCACTTTTGAAAAACCTTCTCTCCCCTGTGTCTGTTTGAAAATGAGAACTGTTGGTGCATGTTCTGGAATTTAAAGTGCCTGTAAACTCCAAGAAAAAAAAATTCTCGACTCAATCCTGGACAATTAATTAGCTCAAAATGATAATGAACTGTGACTTAAGAATATTCCAGTTTGTGGACTGAGCATTTTTAAACTTCCATTTTGCTCTTAATAATTTTCATGTTTCTTTGAAGATCTTGTGTGTTTATGTGTTAGTGACATATTGCTGTCTTTCCTTTCTCAGGTTAAGTACAAAGAAGGCTGGGAGAAGAGTAAGGGCCGGGGCTTTGAAATGAAACTTGATTCTCTGCCTTTACTTGCTGCCAAAGCTTCAAGGGATCTTGCCAGTGATGTATGTTATATTTAGTTACCTAGGAATTATTCTTTATATAAGTCTCTATAGCCCAGGGAAATAAAGCTTAGCTGGCTTCATCTGGATTTTTAAGTCCTACGTTTGGTTGTCCGTCTTTCTCACTGGCTAATGAACAGTTGGAAACTTTCTCAGATTCTGCTATCAAATTTCACTCTCTGAAAATTACTTTCTATTAAATCAAGTGTACAGAGCAAAGCAAAATTTGCACAATAGCCCCATAGTAAAATTCAGTGTTTTGAATTGTTTATAGCCTCAAAATTGCTGTTATCATTCACTGCAAAGGGAATGCATATTTCTTTAATCTGCTTCTTTAACATAAACAGATGTATGTAAAAAACTTTCCAAACAAAATCTTTCTAAACAACTTATATCATGGTTCTTACCCTTTGGAGAGGCAGAAAAGGCAGAAACTTTTTTCTGCAGCTGGAAAGTGTTCAGCAGTGATGGAGATTATGAAATCTCACCTCATTAAGAAAATCAAATCTTGAATTCCTTGCTTGAATTGATCTCTTATCTTTGCCTTTAAGAATCAGATAATTTAGCTAATCAGAAGACTTTAAGTTTTTAAGCATATCCTCCTCAGAGGACTGAGCCTTAAAGAATGAGGTTAAACACCTCTTAAATGAGACCAGCTTTGTACCTCTGGAATTTCTGAGAAAATCTAGGAAATCTGAAGTGTCAAAGTGAGAATCAGATTAAGCCCTTCTAAATTTTTACCATCCAAATCATTATTGAAAAACATATTGCTTATCTCTCGAGTAATAGGAAATGTCCTTTGACTTGAATTATTTTTTTCACAGGTTAAATATAAAGAAGAATATGAAAAAACAAAAGGAAAAGCAATTGGAACCAAAGATTCAAGGCTTTTGCACTCTCTGCAGGTGGCCAAGATGTTTAGTGAGGTAAATTATTCCTCTTACTCCAAAGATGTTTTTCATAATTATGAATCTTTCAGCAGCAATATGCAGTCTGCCACTGTTACTGCTTTCACTGTAAGAAATTGTTGGAAGTATTTAACAAAATTGGTTTCCTTCCCCCCTCTGTTAATCTGCAGTGATTGCACAGTATATTTGTTCTCATAGGACATTTTGGGTTATGGTGTCCTTATTTTGGGGCAGGAAAATAATACCCCATTAAAACATCAATATTAAAAGAAATCATATTAAACCCACAATATTAACATTTCTACATAGAACTTTCAAGTCAAGAAAGGTATGTTTAAAAGTAGGCTGTAATGTGATAGAGAAAATTCATGCTGGCATCTGATTTGCCCCTTATAGGAGCTGATTTCTACATGTGTTTGGGTTTTTTTTCCTTAATTTGCGCAAGGACCCAAACAAGAGTGGTGATTTAAGACAGCTTTGCAATTTACTGATACAAACAACTTATTTTCATTCCTTCTATTTCTAGATTGCCTACAAAAAAGATTTTGAGGCGAGTAAGGCCCATTTCCATCTGCCTATGGATATGATAAACCTGAGACATGCTAAGAAGGCTCAGGCACTTGCTAGTGACTTAGATTACAGAAAGAGACTCCATGAGTACACAGTGCTTCCAGAGGATGTGAAGACCAAATGGGCAAAGAAGGCTTATGATCTCCAGAGTGATGTAAGATGATGTACACTCAGCTTAAATGTTACAAGCAGTAAGAGGGCTTATAGAATTTTTCCATTTCGTGTTAGTTCTCATTGTGCCAATAAATGTAATTTTCCCCTACAGCTTCAATATAGGGCAGATCTGATGTGGATGAAAGGAGCTGGGTGTATCACAGAAGGAAGTCTTAACATACAACAAGCCAAAAAGGCAGGAGACTTGGTCAGTGAGGTAAGCAAAATGCTCAGGATTCTGCCTGTTCTAAGGTTTATGCACATTCATACCACTACAATACACGGAATAGGTAAGGAATTCCTAATAAGGAATATCTGATAGATGATAAAACTGATGAACATCATTTAGTTATTCTATCGTTTAGGAGTTCTTCGGTTAAAGATTAAAATTATGTTTTTCCATTACATGATTATTGTATCAATTTGTGAGGCAGAAGTCCCCATAGCTGTGCTTCCACCTCTTTTCACTCACCCACGCATGGAGCAGAACAGCATTGAATTTCCTATGGCACATGCTACATGAAGAGCACAGAGGTTTTAAGGAGTAATATTGAAAAATTAGATATTTGTTAGCCGTGCTTGAAAATTTCCTTACTCTTTAGCAAGTAAGGGCTGTGACTTCAGTGGCAGCTTCAGCTTTTGCTGATTTTCGTTACATTCTCTTGATTAATTCATGGTTTTGCACTGCCATTAACCTTATGGAAGTATACTTCCTCAGCTGCTTAGCTATTGAGTTGTCTCGCTAGTGCCAGGAAAAATAGAGGACAGAGAGAAGAATAAATTAGGGGAAGTTTGACAAGAAGGATGAAATACCTCTTAGTTCTGGAAGAAGAAACAGAAGCCAGTTAGTTACTGGGGATCACATTCTGATACCTTGGGTCTCTGACATCCTCTCACTACTTCTGCAAGGGGAAAAAAACAAACTTAGAAACAAAAGAAGAGTGGTTACTCTCAGATCTGGTGCCTTGCTAGGGACAGACTGACATCTGCTGCTGGGGGGTGCAGTAGTAATAATCACTTCCACAAATATTAATCCATAATGATCTGCCTTTACATTCCAGTGCCGTGTAAGGCCAAGAGATGGCTGACAGTCACTTAAACTGGAGACTGATGGATATTATTTGAGAGATCTCTACTGCCATACAAAGCCTGGCATTTTGTCATTTCTTTGCAGAATGTCACTACATTGTGTTCCATGCAATGTGACAAAACATGCTGGTTTTAATCTGCCTCCCTCCCTTCCAGGTTCCTAAAATAAAGCTATGAGCACCTCTTTGAGGTGATGCATGCTTTTTTAACTTCTGTTTTGTGTTCCCCTAGCAGAGACACAGTGTAAACTGATCTGTTCACCCATCAGTTCAAACAGAAGAATTTCTCTCCTGAAATGCTGAATAATGAAAAAAAAATGCATTTAAACCCTTTCTAGATGAAATGCCCCACTTCATGGTTAGAATAAGAATTTGACTAAACTATACAAAAAGTGTTTGCTTGGTCTCCCCTATCATGCCGTGATCTTGAAATATAGTGCTGCATTTCCTTGTACTATGACAAAGATAGAAAGAGATGCTTATCTCACTCTCACGAGTGATGCAGAATGCTGAGGCAAAGACATTGATTACAAACAGGTTTGATCTAAAGCCTGATGAAGGCTGTTGAAGTTTTCTGTTCCCTTTGGTATGTTTCAGATGTAAAACAAAAATTAAAAAGGAATAAAAGTAAGGTTAGTCTCACTTACCAAACTAAAACTCTTAGTCTCTACACACATTTGTCCATTCAAACAGATTTTATATAAGTGCTGGTACCAGAAGAAGAATATAGGAAAATGTTTTTTCCCATAGCCAAGACTTGAGCCTTAAGGAGGCCTCTCATAGCTGTTGGCCACAGAAAGGCTTGACTGCAGTGTCTATGCTGAGCTCTGCTTTGAAAAGAACTGTGACATGATGGGGAAGATTTTGAATTCAAATTACTTTCAGGACTCTGAAATTGCTTGCTCTAATTTAATTTTTTTCTTAATAATTTAAAAATATCTCAGTAGCATATGTTCAGTGATTTGAACCACACATGAACATGCTTGGAAAGCCTCATGGAAGAAAATGAGATACTAATACAGACTATGTGGCTTATGAGCTCTCTTGGGTCCTGACTTAGTCATACCCAGTTTGTGAACCCCAGTTATTGGCTGGTGTGCAACCTAGGTCTTACAAGATATGTAGATAGTACATCTGGCACCGAAGAGTATCCATGCTTGGAGTGTCAGCAACAATGCATTTGGCATGCTCTTGTACTACCCTTCTCACCTCAAAATGCCAGCACTGGGTAGTATTTGGCAGCTTATTTTGTTGACACCTGTTCTGAATTTACAGGGTACTTTTGGCTCTATCAGTCATGTACTTTTTGAAAGTGCTACATTCTGGGGGGAGGGCAAGTAGTGTAGAAAATTGTATGTAACTTGCTTTAATTTGCTGCAGAAAAAGTACAGGCAGAAGGCTGATGCTCTGAAGTTCACCAGTGTGGCTGACAGTTCTCAGATCAAGCATGCCAAGAAAAGCCAGGAACTTCAAAGTGATGTGAGTCTTTAACTGAATTTGTCTCTTTGCAAGTAGTTTACTCATAATGTGGCCATTCCTGATATAGGTACACACCGAAGTGATCACGGAAGAGAACCCAGTCACGAAGCCTTTCAACGTATAAAATTTCTTCAGATTTATTTCTAATATTTATTAATAATATTAATATTTATTGTTTATATTTAATACTCTCATGGAGTTCTTTGAACTAGAGCAACAATGACAAAAACCAAACACCAATCGGAATGGAAACAGAGGCTTCTCATAAATGATGTTACAGACCAGAAAAGGAGGGGATATCTCTACAGACAGTCTTGGTGACAAACTTGTGGGTGGTGTAGACTGGATTCAAGTATGGCTGAAATGTATTCTTGACAGGATACCTGAGTATTCCAGAGTCATTAATGTCATCTGCACAAAAATTGTTTATCCATGGGGTAATAAAGCAAGGAAGGAAGATGGAGGGAAAACACAGTATTCCCAGCTGACAGTAGACATTAGCACAGGAACTGATATACATCCATCCCAGGTTCTGTGTTTCCCTCCACTGAGGGCCCTGTCAGACTACTTAAAGTTGTATCAGCCCTGTTAGACCACTCATTCTTCAGCTGTTATTATTTTCCTTTTCTGACTCCTCTGTGTCAATAAAAACCTGGCACTTTCTTGAATGAATGTTGTGTCAAACATGACACCAGACTGAATAAGAAGAGAGCACTGGTTTCCTGACTCCTGTTACTTATCTCTTGTGTACCGGACATGCTACCTTTCTGCACGTGTTTTGAAGTCAGAACAGTAACCATGGATTTAGAGGTTTATAGTAGGGACATTTTTTTTTTTCTTTTCTGTGAGATGTAAGAAATGTAATACTCTGTGAAACGGGACATCTTTTCATAGTTTTTCAACAGCTCCTCCAACAGCTTTGTGGGCTAAAACAGAGCAATTCATTTCTCTGTTGTCGTAGCCCTGGGAGGTGATTGGAGATGGAGATGATTGCTACTTGGATCATAAAAGGTCCTTGATATTTTCATTCAAAGTTGGAACATTAGTCCTCACTGGAGTATTATGTTAGCGATTACATTTAGGTCACAAATGTTCTCTGCAGATTCAATTACTTAGTATTCTTCATTTCATGCCTAAAATTCTCTGTTTCTGTGTCCTATTAAAGACTTTCATTGTACTTAAAAAGTAGCTGCAGTTTAACATTGGATGAAATATGCTCTTGCATACATTTCATACAGAGTATAAATTACTGCCAGCTTTATAGCCAGCTAAGTTATGTATCTTCTTCCAGTTTCCCTGAAATTTAACCATGAGTAGTTTGGTCAACCTGACTCTTTAGGTCAGCTTTTAAATTAATATTTTACAAAAAAAAAATTCAAGATGTTAAAGAATAACCAAATAAATTAACCCTAAAAAATCCCTGAATATTTGGGGTGTTTTAATCAGTATTCCTTCAACATTAAATGTGGGCTGCTGCTTGCTGACCATGCTTTGCTTTCTGTGGACAGGTTGCCTACAGGTCGGGAAAAGAGCAGTTTCTTCATCAGTACACCATCAGCAAAGATGACCCTGTCTTCATACTGGCCAAAGCAAATGCTGCCAATATCAGTGAGGTACTGTGTAAGAGAGATTTGGATTCCTTCACTCCTGTGAATAGTTACAGCTGCTGTTGAAATATTTGTTCTGTAGGTAAAAGTTAGGTTCTTTCTCTGAGAAGGTCCATGTGTTTTAGATGTAAAAACTTTATATCTAAATTTAATTACTTGCTCTTAGTAAATACCAGTCACATCTGCTGTTCTGAAGACTTGCCACTTTTAGAGTTTGAAGCCGTGTATTTTTCACATGCTTCCAGAGAAGTGGCACATTGACAGTTTCACTGGAACCAGTGAGATAATGAGGTTACAGTAACCATAATATCCACAGTTACAGTATGTAAGTGGAGACACCAGGATCTGATCCCTAGTCATATGGTTGGTGGGCATGGAATGTACAAGGGACTCATGCTACTTGAGAGCTTTCACTGTGAATATGGAACAAATAGAATATCTTTATAGTGATAAAGAGACTGTGTTATTGTCATCCTTTAGAAACTCTACAAAAGTAGCTGGGAGAAGCAGAAGGAAAAAGGGTTTGTGCTTCGTCTGGATGCTTTGTCATTCTTGACAGCAAAGGCAAAGAGGGATCTGGCAAGTGATGTGAGTATGGAGTCCATCATCCTTCTTTATTCTTAGGACAGCTGACAGTCCTGGTTGCTGCTAGTGTTGGGGATCTGTCACATATGTCTCAGTGCCCTGAGCCACCCTCACTCGATTCACGCTAAGGAGCAATGGAGGAGTTGTCTGGGTGATTGGCATTCCATAATTAGTCAGAAGGCTTGCTCTGAGCAATTCAGAGCTTTTCCCCACATGCTGACTATGTTTTCCTATTCTCATTTTGACCAGAGGGTGAATTTTAGAACTCAAAATGAAGCAGAAATCTCCTGTGAAACATCATAACTTAATACGTCTATGCCTGGCCAGAAAATTCCTGCAAGAGCCTTCTGACCTCAGAGCTTGAAGAATGTTGTTTTTCCTAAAGAGAACCAAAAAGAAAAGATTTCTTACAGCTTTTTGTGAACATATTATTATTGAGAAAGCATTTATTCTTTATAAACACTAATTTCTAAGGTATTCCAGTTCTCCTTTGCAAATGATCTTCTTACTTTATTGAGGACCCAGCATGTCATAACGGTGACAGACTATTGTTTTACACTGGTAGAGCTGTCAGTTTGGCAGCTTAGATAATTTACTCTCAGTCTCTATTTTTCTTCACAGATTAAATACAAGGAAGGGTATGAGAAGATGAAGGGTAAGCTCATTGGAGTAAAAGCTGTGGAGGAAGATTCGAAGATGGCTCATTCCCTGCAAATGTCAAAGTTGCAGAGTGATCTGGAGTACAAGAAGGCCTTTGAGGACACAAAGAATAAGTTCCAGGTTTCCATGGATATGGTTAACCTTGTCCATGCCAAAAAGGCTCAGAATTTGGCCACAGACAGAGGATACAAGACATCTCTCCATCACTACACAGTCCTGCCTACTGACAGGAAAGTGGCGTGGGCAAAGTGGGCCTATGGATTGCAAAGTGATGTAAGTCCAGAGCTTGATGTCTTTCAATACCCTTTCATTCAGCCCATTCTCAGACCCAGTTAGGGCTGAATTTCTTCAGAAATTTATGGTTGTAATACCATGACATGTTCATGCACCTAATTTTTCAGCTATTGAACAGTTAATATTAAAACAGTAAACATTAACCACTTATTTTCTCAAGAGATCGTCTTTGAGAAGAGTTACGATTCTGTTTATGAACATGGCTTCTTCAATACCTACTTCAAATGTTAATAACACACTAGGATTTTTATGTGATGTACATTTATTTTTTTCCTAATGTGCAGGGCAGTTAAATAATGTATAGTGATAAAATTGGTGATAAAATTCCATATAGAGACAATATGTTCAGCTGTAACCATCAGATGAACTGTGTGATACTGTAAACAGTTACTATGTTAGATTTTCCATTCTGAGGTTTTAAGTCAGAACTTTTCAAGACTGAGATAGAAATGTGTACAGGTCTTGTTGAGATATGGCTGCTAAAACCCTTTTGACACCTTTGAGAAACCTGACTTATAGTCAAGCTTTTGAAGTTCAGTACTGTTGGTAGGAGAGATTTTGTGAGGAAAGTGAGAAGTACTCCTGTACTCTTCCTCCTTAAAGACACACGGAAAACCAAACCAAACAAAACGCTTTCCCTCCAGTAAAACAAAGTGGTAGGGTTTGGGAAATGCTAAGGATCATTTTCTTGTAATTGCAAATCTTGAATTATCTTTTAAGCAATGCTCTCTTTACCATAAAACTGAAGTTAGAGTAAAAATTGCAAGCAACAGTAAGGTGTAGACTACTTCTAAAAATTACCTTGCAAGTGTTGGTGAGTCCTGATACTTTTATTTCATTCTGTATTTTTTTTGCTTTCCTTACAACAATAGTGAACAAAACCAAACCAGGCACTAATTTGACTTGGTTGTTGTTCCTGAGATGTCTGAATCTTTTAATGGCATTTTAAGTGTATGAGCATCAACAATAGGATTTTTTTTTCTTTGTCAGAACCGATACAGAGCAGATTTGAACTGGATGAAAGGAGCAGGATGGATAGCCACTGGGTCATTAAATGTGGAACAGGCTAAGAAGGCAGGAGAACTCATTAGTGAGGTGAGATTTCATGACAGCATGTATCAGAATTTGCTGCATAATGCCTGCAAAATGTCTGTATAAAATTAAAATAATTTCCACTCAAAGGGGAAAGAAAAAGGCGTACCACATGAAAGGCCTCAAAACCAGGGATAGGACTGGTAATTAGAGGGAAACTAGATACCAAACACATAGCAGTAGGAGTCCATATAGCCTTTGCAAAAACAACGTAGGTGACAAATGATATTATGAATAATAATGGCAATCAAACAGTGCTCAATTGCTACCCACTAGCCTACCTTTTTAATGAAGCAAAACAGGAGAGATGATGAAAAGATGGAGTCATTGGACCCAGAACCTTCTTTTGTAAGAGATACATGATCCTTCTTGCTCCTTTTCCATATATATTCATGTCAGCTATTGAAATTCATATAGATATCTCTGTCTGTAGCAACCTATCAGCCCAAGTAGTTTTCATTCTTATTTCTCCCTATAACCTATAACTTACAGGAGAAGGCAAAGTCTAGAATCCTTTGTGCCCATCCCATGAGGTCTTCAAGTGAAGTTTTGGTGGAAATGGTTAAAATATTCTGTTATTTCGCAGGGAGTCCTACTGGCCAAATCTGTTGCCATAGGAGACTGAATCCTGTGATTTTTAGATACCCATGATGCAGGAATCATCTGTCCATTCACTCAGTGAGAAGAACAGCATAACCATGGGTGCCCTGTCTCAGAAAAATAGTCATTCTTTCACAACTGACTGATTGCTAACACTACTTTTCCCCCATGTAATCATCTATAATGAAGAAGGATGATTTTTTTACACAAAATAAACGAGATCCTCAGGTAGTGTAAAGCAAGGCAGCTTCATTAAAGCTAGTACAGTAAGGCTGGCTGGAATAGTAACAGTGAATCTGGATATGTATTCCATTTTGATGTTATAGTAGTGAAAACTGCTGAGTAGAAATTTCACCTGCTGAGTTGTTCATCTTGACCTTTTTGTGAGTGCTACACAATGTTGGGTTGCTATGAGCCATGTCCTTTCTTACATACACACTTCTAAAACTGCTAGAAGGCAATTGCCAGAATACAATTTCTAGGAATTTTATGTAGAGATGTTCTGGTCAACTCTGCTTTGTCTCTAAATCTAATCAAGACAAAGCATAAACCACTTTTGTCCCCAGTTATACTTACTGCTCCTTTTAAAGGGATTTCTTTCTGAAACCAAAACATTGCTTATAAGCTTATAATACCTTAAAAGTGTTTATGTGTTTTACATTAGTATTTTGAGTCACCAAAGGGTCAAGATGTTGCCTCAAATAAACTTCTGTAGATGACAGCTCAGTTTAAAGGAAAATGACATGCCATGAGTTCATCACAGGCATTTGGAATATTTAGTATGTGCTATTTGGAGAAGTTATAAGAGTATTGATGTGTTTAAGGAAACTCCTGCAGTAAGGGAAACTGTTAGTGACCTGGTCATGTGAAAAAAATGTCATTTTGCCATCGAACAGCCTTAATCTTAATTATGTATATAAAAAAAGATGTCTTAGAAGCTACTATGTGTCCTTTACAGCAAGCAAAATTAATATCATTATCTAGAAGATATGCCATAACAATAAGGTACAGTGCCAATGGCTGCACAGATTTGATGTAGGTCTTAGAAGGAAACCTGAATCACCAAACAGTAAGTTAAATAATTGACATTATTAACACACTTCAACTGTACATAATTTCTTGCTTAAAGAAGGTATGGATGAAAAATATAATCAGTCATACTCTATTTGAACTAACCTAATAAGATTTTAAAATCCTAGGTTCTGGAGTATTTGAGTAGGCAGAATCTGATTTTGAAATGTTTTCCTTATATTTAGAGAGAAATACTTCAATATTAATTGGCAAAAGGTTATTGTTAAATTGAAACAAATATTAATCTGAAAGTACCTAGGACATAAAGATGAGGAAAGAGGAATAATAATTATGTTCACAAATTCACTCTAATCTCCAGCAACCTATGATTTTTCTCTTTCAAATAGCATGAAAGAGCAGCACAAAATTCACAGCTTTGATCTTTTTCTGCTCAACAGAAGAAGTACCGTCAGCATCCATATGCTTTGAAGTTTACCAGTATTAAAGACACTCCTGAGATGATCCAGGCTAGAATTAGTTATAACCAGGCTGTGGATGTAAGTTATAATGTATATACATTATGATTATAAGAGTGGTATCCTCTTTGAACGACCTGATTGAAGCACTGGCTTTCTCTCTCTTTCTTTCTCTGAGATTATCCTTGGGAACCATGAAACTTTTGTGTTCTGGTGTGGTGCATCCCACAAAGAGCATGTTTCTAACTTGGAATGGGAAGTCATCCCACTGAAGTGAATGGGATTTTCAAATAGAGATAGCTTTCTGTCCAATTCTTTTTCAGAAGCAAAACTTAGGAGTAAGACTGACCTTTGACCTTCAGAGACTTCTGGCCTTTTGAGATTCATTGAGGAAGAACACATTTGGGGTTTCTTCCCCTTTTCAAACAAATCTTTCAAATTTTAGTTTCTGCATATTCTTCACAAACAAAATGTAAGGCAGCATGACAAGGAAGAAAAAATAAATTATTTCAAGCTGTCATCCTGCTGAGAGAGAAATCCAGGAGGGGAAACCTTAAAGAAAGAATTGAGGCTGTTTGGTGTTTAAACATGTTTATTTTTAATAGAAGAGCGATTTAAAAATATTGTAGACTTAACTGGGATAATGCAGAAGTGAATAATAAGCAAAAGTCACTCAAAAAAGACAAGTTTCAAACATGAGAGGATGTTTTATTGTGAAAATAGATATTTTTAAAGTGAAGGAGAAGATGAAAGACTTTGTGTAAAACATATGCTATTGTAATACTTATAGTGTCTGTGCCTTTGGTTTAATTAATAAGATCCAAAAGGCTTACATCTCAGACAGGATAAATATAAGTCATTTTGTTCCACTGAGCCTCAGTCAAAATCAGTCTGGTGCTCTACTTCTTCACATGTCTAGTTCTTATTAGTTTTCCTCTTAAGGAGCTGCAATACAAGTGGGCCCAGTTGTAAGAAAGTGGCAGCAGGGTGAAATGCTTCATTCTAATCTAGAGAGTCTCGAACTCTCCTGCAGAAATAATAGCTTGGGAAAGGCAAGTCAGGTGGTCGAGACAGAGGTCATATCTAAGGCCAAAAAAATGGTGTCTGTCTGTACTCATCTGAAAGTTATGGTGTCAATGTAAGAAGAAACTAAGCTAGTTTCTTCTTACATTAATATGAATTACATTTAATTAAAATTAATATGAAAGATGAGAACTCTGCATAGTCATTGCAGGCAATGATCCAGTTAATTGCACAGAACTCACCTGTCTGCAGACATCTGAAAGTTAGATAGTCCTGGGCCAGCCCTATATTGTTCCTTCAAAGGTTGATACAAATAGCCTTAGAGGTCTGAGACATACAGCTGTTTTATGATGGGATCAGTCACCTTTTGATGTTTTTTAAATCTCTTGCCATTGCCTATTGAACATCCCCTTGCAACTAGCTTTGGAATAAATTTGGAGTAATTACACAGATAATTACCATCACATTTATCTGCTAAAAAAAAACATCTTTGGAGAGATGTGTTTGGGGAACTTCAACTCTCCAAATTTCTGTGGAATTTCAGAGCATTGGTGGGCCTCTCGTGGCTGCACATCCTCAATAACTGCTGTTTATTCTTCTTCTCCCTACTCACATATGTTGGAAGTCTTATCAAATTAATATTCAAATATCTGAATTTTCATATACCTTGACTTACATGCTCAAAACTAGAAGGAGTTCCTCTCTAGCATACTCTAGCTGATAGGTGTATCAGACTCCCAAAGCTTTTTGAGTACATTTTGACTGATACAACTGCCTGTATTTATTAATGCTACTGTCACTTTTCTGTAGTGTTTGCTTTTCATTAACCTATCTGTTAATGTTTTAGTGTAAGTAATGATTGAATGTGTAGTTAGTATTTGCTACTGAAATTCATCTCTATTTGCAGAGGCTGTACAAGGAGCATGCAGAGAGTATAAAGCATCAGTATACACCAACGACAGATCTTCCTGAAATCCTTCAGGCCAAATTAAATGCTATGAATATCAGTGAGGTATAAATCTAAGTTTTAATATTTTAAAGGAAGGTTGATAGTGCTTTGCTGTTTGTCCTACATAGGAAATCATAGTAAATTTCTTTCCTATCCCTCCTATTTGATCATTCTATGGTCTAAATATTTCTGAAGTAATATGAGAAATCAAATTTCTTATCAAACTTCTCCTACATTAGAAAGATTAAGAATGAACAAACAAATATATTTTCATAATGGACATTTGTCATGTGATAATTCCTGTTGTGCACTGATAGTTTTGTTTACTTCAAGCCTTTGGTTTAGAATAGAATGAAACTAATGTAGTAACATTTCTAGGATCTCAATAATGCTGCACTGTCAACCCTCTGAACAGCAACTCTGCTTTATTCCTGTTCCATACTTCCTAGATTCGTTACAAGGAGTCCTGGGGAAAGATGAAAGATGGTGGTTATCAACTGAAACTAGATGCCATCCCCTTCCAGGCAGCAAAGGCTTCGGGTGAAATCATAAGCGATGTATGTGAACTTATTGCTGATGTTGTCCAGTAGGATATGTCAGTCACTCCAGACTGTATCTGCTCTGTTGAGTGACTCTTGATGGAAGCAGCATGTCCAGCCAACTCTACATCTGGGAGACATCTGGCCTTGGACTAGTTAGTTGTGCTTTCGGAGGCGCAGCCATAATGAAGTGTTATTGGTAACTAAGCAAAGGAAGGTTTGTGAAAGCAAACATCCATGAGCAAAGCTGACCAGTTTACCTGCTGTAGTGACTGGGCAGTCACAGGGATTGTTCAGAAGCTGTCAGGTGAAGTCTTCTAAGCATCTGCTAAAGGTTGATTCAGATTTGTTATTGCAATGAGTATCATCAGAATTTATTGTCCATAGTGCTTTTTTATTCAGGTTTCAACAATCAGACTAATGCTTCTCTTCACTCCTATCCACATTTGTATTCTTATTTCCTTTTTAGCACAAGTATAAAGAGGCATTTCAGAAAATGAAAGGACAGATGGCTGGGTCATGTGGCCTGGATGGTGATATTCATATTGCTCATTCAGTCCATGCAACATCTCTGCAGAGTGATGTAAGTAGGAGAAATGAGGTGGGGGCATTTTTTTGATTGATTTCCTAACTATAAGCAGTTCCTCATGGAAGATGCATTTAGCTGTGGACTAGCTATTTATTTAAAACTTAGGGCTTTCTCTTCCACTTTCCAGATATTTTAATATAATCATGATATTCTTGCCATTCTTTTATGTCATTTGGAGTAACAATAATTTGACAATAAAAAAAGGCTGTGTTCTTGCACTACCCCCTGCTGCATGCCACTGTTTCCTAGCACAGAATATTTTACTCTGTAAAACTACCACTCAGAGGTAGGTCTATTTGGGAATTAGCAGTGGTCTTTGTACAGAAGTAAATTAAATTTGGTAGAGATACAAAGTTTTTCAGTGTTTATTTTCAATTTACTGTTTTCCGGAAAGACCAAAGGATGAATGAATTTATGAAATATCAAATTGGACTTTTTTGGTTGGGGAATGGTTTCTACTTGGTCTTGAGATACACTAAGAGTCACATAATTTGTTCATTGTCTATAAGAATTGCAACTGTTCAGTGCATTTTGAACACTGTGGCTTGATCCAGAAGGATATATGGGAGTGTGTTCATGGTTTTCAGGAGTGTTGGTCTTGTACTGGCAGTCTTTTTTGTGTGATGGTATGCTTAGACACACAGGTAACAGTAAGTGTCTGAAAAATTTATCCATCAGGTTACTTTAAGTCAGTTTGATGATCATCAATAACTCTGTATGTTCATTATTCCAATGAACAGTTTGAACATCTTGAATTTGCATAATCTAATAGGGAAATGTCATGTGAAAAAAGTTCTTTGAAGATTTCTATGCCTTTCTTTTCCTGGACAGAGACAATAAGTGAAAAAAAAACCCCACCACTAAAAATTACATTTAAAACTGTGAAATGAAACTGGCCAAATCAACAAATATTTTGAGTGAGGATTTGTACTAATTCTAATATAAATAAGGCTGTTTGTATGTTATCTTCAGGTAGTACCTTCCTCTTTTTGTTGTGCTTTCTAGAAATGAATTAAGATTTCATTTACCAGTTTGGTTAATTCTATAGATTTGATGTATCCAGTTTTAACAAAAAAAGAAAAAAAATCTCAGCTTAATTGAACATAATGTAGATGGCTACTTTTTTGATGAAGAATAGGCTGCCACATATTCTAATTATAACTGTTGATCTTTCACAGTATAGTTAAACACGTTAGGGAACTTACTTTTAAAAAGAATAATTTATACTTGAAAATGGAGGAAATATGGAGAATATCTCTTCTGATCAAAACCTGAATTCTCTTTATCATGCTGGGATATTTATGTAGTCTGTTTTTAATTTAATAGGTGAAATATAAGCAAGGTTTTGAGGATACGAAGTCTCACTTCCACCTGCCACTGGATATGATAAACTTGGTACATGCCAAGAAGGCCCAGTCTTTGGTCAGTGAACAAGAATACAGGCAGCTGCTACACCAGTACACCTCTTTGACTGATGATGTGAGGCTGAGGTGTGCCAAGAATGCCTACAAACTACAGAGTGAGGTAATTGCAAAAAGTGATATTTCCCGCTTGGTTCTGATGCAAGATAGTTCTATTGCAAATCATAACAGCTGACAACATGTGTTTGAGCAGCAGCTGAGAGATAAACAATGGCTGTTCCCCCTTGATTACATGTAGGAACGAGACATTTGCCTTATTGGGCAGTTGTACAACATGTGTGATCACACTATACTGAGAGATAAAGTGTAGTAGTCTTTGATGATTCGTAGAAGAGTGTTTGCAAGTGAGAGTGATTGCACTGTTGGCGAAATACTCTTTTTAAGGTCTTGTTAACAATGCAAACTGTTTACCAACTGGTATTTTACAACTTGGTTTTCATCTGGGTGAAATTCATGTGTGCTTCCACAAGAAAGATGCCTGTTGTTAAAAATATGATTTGTAAGAGACTTACAAACTCTGGCCCACATATTCATTGAAATTCTAGGAAATATGAGCTTAACTCCCTATGTAGTCTTAGTAAAATTAGCTGGATATTGCCTTATGAATTAGTAAGCAGAGCCATGAGCAAAGGCCTTTTCATAGATCATATTGTCTCTAGAGACCTCAGAAGGGGATGTATCTTAAAAACTTGTTTGGGCAGAACATGCTATTGTATATCAGTTTAAAACTTTCAGCCAACAGACTTAAAGATGGCAGACTATGTTCAAACAAGTGTAAATATCAGCTGCCAGTTGAGCTGCCCTAACTTGAGTGAAAACACATATAATCAGAGATTCTGAGGAAGGTTTCCATCCATGCCTGTCTTTGAGTTGAATATGAAATGCTAATTGGCAGCAACACATTTTAGAGTTGCAGAATTTACTCTCTTACCAGCTGGTGCTAATAGCTGACAAGAGGTGAGGACCACGCTCTAGCTTTGTGCTCTCTTTTTTTTCTGATTCATGAAGGATATTTCCCATACACAGCATCATGGTGCCTTTGAGTCTACGGATTAGCACTGGACAGACCTGGATGGAATAGGAAGTAGTTCTATTCTCCTAGGTAGCTAAATAAAATAAAGGCATAGTCTATTTCCATTATAAGTGGTTGACTGAACCAAAACACCTCATTAACTAAAGCTGGTTCTGCCCTCAGTAAGCAGTAGCAGTTTCCACATATCCATCAAGTAGGCAAATCTGCTCTTTACTAGTTATTTGGTCTTTATAGATCTTTTGAAGCAGAAAATAAGATGATCCTCCCCCTCCTTCTTGTTATCAAATCAAATAACATTGTTTTAATATATGTATCAGTAATGGATTTAAAACTTTTGAAAAATTAATATTTACAGTGAGTCACTGCTAGATTTGTTGGTCTGGAAAATATTTTAACAAAGATTGTACAGTGGCTTAGTGCAATTTTCCTTAGTGTTCATTACTTATATTATGACCATTCAGAACCATTAAAAAAATCAAGGCTATTTTGTCTGTAGTTTCTCTTATTTAAAAGTTAATAGCTTTTATTTAAATATATTTTCTTATTTGATAGATATATTTATAAATAAATAATATCTAGGTGTGATTTACATATTATATATGAAAAAGATTCCTGTACCTAGAAAACGTTTTTTAAAGGTTACAAATGGAAGCTAGGAGTTGAAGTATTATTTTTATACTATATATCTACTATATAGAGTATATACTATATATATATATATATATACTATTTATATGTTACTGAGACTCAATAGTCCTCAGAATCTTGCATCTCTACTGTAGATCTGTCAGAGCTGTGTGCACACCGACATACATCGTATGTCGTAGGGTAATGCATATGAACTCTCTGTGGTAGATACTAATTTTAATGGATTTGTTTGAATATGGTTATTGTGTATTTTTGGGTGAATAAATATAGGGCATCTCAAATGAAAACATGTAATTACTTCTGCTTGGTTTTCCTTAGAATTTATACCGCTCTGACATGAACTTTATGCGAGGAATCGGATGTATTACTCCAGGGGCTCTAGAGATTGAGGGAAAGAAGAAAGCTTCTGAACTCATCAGTGAGGTAACAAAAGAGGGTTTTGATTTCTCCACTATGAACAAGAGTTTGCCAGATGTCTTTCTATTAAACTGGGCTGGCAAAGTGACTCACTGGATAATGCAAGATTCCCTCCCCTTACTTTGATCATTCCATTTGTGTCCTAACTGCAAATGGGTGAACCTGATGGAGTTCAAGGCTTTGCAAACTTTGCTAACTTTTTTTGCAAATCTTTTCTCCTGTGTTTCAGACCCAGGAGGTAGTTATTTTATGTTATTTATTTTAGAATTAAAACGCACTTTTTTGACTAAACATGAGGCTCTGCCTATCTATAATAACTGCCTTGTATTGTTTCTCCAAAATTAGACTGTGTTGTGGACTACCCAGTATATTCCACTGTCCTCAGCTCTGCTCCTGCTTTACAATCTTATTCTGTTTTTCACTTGCTGCTTTTGTGTGTTATTGTTTTTCTTTTATTTCCTCTGTCATGTTCTCTTTGTACAGTCTCTCCTGGTTTCAAATCCTGGATCTTTTGCCTATATTCACATAGATGTGAAATGAGAAAAAATAGGAGTTTTCTTCTAGTGAACAGATCCCTGCTTGCAGTGATCTTGCAGTTGTTTTGTTAATGGTTCTTACATAGGACCACAGGCCAGGTGAAACCCTGATTTTCTTACAAAAAAGTTCAGTGGGCTTATGCATTTCTGTCTCTCTCTGGGTTAGATTGCCTTTACTGTAATTCCACTAGCCCAGGTTAATGACCCCAGGGGATGAAATAACCTCATTACTGTTTTCAGCATATTTAGCACAGCGGCATTATTTATTTTTTTTTTTTACACCTTATTCCTTATTTACTTTTTATTTCCCCTGTGAGACTTGAATGCACCAAATTCAGAATAGCAAAAAGTAAATTAGTCTGAGGATTAATAGACAAACTAGAGTTTTAAGCACAAGAAGTAGTACTAGACCACTGGTATTGGAAAAAGTCCCTTGTCTGACAAGACAATTTAGTTATTCTGTTCATTTTTCTTTGTGTGTGAACTCAGAGTAAATATCGTCAGCAGCCACATTCCTTCAAGTACACATCGGTGACAGACTCTCCTGGCCTCCTTCATGCAAAATTCAGCAATATGATTGCTAATGAGGTAGGCTCTCGTAACGTGAATCAGAAAATATGCTTTTCAAAATGCAGCAAGCTGGGGATGGAGAAGTGGGAAAGAGACAACCCTGTTCTGAAAGCAAAATGCATCAAACAAAAGCAAGCATTACTTGTCTGTGCTTTTTCACAGTTAGATCACATTTTATTATTTCCAGACATTTAATACATTTTCAGTTCAATCTCTTTGAAAAAGCTTAAATAGTATCCATGCAATAGAGTCCCATTATCAAGTTTTTTGCATGAAACAGACTCAAAAATCAGGACTCGAGGGAGCTCATTTGCATAGTGTGGTCCACTTTTGAGGATTGCGTAATAAAGAATCACTTTTCTAAATTCTGAAAAAAACAAGAGAAAACTCATAGAAAAATTATCAAAATCATATATGAGGAAAAAATTCAAACTAGAAAATACAGCCAGTCTACCAGAAACAGCTGCCCTTTTATTTAACACACATTCATGATGCTCTTAACATTCTTAGGTCTACTTTTGGCCTGCTGGGAACATAAGAATGCAAGGATAAGAATGCAGTGGGTTGGCATCATCATAATATATTTATAAAAATTAACGTAACTGGATTTTATGCCCAGCAAAAGCCCCACATCTTTATGCCCAAGAAAAACTTTGCAATTGCAATGGTAAAATCTTAGCTGTTTTTAATGATGGCTGACTATAGTTGTCATAATCATTAACAGCTTAAGTACTGCTGTTATATTATTGAAACAACAGAGAAAATTAACTGCAATTGTGGTTTTGATCTCTTTCCTAGCGCCTGTATAAAGCAGCAGGAGAGGACATTCAGCATCACTATACACCAACACTGGGTCTGCCTGAGTTCACACGGGCAAGAATAAATGCAGCCAACCTCAGTGATGTAAGAATTTGTCCTGTATTTCTTGTACTTATCTAGGATGGAATATGAACTATGCAGTGGCAAAGAAGATGGATATGTAGAGAACATTTTAGGTCTTTTCTATCTATGCTTTCCCTGATTTGATTATAATGATATTTATCTCAATTAGTACACATGCGGTTGTGAGTAATTTAAATCTACATAAAGAACGAGACATGTTTTGTCTGAGTTAGTAGGATTTCCCAAAGATAGTTTAAAAAAATCCTTTGATTATAAAGAATGAGACTGTAACACAGAATAACAAATGAAAGAGGGTTCCTTTGTTTGTTCCTTTGTGCATTTAAAAGTGGAACAGCAGTCTACATGTGCCTTTCCTACTTTAGGCAAAATACAGAGAATCTTGGCATAATCTACGTGCTCAAGGCTACAAGCTGACAATGGAAGCACTCCCGTTCCAGACTGCCAGGGCCTCCAGAGAAATTGCCAGTGATGTGAGTTGAATGATTCAACCTCCCTTCTTGCCTAATTTCTGTTAACTTCATGTAAAACAATGTCTAAAGCAGATTTTACTGAATTAAAGCAACTCCATAACCATGTGAGACAAGTGTGGGACAGAATATATTACTTATGAATGAGATTCTTTGTGTGAATTAGAAAAAAAAGGAAGAGGAAGAATCGCTGCTAATCGGGAACCAAGCCAGGTTAAACATCTTCCAGTGGGAAATAGCTAATGAATTACAGTATTTGCAAACAGAAAAAACAAGGAATCTGTTCCTTTTCAGGCTTTCAACTCCTCATATGATAAAGTGCCCACTAACTCTGTCCATTCTGTTTTGAGCTGACTTTTGGCTTAGTTATTCCAAATTGAAATGAAGTCAGAAAAAGCTGAGGCTTCTTTGAATCTCTGAAAATCAGGAGTTACCTCTCTATTTAGGAAGTAGAAATCAGTGGAAGTTCCTGTAAATATGTATCCTTAAGTTCTGAAATAGAGGAAACAAATCATCTTATCTTCAAAAATATCCTATCTTTTGGATTGTTGTTTGCAAAACACTCAGACATGGTGATATCCATTTGTTAGAAACCCTGAGTTCACCTCTTCTTCACGAGAAATTTAATAAATTCTATGAAAAGCTGATGATTAAGCTAAATTTAATAAAAAAAAATCCTCATTTTGTGTAGTATTTAGTGGCATATTTTATATCTAATGTGATTAAATATGAGTATATTTCACATGTGTTTGTTTTATTAAGCAACCATTTCTAGCTCTTATTTATAATGTTTACTTAACCATATTTTACAGAGTGCTTTTGGTTACAGCTTCAGATCTGCTCTAGAGGGTACAAGTCCATAATAGAATTACATCCACTTACAACAAATCTGAATTTGGCCCTTCATCTTGGAAGCACTTTATAAACATTAGCTGCTGTAATTTAATCCCCACAACTCTCTTGTGTGGTAGATAAGTGTTATTATCCCATTTCAACTACATTATGAACTCTTCAGGGCCCAGGCCTTCCCTTTAAAGTTCTAAGCACCCTGTTGATGCTATATAAATAAGCATTATCATCATCATCACTATTTCACAGAGAGGATAAATGCAAGATCATAGAGAGAGTCATAGTCCCAGCTAAGATGAGAATGAGGGGTTGCTGGTTGTTACTCTTTCCATGAAAACTGAATTTACTCTTTAAAATAGCTGGGTGGTATTTGCAAATCTGAAGGCTACAGAGTGCACAGTGTTTTGCTTTTGTGTAGATTTTTTTCCTTCGGTCTTTTCTTTGTTACTCTTATGTTCTCATCCCTAGTGATGGGAATAAAATTCTCAGACAGATAATAAAAGTACATGATTTGAGGTTAAATATGATCAATGCTTTGGGCATATTCAGAAAATGTATTGAGATGTGCTTAACTTTAATGTTGCAACTACTGTGGTATTTAAATTTGACATCAATGAGATATTCAAACTGTTGCTTTCTTGTGCTACATACCTTGACTGGTTTTACAGAAAACATAGATGTTTCAGTAACTTAAGTTAGTTAGCTAGAGTATCCAGTCGAAGTTTGGCACATTTTCACTTTTGCCTTATTTTTTTTATTTTTAGTACAAATATAAACACGACTTTGTGATGGAGAGAGGAAAACACATCGGTGCCAGAAGTGTTCTGGATGACACCAGGTTGCTGCATTGCTTGCATGCTGCCAAACTGCAGAGTGAACAAGAGTATAAGAAGGGATCCCAAGAAGTGTGGTCTCAGTATCATCTACCCATGGATATGGTGAATCTTGTCCATGCCAGGAAAGCCCAGGCCTTAGTGAGTGATCAAGATTACAGGAAGAGACTGCATGAATTTACAGCACTCCCAGAAGACATGAAAATGAAGTGGGCCAAAAAAGCCCACATGCTACAGAGTGAGGTAAAGTCTTTCTTTCTGTTAACAGCAAATTGAATTTAGCAAAAATATACCAAAGCTTTGAGTGACTGGCACAAATTGTATATTGACATCGGGAGGTGTTTTTAGAAAGACTGTAAATTTATGTATGTGCAGGAGCAAGATTTCTTATTGCTCCCCACACATGGAATATATGTGAATCAGAGGTTCTTGTGTTATGAACCTGATGGAAAATCACAGTGGTCCATGTTACTTATTCTAGAGCTGAGGGATAAACACACTTGTCTCTCAGCTGTTTGGATCACAGCCAGTCAGGGGTTTGACAGTCACTGTTCTACATGCAGAACTCTTTGAGCAGGAGGTTAAATGCTGATTTGAGATACATAAGAAGAGATATTAAGAAGGTAATTTTTCAAACCAAAATGGTCATATCAAATAGCCAGTTCCCCAGATGTGTTTGCAGAAGTTGCTCACACAAAAATGTAAGTTGAGACAACTTTAATGACGAAAGTGACGAAATCTCAGCATGGGCCACATCCATACTCAATTCGCCTTCAAAGCACTGGGGATATTGTAACCTTCTTTCTTACTTAGTGTACTACTATCTAGTATCCCAAATGTATTTTTCATTGGCAGAATTTTTGGGATACTCTTTGGATGGTACAAAAGCTATTGCTGAATGTAGTTCTTTGCTTTTCCAATTCTCATTCCTACCTTCTCCTGTAATGGTTCACAGACGGCATGCAGGTAGTTAGATCCAGGAAGGCAAGATTTTTTACTATTTACTGATGTGTGGTGGGGGCTCACATGATATGCTAGTGGCAATTTCCAGAAAACTAGTCCTTGGACCCAAACAACACATATTTCAGAGCTTGCCTTCAGAGGGACAGGATAAGTCAGAACCTCAGCACTTGGCTCTTTGCCTTTAGAGCCCCCAGGTCAGGAATCCAGTGAAATATGAAGATGATTTTGTCTGATACCCTCACTATCTAGTAAAGTAATGTACAATATACATGAGTGAGTTGGTTGTCATGTCCTTTTACATATAGGGGGGAAAAAACCTGAAAAAATGGATGATTGGATTAAAGTCGCACAGTGAGCCACCATCACTCTGAAGTGAAGTCAGGATTGTTGGGATTGTGGATACTTTACTGACTTCCACTTTTTATTGGGTCTGCCTGATTTTCTTTACTAGATTAGGAGGTAAAAGCAAGCCTTTAATGTGAGTAGAGAAGGAGTAATGTGTCCTCCTAGAAATGGGGTTAATGAGGAAGCATGAACCAGATAAAATAATTAGTATTCCTGACTTGAACTCACCTCAGAAAATTATTTCAAAAGAGGTTCTTTTACGCCCAGTACAAACAGGTTATTACTTACTGCTTTGAGTCATACTAATTCACTCGTGGGGCCTTCTCTTGTAACTTGCATATGATACATTATTTAATTCCTGGTGGAATGAACAAATGCAAACAGTTTGGCTTTACGATCTGATATGTGCATGGCAAATGAAAAACCTCAAAATGTGAATATGAATCAGGGAGTTTTTTAAAAAACCTTAATAGCTGTGGATACAAAACTGATAGTTAACAATTTTCATTTTTAACAGCTTCGCTATAAATCAGACCTGAACTTCATGAAAGGAGTTGGTTGGATGGCTCTGAGATCTCCTCAGATAGAAAGTGTAAAGAAGGCTGGAGAGCTCATCAGCGAGGTAACTGATAAATCTTTCATGGGATAGCAAGTCTGTAGGAATTGTTTACCATCAAGACTCCTCGTTACATGACACTTACGAATGTAGCTTATCATTTCCTTTTGATGTGGGAGCCTGTTTATACAAGGTGTAAGTTACCAAGAAGCAGTACGGGAGACGCAAGTCCACTGTGTGACACCTGCTGAATATTTTCCATTCCAAATGAAACACAAGAGTATAAGCAAAACATGTAGCAATAAATAAATGCAGTAAATTCCATTGTGAAATTCTAAGCAGGTGGTTATGGAAGTTATATAGAAAGTTACAGCACTGACAACCACAGTGAAAGGGCATTTGCCTGCTCAGTATCATGTATTAATGGAGAAAAATTATGCGCTGTCAAAAGTGTAGTGTTCAAAAGCTTTTTGCGTGTGAATTTTCAGTGGGAAGTCCTTCTTGCACATACACACAAAAAGAAGTTTGGTGCCTGGGCACCACAGGAATGATACAGAGGCATCCCCAGTCCCTAGCTGAAAGAGCAACTGAGACTTAAGCAGAACAGTAGCTTCAAGAAAGTGTCTTTTATGTTTTACTCCAGTTATCACACACTCAGAATTGTCATATATCATTAACAGAAGCATCTCGTGTTTTTTTCCTTTGTTTGTGTTTGTTTCCTCCTCCACCTCTCAGATAAAGTACCGTCAGAAGCCAGAAAGTTTGAAGTTCACTGCCGTGGTTGACTCTCCAAATTTGATTCATGCCAAAAACAGCTACCTCCAGTGCAGTGATGTAGGTTTCATTTTAATGTAAAAGTGATCTTAACTTTTGTTGTACTATAATGCATAAAAGAAGTGATCTTGACATTGCTTCCAGTATCTGTTTCATTCAATGATTTTGGCCCCACAGAGATTGTACAAGGCTGGAGGCTCTGAAGACAGGCACAGGTACACTCTGCCTCCTGATCATCTGGATTTTATCCGAGCCCGACAGAACGCACTTCAAATCAGTGATGTAAGTAAACCTTTTCCTTTGAGGAGGTCACTTGGTAAGCTTGCTCAGGAATAAAAACCTTCATGTATGTAGAAGCCAGGTTCTCTGAGCCTGACCAAATCTAAAGAAAGCCAGAGGCTGTGAACAGCCAACCCGTTTGTAGTTTTGGGCTGGAGGAATCAGGAAAAGTCTGTTCATTTTTCTTTTGAGAATTCATTTAACTTTCCAGGGCAGTAAGCTATTATTAAGGATTTCAGACCTTCAGTATAGTTATGGTTAATTACAAATTAAAATATTTTTGCTTTTGTTTGGGTGAGGAAGGAGGGAGAATCCTCTTTCCTTGACTATATAATCTGCTTTTCTGAAGCTGCATCACTGTGTTGAACATAGTCATAGTTGTCATCAATATGGATGTAACTGAATCTGTGAGTGGAGTTGGTGTAAAGAGAATTTGTTTCCATTATCTCATACAGAGGAACTCAGTCTGTTCCTGATGTCCTGTTCCCTGATTAAATAGCTGTTGTCTTTACCTGTAGGGTCAGAATGACCTTAGTTTGTAAGAAGTTTGTTTGGTGATAGATGCTATATAGGTGAAAGAAGCAAGTAGAACTCACAGTTTTTGAAGTGATATAGGAGAGGGTAAAAAGGCAAATACTGTGTGCAAAGACTGCACACAAAGGAAAGGTCAGGCTGTTAGTGGGGTGTACAGTGATGCTTGCGTTGCTTCTATCCAGGCTGTCTTGCAGGATTTCTAGCATCTCAATGTATCTTCAAATTTAACACCACCTAGCACTCCTTTCACCAGTGAAACAGAAGGTTATCTTTTTAGATGTGGAGTGGATTTTGTGCTTGTTTTCATATAGTCACAAAATCCAGAAAGGATGAATCAAAGATTTACAGAAAGCAAAGGAATAAAATCACAAAGGGACAGACGAAAGTGTCAGCTAAGATATCATGACCGTGTAGCAGGACCTGCAGACCTGAAGCTATTTTAAGAAAGCTACTAATGGAAGAGGAACCAAATCTAGAGCAATTTCTCTTCAGGATGTAAATGTGCTACACATCCTCAAAGTCACATTAAATATGTTAGAACTGGCTGTTATTCTGTATGAGTTAATGAAGCCACATGTGGCTGGGGATAGAGACAGGGATCATTTGAAAAGCTTGAAATAACTGGTATTGAAATTATGATGCCAGGAAACCCAAGACACTGCGAGTGGATGCATCAAAAGAGAGAATAAGGGCAATATCAATGCAATATTGATGTGACTGATGCATCACAGTTTCTAATAGAAATTAAATCACATCAAAACCAACCACATTCAAGTACAAAAGGAAACCCTGGTGGCACTTTTCAGATGAGGCATTTTATCATTATGGTGAATAGAAAAGAAGTTGAAGTACTATAGAACTGGATCAAAACCTTGGAGATGGCACTGATGACTCTTGATACAAATAAGCCCAGTAGGATAAAACATTTATTATTGCAGTTATGGGACTGTGTTTAAGAAACTGCAGGGGGAAATGACTGTTTTGTTCTTTTCTTTTCAACACAGAAATTGTATAAAACATCTTGGGAACAGACAAGGGCATCTGGCTATGATTTTAGAATTGATGCCATCCCATTCCAGACAGCAAAGGCTTCGAGAGAGATTGCCAGTGATGTAAGAATTGTTCTGCTTCAAACACTTCCCAACCCTCTTCCTATGCCATCCCATAGGTGAATTCTGACATAAGTGAACTTTGCTCTGGTGTGGAAAATTGGTGATCCAGTGAAACTGTTTGCTGGTTAGGGTTAAGTGTAAAGATTTCCAACTAAAGGCTACCGTTAATAATGTCCAATACCAGGCTACCCTCTTTCATGTCCTAAGACTTTTTCTTGGGAAGGAGCCATATTATGATGTAGTCAAATAAAATAGGTACTAGGTTATGAATAGTTAAAACGTGGTCTAGAATAAAGTGGGTCATCTTTGAATATGGAAGATCACAGTAGGCAAGAAAGCTAAAGATGAAGGAGCTTCATTGCTTGAGCTGTGTATTGGGTGTGCCCAAGAGTGCAACAGTGATTGCTTTTGAGCATTTTGCCCCCCCTAAGTCTTTCCACTGTTTTAAAAATGAGCAAAAAAGGTCATTCTTCTAAAGCATCTTGTAAGATTAGGAGTTATAGTTTGATATCAAACCCCTGGTCTTTGTGCACTGCAGGAAGCATGATTGATAGCTAGGGGACAGTAATGGAATTTGAAGGTAATCTGAATGTGAGACAAGATTTTCCTCTGCACTTCCTGCAGTACAAATACAGAGAAGCCTTCCTGAGAGACAGAGGCCAGCAAATTGGGTTCCTCAGTGCAAATGATGATCCCAAAATCAGACATGTCCTCAGAGTGGGGAAACTCCAGAGTGACATCCAATACAGGAGTGATTATGCCCAAAACAGAGGACAGTTCCAGAGTCACCTCAACCAGCCAGGATTCCTCCATGCCAAAAGAAGCCAGCAGCTTGCAAGCAACCTTAACTACAGGCAGCCTTTGCACCACTACACTTGTGATCCTGAGCAGCTAAATGTGAAACATGCAAAGCAGGCCTACAAGCTGCAGAGTGATGTAAGTACAGCTGAGTGACATGGTCCTTCCATGTGCTAGGGACTGTCTGTGGCAGTATGCTTTGCAGACCTTACCTATCAACAACATCGAGCTCTTGAAAAAACTACAGTCTGCTTGCTAAAAATGAATAATCGGTTTATTACCAACTCTGTTGTTCTTTATATGCTCTCTCTTGAATACCTAGGGCATGTGATTTGATTAGAGCCCAACAAAACGAATACACACTGGGGTATGTTTCATTCTCTCAGGTGAAATACAAGTCTGACTTAAACTGGCTCAGAGGCATTGGCTGGACTCCCCCAGGTTCTCACAAGGTGGAAATGGCAAGAAGAGCTGCTGAGCTGGCCTACCTTCGGGAGATGGGATTGCAGGGTGCTGCTGCTCGGTACAGACCTGGAGTTGTGAGTAAATCCCACAAATCCCAAGAGCTCTGTTCTTTATGGGCACACATCCTGCTTAATACTTTTGAGTGTTCCCCGGAGTCTACAGTTCTCTCTGTTGTTTGAACAAGATGTGTACACTTCCCTCATGATGCTTTGTGGCTTAGTGTACATATTAATTTGAAGGAACCTCTCAAGGGAATTCAGCAGTGTCATGGCTGAGAAATTACTGTAGGGACTAGGAAATGCCATGGAATGGGATTTACTTATGTGATGGGATGTGTTTCCCTTGACTTGTGGATGTTGTCAGAGCTCCGAGTGTCCTGGTACCTCTGTGGAAAGCAGAAGTAGAGGTGGAAGGAACTCCCTGTGCAAGTCCCCTTCTCTTTTCCTAATTTAAGCAGGACACCATGTGTTGCAATATAATTATGTGATGCCATGTAATCTCCACTGGCAACCATATTGACAGGCTGAGTGTAGATTCCTAACAGCATAATGTGTGCTGTGGGAGGCTTTTTGCAAAGAGGGAATGCTCCCCTCCTCCACCTCTGTCCAGCTCAAGATTAAAGAAATTACAGACTGGGATCTTCCAGGCTTCTTTCTCCCTACCTCCACAGGGATGACTCCCAGTCTGCAGTGCCCCAGCACTAGAGAGCAGAAGTCCATACAGGGGGACCTTGTAGCCCTTGGAGTTAGAAAGCATTAAGTTACAATAAAAGAGAAGCGCTGCATTTCAAATACTTGTTTCATTTAATTTTTAACTTTGGAAACAAGTCAAACAATAATCGTGCTCAAGAGAAACAGTGGATATCCATGCTTTGCATTTCCATCTGAAAAGTTACTCAAGAAATAAATGAAAACTATGGTTGAGTAATGCAAGCAGAGGGAACTACAGGCAGTATCTTCTTAAGTTCTGGGTATGATAATGATTTGATGGTCCAAGGGAAACCTACAGGTGTGTAGTCCATGTGGAACTCAGGTGTTTTCTGGTTTGCTTTTTATTTAGGCTCAAATTAGAAATTAGGAGCACATTTAGTCCTTTGGTATGTGTGGTATCTAACTTACATGAACAGATCCACTTTTTGCACTTCTCCACTGTAGAAATTCGCTCAGTGCAGAGCAGTGATTTAGATTTTGTTCATTTGCCAGTTGTGGCAATTTTTAATATGCAAATATTTTTATAGAATTATAGTTAAAGACCTCTTCTGTCCACTGGCTGGTTTCACAATCTGTTTGGATATGATTTTACAGGACCAGTTGGAGACAGAAAGATCTCAGCAAGTCGCAGTCAACCCTGATGCTTCAGAAATTCTACAATTCAAGAGAAGGCAGATGCAGCTGTATCAGAAGTAAATGGAAACATGACATAACATAAATAGATTTTCATCTTGTCCTGAAAATCCTGTAGGTTTTCCAGTTTTCTGGAAAACACAATAGATGGCATTTAAAAACTTTTTGTTTTAAAATGCAACCCAAATGCTGCAATTTATAAGTGATAATTTTATTTTGTGTGGATAGTTTATGATTTATCACTGTATGTATTACAGATTCTGCTATTTATTTGAAGCTGTAAATGAAATTAGTACTAGGTGACTGGCAGGCTCAGCTTTGTACCATGGATGGTAGAATACAAAATAATTTGTAATGAATAAATTGTGTGAATCTTATTCCATACTTATAATTTTTGGAGAATTTTATGTTCCTGGATTATTGGCACCATTGACCTAAGAGAATACAAAAATATGAACGAGTCAAAGTCCAGTGGGAGCAGAGTTATCACTGACTAGCCAAGGTCAGGTCTTCTAGCAGACATCAGGGAATTTGCTCTAGATTAGCAGGATGTATTCAGATCACAATTAGTTCTTCAGTCTTTTTCAAACCTTCCAAAGCAAAAAAATCAAAATTACTATTTTAGAAATTATCACCATAGGGGTAGCTATTGATAGATTAGGCAGCTGCTTAGAGAAGGTTGTAAAATCTGGAATTCAAATGAGATGGACATTACTATTTTAAGGAATTGGCTCTTCACAAACATGTATGTTCTTTACATACTGATTTAATACCAATCCCTTGTTTTTCATACATCTGTGCAGAATCATTGGGCACAAATTACACAGTTTTGACACGCAAAACTTATGAAAACCTCAATATTGTCCAATAGCTTTTGAACCAGATTTTTCTAATGTCATTTAGTTCTCACTAGGTCTCACCGATATTGTTAAGCACATATACCATTGTAGATCTGAAGCCTAGTAAGTAATTATCCTTTAATCTGGAATAAAGTGGATAATTGAAAACTGTTTTTTCTTTTTTCAATCTGGAAGGCGTCACTGGTGGAATTTGTGGTTATTTGCATACCGAAGTACTTTTAAAAATAATTCTCTCTAGTCCTCTCTCCTCAGATAAGTCCAGTGGCTGCATTCATGAACACGGTGATTTTTATGTTTGTGAAAAACTGCACTGATTTTAAGAGCACACACGAATAGCTTTGGAGTGTAAGAGTCCAATGAGTGTAGAAAAAACACATCTTCAACTGGAGCATAAGGGAAAGAGAGAATGGCTGGCAGCAGCTGAGCCTGCAGAATTTTCATGGCTTGAAAAGCAGAACTAGAAAGTTTGATATTAGGGGCTCTGATTTATTTGAGGAAGAACTGGAGCAGCTTTACTTTCTGATCTCTTTTGTTACAAAATGTGGGCTTATTTCAAAGCCCACAACAGAGGTGGTGAAGGATGCCTTGTGTAGGCCATGAGAAAATATCAGAAATATCTTTGGTCAAAGAGGAGGTATTTGGGGAATTGATAAAAATAGTAAATACCTCAAGCTTACCGTTTGTCATTCTCTCCTAATGACGTAACCTCGACTCAGCCTGAATTGTAGATTTAATCCAACTGAGAAATGTTGTCACCTGGGTATAAACTCCTGGCTTGTTTTTTAACCCACAGCCATCACCCCAGCTCACAAGGCCATATACGTAGTGGGAGCTGTTTTCCACACAAGTCAATGGGCCTCCAGAGTCCCCCTGATGAAGGAAAGCACATGTTCAAAACATGAAGCAATATCAGAATTCTTCTCTCTCATCATAAAATTTTGAAGCTACAATGATGTTATTTACCTACTGGATTTATCATCAGGTGCTGCTTAGTCCCTGAGTAGACTTGCAGTTCTGGAACTAGGTCAAATGATACCAGACTTTTTGGATGTAAGTTTTTGTTTGTTCCAGTCTGTGACATGTATCTGACAAGGTCACATGAAATTTCCCAGGCATGAAAGTACCAGGCATTCAGAGCCTGAACTCAGAACGATAAAGATGTGATCTCTGGCATAAATGAAACCTTAATCTGTCTCATATCCCTCAAATAGACTTATTCTGAGTTGGTTGGTTGGTCTAATTTTTCGTTTATTTGTGATTTCTATTGCAATATATGCTTTACAGTGGTAGTTTGCACCTTAGGAAGTGTTGTTCAAGCTCTTCCCTACCTTTCAATGGTATAAGTATGAACTTGCTTCCCATTTGTGCCAGCTGTAATGAGAAGAAACATCAATACTGACTCCCTGCAAGTCTTAGCTCTGATAGTGAAAATCAGATTAAAATTGGTGCTTATGGCAGAACCCATAATGAACTTGAGGAAAAAAAGGTGAGTTTTCAGATTATTATGATGAAGTGTCTCAGAAGCCAAACTTTCCAGGCTGGTATCTAGCTTCCATAGATCTGCCTGTTGGTGACGGCGACAATATCAGCTCTGGGGATGTACATCTGAAAGTGTACTGAAGAAAGGCTGTTGATGTACATTGATGTGAGAAACAGACACACATGCAGCACCCTGCCAAAGCTATTACTGTGCACAGCCTGACTCTTCACACAGAAAATTAGTGTTCTAATACAGAAAAGGCAACAAACCTGACAAGAGTCAATTCCGGGTTTTCGAAGTTTTCCTGCACAAAACATGCTCTCATCCAGTGAGTTATTATGTAGTTCACGTTCATTGCATTTCCTCTGTGAAATTAGCTTGACCCTGGCATCTAACAGCTGATCAGATGATTCACCTATGGGATGTGCACCAAAAAAGTAGTCACTTTCCTTCCAATACTGCATGTTTTGTCTTTATTCAAAATAGGAGGTTGCTTGCCATATAGATGGGATGGGGAAGAGCAGGGGGGATGCATGTGCTAGCCTGGGAAGAAAAGAACTGTCTGTCAGGAGTGATGAGGGTTAGACTTGGGGTCTGGAAGCTTCCCTCAGGAAACCGAGTTGTTGCCTGAATAAAAGCAAAGTCATGTATTCAGAATTTAGCTCCAATCAGCTCTACCCGTGCAATCCTGCTTTTCCAAGGTACTGGTTGTCTGCAGCTCCCACAGGTCCCCATGGGACTTTGAGCTGCTCAGCACTTCTCAGACTGGTGTCATTAGATGTTTTAACATGCAAGCTAATGAAACAGATGAAAACTGAAAATCATACAATATTTAAGGGCAATGATTAATTACAGTGAATCTAAAGACATAACTTGACATCTAAAGGCAGTAGCCAGAGTTTCAAAGCACTACATCTGTAGATAATTAAAGGTAGTTTATAAGTTTGGTTCTGCTTGAGTTTCAGGAAATATTCCATTTCTGCAGTGATTTCCTGAAATGCTAATAATAGCTGTGCTCAAAGAAGGAGCCATCTAGTCTGAACACGTACAGGGTACTTGATACTTTTTGTTGGGGGAAAAGAAATAAATTTCCCTATACCCTTTTTAAGAAAGACTTTTTATTTGGAACTTCTAAAAAATGTCCATTAAATTCTGTTGGTGCATTCTGATCAAATGAACACACTTGTCTCTTGTGGACTTCAATGAGAGTTACAGCAGAAGGGAGAATTTGGTCCTATGTATCATATCAGAGTCACAAAGCACTAGAACACCTACTGCAGCCTCAGTGACACGTTTGCCTTCTGCTGCTTTACAGTAGCACATCAATCAGAACATGAGAAAATGCATTTTTTAGAAAATTGCCATTATCTTTTGTTTTAAGAACAGTAATTTCTCCCTTTAGGATTTACTGCAGGCAAGAAAGGTTTTGGATAGAGCTGGTTGAACTTGAAAAGCTCTGGATTTTTTGTTTTTTGGTTTTTTTTTAATTTTTCAGTACATCTGAAGATCCAGATGCTGCTTCTGAAAAGCTTTATCTGACACAATGGGCTGGAAAACCATGTGAAAGTATTTCCTCGTCCAATCTTGAAACACACAAGCTATACAATAGCCTCTCTTGATACCTTCTTGCTTCTGTTGCTGGCTTCAGATGAAACCATGACACAGTGAGTCATTTGGCAAGCAAAAAGATGCGTCAGGAATTTTTTCAGGCCTCTGAAAGATTTGTTGGTTTAGCAGAGATTTCTGCTAACGAGTAATTTCTGTGGCTTGTTTTAGCTTTTGAATTCCATGACATGGTTTCACTAGGGCCTAAGTTCACATTTGGTTCTGGCAATCGCTACTGAAAGTACCAGCCCACCTTGGCACCAAAGTGCCCACCAAAATCCAGGTAGCCCACAAATACCTGTCTCTGTCTCGCCCCATCCAGAAATGAAGCAGTCAGTCCCAGCAGGAAAGAAGAAGTTAGGGAGACAGGCTGTTTTCACATATTTTGTTTCCACTGCACAGTAACCATCAACTGGCTTCAATTTAAGTAGTGCTGGAGGGGAGATAAACAACAGCAAAAAGTATTTGGGGTGACATTTAACACCTGACCACCGTTACCAGCCCGTGACACACCCCCGTGGAAAGCTGTGTGTACCCCACGTGCCATTTGCACTCCATGTCAGACCTGTCCCAGTTGTTCTGCTCCTCCTACAGAGTCACTTCTGCCTGCCCGTTACAATTTACATCTCAAAGATTCAAATGGGCCTAGATCACAATTCATCCTACTTATTTCCAGAGAATAGTCTCAATGAGAATTTTAGTTGGAGACAAACAGCTTCAAACAACTGAGGTTGGAGATGAGACACATGAGTATTCAGTGAAAGGGATTTACCAATATCATTGTATGGGATGCCACCTCTGTCGCTGTATTCGTCATGTACAATGATTTTCTCCACATCAAATCTTTGCTCATGATGCTCTTTCTTCTTGAGGTTTTGCTTTCCAAGGGCTACTTGGATATTTCCTTTCCCATTTCTGAAAAAAAAAAAAAAGAAAAAAAGTAAATTACATACAGACATTGTCTATCAGTTGTGGTGAAAACCTGCACTTTCAGTACCAGGAAGTCAAGATATTGCTTCCTTTTGTCGAGTATGGCCAGAAGATTTCCTAAGATCATTATAGGAAGGCTTAGTTAGGAAAGCAGTGGTGTTGGAAAATACATGTGCTCTTAATTGTTGCAATAAATTGTTGAAATAAAGAGATTTAAAGCTGCACATACATGCTTTTCTTTGCATTTTAGGGCAGAGTAGTGGTGCACTGGAGCCACGGGAGTACAATTGCTTGATGTTGTCTGGGCGTATTTAAAATTATCTGTGTTGGAATGATCTCCAGAATGTAATTTATCTATTTCCTAGGTGGCTTCCAACTAATTCAATGCAAATATTGAAAGAAATATTTAAAGCTAGCTGACACAGTAACAATTGAAAGCAAAATGCGTGTTTTGACTGTTTTGAAGAACTTAATTCTGATGTAATATGTGATATCACTTTTAGTATCCCAATATCCTCTGAATTTTTCATGGAGTTCTTCCTTTATACACTGCAAAATCTTGTTACTTTCCTCCTTTTCTCCTCTCATGTGACTATTTTAGCTCATTTTAGGGGAGTGGGGCATAGATTTCTTATTCAACAAGAACCATTTTCAACTATATAAGCATTTTTATGTATGTGTCCATTTCTTTCACATACACGTTTTCCTTTCAATTTGATTGCCAGTAATCATTTTGATTGCAAGTGATTTGGATACTAAGCTGTCTTTACTAACCATTCTAATTTTTATACACTTATCTACCCCAATTGTAGGGCATGCACCTACTCAAAGCAGTGCCCAGCAGTAAGAACCCAGCATGATTTAATTAGCACTCCACCACAGAAATGTTCACTCCCATCTGGAGTCTTTGTCTGCACAGATGCCATCCAGGGATGTTTGCCAGCTGTAGCCTTGGATCCACCATAGATCCTCTTGAGTGTTCCACGAACTTCTGGTTGTCCACATGTTTCGAATATTTCATTTGATTCAGGTGGGTCTGTTGGCTCTACATCTGTGTTGGAAGTGACAGCAGATGTATAATGCAGAGATAATATTAGACTGGGGGAGTTAAGTAGCAGTGCCCACTGCTCTGGACCACCTACACACTGCTGAGTGGCTCACTCTTAATTCTTTACCTGAACAGGGTGAAACATCACAGAATTCCCAATCAATTTCCTTATTTTTTCTGACATAGCACCAGGGTTTTTCATCTTCATCAGGATTCCTGAAGGGAATAGGTGAGAGAATCAGCCAGCAGGAGTGGGGAAATCTCCATGAAACCAGTGAAGGAGCTGAGGATGCTTAGGGGAGCAGCCTCATGCTCCCATAGGATCTGGACTTCCAAAGATACTCTTTCATAAGATTTGACAAAGATGCTTGAGATAAAGGGGGGCCTTCTTCCATATTACTATCCCCATACCTGTCTTAACCATAAGAAAACTGTGGGACTGGTTCAAAGAAAAAAGGGCTGCTTCTGGAAGCCGCACATCAGCATAGTTAGAGAAGACATTGGAATGGGCTGCCCAGAGAGGTGGTGGATTCACCATCCCTGGAGATTTTTAAACACAGATTGGACGTGGCACTGAGTGCCATGATCTAGTAAATGGACTGGATTTGGACCAAGGGTTGGAGTCGATGATCTCAGAGGTCTTTTCCAACCCAATCGATTCTATGATTCTATGATTCTAAGACATCTCTAACGTTCTGGTGTTTTATAGACAGGCAGTGTCTAGAAAGATATGAGATCCTAATATAATCAGTTTGTCAAACTCATGAGCAGTTTGCCCTCAGTGCTCTCTTTGATACAGACCTCTACAGCTACTTCTTCAAAATATTACCTGCAGAAATTATGATCACCAATGCCATAAAAGTCAGCATTCTCCATAAAGGCATTAAAAGGGAAGTCCAAGATATGATGGGAATTCCAGTTCAGGCAGGTCCTACCATCTACTGCTTGATTCACTCTTCCCCTGTAGTTAGAGGAGTCCTCTTTATAACAATCATCTGGTCCTGTAGGAAGACAATACTCATATGAAAATGACTTTTGTGTTGTTCCTTGCCCAAAGTGGTCTCTCTTCCTTGCCTTCTTTGTCCTACATTAATTTTATGGAGGATCAGAAGAACCTACTGGGCCAAGTAATGATGTTCCTTATTGTAAACAGTCCAGAAATAAGACCAATGTCCCAGCATTTGTCCACCTTTTAGCTTGATTTACTTCAAATGCCTAAAATCTCTTTGCTTGGTAAAGACTGAGCAGTTAAGAGATATCTTAATTTCAAATCAGAATCTCTCCACAAGTGGCCTGTGCAGGAACTGGTTCTAAGTAGGACTAGGCAGATCCCACGGAAGTGGGTACACTGCTGCTATCATGCCAGGGCAAATTATGTGCCAAAAGGAAGGTTATAGGGCTGTGTACCTAACCTGTAGGTAAGGAGAAGGAAAAGTCACCTGCAATGTGGAGTATTTAGTGGTACATGGGGTTTGATGGAGTTTGAAGTGCAATCAACTTTTAAAAGAGAAAGAAAAAGATCCTTTTCCTTGGAAACCTGTGTGGGGTGTGGTACCCACAGTGATGTTGCAGAGGCAGAAGGCTCTCTGTGCAGCAAACTGGGGTAATCCCATACCCTTGGCCACCCATCAGAAGCAGTTCCCTCAGCCTGTGGAATCACAGGCATTAATCTTCACTACATCAGATTTCAAGTGTTTAAGGAAAACCTGATATTTCTTCTCCATGTGACATGTGCAACCTCTGGGAAATGCACTCTCACTCATTATGTGCCTTGCCAAAGCACATCTGGAAAACACCGGTACAGGAACTGTTTCAAGCCCCTTTGCCAAGTCAGCCTCTTCCTCCTACCCTCTCCCCAAGGACGTCAGTGCCCAGGTGTAGCCAGGCACTTGGAGCAGTGACAGCATCAGTCAGTCTGGCTGCAGGGTGAAGCCAGCCCTGGCTGTCTGGAGGCTTCTCCCCTACCCCCTTCCCCGGAGCCGTGACATACCGATCTCACAGAATCTCCCTCTGAAAGGTTCAGGGCACTCACAGGTGAATTTTGATATCTTTCTGTTCCGTATGCAGGTACCTCCATTTTTGCAGGGGTTGGGACTGCACTGCTTAGATGCTGTCAATGTGGAAAACACAGAACAGCCTTGTTAATCTGCTGAACACTATGCAGCCATTCGCATGCCCAATGGAAACTGGAGAGAGTTCCCATTTAGCCTGTTGACTTTGAGTTCTTATGAAGTCTTGCAAAATGCCCAGCACTGGGTGTTCTACCAGTGACTGAACCACCACTCTGCAAACCAAGCATAATTCATCACTGGCCAGCCCCACAGGTGGGAGCTGCAGAAGACTCAGGTTGCATGACTAGGGCAGCACCACCCTCTGCAGTGGGCTGCAAGGGATTTCCTGCTGCAGACTGGCCACGGTGCTGTCCCTAACACAATTCTCTCACTGTCCTGTTGAGTGCTCACAGCGTTGGCAGAATGATCCCTTGTACGGAGGCTTACAGCTGCACCGAAAATAAGGCGGGCTTAATAGAACCAGGCAGTCACCAACGCGGCAGTTCATGTCCAGGCACATGTCCTCCACTGTGGAAAACAGAGACACAAGGTACTTCATCAGCATTTGTGTGTACGCAGGAGCTGTGCCCTTGCAGGGATCACAGGAAGATGCTTTCTCCTGATACCCCAAGGAAGCTTTCATTTAACAGGTGTGGACTTGCGATTTCTCTTCATGTTCATGGTATTTATGGCAAAATATCTGTGGTACCAATAAGCAGCTCCCCACTGCCTACATGGCAGGGTATAGACAAGTAGACTCTGCACTTCTGAAGTCTATTTTACTGGATGCTATTCAGACAGACTTTGGTCTGGATAAGGCACTAAGCATAAGATCTATGAACATGACTGCTGTGGGCTGTCAGAACCTTCAGCCCAGCAAACAGTGGGTTTATAAAGCTGTAACAGCAACATTAACTGCCAAAATAAAGAGTGTAGGTTAGCCAAAGAGCCATTACCTTTTTCACATGTGGTCCCACCATATGGCTTGGGACAGGTACAGCTGAAGTCCCTTCCACTGGATGCACACCTACCACCGTTCTTACAGGGGTCAGAGAGGCATGGGTCTGCAGAGGTAAGGATGAAGATCTTTCAGCTTCTCAGCCTTCATCACCTGCTTTTTCTTCTCACATTTTCTGACTGCAGAAGGCTGCCTTCCTGGGCACAGCATCTGGTATAACATGTGCTGTGCTTATGCATCAGTTCAGCAGCCACAGGAGTGGTGTGAATTGCTGCAGAGTTTATTGCAAGCTGTAACAGCTCATGGCTTTGGGTCTGCAGCTCCTGTGCTGCCTTTGCCATGTCTGTTATGGAGCTGTAATGGGGCAAGCCCCTTTCTTTGCTCAGGGATACATTTGCCTCTTTGGCATTGCCTCTGGCTGTCTGCTTTCATGCGCTTAGTCTGGAGGTATCTGTATTCGGCATTGTTCTGTTTGGAACACGGTGCTGAATTTCCCGTGGAAAAGCCATCCATCACTGTTAGACTCTACAATACCCCTGGGTGGCTATTGCTTCAAGGGAGCAGGTGCCTGCTGAGAGTCACTTGCACACTGCTCCTTGCACCATGCTCAACCTCCCCACTGCAGTCCAGGCTGCCAGGAGTAATTGATACTGGGGCCGGTCAAATATAAGCTCTGCTTTCTTTGTACGGGGGGATAACTCAGGGAATGTTACAGGCAACTTCCCTGTCTTGCCTTTTGTGTTTCCTGAGCAATCTTGAGGATCCTTTCCTGTTCTCCTGAAGTTTGGCAAAACAGAAAAAGAAAAGAAAAAAACCCTGCAACTGATAAAAGAAAAAAAAAAAACAAACCTGCTCTACATTTGATTCCCAGCATAAATACAGAACATATATCCCATGAAAACAGCAATTACATCTTACAGTGTCTATAGACAAATAAGCCTGTGCTTTTTTGTAGTAGCAATCAGAAATGTTCTGCATGATCACAATCCATCCTGTGAAACCTGGAGATAAAACACAGCCTCCTTACAAGAGAAATACAAAGAAGAACACTGCAAATGATCCTCCTAACTCATCCCTTTGATGCAGGCATTTCAAGAGCAGGCTGGCAGCCAAGACCTGCCACACTCACACTGCAAGCTCAGGGTTGGGATTTTACCCCTTCCTTGCCTCCCTGCCCACCCCTCAGAGGTACCTGGCATGGTATAGAAGTCACCTATAGATGTCTCAATAAAGCTCACTTGCTCCCAGGACTGGTGCTGGAGGCTGGGGTCCTGCTCCTGTTCCGTGGAGTCATAGTATTCAAAGTCATCATCCTTGTCTGCAGGGAGGGGTGAGAAGAGGGTGAAAGAACAGAGGAATCAAAACTGTTCGAAGGAGACAAGGTATAAAAGAAGTTATTCCCTGAGATGGACAGTCCTTATCTCTTTCAGCTCATTTGGGATGTTGGTGGGTCTAGAGACTACATCATCTTGAGAACCAAAAGTGCCATTCAGCTCTTCTTTGGCATAGGCAGAGCTCACCTAGAGCCCAGCATGGGCACCCTGAGCACCACTGGCCCCAGTGCTGCCCTCCCTGACCCTCCGGAAGGGCACTGGGTCCCTGGCTGCTCAGCTGTCTCCTGTGGTGGCACCTGGGATGCCCCAGATGGGATGCAGGCCTGGGCTCTGCAAGCACAGGCTTAAGGAGCACCTCATGTGACAGCACAGCCAGAGAAGATGCTGAGGCTGGTACCAGTGCAGTGAGGGAAGGAGATTCAGATTTCTACAAGAAGAAGGGGTTTTCTTTGTCCAGATGCTTTGATCACCAGCACATCGTTGCTGCAGCATGAGGCAAGACCCTCCCCTGCACAGAGGTGCCTGCTGTGTGTGGGGACACACAGTCCCATTCCAAGGGCAGCGGGGGGCATGGAGAGCCTGATGCACCTGCACGTCTGTGTGACTCCTTGCCCACAAAACACCCTTCAAGGAGCGAGGGCCTGGTGCAGCAGACGTGCTGAGGAGCCCATCCTCGCCCACCAGCCCAGAGCCACCAGAAGCCAGTGTCCTCACAGGAGCCTGCTGGGACCTGCAGCTTTGCCAGCTGCGCTGGGGGGATTGTTTGATTAAAGTGGGCTGGCAGCTCCTTGCACAGGTACAACTGTTGTCGATGGAAGCCACTCCAGTGTTTCAAAGACAAGGTATGGTAATGAGCAAAGCTAAGCTACGTACAGAGACATTTTAAAAAGCTCTTCCCTAGGGCTGGACCGATGGCCCCATGGATAATGCTCTGCCTTGAACTGATTATCAACTGCATTATCTTAGTTTTCTCTCCTCATTCATTCACTTGCAGCCTTTATCTTTATTCTTTCTTTGCTTCTGAAAAAAAGAAAGAAATTCCACATTTGTACAATGGGTGTTTTATATTTCATATTAAAATAGAACTGTCTTTTTTCTTCTTTTTTTTTTTTTTTCCTACATGCCAACTCTCATTTCTCACCAAAAAAAAAAAAAAGGGGGAAAGTTTCACCTCATTTATTGCTATGTCAAGTCAAGACTCCTTTTCCTCAGCTCATTATTTCCACAGGAGCTGAGTCTTGACTATGTGCAAGTGTTGCAGAAGTGTATGCCTTGCTGAGGAACAGAAGGATCTTGCTGGAAGATAAGGACATTGTCTACAGTGAACAAAATTAAATTTAATGTATTGTAGTTAAGAAAGAAAAACAAAAAGGAAGTTTTGCCTGAAATACAGCCTGCAAGTTCACTTTGTTGGAGAGGAGATTTTGCAAACGACTGGAGTTTGAGGGAAGTGTCTGAAGGAGTCTGATTTTGTTTCTCCTGTTTATTTTCAGAATCTTAGTGGGGCATGTTGACTTTTATTCCACGAAAGCTTTAAAGAAGTATTCTGAAGGATGGGGTAGCCCTTTTTATGGAAAAATATACCTGCTAGAAGTTATGAAGGATGAAGAGGGGAGCTATGGCTGCCAAAAGCAGACTGCAAATATGCCAGTGTGCTTTACAGAGGCTGGAGAGGACTGTCTTAAATCAACAGAGGAAAAATAAGTGCCTCAAATGAGCTCAAATTGCTAAGCCGCTGTAGAATCATCTACTCTGTTTTTTAAACCATTCGTTTTTAAACCATTAGTTTTTTTAAACCATTAGTACAGAGCTTCTAGAGGTCACATGAGTGATGCTTCCCATCTCCCAGCTACTCTGTGTCCTCTCCAGCTCCACAAAGCAATGAAAAACAAAGACCAGAAACCCCTAACTTGGGTATATGACACCAAACTAAAAGATGTCTTCTTATTTATCACTGCTCTGACATTAAATAACTATTTGGCTTCCACATCTCTTATTTAAGAAGTGCTCCCATTTCTTTAATTATTCATAACAAGCCATAGGTTTAGTAAAGTAAAAACAACACTTTTTTTTATCTGAGCACATAATTAAAGCACAAAGTCTGATACACTGGTTGATTTAAACGTATTACTAAATCAGAGTGCTCATTCTTTGTAAGTGCTGGAAAACCTTAACATGCTTTAAAAAAGCAGTGATCTGACATTTGTCACTGCAATGTGACTATTACATGAAATTAAATTAGACATCCTGCATGCAAATTTTCAAAGAATAACTTTCCTCTGTGTAGTACAAAAAATCCCCCCATAATTGATAGACAGAGATTGACTTTTAAAGCTTCAAATCAGCTTTGAGGTCTGGGTGATCTTTTAAACTGCTCAAGCTTTCATCTGCAGTTTTTCATATTGCCAAGAGCTGTCAATCAAGCAATGGATTTCTGATCAATATCCCCTTGTTCATTAGCTTACACAAGCTCTCTGTTACTGAGAGAACAGATATCTCAACGTCGGCAGTCACACTGTTTTCAAAACCTTCACTGGATCAAGTCATGACTAATGTTCCAAGTGGGAAAGTGATGCATTAGGATGCCATCGGGTGACCTGAATTGTGAGGTAACTTTGTTGGACTGCAGTTGTCAAGATGAGTGATGTGCAGAGTTAAAGCCTATTGCCAACACACATCAAGAGCACCAGAAAGTACCCACCATTTATTCAAGCTCTCTGAACCTCTGGGGACTGACTGAAATCTGGCCTAATTTAAGCAGGATGACTTTTCCTATCACCTCTCTAAATACTTTTTGTCTCCAGCTCTGAGGTTATTGTAGTGTTATTTTTATGAGGCTGAAATCCTGACTATATTTTAAATAATGAGATATTCCCCATTTACTTCTGCAGAGATGAGACCTCATGGTATTTCCTCCCTTCTAAGCAGGCTGTGGCTGGGAGTATTTGCAGCTTCAGAAAGAAGGGAGACCAGCTAAGAACAAAGCCAAAAAGCCTTTCAAATAGTTTTGTGGTTGTTACTTAAAAGGAGTTTTGCAGCACCTTTTCGCTCAGAGGGATAGATGATGGGTGAAGGTGGACCATGATGGCTGAAGGAGTGGAGACTTGCAGGGGGATGGAGAGTGTGAGAGAGTAGGTACAGTGGAGGGACAAATGTAAGGACTGTACACCACAAGAGAGGGAATGAACTGAGAGATGGTGAAAGGGATACTCTACCATTAAAAAGCGAATCAAACAGTTTGCACAAGGCTGCAAACTTGTGTGTAAACAGGTGTGCAAACCCTGAAGTCAAGTGTATGACTCTAGGGCCAAATATTTGCAGAAGTCAAATATTGAGCTCAGACACACAAATGATTCGGAAATTTGTTTTCTACACACATGTTAGAACAGCAGCCTTGATATGGGGAAAGAAGCACTGCTGTATGAGCTACAAGGTTTCTGGACTTCCAAGTTTGATCTGAAAGCCAAAATGACACTGGAATGAACAGGAATACAGATGGATAACGAGTGCATAGTAAAACCCACACTCTTTTTTTGCAGAATAATGAACAAAATTAATGTAATACATCATCAGGTATACATTATAAACTCAGATGTAAGATCCACTGTAATCAAGAAAAAGAGGAGCTGGGCTTACCTGCAAAAATACTAAACTTATCTATAAAACATAGTTCTTCTACGTAGACCAAATAGGCTGCAAAAGGATGTACAAATCCTTACACAATTTACGCATCCTCACACAACAATCATCACAACTTTTCCCTTATCAACATCTTAATGCTATTTAATGATTTTTAAATATTAGCCTTTAATGATTTTTTTACTTGCATGGGCTTGTAAACACTTTTTGAACCTTCCTGCACTTTGGACAGAGCCTTGCAGAAATAAGTTCCACAGTTAGTTGTAAGCTGCAAGGGAAAGTCAGCTTTCATTTATTTGACCTTCGGTTTTCATTCACAGCTGGGCTCTTTGCTTATCCTTCTGTGAGGTTTGCATCCCAGCACCATGACTTCTCCTCCAGTCCGTCACCCACCGTGTCACCCACAGGTCCCCAAAGCACATGAAGGCACAGAGTTGCAGAAAAGTCCTGGCTTGGAACAGAACTGAGAGTTGCAGATGTGATCTAGGAGAACCCCATGATCAGCTGCTCATTGGTACTGCTGCTGTACCTCTATTTTGGGCTCCAGTGTGCCAGACACACTCCTAGCGGGGACACAATGCAGCGTTGTCTCCTGCACATAGAGCACCTGTGCAGGTCTGAAAGTGCTCACCATATTACTTGTCCAAAGGTAAACATATTTTCTACACAGGCCTTACTTTAAGCTCAGCAAGGCTCTGGATGAAATTAGAAAAATTCAGCACTGGGCACTAGTGGAGGCTCTTTAAGTTTTGTACTCAGAAGTTATAAAGAAGAAACTGAAACCACTTACCTTGCATTTGGTGGACCCAGAGGGAAACTTGGGAAGCCTGCATGAGATAATAAAGGGTAAAAAAACTAAAAGTTTTTGTTTCTGAAAAAAACCCAAAAGTTTCTGAAGAAAAACAAAAGCCAATGCAGAGCTTTGCTTACAGTGCAAAGTTTCTGTTTGCCCCTAGTGCTGGACATCCAGACAAGGTTGTTCCCCACTTTAGAGCTAACTGGACTGGGTTTTAAGAGCTCTTTCAAAAGATTAACAAAATGCCAACAATCAATGTGGGATGTCTGACTTTCTAAGCACACAGCCCAAGCTGCTGGGCTGGTCTGTTTGAGGGCAAACCTGTCCTGAGCGAGTTAAATTGCCTCTTAGCTTCTGAAGTGATAGCACATGGGCTGTTTGTCCAGCTTCTCTGAAATGCTGACAGGGGCCACACTCCAGCTGGCTGACAAAGCTGGAGTCTGGGACATGCCAGGGTACGTGGCATGACCTGAGTGGAGGTCAGGCACTGCAGCACAGCCCAGGAGCCTATGCCTGGTGCAACCAGCAGGATCTGGACCCCTGAGCTGGAAGGCTGTCTACAGGCTGATGCCTACAGACTTTTGGATTTTTGGATGCAGGAGAATATTTCTGGTGCTTTCCATTAGGAAATGCCATGTGTCAAACCTTGGACACGGGGCTCCAGCCTTTCCGGTTTGGCTCATCGTCAAGGGCAAGCAACAAAAGGGAACAGAAGATGACGGAAAACAGCTCTCAGCCTTTCAAGAGTGCGAGTGAGGTTTGTCTGAAAGGAGATACATCCTGGTGCAGAGTCAGTGTATCCCCAGCATGATGATTTCCATTTGCTTTCCTTCTTGTTTTAAATCCCAGCTGCAGACAGGATTACCTGCCTGCAAAGAGGATACACATCCTAACAGTGGTGTAAAGAAGGAGATTTGGAGCTGCTATTCTTCATCCTTCACATGATTTTTTTGAAGAAAACATATTTCCAAACAATTTAGCAGCCATAATAAAGACAGCATACATACACAATTGTTATGTGCACCTATGCATTGCTACAGATACAATTAACTGTAAATATATGCCCTGTTTAGTTGTACATTATATCTAGAAGAAAGATATTCTCAGATAACACTGGTTGTGACTAAGAACAAATGAATCAAAAGCAATGAATAAGGAACAGAACAAAAAAAAGCTCAGAATTCACATTTGTGAATATTATCTGGAATATATAAATGAGTTTTTGCTTCAGGCACGTTTGTATCCCTCTTGTGTTTGAGGCAGGAAGAACAGACACTCCAGCTCCCCCCTTCCCACTGACTTTAATGAGAGCAATGTCCCCTGAACCACTCAGCTGAGCCCCTTCCCAGGTGCATTTAAGTGAGCCACACACATACAGAACTAAATCCTTTGCAGCTGGAAGGACACATCCTCACACAATCGCCCCCCCCCCCCCCACCCCGAATGAGTGCAGAGATGATGGTAAATGAGAAGGCTGTAAAAGCTCTGTCCTTGGTGTATATGTTTCTTGAGTGCAGGTACAGCGTTCGTCAGATCCTTTGCCAGACCCCGACGGAGACTATATAAAGCAAAGGTCTAATTGCTCCATTTACAATTAGTGGTAGCGTTCATCCATAAACAGACCAAAAAAACCCTGCAAGTGTACTCCTTTCTTTTGGAGGAATAGATGAAACAAAGAACAAGGAAGCAGGATAAAGCAAGAAACATTTCATCTCCCTCCCCCAGCTCTCTGTGCTGCCCTGTTGTGCTGTTTGCCTGATGGGGTTGGAAAGGCTTTGGATCTGAAGGGCTTGACTTTAGTGAGCTTGTCCCTGCAGTCGGGGCAGCCCTTGGCACCCCAGGGGAATGTCAGAGGATTTCAGCCCAGGCTGAGAGAAATGCAGGACATGACTACATCACACTTTTCTTTGCCTCAGTTTCCCCAGCTGAAGAGCAGAGATAAGTAGTTAATATATAAGATATATTATGTATCTTATAAGATAAGAGTCTCACAATGCTCACACCCCAAGGAAATAAGAAAGATGAAAGACATAGCCCTTTGCTACACTACTTTCTTTTCCAGGTGACACACCTGCCCCTCCTGTCCAAGCACGAGCACAGCTGACTGCAAAAGGGCAGATACCCTAAACTCTTGCAGTACCCGAGACAATGTGCAGGTTTCCGATAACATCTGTCAGAGCAGGCAGTGGCTTGGACTCTAGGGTGGCTCAGTCCAAGATTTTGGTTCCTGCTTTTGGATGAAAGTCTCTATCTGCTGACACAGCACAAATGTTACTGGGAACAAAAGCTCCTGGAGCACCCAGCATGGAGTGTGAAAGAGTTAAATACAATGCTGCAGCTTTCCCTCCTTGTGTGCCTGTCACAAGCTGCAGCAGAGGACAAAACCTTGGGCAGAGCTGACTTCTCAGCATGGAGAGTTTTCTCCTCCTTCCTGAGGTCCAGTGGACCACTTACCGGACCATGCTGGTTTTCAAGCATTTTTGCCCCCACTAGCCAACACAGGGCCAAATTTTATCCTTTTGGCTCCTGGCACAAAGCATGCCATGGTGGTGTGCAGAGCCCATTTCCTTCCCTCCTGTCTGCTGGAGCTACCCCCTTCCTCTGCACCATGAGGGGATGCGGGATGTAGGATTTGCAATGCAAGGTGTTGGATATGGGATGCAGAAGGAGATTGTTAAGAGAGGTGCACGGCGCGGGGGCAGGAGGGGGCTGCAGGAGGGGGTGCAGGCAGGGGCAGTGAAGGCAGGGCCTGCTGCCTGCAGTGCCGTATTGCTCATGGCCAGCAGAGGAGGATCTTGTCCTTCTGACGAGGTGCAACACTAAGCCCAACATGTAGCAAGATTCAAACAAAAGGAGTGAAGGGAGGGCAAGAAATTAGACTGTGGAGCTGGTTTCACCACAGTCTCCTTGCTGCAGCTCGACACTGATACTTTGTGTGCTCTCTCAAGATGGAATAAATTCACTGGATCCTGTTCGTAGCAGGTCTGCAGAGATGAGGGACAAAGCTGGAAGAATTTGCAGAGAGCAATTTTAAATTTTATTACTTTAGGCTCATAAAAAAGAAACCCTGAGAAAAAAAAGGCAAGGAGAAACATTTTATATGGGTATCAGTGCATTGCTGACTGTGAAACCAATTACATTTATGGGGCTTCAAGAAAAAATAGTGAAAAAATGGCTGAAATTAAAAATAACCTAATATCACCTGATCTTTGTTGTCTGTCATCATTGTAATGATTAGCACTTCACTAAAACTTAATTTTTCCAAGGAACCATCAAAATTTTGCTAAAGAGACTTTGTACTAAGATTAAATATTGCAGATATATGATGTTCTCAATTTTTCCATTTCAACTCCTCAAGAAAGAGAGACTAATGAAATGTAATAGATTTCAAACAGAGATGCCAGAACCATGAGCTTTCTTCATCTCAGGACAGAATTCTATGTTTCTTTCTCAGACAAAAATGCCCAGTTAATCTCTGGTAATTCTTTGTGAATAAACCCAGGAAGTTTTGACCTCAAATTCAAGGGAAATTATTTACAGCTGCCAAGGGCATTCTGCAGTTAAACTGTTTGCTGTGTCTTGAGTACACTGCTACCTCTTATTACAATAAAAAGGAAAAACTAAAAAAAAAAAAGCAGGTGGAGAAAGAGAGCAAAAAGATGACAGCCCAGGGTTAGGTTGTGAATTTACATGTGTGCAAAACAGAATTCCAGAGAAAACAGTGTAGCTACTCAAGCTGGCATGACAGACTAGGAAGAGAGGTGACAACTACCTCTACACATGCACACACTTTGCAACAAAGCACTACAGAAGTTCAAACATTAAACTACATTAGTAGGAATTGGCCTATTTGCTTAATTGCATTAAATCCTGCAAATTCTCCTGCAACTTGTCATGAAGTGGCCTCCATGGCAGAAGAACAAAGATTACACTTTCATTTGTTCACTTGTGCAGTCACAGCTTTGTAGCCAAGAAGGAGGTGGGATGGGGTTGAACTGGAGAATGAAGATGTATATTTGTTCAACTTCCATCCAGAACTGACATCAGGCATGAAGGAGCCACGAGGGCAAACACAACTACTGCCTTCTCGTAGTGAACCCCTTGATCCCACTGACAGCTCTCAGTAAGAACCTTTGTCTGGGCTGCTTGCCAAAGGAGGAGGGAATCGACAGTTCTGATGCTCTTACAATCGGCCAGATTTTTGCCTGCAACCATCTTGGGTAGTGACTGTCTTTGAACTTCAAGGGAAAGTGGCTTTCCAGCAATGACATTGTGTTTCTCAGCCAAGGCCATGGTTGCAGTATAATGAAAGCAGGGTATACTATCATCTGGAGCACACATGCAACATATGTTGTAGTTTTAGCCTGGGAAACCGTTCTCTGAAAGGATTCCACCAAAACCTCTGACTTCTTCACCTCTCTGCTAACAAGACATCTCCTACCTCCACATTGAGCTGCATTGTGTGCCTCAGAGTAAATGATGTGTCCTTATCAACTGGTCCCAGGGTACCCAGAGAGGTTCACATTTAAAGCCTTTATTTTGCTGATTATTTGTGAACCTTTCCCATGGTAGCACCTGATACAAAAAACCACAGGGATACAGGAAAAAAAGCAAGATCCCTCAGAGGTGCTGCTGAAACCAGCTTGGTTCTCCGCTCAGGAGTTACCTGCTCCTGTTTTCCAAGAGATCAAAGTTTTCAAATGAATCTTTGCACTGTGAGAGGTGGTCTGGTAGCAGCGGGTTGTTTTTAAACCTGCTCACTGGTGGGTGAGGTGTGCTCGTGCTCCCGCGTGAGAAATGGAGTCAGCCTTGGATGCCACAGAAAGGGGAAGTTACAAAATCTGTGTCAGGGGGCTGCAGGAGCCAGCCTGTCACACTAACACGAGTGTGCTGCGCTATCAAACGCTTCTGCAGCCAGTGCTGGAAATGCAGGTTATACTGCTAGACTTAAAGCTTATGCAAAGTCATTAAGTCCCTTTAGTTACACGGGATATCAACCTGCATGCTGCAGGGCATAAGCTGATTGCCTTCGGGGGTCAGCGCTGAACGCTTCCCTCTCTGAGAGCACGGTGCAAAATTAGCTGGGGGCGCTCCCAGGGCTTTGTTGCTTTCCTGCTGCATCAGGCAAATTTAGGCGAGTGCTGCAGAAGGGTATCACACCTGATGGGCCACAAACCGAGACGGGCCTGACAGCATTCACTTCTCTTCACAGTGATCGGTTCTCAACACAGTGGAGGCCTTGTGTGAAAATGCAGTCCTGGAGTGAGGGTGAGGGGAGCAGAAGTGGGAGTTTTCTACAGGACTAGATCCACTGGGGGGTAGGAAAAGATATCAGACAGTGCTGACTTTGGGACACCCTAAAACGTTGGTCTCCAAGGACCTGAGGCAAGGAAGGACCTGCACTGCTGGTAACAGTTTCCTGCTTGCTATGGGCCAGGTAAGAGATGGGCACTATTGATAAGTTTTTTGGCAATTGTTTGGTCTTAATGTGATACTTTCATCTGTTTTCACTGCTAAGTGCTCTTGGTTATTGCACTGGGCATGGCTGGTGACTTCAAAACACTTTCCATCAAGACTAAGCCAACAACAATTTTTTGAAGTTTCAAACAATTCTACTCTGTCCCTTGCAAGTCTTCCTTCTTGCTGCCAGGGGTGTTTGAGTTTGCGGAGAACTCTGTTACAAGGAAAAAGCCTGATCTGAACACCTGTTGATTTACACTGGAGCGTTGGGGGATCCAGCTTGGTCTTGTCCTGTTCCAGATTTCTCTAGCCCAAGTAGGAACATTTCTACTACAGTGTCTTGCTGAGCAGAAGTGAAAGGAAAAACAGGAGAAAAAACAACCATCAGAGAAGACCTGCCATGTCTGAAGACAGTCTTTGGTGTGCTTGCATCATATATGCTAAAATAAAGGACTAAATTTGTTCTCACTTGCACTCACCATGCAGCTTTATGCCCTTTATGGAAATAATTTGGATTCGCACAGGTGAAATCAGTTTATCCTCAGGTAATATGAAAGAACTGAATGGAAATTTTTGCCTTAGGGTTCTGCTCCAAACCCACCAGATCCTTGAATGTCTGAGTGTTTTGACTGACTCAACATGAGTTACTGCTTAAACCTTTGTTTGACTTCTGCTATATTTCACCAATAATATTTGTTAATCAGTGTGCATAAAAACTCCTAAAGCCTGATTCAAATAAAAATGATGAAGATAGATAGTTTTGGGATAAGATGGAAATAGTAATTGAGACTGTTTTCCATGGTTTCAGCAAAGTGCAAAATCTATTATTTTTTCATTCAAACTATTTCAGTGCAACTTTTTCTTTGGGACAAATCATTAAAGCAAAAATATCCTCTCATAACTTGTTTGTCATGCAATGGTCACATCATGGCAACTCATTCCCCTCTTTTTTTTTTTTTTCCTGGGATCCATGCCAAGTGCTAAGCCAGAAAACCTTGTTATATTAATTATGAAGAAAAAGCATGTTTTATTAAAAACTAGCCTGCTGAATATTCTGTCGTGCTGCTTTTCAGTGACAGCAGAATTGCTTATGCATTTTAGCAATGTTAATGAATTTTCAGGGTTGGGGGGAGATATACACTACATTTTCTACAGCAATATTTAGGGCAAAGTTAGATTAGGATTGTTAAAAACTAATGAATCAACCTAACACTTAGGACTAGTTAGGAAAAATCTGTGCAAGACTTCATGTTGTCTAAGACTGTCCGTACATCTTCTTCCCTGAGCATGAATTAACACAGCCAATTCATTATGAGCTTATTTATATTAGATTGGGTTCTGACAATGTCTGTAAAACTGGCACTGAACTACCCTAGAACTGATCCCTCAGTAAGCTGCTTCATGTTCTGCTGGACCAAGTGCTGACAGAGTAGACACTAATTAATAATTACTCTGTTGTGTTACTAAAATCACTGCTCTCCAATTCACCGATCTCTTCAAAAAGATCTACAACCCATTAAAGCCCCTCACTATGTGTTTTCCCCAAAGAACTCAATCTTAACCTGTTAACATCTGAATTTTTGCAACATATTTCAGTAGATGTGAACCTGCACACATGGGAAATATCACTAAGAAAGTAGTTGTTTTAAAGAACTTCAGATTCCTTCATGAGAAAATTTACTTGATCCCCATGCTTGGAAGAACAAAACAATTTTTTAAAAACCAACTTTTAACTTTCCTTTGGTTACAAGTCATTCTTCCAGTCTTCTTTTAAGAGGAGATGAATAGATTTGGGGAAGTATATCAAGCTTTGCCTGAGTAGAGCTCTGGTCATGTCTAGCTGTGTTGAATATTTTGCCACTAGCCTTTCTCCCACATTAGTGGCAATGATAATTCAATCATTCAAAACATACGGCTGGGGGAAATTTCACCTTTGACAGAAGAGTTTGCAAAACTGCCAAGGCAATAATCTAATATTTAGTCCCTTTACCATGAAGACTAGATACAAGGAAGAAAATTTTTATGGTGAGGGTGGTGAAACACTGGCGCAGGTTACCCAGGGAGATGCTGGATGCCCTACACACAGAAACATTCAAAGCTGGGCTGGAAGTGGCTCTGTGCAACCTAACCTAGTGGAAGATGTCCCTGCCCACAGTATGGGGGGGTTGGAACTAGACGATCTTTAAGGTCCCTTCCAACCCAAAACATTCTGTGATTCTAAGCTGAGCTGCCCATGCTGCAGCCCAGGGTTTTGGAGCATTTCTTAGTGCCCAGGGCTGGGGGAGTGACTGCACTCCCCACTGCACACCCCTGGGAGTGGGGTGGCCACTGAGCTGATTGTACCCAGATGAGCCATTCCTTGACACTGTAGACGTCTGCTCCAAAAAACCATAGGGCTTCCCTGTTATGCTGCATTTACTTGGGCACCTCAGTGTCCTGAAATGTGGATACTCCACTAAGTTGCCCTGCAACTGCCCGGCCAGGGCTCAGCACGGAGCAGAGCTGGCACATGGAAAGAAAAGCAGTGTAAAAACATACTCACGCACAAACATGTGGTCCCAAGGAGAATGACCAATGGGAGAACCTGAAGGGCCAAAGCACTGTTAACCATCCTTATGCTCGTTTTTTTCTTGAAATTAGCTTCTTCTTCTTGCCTAAGTTTTTTCAGACAAGGTACAATCTTGAGGGTGAGCTAATTCAGTGCAAATAATTAACCGTGCTTCAAATATTGTTTAATGTTCAACAGATTGTCCTGATCAAATAAATGCGTCCTGTCCAGATAATCACCGCATTGATTGCTGGCAAATGTTTCAAATCAGTAAGTGTCAGATGGGAATGGTAGAAATTAACAACGAAAAGATACATTTTCCTTGTTTTAGAATAATCTTTCAACTATTATTATCAGTTGGAAAAAAAAGTGTTAATCAGACTTAACTTCTCTCCCACCTGAAAAATAGTGAGATCTAGTATAGATCTAGACAGTGAGATCTAATATACAATTTTAAAAAATATAAAAGTGTACTTTTTTATTATTTTCTAAATTTCAGACATACACAGACCATGTTGTCCAGCATTTGTCCACTAATGTGAGAACCTGTAATCATTTTTTTTAAATAAAAATTGAAATTCTTGAGTAAACCCCAGTCTCCTGAGGCTGAAGCATTTGTAGCAACAGCAGCAACTGAGGAAATTACTGTATTACTGAAAGAATAATCCACTATTGTGGAAATGCTGAAAAACTTTTGCTCAACAGATACTGTTTGTGCTATGACTTACAAGAACAGATGAAAAGACAATTCTTTCTCTCCGGCAGCTTAGAGCCTGAAAAGGAAGGAAGCAAAAGAAATAGTGTTTTTACATCACAGCCCCAATTCACTAGGAATTCCCTATCAATGTTTTCTCTGTTGTGATAAAACAGTTAAATAAGCTAATGCTGAGCACATTACACTGCACCAGGGGAAAAATGAATGTGCTTGTCTACTCAGGAGGACCTGAATATAGTACAGTAAATAAAATGGATGGGAGGGGTGCCCACATGTTGGAATATGAGGAAGAAAACAGTGAAATCCCAAGCACTTCACCGTTTCCCATCCCGAATGTGATTTTCTGGTGAAAAAGATCAGTTGCTAGCACTTGATTACAGACTTTGTGATGAGTGCTGAAATTCTGATGCCAGAGAACCTTGTTTCTGATGATTCCTTACTATGAAGCATGAACAATCCTAAAGGAGATTTCATATATCAAAAAATACACAAAGAATTAAGGTTTGCTGATTACGTCACATGTGCATACCTTAAGAAGGTGCCTACAAGCAATCAATATGTGTTTGAGATTTATTGTGTTGGTGGCCAGCCAACACATTTAAGTTTATGAGATTTCAGATTCTTTAACTAGTTAGAAAGACAACAAGATAAAAGGAGTTAGATAACGCACGACTTTATGTAATGTGTCCTTGAGTAAGCTGATTTGCACTGAATTTTAATAGAGCCCTGATTCATCAAATCTCAAACAGAATTAAGGTATGGACTGGATCCTAATAACATCATGCTTTATATCCATGAAAGATAAATTAAAGGATGCAAAACTGCTATTGACAAACATTGATTATATGTACTTTGATGGACTTTGAAGTTGTGCCAGATGTGTCTTGTCAGCCTCCAAAGTTTTCTTTTAAATCTCATTGCATAAGGCTTTTACTTTTTAATTATTTTTTCTCTCAGCCTCTTTGATCATGAAAAAATGTAGATCATATTTGTGTGATGCTATTTCCTATGCATTTTATTTAGATATGCCCTTGTGCGCAGCTCATGATAAGTAAAAAAATGTTACATGGCACATAGTGATCTTACCCTGTTATCCTGGGTGCTTTTTAATACTTAATTGACCTTCTCAAGCTGCTGAGTGAAATCTAAGCATGTATAGAGAGTTAATGCAACACTCACATCTTTTTGTGCCACACAAGTCTACACAATTAAGATGTAAGCAACAAGGTTGCTGGTCTCTGTTCCCCTGGGGATTTTGACCAGTGAGAATGTCAGACGGATCCATTTCATTCTGCCCTCTGTTTGTGGCAAAGTGGCCCTCATGTCAGACCCAATGGAAAGGCAAACCTCTCTGCAACTTCTGCTGATCTTATGAGAGGGACCAAAGTTCAAACAAAAAGTTCAAACAGGTGAAAGTCCTTCTTTCACTTTCCTATATGTGGAAATATTTTGTCAGCAAGGAGCTTCCAGGAACTGAAAAGAAACTTTGGAGCCATTTTAATACTTCAAAGTTGTGAGCCCGTATACATCATCTTGGTTTCTTTGTCCATCAGGACATGGTCAGCCCTTTCAGGGCAAGGGAATGCATAAAGTCTCTTGCTGTGCATGGCAAAAGGCTTCAATGTTGGTGCAGGATTTGGGTGCAGATGTTCTCTTTTTTTGGTAATGGGCCCTTTCCCTACATCTCCAAGCCCATCATAGTGATCACAGCTTGCACATTAGACACGAAGAACTTCTCTGTGACAGTTTAGGTGTCTTCAAACAATAAATGAAGAGAAAAAAAATAGATAAGAACCATCAAATCCTTTTATATTGAGAATAAATAGATAAAAAAAACATTTTAAGTGCTTGATCAGAACTGTGGTGGACTGGGGATTTTGTGCATAGCTGTCGATACTGCCTTGAATAAATAATTTACTCTTAATATTCCTTCATTCCCATCAGAAGAGTGTGGGTAGTAACTTGTTTCACTGTGTGCTGTCTGTTTAGATAGTAAACTCTTCTGGCTCAGTATTTTTCCCTATATTAATGACCAGCTCCAGGCAGAAGAGGTGCCCTGTCTTGGCTGTGATGGCTAGTATAAAAGAAGGGAAAGAATAACCTAAAAGACTGTAGTCTCAAATGATTCATTTGGAATTACTACTAAGTATTATACTCTATAATGCTTGAGAAGCTTTGGTTGCCAGAATAAACAGCAGAAACAGTACTTTGTCATTTTCTTTTTTTTTTTTCCCCTGAAATGGGAATTTCCACAGAAAAATATTTCTCTTGGATATTATTCTGCCACTGCACAAAACACTTGAATTCTGAACCTGGAAAGCATTTCAAGCCCTTTCTGGCTGATAACTCTTCTCCATCCTCCAATACAAATGAATATTCTGTGCTGGATGTACCTACATGTGTCTGGTGTGTGTGGACTATTGCGCTGTTAGACACGCTAACTGCAGCTCTAGTTATTAACACCAGAATAAACAAATCACCACAGCTGTGAGTGAAGAGAGAAAATTTCTAAGATAAAAGCAAAATAAAAACATCTACTATGTGACTTTAATAAAAGTAGAAGTTATAGAAATACTTGCTGGCATAAGCCAGGGTTTACAAAGGTAAGGACATCTTTCTTCAGAGTCAACAGCAATGTGATGGAATATGCATGGATGCTTTGACTTTAGTCTTTTCCACTGCTACTATTCTATGGCTTTCTTTAATTATTAACCTAGTAAGTCAAAAGCCCTATATGTTTGTGTTTCCTTTTTAGCGTTCTCTCCACTTCTCTTAAATACAAGCCCTTTTCAAACTGCAAATGAAAATGAGAAATCAGAAGCCCTATTATTACTCTTTATACAGAAGGACCAGAGTTGAGTGAGAGTATAGGGAACTGACTCTTAATATAAAATCTGGAAAGGGGAGGAGGGGTATTCACTATGTGAAATTCATCTTGGTGCAGAAAGCCAGCATGAGGTCTAGACATCACTTATAACAACATTTAAAGTGTTGCGGTTGCATTTTGTTTCATAATTCTCTCTAGCAGCACATTCCCAGTGATGGTTTCAATTCTTGGGCTCAGATCAAAAGCATAGTAAAAAATTTAAAGACACGCAAACAAACAAAAAACAGAATAAGTGCAGGCAGCAGAACGTTCTGTTGGACATGCAAGAGGACTCTTCCCTCACCCACGCTGCTGTGACACAGAAGTAGCTGTGTTATCAAAGGCTTTATGCAAGCTCAAAGCCAGTGCAAGAGGCTCAGCCAGTTAGAGAGAGAGGCAATCCCACGCCAGGACCAGCAACTTCTCTCTCTCTGACACTGATTTGGTACCAAACTCTCCCCCCAGTAAAGGTACATAAACACCACCAAGCCCTTGAAGAAGGGTTTCAAGCTTTGTCCGTGTCCTCAGTCAAAGACTGATGTATGCCTGGCCAAAAGGTTTTCTGTCCTCTTATGGCCTCTTGGGTGTTCTTTTAAATCTTTCCTGTAACAGCTCCAGATATTCTTGTTAGCTGTGCTACTTTCTGAGCCCATTTCTGTGTCTTGCAGCTGCCTGCTAAAAGCATTAAAATTGTAAAGTGGTGGATGAAGGAAGACAGTTTTGCTTTCAAGCTGAAAAACATGCATCAAAGCCCCTGTAGTAAATTTACAGAGTATTAAAAACAAACAAAATCTGACCGTAGGGTAACATCATTTTAGGAAAGATGCGATGGCCTACCTCAAAGTCTGAATTTAATGTGCACAGCTCTCACTTAACCTGCCTAGGTTATAAATCCCAAGAGTCAAGTTTTGTCCAACCATCCTAAAACAGAGATATTTTTAGACTGCAAAGGTAGAGCTAACATAGTCTCTCTGCTCCAGTTACCAAACGTCTCCTCCACAGGCTGCATTGGTCATTCTCCAGACAAAGAGCAGGAACATTAATCCAAGGGAACTCATACAAGAAAAGCCACAATGAAGTATGACCCCCATGCTATTTTGCATGCATTTAGAGGCAAGCACAAATTAAGAAATATTTAGGTTAAAAAAACCCCCAAACAAACAGAAAAAACAACCAAAAAAAAAACACCCAAACCCAAGACATGCCTCCAAAATACATAATTAAAAAGTAATTATTGCAATTTTTTTTAATTATCCCTCCCCCCTCACTGTAGTGTTATTACTTTAAAGAAGAGTCACACATTTTTCATTGGGACATGATTTGTTTTCAGTAAAGGAATTCAACAGGAGGTCATACAGTAATACATACACTAAATATCTGGGAATTCTTCAGCAGAATAATTTAGTATGCTGTTCAATGAGTTGTCTTAATGACTGAAATAACAGAGACAAATAACTTTAGATGCAGTGATGTACAAGTCTTATGAGTGCAGCTGTGCTGTTCTGATAGAGCCAACAAATCTTGAGTAAGAACTTTACAAATATTTTATTCTCTTTAAGTGTTTAATTTTCCTTGTGCATCACTCTGAATAAGAATATACAGCAGTTTTTAAATTTTCATTTATTTTCTAATGGTCATCACTAGACATTGACAGTTACTCATCTGAAGGGCCAGCCAAAAGGATGCACACTGTTGTAAACCCTGCCTTAGTTCCTTTTTCTCATACATGGATGTGATGACATGTATAACAACTGTAGTACTTATGTCATGTTTATCTTGGCTTTGTGTTTAACTTGGCTAGCCTAGTGTGATGAGCAGGGTCAATTTAGTTGAGCATAAAGATGTTGATTACATTTCAAGCCTAGCTTTCCCAGGTTACAATTCCTCTTTTTGTTCCACCATCTCAGATCTATACTTTGACCTGGATTTTCTTTCTGTAAAGCTATTTTTCTATGGACACTGATCCAGTATTCAGGCTCATTTTTCACATAGTTGGAGTCAAACAGGTATTTTTTTTAATTTAAGTTTCTGAAACTTGTAACAGAAGCAGCACACCACTGTTTGCACTTCTCTCCATGTGTCAGTGGCAACCACAAGTAAAATTGATTATAGTTTTTATAAGACTGTCTGGGATAAGAATGTTATCTCTTGAGCAGCAGTACTAAACGTGAGCTCCAGATTGATAACTGCAGGACTAATAGCTTGTAAATTAGTCACTGGAATTGTGAGCAGATCCTAAGGGATTTTGTGTCCTATTCCCACTGAATTCCCCCTTACCTTCCTTTGAAATCCTCAACCGCTGTTCCTCCCCCTTGTTCACTGCATTCAGCACTATTTGCCTGCTTCCTTCTGATCCTCTTTAACTGACCCTTTTTAACTAAGTGGCTCTCAAATATCTTTTTTTCGCTTTTCCACTCTGTTCTTCTCATTGCAATCAAACCTTGCAGGTTTTAAAGATACACTGATGGAAGGTACCAAGAGCCAAGCCCAGTGAAAGTGATGGGAGAAAGATGTTTCCAGCCCAGTGGGTTTCTGTGCCCACCAGCACAGTCTCCAGAGGGCCAGACTGGGAATGGACAGACCCAGCACAACGAAAAATCAGAAACTGGGGTTCATAAAGGGAAATGCAGACAGTGTCCACTGAGACTTCCCCTGTTAACAGCCAACAGCTGTATCAACTCACCAGAAAGTCAGTGTCCTTTTCTTGTTTCAGAGTCCTAAACCAAAAATTGAGTATTTTTAAGGTTGAGAAACTTTTATATGAGCCTACCATCACAATGTTTCCTGGTACAGTAGTCTACTGCCTCCTCTCCTAAATCTTGGTAGTAACAAGAACATCCTTGTTGACAATCTTTCTGTGATGCATCATAGCCTCCTAAAAAGAAGGAAAGAGGTAAGAGTTACTATGCTTCTATGAAATGCTTAATTAAAAGGATATCAGTGAATCCTTTCAGCTGTTAAAAAGAACTTTTTGGGAAAGAGTTGATATTTTATGTGTAAAGCAGCACTTTTCATACAGTAAGTTTAGACAGACCCCTAAGCTTTCACTGCAAATTTTCAATGTTTAGGTGCTGGTATGGGTGGCAGCATATACCAGTGTTTACATTAAAAGTAATTACAGTGATGTTATAATCATTCCTAAGCCAGGCATTGCAAAACTGAATAATTTATTGTTAAACTTAATGGAAATCTGCTTCAAAGTAGAACTGATTCCTGAACAGCCTAATCTTGGCTCTGTAGTGACATCCTGAAGTCAGCAAAGCAATACAGTTACACTGTTCTAAAGTCTGTGGTCTGTTCTTGGAGTACATGATTTTTTAAATGTGTATTTATTTCCTCTTTTCACTTTACCATGGTGCCTGCCAGTAGCACAGAGGTTTCTCCTCTCTCACACACATTCCCAGACTTTCTCTCCTCTCTCCTCCTCTCCCCTAACAACCTCTCTGCACAGCTCTCACAATCCAGCCTACAGCAATACATCTTAGTCCCTCTCTTCTGTGCTCCTCTTCTTGCTACTCCTCACACACAGACCCAGAGTTGCCCTGTTTGCTGGGACCAGCTCAAGGAAGGGCTCAGTGCAGGCCTTCAGTTCCCATCTCCAGCTCCCAGAGGAAACCTGTCACATATTGTCCTTGCCTGAGCTAGTGCTCTCACTTGTGCACCTAACTGAGTGGGACCCAAAAAAAATGAAGCAAAAATCACCTTGAGGAAAGGAGCTTTCTCATCATGTACAGGATGCTTTGGAAGAGAAGGCTCCAGGGAGGAGAATGAACTGGAAAACCCATTTGCCCTGGCCCGTGAAACTGCTTCTGTTCCCATGAGAGGGCTGCCCAGTTCCTAACATTGCATCCAGCAAGGAATCTGACAGACAGACACTGCAAATACATCCACTTTGCTCTGTACATCTTTGGGTCTGTCCTTCCAGCAACCTGCCACATATATTCGGTGCTCAAATAAATTCCAGGTGAAAGAAAAAGCACGTCTGAAATTACCCCTTCCCTTTCCTTCTCTGCCCTTCCCTCCCCAAGCAGATGTACCTGCTCCATGCCCCATATTTGCAAACTTTTTGCTTCTTTGAGTGATTTCTGTACTCTGAAACAGCATCATTGAATTTTGCTTAGTTAAGGTAAGACAGCTCATGTCAGAAAATGTTTGCTAGATTGGGTCTTATTTTGTAACATTTCCCCTCAAAGGATCATTCAATGATGCATCTTAGAATCAGATTCCAGAGAGGGAACTAAAAGAAACATCAATAAAAAAAGAAACTGTGAGGAAACTAAATATAGAACAGGCCAATATGAATTAAACAACATCCTAGAAATCTTCACACAATAATTGATTTGCTCATTTGTACTTCTTTCTATTCTTTAATCTTTCAGCAGGGCTTCAATCCTCCCCCCATTGCTTTTTTAATATTCTCTGTTCATCTGTTGTCTACAATATTGTTTCTGATCTCTCTCATCCCATCAATCATCTATAAAAAGAGACTAGTCCACACACTCTGGTCTCCAATCCTAATGACTGTAAAGAACTAATCACCTAAACTGAGTGATGTTCATTGTTGTAAGTGTCTCTTTGATTTATTAAACATCTCTGTATAAATTCCTGCATGTTTTGCAAGTTGTTTCGTAGAACCTGTATGAAGGCACTTTGAAATCCTAAAACTGTCTACTTGTGGGGTTTTTGGTTCACCTAATAAATGCATTCTTGTCATGAAAAATGAGCTTTTACTTAACTGAAAGGACCACTCAATTCCAAATACAGGCCAGAGCCTCAGCTTGAGCTTTCCCTGAATATGCAGCAAGTTTACAAAGGCCACTCATATACACTTTATATTAATTTGAAAATGCTATGTGTGTTGCTTTGGGATGTCTACCTACTGATTGAGAGCCACAGACACTATGGAAATACTCCTAATGATGGCATTTTCCCCAGCTGTCACTTTCACATGCTGTTGCAAGCTCTTTGGTTGAGCAAGCAGACTTCCAATCTGATTAAATAAAGTTCAAGAATTGAGTATGTTCATAACCTGTCCTAGCTAAAACGACACATTCAGCACCATGCCATCAGTGTGCAACTATTCCTCACAGTGACAAGGTGTGATTCGAGTGTTAAAGTTGCCCTCTTTGACCATACACTCAATGTCCACTGAAGGATCTGGGTGTCACCAAAATTGAGGATTCTCAAAAGCATGAAAAATCCAGGTTCTGTCTGTCACATCAAGGACTGCCTCCCCATCTATCCCAATCTCACTTGAAAGAAAAAGAGATACAAAGGACAGAGTAGAATTCAACATGAGCAAGGTATGTTTGAAGACAGCATGAGGCTTTTGAAAGAGCCCAACTTGATGTTCTCATGAGCTAATTAACAAAAATGGGAACAAGACAAAACATTACGTGGGCACAGCTTTTGGTAGAACCACACAGGGGACAACACTCAAAATGGAGGACCAGTTTCACCAAAAACTCTTCTCCGTGCTTTTCAAGTTTTTTCACCAGCACCTGAAGGTATGGGACTAGAAAGGAAAGGTGTAAAATGTTTGAATGATTTCATTCTGGGAAGGATTCCTTGCCAATGAGAATTTTATTCCCCTTTCTCATGCTGGATTTGCACAGAATATAGAGTACCTGCTAAAAATAAATGCATACTCCTTAATGTTCACCCCAGTCTTTACCCAATCACTGGCTAATGAACCAGCTATTGTTACAGGCAGGTGAGTTTTATGCATTGATTGCCTTAGTGCCTCATACTAAGTAAAAAGGACATTAATAATCTTATTATTACAGAAACATCATGGCAACTCATAAATATAGATTCAACAGTTAACATCACAAATCTGTGAAAACCCTTTTTTCAGCACAGTATGGGCAGAGTTATGCTGGCAGGCTAAAGAAGCAGGAGAAAAGTATGTATAATTTATTCTGTAGATTTGCCCACTTTATCTGTTTACAAAATGTGCATTCATAACTTACAGCTTTTGTATTCTGTAACCATTAGCAAAACAGTCTCCTACAAACCTCTGGTAAGGGTGCATCAAGCAAGGCTGGTAAATCTTGGTTTGGTGTATCTAGCCTGTATGGATTTCCTTTTCACTTCCTGATTAGCAGATTGTCAAATGTTACTCTTAGAATGAGATTTTGTTTCCTTACATTCTCTTTAGCATTCAAAATCTGCTTTCTGCATGTATCTCAGGATCTCAAGCAAACATCAATGTTATGTGATTACAGTTGTCAGCTAGAGCAGCCACAGAAAGTGATTAGCTTCTCCACAAGTGCCTAGGCTAGGGATCTTTTCTCTCTTGCTGGTTTTTTTTTTTCAGAGGAAAATGTGGCAATGGTGTTTTTGGGGGGGGGGGTGTATTTTTTTCCTCAAATAACTGAAAAAGAAATACAGAGAAAGTAGATTTAGATTTCAGCTTAAGCAAATATTCGTGGAACTGATTAGTATAGTTTATGATGTTCTCATTATCTGCACTCATATATATATATATATATATATAGTTGCTGTAAAAAGATATTTCTATTAATATTAGGTGAGAGACCTCCATTACCCTGTTATAAGAACATAAATAAATAATAGCCATCCGCAACACTGGTGTCAGCATCTTTATTGCAGATGCTGATTTGGGCTACATGATTTCCAAACTCTCAGGAAGGAGACACTCATTTCTATTCTGAAAAGCTGCTGCTCAGAGGACCATCACACAAATGGACAGAGATTAGGAACAACTGGCAATTTCTACCTATGTGAACTCAATGCACAACAGAAAGACTTGCAGGGAGAAATGTTTTTAAAGACCTTCAGAAGTAAAGCACAGGTAGGATAGAGGCTTTACACTGTGACAAAAAGAGCACCAACAGGACAACTGAAACCTCATGAAGAATTTAACCCCCAAGCAAGTCCAACCAAAACATTTGCTTAGAGTCATATCACATCACTCTGCAGTTGGATCTCTAATAGCATATCCTTAAAATATTTCCTGATGATAGAGTCTATCTACAAATTTTGTAGTCGTGGTTTCACTGAGAAATGATCTGTGATTTTTATCTACACTCTACCACTGACAATTTCAAACTTATTATCTCACAACCTACCTCTATCTTAAAAATTATTTTTTCTCTCTTCTCAAACAAATGCTTCCCAAATCTCTGCTGGATAAATATACTGACGATTTAACCTGTTTTACAACCTATTGAGCTTTAAATATGTCAGCTCATCTAAGAATGGATATTATATATTTTACACCTCTGTTTGGGGAGAAAATCCTACATCTTGAAGAAAAGAAAGAAAGACTTTCCTTTTCGTTTCTGATTTGTGTGTGTGTTGTTTGGGTTTTCTTTTCTTTTCTTTTGTTTTTCCCAGAAAGGTGGTTGTTGCTTGAGAAACACTGAGCAGTAAAGAAGGCTGAAAGTAGTTAGTCTTGGTGGAGGTGAACTCTACGGTTAGAGGGCAGAAAAGGAGGTCAGAGGTATATATGATCAATACAATATTGCACAGGAATTGCCACAGCGGACACCTCATCCCTACTTTGTGTGAGCACTCATAAATACCTGTCCGTATTGCCAATCCCTGGCTCAGCTGAAAAAGGTTCTATATCTTTGACGCGAGGCAAGAAGATCTCCATCCCCGCAGTTCTACTGAGATTACTCAGCTGTGAACAGATAACTCGATACAAAGAAGAGGAAGAAAAAGCAAGGAAAAAAGTAGAAGCAGACAATTTCATAGAGCCCAAACCAGACAAGACTCTCTCTGATGACCAAGGGAAAGGCTTTGATAAACGGTAGGGCAGCTCCTCAAATCCAGGTCTCTGAAAGTGGGGGTGGAACACTGCAGGAAATAATATGAGAGTCCCTGCTGTGGGAGTCAAGGGAGACAGGGAAAATAGTTCAGGTAATAAAAAAAATGTTAATATTACAAGAGTGGAATGCATCTGAGTATAATTCCAGACTTTTAAGTTCAGTTTTCAAATATTGGAGAAAGAAAGAGACAGCCCGCTGCCATCTCACTAGTTTATCACATTGAGTTTAAGGTGTGGAATAAATCAAAACTTTTTTTTTTTTTTTGGAACATGGTACAAAGAAATGCATTAATAATACATGAAAAAATGTTCATCATGTTGGTGTGCATCAGTGGAAACACTATTTTAAAGAAACTATGAGCAACACATGAAAAGATTTGACCTAGGTTTCACTTCTGATGTGTCAGGGTGGGGGCAAGAAAAGCATTTTTCTCACCTACTGATGTGCTATATCTGTGACTTCCCACTTGGGTACAGAAGTTGGGTTCCCAAAGCAGGAATGATTTTTTTTCTCTACAAGCAAGCAGGGAAGTTTGAATCCTCTGAGCCATCCCCTCTATGTGCATTCAAGAGGAACAGAGAGAGAAACAAAACAAAACCTCCCAGCTAGCTGGTAGCTGCCATGCCTTTTCTTCCTCTGCATGCTGAATGTTTAAATGTCTAAAGACTCTGATGTTTGCTGAGAGTAGCAGTCATATTTGTGCTCAGCTCTGCACACTCTAGTGCAGACATGGGACATATGCACATGCCCACATCCTGTGCCTTTCTAAACGCTTGTAATTTCCTTCCTTTTAGCTTCCAGATACACACTTTACAAAAATAAATTTAAAAGTTGTTCTGACTAAAAGTATACAATTGCTATTTATGGAAGAGCATAGCTGCAATAAATATTTGTTTCTAAGCTAACTGAATCTATCAGGAATGAGAATGTGGGAAAGATCAAAGGGAAGACAAGATAAACACAAAAATGACATTTAGATTTGGATTGTGGTAGCTCCCAAATGCTCTACACAAAAATGAGACCTCCTGCAGTCAATGCTGTAAAGGTAAAAGGTCGGATTTTCTTGTCTTCTGAATCATCAACATTCTCAACAGGCAAATTGGACCCAAGTGGGATGAAAACAGACGATTTCTCTTAGTGACCAGAGTAAGGAAATGCTCATTTTGCCAGGGCATCTCTGCTCTGGGGCTAATTTGGTTTGCAAGAGGTGTAGGTACCCTCTCCCCGGCTGGTAACATGCTGACAAGAGATATTTGGGTTCTGCAACCTCTGTGGCACTCTGTGGGCAAGAGGGAACCCTTTGGAGAGCTTGTGCTTTGGGAATACAAGAGCTTTGGTTCCACCAGCTCTTCTGTGAGCTCCCTGTCCTCTCAGGGTTGGTCAAACACAGGCAAACTGGACAATTTCCTGAATTCACTGGGGACTTGGTGGACAGACAGAGAAGGAAAAATGGACAGAAAACTGTGCAGACCCACATGGCAGTCTATCATGTCTCACTCTCCAACTCACGTTGGAGGACACCTCAGCTGTGCCTGGGCAATCAGAGGGGGAGGGCTCTGTGTTGTGTCCTGCAGGGTGGGGGACCCACAGCTGATGAGTCCTCACAGGGTTCTTTGCACGCATTTCATTCCTCTTCCCACACACTGCCACTCCATCACCCTCCTCTGCATGGGAAGAGCCCAGGGGTGAGCATGGTTGCTGTCAGACTGCATCAAAAAGCCCCACATGTGGCCATGGAACACCTCTGGAATGACCTGCTGTTGGCCATCACCTCCCTGTGGAACCAGCAGAGCAATCCTCAGCAAACCCATCGTCCTGAGCAAGGAGTGCCTCGCATCCAAAAGCTGCCCTGCCCTTCCCTGCTGGACCCAGAAGTTCAGGTGGAGGGTATGGGAGAGGGGGAATTCACTGCTCCAGCAGACAGTTATTGCTCTCCTTATATATATGTTTTCAGCCTGTTGTCACCGTCTTCATTTGTAGTTTTGTGAATTACTTTTAACTTATTTAATAGGCTCTCACAATAGGAAAAAAGACCCTAAGGAAAGAGAATAAAAATTGTTTCTTTGCTAAGACCTTGCCTGGCAAGTTTCAGCTCAGAAACCCCTGAGAATGCAGAAGAGATTAATGAAAATGCTGAGAATCACCATAATAGTTCCAACTACCCGCACCAGTGTCAGCAGGCTCAGCAGGGCCTGTCATTAGAAAGCCCCCTTTTAAATGGGTGTCCCTCCTATTAGTTAAATTATCTAGACTGTGGCGAAGAATATTCCAAGGTGACAGAAATCAGAACAGTACAGACTGCTAAAAATGAAAATCAGATAATTGCTCATAAATTACTTCTGGGATCTTTCAAGATCTTTCAGTCTTGCTGACTGAAAGGCAAGTCATTTGGAATGCAATAATTAAAATAAAAGCTGCAACATGCAGGAAATGTAGTTGGAAGGAAGATATTAAAAGATATATTGTACCTGCATAAATTATCATCTGGTTTTCAATAGCATCCTGAATTTGCTCTTATTCTCCTTAAACAGTAAGTGTGGATGAGAACCCTGGCATGGAGACCAACCCTGGCTCTGGTCCCCAGTCTCTTCCCTGGATCTTCACACATATTCTAGGCAGGGGTAAAAAGGATATTATTGTCCTTTTTCACACTTTTTCACCAATGCTGTGCCTGCTTAATGCTCAGTGACACCCACCCTTGACACAGAGGACTAGCAGATTTTCAAGGGTGGCACAGCCACCCCTCAGATCCCCTCATGACTTCAGCCCCTTCGGGGGAGAGAGACTGCCCCGCTCACATGAACTGAAGGAACAATCCAAAATTTCCTCCCCTGGGGTGGGACCTCAAGCCTTCACCAGGAAATATTTTAAACAGGAGGCCTTTTCTCCTAATTTTGCACATCTGAGGCTAAAATTAATGTCACTTGGTGTTCAGTGGAGACACCTCTATATTAGGTTTTTTCAGTAGTTTTAGATGAAAGCTGCTGAGAGACGGAAGGGGTGCTCTGATGAGCTGAAGGTCAAGACATCATCACCTTTTCAGCTGTATTCTCTCTTCTTTTTCTGATCATCCCACACAGCTACCAACTGTTTGGAGGAGGATAGCCAGGCAACTCCAGAAAATGTCTGTTAAAAATCCATTTGACTCTCATTTACTGCTGACCACGTTTGGTCTAAAAACATTAAGAAACTATTTCACCCTTCTTGGCATTTATTGGACTACATGGAGATGTTTTCTCAGACTTTTCTTTTTATTTTTTTTTAAAAGCCAGATTGTATTTTGTTAGTTACCCAGAGGATTTCATGCATGGGCTACTCTATAAAGAAGACTTATTATTCCCTAGTGACAAATATGGTTTCTCTCTGAGAAGTTGCATAATAACTCAAGTGGGATGAACAGGAGTTTTCTGTTGGTTTTAAGGTTCACAATTAAATTGGGGAGAGTTTCTGCTATAAGAGGGATAGATATCCAATTTTAAACCACCTTTTAATTTGTACTGAAGTACAAATTGTACTGCAAGTCTTCTGCCCCCGAGTTACAGCTGGGCAACGAGAACAGGACAACATCAGACACCAACTAGTGATTCTCTGTGGTTACCCAGAGAAAAATTTGGTTCTCCCAACCAAATTTATAGCTAGGAGGAGGCAGCGGAAGCTGTAAACTGAGGGCTGGAACCGTTATCCTGATCTTAGTAAGGCCAAGGATTATACAAGTATCTGAAATTTCCTGTGCTGTTCAAGATGAGGCAGGAGACAATCCTGCAGGACAACCACTGTGGCATGGACAACACCGTCTGTTCCTGAGGAGGAAAATGTAGAATTTTTGTCTTCAGGGCTGCTTCTCTGCACTTTCTGCCAAAACTAAATTAACCCCACGAACATAGAACAAATGTACATATATTACAGGGCTCCTTTCATGAATAAAGGATGCCAGGTCACCTAACCTCCATCCAAATGAGCAGCACAGGAAGGGAGAGAGGAGAAGTGAAGGTAATTTGATGTTACAGCAGGGAGGAGGTGGAGGTTTACATACAGCTGAATCATTGAACAACCCAATCTGTCAGAAAACAGCAAATATCACAAAAATTCACATGATTTTCATCAATCTGTCCCCTGCCCTAGCACTGATGGAATCTCCTCTTGCTAGTTCTCAGAGACCTTGCACAGTGGAGACATCACAGCCTCTTGGCACAACCCCTTGCAGCATCGATCTCACTGCAATGTTGGACCTCAGCATAAAGGAAGGGACAAGAATGATTTTACCAGTTATGATATCATTCCCCCACAAGTGATGCTTTTCCCCAAGTACATGTCCAAAATTTCCATTACAGTGAGTCTTTACCATTCCTCCTGCTCTTTCGGTTTAGGAAATACTTTGCATAGGATTCAGGGCATGCAGGTGGGAGTGTTTCTGCAGCCTGACCTTTCTATAATCTGTAATTCTCTGTGGCCATGGTTTCACCTTTATCTGGAAACATATGAAAAAATGTCTTTTGGAACAACGAGAAAAAGGCTGGATAAATAACTGCCTATCAGCTTCTGGGATGTGTGGGAAGAATAAGGATAGTTATCCCTCAGTGAATGCCTGAAATGAGCAGTCAAGAACAAATGAAAAGCTCATACTCCTATTTTATGACTACATCTCAGTGTTACATTGAAATGAAGCCAGTTATCCTGAGCCCTACCTGGGCCCTTCAGAGTTCAACCACAATAGGCACCATGGGGCTGGTGCTCAGAGACACCACTGAGGTGCATGTCTGCAACACATGAGCCCACTCTTAGACATGTTTAGGGGTCAGGGTTCCTGGCTAAATGCATTGAGATGGACTGTGTGTTGTCATTATGTGAGAGGTATGCGTGTGCAGCCCAGAGGAGATCAAATTTATTTATAGACAGGGGAACTTTGAAGTCTTTCTGTGTGGGAACCCACTAGAGAGCAGATGGAGATCAGGCCACAGAGTTGGTATTTTATGATAGGTATTGGTTTCTGCACTGCCAGTTTCACATGCTCCTCTTAAATTTCCTTGCTCCTTTACCACACTGTTTCTCTATACTTACTGTTGAAAAATATTTACATGAAAAGTGTTCAAAAGTCTTCAACTGGGTTGAAGATATTAAGCAATTTTTTCCCATCCTCCATGAAGCAGTAGATTCTAGCTCTGCTTACTCAGGACTTCTAGCAGGCTGCTGTACTCACAGGAGGGTGCTTTCTTAGCTTATTTTATGAATCAGTTTCATGTAGAATAATTGTCTGCTTCTGTGAGTGAAGAACATATATTTTCTGACAGAGATTGCTTATCTCAAGGGCAAACTGAACGTAGATCTTCAGCTTGGAGAACATCAACTTTTTGTGGAATTTAGCTAGCAAATCACAGAATCATAGAATCATAAATACCAGGTTAGAAGGGGATCTCAACCTTGTTTGGAAAAAGCATAGTCTAGACAATATGCCCCTGTCCAGCTGAATCTTGAAAGTGTCCAGCGTTGGGGAATCTAAATGTAAAACCATGTCTACTCTTGAGGACTTTCTTCAAGCTGGAGCAGATACATTCTCAAAAAAGACTGTGAAAATGTGATCATATTGAGTCTGATCTCAAATCTTAGTACTTGCACATGTATTAACCTGGGTCTGAGAGCTCCATTTTCTTGCATTTTTTGCGTGGTAGATCTTTATATTCTTCTCTCTCTCCTTGGACACAACTTTATTTTCCTCCACCAACAGCAGGAACTCTGACTTTTCAGATAAGCATCCAGCCATGTAAACCTCTGTATCTAAGACAGAGAGACAATAAAACTGAGACTGTTTTGACTGTCCTCCCACAAGGTGTTTCTGTGTTTTTCCATCTACACTGCCTCTGCCCAACTGATCAGGGCTCATCCTTGCACCTGAATGAATATTTTTGGTGAAGAAACAGGAAATATAGAAGAAAGGGTGTCCTGCTGCGCTGGCTGAAAGAGAAGGACAGAAGGAATAGAAGGAAGAGGAAGGGAGTGAAGCTGCCAAATGCAACTGCAGCGTGTGACATTGGGAGAGACAGCATGGAGGGGACAAGTACTCACGGGATGGCGCAAATTATGCAATTTGTTTACTCTGCAGTGATGAAACAGAAAGGTCAGTTTCTATACATCCTGGCTTCTAGGCTGGCATATATGATTCATATATATATATATATATATATTAAGTCTTCTATATCTCTACAGCTCAGGCTGCCATTCGTCTCTAGTCTTCTAACAAGCAGGCTTTTGAACAGCATTCACGCTCACTTTTTAAGTTTCAAAAGAAGCGTCTCTTGCTGTAGAGGCTGCTGCTAATGAGAGATGAGGCGAAGTGAGGAGACAGCACTACTCCAGGTCGTCTCTGTGTTGAGCCACCCTGTGCTGTGTGAGCAGATGATAGCAATGTGCTCCATCACTCTGGCTGCACTGTGTGGGTCAGAGTTTGTGTTAGCACACAAGTAACCATTAACCTGGCCTTTGCAGCTGGCTCCCAAAAACATTTCTGAGCATTCACCTCTTGTTCTGTATATAACAGTTGCATTCAAGGAAATGTCAGCGAGCAAAAAGATATGACAGGAGTCACAGAAAAACAAAGTCATAGAAACACAGAATTCACCTTGATCTGGGCAAGTAGAGAAACTCTCTCTCACTGGCTTGATCTGTGCAAAGTGAGCTGCACTTCAGCTCACCATCATAGGAACAGGCTGTGGCCACAAAGTCCCTTAGTTTTTTCCACCACTGGGCATGCACCCAACATCTGGGTGGCATGAACTACAAGTTTGACTGGTTTGCAGTGGGAAGACCTATTGAAATAGGTGCTCAGCATCTTTTAGCCCTTGGTCCTTTGGGATTTTATTCACAAGCAGAGGAGTAACTTCTCTCTCCAGCCACATCCACTTCAGACTAAACACTAGAGGTGTTTGAAATACTGAAGTCTGATAAGATCTCCTAGTATGTACCTGGAAGGGTATCTCCCCCTGTTTTATAATTCAGAAAATACAGGACTGAGAAGTGTGTGTGCACAGCGTTATATTAATAATGCAGCAGAGCTGTCTGACCAGACTGGTTGGATGGTGCCATTAGAAGCTTCACTTGCTCCTGTGGCCCCATCTGCTCCCCTCTACCCTCTTCAAAGACCAAACACATTTCTTTTTAACATGGTTGGAGAAGCTGGGAAAATAGGCAGAAGTACAACTACCTGCAAGTCACTGCTGCTGTCAGGGCATCACCTAAGGATGTCTCTAAACCTGCCTCAGTTCCACTGACACATTATAATTCCCAACCAGTAAGAACCCACAGAGGCATAGAGAATCCCAGTACCTCTCCTCTTCCTTTTTGCAAAAACACCTTTATCAGAAATCTCCCCACACTAGGAGCATCAGTTCAGTATCAGCAGAACATAAAATCAGTGATTGAACAGCATCTTACTGGGAAATTACCACACCTTTGGAGGACACCAGAAACAGAGGAAAAACTCTACTCAGACCTGGTACGACTTTGATTTGTTGTGTCCCTCAAAATGAAAAGTGATATCTACATAGTCTCATGGAGACCTGAAAAAATAGAAGAAAGATGACTCTTGCTCAGTTAAATTTTTCTAAAAACCCACAATACTCACCACCTGCTGGCTCTTTCTCAGCACAAGGCTTCAGGGGCTGGGCAACACACAGCTCGGTGAAATGGTTATACCAAACATTGAGCAAAAGCCCTTCTCATTTACAGCTCTTCTTCTTTCAGCAACAATACAACAGGGATCAGTTCCATCTGCAGTACAGCACATGCAGCACAGAGCTGTGCAATTTATACACCCTCTTCTGTCTTAAAATTCCCAAACTGCACCGTACAAGCAAGGAAGCAATAAAAGACATGGTGCACAGACAAGGCTTACAGCCTGCACTCAAGCTCTGATGCTGTAAAAAATGCCTAGCTGAAACAAAGATCTAAGTTTCACATTTATTTAACTTTCAAACATCATATCCTAGGTTTTACAGTGATGGGCACTACAGAAAACACAATGAGAAATAGATGGGTAATTATGGTGGTGGTTTTGACTTCTACCATCATCTAAAACTGTAGTAAAGTCAGAAGACACAGGTTTATGCTTCTTGAGATATGTGTTTAAATCTAGTTTGTGTCATAAGTGATGTGAATGTAATGGTCACAGCTTGACTCCTAACCAGTCTTAGATAAGTGACTTCGATTTAGAATTAGGCGTGATTTTCTGTATCAGAGTGCATGTTCTGCAGTTTGGTACAAATCAGTGTGACTGGCAGCACACTCGGGACTAGGAGGGAAAAAGAAACCTTCAACTTTCAGAAAGAAAGTTGTAGACAGTGAGGAGTGTGGAATGTTCCCTGGGCAGCTGCCCACAGCCTGCCTGCTCCTGAGCCTGCAGCCTCTGCACCAGCTCCGAGCGCTGAAGTTTGTGAGAAGCACTGCTCGGTTTAGGAAGAGAAGAAGGGGCAGACAGAAGCAGCTGGTGGGAAAAAAAAAAATTGTTATAAGAACAAAACAGACATGAAAGGTGTTTTAAATGGCACGTATGTATAGATCACAGGGGAACTTTGAAATGCACGATTAAGTATTGAAGTAGCCATCATACAGTCCATAACCCCTGACTGTTACAGAAACCCCACGCAGGCAGGTACCGCTCGGGCTGCAGCATCCTTTGATGTCCAGGTACATGACAAGAGCGTGAATCACCGCACGGCGAGAGACCGGACAGAGCAGACCCAGTCCCGAAATGGGGTCAACGATGAGCAGCCTCACCGACCGCGGTGATTGTCTGTGCTTCTTCCCGGGAGGGCTTGTGCCGTCCGGCGTGGGTGGCCCTGGCTCCACAGGGGTGTGACCGGGGCACACGGATCTGCGTGGGGTGACGGCTCACCCCCATCAGCCTGTGTGGCCCCACGGGGACGCTCCAAGGCGGCAATGCCCATGCACGGTCCTCAGGGTGCTGGCTTGGCCTAAAGCACGGGAAGGCGATGTCGGGGGCCAGGGGTTCCCCAGCGGGGGTGTTGCGTGGGGCATCCCTGGGTGGCGGTGTCCTCGCGTGGGGCCGCCTGTCCCCCGTGTTCCCGCGGCGTGCGAGCCACGAGAGGGCACTGAAACACAACCGAAGGGATGAACCGCGCTCGGCTCCTGCGCCAAACGGGGGGTCTCCGGCGGTGCCACCGCCTTCCCTCTCATTATATCTTTAGATAAAATTCCAGAACAAAGGATCAACACAAGGATATGTTCATTGCGGCACGTTTCAGCTGTCCCTTACCAGGTCTGAAACAAAACCGAGGTTGGTAAAAACCTGACAACGAAACGCTTCGTGCGTCGGGAGCTCGTAAGATGAAATAGGACTTTCTGTTGCAGTTGTTTGTCAGGCTGAAATGATAATTGTATCGAAATTCATTTTTAATTAAACCGATGTGCTCTGGGAATCTCCATTGGCATGTATGTGGTGCCCATCGTTACTGTATCGGTGGGCTTTATCTGCACAATCAGTTAAGCTTAGTATATTTTAATTGAAATTCTTTCAGTCTTTCAGCTGTTACTTCCTCCTTCAGATTATCATTCATATAATAGCTGCATTTCATGCTTATCCTATCCTGAGTGATTACACGAATTATTCTACCACTATTTTTAATTCTTCCCTAATTCCCCCTCACTTTCACAATCCTTTTTATTATAAACTCTTGCTGTTATGAGGGAATTTGGTGCAAATCAGTTCACACCTTTTTTTTAACTATAAACCAGATGTAAGAAACCCCAACACTAAAAACATGCAGAACTGAATGACTATCATTCTTGATAGCTGAAAATATGCCACTAAGACAGTATGAAATATTTTAAAATGTAATGGGATTATGTAAGGTGTAAGTACAAAAACAATTTTAATAAAATATACCCTTACAGGTTATATTTTCCAGGAGACAACCTCAACAAAAAAGGAATGAAAAGAGAGCCTGTTATTGTCTTTTTCTACACAATATATTTTATTTTACTTCATGCATATTAAGTTTCTTTTAATTTTTTTAAGCAACCTTAGCTCATCTTATATTAAAAAAAAAGAAAGAGAAACTAGGAGATTCACAGGTTTCTTGTATGAAATAAAAAGCTTAAAACTGAAATTATTTGAATAAGAGAGATTTTGAACCACATTTGTCCAATAAATCCAAATATTAACTTCATTAAAAATAATTTCTGCAGATAGTTGTATCAATTAATACTCTCTTAGGATTGCATTTTCTACTGAAACCCCTGGAAACGTATTTTTTAATCTCTGTTTCATATTCATTGTCTCTCATCTCACTGGTATGGCACTATTTATAGTTTAAGTATAAATTTTAGTGCTGAAAGCCCCAATCCCAAACAGCCTGCATTTCTAACCTCTGTTAGAAATAAAAGAGACAGGATACAGAGGGAAGCTCAGAGGAAGAAATAGCATCAGAGTTTGTTTTTACTTCAGTAAGAAGCATCACATAAGTGAGAAGAATCAGTGTGACTATGTTTGTGCAGGACAACAGTTCACGTACAATGCTGACAAGGGACAGGACTTAACCTAATAGCTTGTTTCCATATCTCACTACCTCGAGTCTAAGTAACATCCACCACATTCAGCCTGAACGAGGCATTTATTTCAATTTCTGAGTGCTAAATTCTCGTCGGTTGTAACAGCATCACTCTGGCACTCAGCGTGGACCTGCACCTTCCATTAGCAGCTGTGAGGGCACTGGGATCGCAGCAGTACCAAATAACCCGTGGTCACCCACTCAGCAGGATTACAGGGAACTTTGCCATTCGTTTGTGAAACCTTTAGACCTCAGGAGTTTTGATACATCTAAGTCCCGATCACTTATGCGAGTGTACCTGTGCCAGTATGGTAGGGGGAAAAAGAAAACAATCTTTCTCTAAGAATATGTATTGCCTGGTCATGGCTTTCCAAGGAAAAAACAGGTTTTGTCCTGTCTTGTGCTGTGAAAGCCTGTACCAAGGTAAAAAGACATCAGGGACGTGTCTTCGTGGCTTCAACATAGGCACTGGAAAATTTTTTCTTGTGCTTCCAAACAACAGATTTGCATACATAATGTATCTGAAAATATAGAGGAGGTACATAAACAGATAGGGAAAACACTTGCATATATCAGAGCAGTATATATTCTATATGATTCTATTATATATCCGTATATGTGTGCATGCATGGAAATTCTGCATACCACAGAGGGGGAATGACACACTGAAAATGCATCCCGGTTTAGTCTGGTACATTCCTGGTTACATTGATTAAGGAGAGTACAAGATTTGTCTGGCTCCTGGGCAGATAACCAGTCTGTAGCACACTTAGTATTTTCCAGCTTTGAATCTCACATGGCCCATAAAATCCTTGCAAGTATTTCCTAGTGTTAACTGCAGTATCTCACGACACAGGTAGAGCTAATCTCTTGACTGATTTCCTCCCACCAAACTACCCAGTGAAGCAAACCTAACATCAGCACCCCCATCTACACACATTTCTCTCTTGCACCGCTGGGAAATATACTGAGTAATATTCTGCCCGCTGGGAGCAAACACCATCCCAGCAGTGCTCCAGACACACTCTCCATTGGGGAGGGGGGCAAAAAAAATCTCTTTTCATATTCACAAGGAAGATTCAAATTCCTCCCCCATGTTCTTTTTTTGTTCCCCACTATTTTAAATGTCAGACTCCTACACAGTTTCTTTGAAAGTTTGAACAGTTAGTTAGATCGGTCTGGAAGCAAAACAAACCGCAGCACATTTCACCTTTTGCAGAACTTTCCAAGCATGCATTTCAGAGTGGTGACGATTCAGCGTTTAGCTCTCTGGGGTTGGGGTGTAGACCTAAAAATTCAAAACAATTTTTTTGTACATCTGTGTTGAATCAGGGCTTATTTCTGATTAAGGTGGCTGAATTTTTAATATTAAATTCTTTTCTAAATTGATCACTGTTGTATTCAGGGACATCACATGGAAATGGATAGTTCTGCTCTAACATTGTTCACTCTGCTTAGGATCCAAGTTAATAGGGTTGGGAGGTTTCTGATTTTTCCTTCAGCTGTGTTTTGCCTGAGGTACAGTCTGTGACAACAGAGCCTAGACTCTTTGACCTACTTGTGGCATTTTCTTTCACTGCACGTGAAAGAATGAGCATCACTGGGAGATGCTCATGCTGCTGCTCTTTCCCTTGTCCTGATGCCTGATGGGAAGTTCATCTCCTCTACCTCTCCCCACTCATGGGAGGCTGGGTGCTGGAGCATCCCAGGCTGATGAGGCACAGCTGAAATAGGCTTCCTAGGCAATGAAGTGCTGTGGGAGACACTGGTCTGGTTTTGAACCTCGAGCTTTGAAGGGGAGTTTCTTCTGCTCCATCTTGCCCTGCTGTTCTGGGCCAGAACAGCAATCTCACTGCATAAGTACTGGGAGGAGTGAAGGATGCAAAGCATTGTGAGGGATCAGTAAGCAGCCAAACTCACTCAAACACAGGGCATACATAAGAGGGGACAGAGGAGAGAAACAGGTTTGAGTCTTTAGTGCATCTGGTAATGAGGAGTTTGTGTTTCCCTGTTCTCTGCTCCCAAGAGCAGCCTCAAACTGGGGCTGTACTAGCAGCTAGTGGTCTGCCAAAATCATCTCCGATGAGCACTAGTTTGCTGTGTGTGTCCACCACCCTGGCAGCATCAGCCAGAAGGGTCCCTGACATTTTGTGGGTGCCCAAGTAGACACTGCTGTGCTAAAGAAAGATACCTAATGAGCAGTGATGGATCTGAAGGGCCCAGATAACGATGCAAGGCGGATGCAGATGATGCTGCTGGCTTGCACATCATATACACAGGCTGTGGGAAGTGCACAGTATGATGCTCCAAGCACAGTTTTCTAACTGCTAAATGTGGGTTAGCATGTTTATACCATAGCCAGGAACCAGTAGGATGCTGTCCAGGCAGCAGGCAGGGCAACAGACTCATACAGTCCACACCAGAAAAAGAGAGAGGGCAGTAATAGTGTGTGTCCAGAGGAGTGCATAGGGCAGAAAAGGTCCTGCCTCCAAGACAAGTGAAAACACTCAATTTATGAGTAAGTGAAGAGGGCTCAACAGTGGTTTGGAACAAAGTGGTTTGGAACAAAGTGGCTCCCATTCCCCTGGACCAGGGTTGCCAAAAGAGCTGGCTGCCAAAGCCAGGATGGTGAGACAGAAACACCTCTGCCCTTCTGTGTGACCTTCACAGACAGGTTGTTTGTGTCTAGAGTTTATGGCACATTTTTTAGATGCTCTGTGCCAAAGTGAATTGTGCTTATACTAAGTTTCAACAGCTCGGCTTATGCTTAGGGAGTTGAGGACATAGGTCGGGGTTGGCAGCAGGCAGGCAGCATGCTGGGGAGCAAAGCTGCCTTCTGGCAGAACCACTTGGATGACCCAGTGTGGTGGGATGGTGGGAGATGCGTGACAGGGACGTTAATCACATCTGCACAACCCTGGTGACCACAATATACCCCAAGTCGTCGCTGGCAGTGCTGCTTGCCTGGAGACGGCAGCTGAGTTCACCTCTACAGTATTTTCAGGCTGTTTCATGGCTGCTGTTTGTATGTGCTAAGATAATGAAGAATTGTAATACTTTGTTTATTAAAAGAATGCATCATAAACCTTAACAACCTAGAAAATACTGTGATTTTTCTGTATGGGGTTACTGGATTTGCCCATCCCATGGCAAACTTTGTTATTCCCTGCCATCATCCATCACTCAAGAGGAATGGCCAAGGACACCCTCTTCTTTAGCCCCCAAGCCTGTGCAGGGGCAGTGTGACATTTTGCCTTAACTCTTAGCTCTCCAGCCAGAATCTCCTCAGCTCTGAATTACAGATGACAGAAGCACTAAAAAGAAGGTTCCTTCCATAACAACTGTGACTTCAGAATAAGTGGTCTCTTCTTCTCAATATTAGCAACACAGAAACACTCTCGTTACCAAGCTCAACCCTGTGTACAGTCTGTATAACCTTTTAAACAGCTTTTGCTGTAAAACACAAGTCTGTGTTTGCTGTAACAGAAGCGTTTCATTCCTCACAGTAGAATAAAAGAGTTTGCTGAAAGAGAAAGGGCATTGCAAGCCCCTGCTTTGTGCTCTGAATTCTTTTCCAGCATCTTCCTTTTAATACATCGCAAAAGGGGGGAGAGAAGAAAAAAACACATTAAAAAAAAAAGTGTTTTAGAGTGTTTTCCCAAGAAATATCACACACTGAATTGAAACACCTTATCTACAAGGAGGTCCTGGTGGCAAGTGTAGAAGCAACACAGGAAAAAAAATCAATACAGCCTGCAGAGATTAAAAACATACTGAAAAAACATAAGGAAAATGTAACAATTAATGCCAGTTGTACATATAATACGCGAAAACAAAGCAAAGAGGCATTAGTCTCTACACACAGATCTATTGGATAGGTAATGCTTTTATCTCAACTTGAAAATGGAAGCCTTATTAGACTGCTTCCCATCAGGAGGCATCATACCAAGAACAGTACAAGGCTCTAACTAGCTGAAAGCCTCTTCTCCCCACACTTTCCATCCCAATCACTTTGCATACAGGTGAAATTCAGATGGCTCAACCTCTGAGGTGGTGTCAAACCAGGGTTCAGATTTACCAGCCTGGATGAAACTACACACTCCCCCTCGAGTGGAAGACGCTAAGTAGCCGACCAAGATGCCTTGTGATAGGTGGGAGTATTTGGTCTGTGATTTAAAAAGCCCCTCCATGAAGTTGCAGCTAGAGATTGTCTTATCATTACGTTGTGTTATGCTGTATCACCTGTTAATATATGCTTGACTTGAATAAAATGTCTTACACAGATTTTAGCTCTGGAGAGTTTTGTAATTAAGATGCTTACAGACAAAAACTAGGCAGATATTTCAGGTGTGGCTCAGTTGAATGATTTCTCAAATTCCTTCCAGCAGACCAACTGCTACCATTTTACCCAGTATCTTGAGTGTAAACCTTGAGAAAAGGCATCATATCAAACAACTCTTTCCTACCCCACTGCCTAATGTTAAAATACATCATGAAGTCTAAGTAGAATATTTTAATCCTTATTTTTCTGGATGAGGACCAATAAAGAGGAATATCCCCTTCTCAGAGACACTTAACATCAACACAAATTTCAACCAAAACTACACAAGACTCACAGCAGGGCTGTAGATAAGGATAAGCATTGGATAATTTGGGAATACTGGAAAAATACCACTTGAACCTTTCTTCTACTACCTTCACATAAAATTAAATCAAAGTTTAAAATCTTTACTTTTAAACCCCAGAAACACAACTTGTGTTTTACTCATCCCCTTTCTGACGCCAGTGAGTGGAGAAGCAGGCACAGGGTCACACAAATGCTGGTGGGTTGGACACAGTGCTACTTGAAGGCAGTAAAGGAGCTAAGATCACTAAACCACCCGAGAGTCTTCCCAGTAGAGGAACTTTAAGGACTATGAGGGCATAAAATAACCAGGCCTCTAACTCACGTTTTTTACAATTTACATCCAAATACACCCACCATACTCTCAGCATTGCACAGAGGTCAGTAACGTAGCAGCATCTTTAATGGAAATCTGGGCTAGACAGACAGAAACAGGAACAAGCAAAGGGAAAGATTTCATGGAGTTAGGAGTTCTGTTTCACACAGATTTCACAAACAGCTCTCAGAGCTAAGCTTGCTTTTTGTGGCAGGGGCACCTCATGCTTTGGCCAGGCTCCCATTTTAGCATCGTATAAATCCAAATGGATAAAGAACATACTTGGGCGCTGGTGTTCCCACTATAGACAGGCTGCTTGCCAGCATGGATAAACAAAAGTACTTTTCATTTATTAGTTACTAGTTTTCATTCAAACTCCCAGTGTGCCGATTCTTTTACTTTGGACCACATCCCATGCTCCCACTGAAGCTAGTTTTAAGATTCTCCTGACCACATCGAGAGCAGATTAATTTGAAAAGCATTTAAAAGGCATAGCTCTACCATTCTTACACAAGAAGGTGTAAAGCATATTCAACAGTTAATTCCCGAGGATGACTTCGCACAAGCCAAATTTGCAAGATTTTAATGAGCCTTGGATAAGACCGCTAGTTTTTTTTCCAGTAACACTGTCCACTCTCAGCAATAAGTAATAAACATTCACAACACCCCATGAGGCAAAAAGTCATAGCTGCGCCTATTTCAAGATACATAAGCTGCAGAAAAGCTATTAAGGGTTCATAGTGAGCCAGTGCTGGAGCCAGCACTCGGAGTGCAGGCAGTCCTGGCTCTTAATGCACATGTGAACCTGTTAGTGCTAAGGTTCAACTTTGTCCTGTCAGTCGTCTTGAGTGTTTACTAAATCCAGATGGCCTGAGGAAATAAATGAGATTAAAAAGAGTCTGTTTCATTCTAACACTTCCCAAAGCCCTCTGCAAAAGTATTGAGTAGCATGTGCAGGCAACAGTGCAACCATTACAGACATGCCAAGGACTTCATTTAACTTGTCCTCAGCAAAGCTTAAAAGCCTTTAACACTTCCATGCCTGTAAAGAACAGGAACATGCCATTCTGCCTTCTCTGTTCATTTTGACAAATGCTGCCTAGTCTCTTGGTTTTAGCTGTACAGCAGCTGCGAAACATTTTCACTGACATCTCCAAGAGTCCTTGGTGGCATTTTCCAAAATGGGAAGGATGAGGAGGATCCTAACCTCTTCGGAGGGTGCAGGGAGGACACACAGGCTCTGTAGTGATGGAGAGGTGGTAAGTGGAGCTCAGAGACTCTACACCCACACCAAAGGTAGAAAAGCGTGTGTTTGGTTAGACTAGCATTAAAATAAAAAGGCAGAGAGGGCAAAATCTTCCATATGTGAGTGGCTGTTAAGAAAGACAAATGAGTAACAATCCTCTGTGTTCTGTGAAGAGGAAATGATATGTTGAGTCTGGGCCACCAGCCCCCTGAAGCAACAGGAAGCTATAGGATGCCCTTAATGGAGCTATTAAGGAAGAGATCAGAAAGGATCTCAGAGTTGCTCAATCCCATCTCAGTGAGGGAGAAGGATTAAAGAGGCTCCTGAGATTGCCCAGAGCCTGTGCAGGGATGAAATAAGCCCAGCTGCTCTTTATACGGGGTGCAGAAGGAGAGATGGAGGTCTTTGCAATCTGTAAAGCAACACCTGGCCATGCTCTACACTGGCCTGCAGGAGAATGACATTCCGGTATGTGTCCTTCAGCAGGGAACAGTACTACACAGGGCTGACTGCTGCTGTGCTCAAGGGCACAGCTGAATGGGATGCATAAACACCAGGAAAGCACCCAGGGTGCTGGAAGAGTGAGAAAGATGATGCAGTCAGCTCATTCATCTCCTGCATGGTGTTTGTGGGTAGGGGCTGGACAAGGAGGTTATCTTTGCAGCAAAGATTGGCAGGATCTTGATTTTTTGCTTTTAATAGCTAGTCTTTACTAGCAAGTCCTTCTCAGATCTCCTTACCTATGACTCTCTTCCTTCTTCATTTTAATCTGATGAAACATTTCTCTTTTTGTAAGAAAAAGGTATCAGGTGGAGAGCTTCATATAGGATGAGAGGAGGGAAACAGGCTCGGGGTAAGGGGTTGCGGCTCAGGGAAGCCCAGATCATTGCTTCTAGAGACTTGGACAGGTCTCCTGCTTGCACCCCACTTCAACTCACTGCTTGTAAGTCAAAGATAACAGAGTTCTTTTCTTTCAGTCATTTGTCTGGGAAGATTTGGGGTTAGTGCACATCCAGCAAGAGGTGGCCCAGGCCTCAGCGGAGATGCCGGCGCTTTACCATTGTACAAACAATAGCACCTCTGAGAAGCAAGCCCTTGCTTTGTATATTTACTTCGTTTCTTGTTCAAGCTTTGTTAGGAAACCAAGGCACTTAGGCTGGTTACTAAAATAAAGAAGTGCTGTAAAAAGAGATCAGCTCTTGCAAGGAAATTCAAGCTGCAGAAACACGAACAAAGATCCATTGAAAGGCAGTGTTAAATAAATACAAATTAATTTTGCATAGTTCCACAGTCCTTCGGTCAATAAATGCCCATTTTCATTATTATTCAATAACATTTAGCTAATATATTTGGATTTGCAAGGCAAACGTTTTCAAACATTTTTCTAAATTAGCACAAATCTTCTGCTTCGTCCTTTCTTCATCTACTGTCAGCGGAGCAAATAATCAGAGAACAAATAGTTCTCCGCTTATAAATTCCTCTTGCCAAAGACTTGACCTCTAGAGACTTGACTTCACATTTACTTTTCTGTAGAATTTAACAAAATTAGTCAAGCGCGATTTGTTGTGTGTTTGTCTCTTTTCAAATGATGACAAAGCTCAGAAATGTCTAGCTCTGGTGATTAAAGGAAGAGGAGAGATTTTACTAATAATGCTTAAGTGGAAGGATATTGGAATGCCAGAAATACTTATTAACATCCTCCACCTGTAGGCAAAAGGTTATAAAATTTTATCTTCTGTCAAGACTGAGGTCATTCCCACTTGACTGCCACAAAGTCAAAAAACACGAAACAAATCCTAGCCTCAGATAGCCCTGCATCTTCCCGGCTGGGCTTTGGGCAGGATAGACCAGATATTAAATTTCATAAGAGAATAATGTGCAAACCATTGCAGCTCTAATGTGCCACATCTAAATCAAACAGGATTCAGCCATTATTTTGGCATTTCCAAGAGAGAAGCTTACCCTGGAAACATAGCTGGCCTCTTTTTTTGTCAGCCTTTGACCTTGTACTAAAAGGAGCTTCTCCTGAAGCTTGATGACATCCCAGATGAGCAAATCCTCTGAATTTCACTTGAACCAGAGTCAGTATGATGGACACCACCACTGTTCATTGTCAGATTAGAACCCATGGGATCACATTCCATTCTTCTCTCTGAAACTGTAAAGTGCTTCATTCAAATGAGCATTTACACTGTTGCTGGGTGAAGCCAGTGTGTGAAAAGACTGTCCAAGCCAATAGCTTCAGTCAGATGCTCTCTGCATAGTTGAAGCAGAACAGCTAATAAAATCTCTGGAAGCACATCCTAGGTCCAATCACTTAGTGCCAGCTGCCTCACTATGTACTTTTCTCTCTTCATTTCTTCCATCTTCCCACCTACTCATCTCTTCTTATACTCTTATGCCCTGCTTTTCCTCCTATCCTTTGCTTTTGAGTTACTTTTCCATCACCGCCTTTCAACATTCAGCTTATTCTCTTCCAGTTCCACTCAGGGAAAAATTAAAGTTCATGAACAGAATGCCTACAAGCTCCTTCAAATATAGTTTATCTCAAGTGGTCCATTCACACCTGGGCCATTAAGTAATACCTTTGGAAACACAGCAAGTTCATTTTCTGAAAGATATATGAGGCAAGAATAGCGATTACAGCCTGCTTAGTGCATGTGTGCATTTATAGGCAGTAAACTCAACAGGGTGAGCATGGCCGTCTGCTTTCTTTTTGCACTTTTTCCCTTCCTGTGCTGGACTAAAGTGAAGTCCTTGGACTGCACAGCTCTCTGACAATGGTATCTATAGATGTCCATTTAACTATTCCTTTGTTTGACATCAACTCTTCTTTCTTTATAGAAGAGTCCTTATTTTCCCAAAATTTTGTAGAGAAACAACATTTCCCCTTCTCAAAACACGTGGGGAAAAGAGATTTCTTGTTTTTTTCACTAAGCAGCATTGAGTTGCTGAAGGGGCAAACAGCTGGGGTCAGCATTACTCAGGTGATAACAAGCAAGCTGGCAAAAAAAATATGTCTTTTTACACTCTAGCAAGACAAGAATCTTGTCTGAGCAGAATTGTGCATTTAAGAGAGAAACTATGGGAGCACCTGCTCTTGTACTATTCAGAGATAATTATTGTAATCAGTTCACTAAAGCCACCAGTAAGCCAAAAACATTTTTTTCTGAAAGACAGAGCAAAAGAGTCACTTGCACAGTGAAATGACTCTTCCTGACAGTAATCCAGGATTCAAGACAGGTTAGTTGTTCCATTTCACATGGCAGCACAGCCCTCTCCATATATCCAAGTGCTTGGAGCAATGCAACTGGGCTCCCAGGTATGGCAGTTTGTGTCATTCCTATGACCAGCAGTGTCCCTGAATGCAGGGCCACCTGGGAACGCTGTTGGAAGGTGAAAAACAAGTATGATAGCTCAGTGATGGCTTCAGTGATCCACTATGATACTGGAAAAACTTATGTAAAATAAGGAAAAGCAACAGGAACCTTATAATCATCCAGCAGTCAAGTCCCTCAGTGCAGCTGAGCTTTTTCGAACACATGTGGATGTTCCTGAGACACAGCTTGCAGGCCCTGCTTAGTCTCTCTTGATGAAAGTCTGGAATTCAGCAGCTGCCATGGTCTAAAACAAAGTTGCCTTTTGCTGGGTTAAGACCTTAATAGTTGAGTCTCCAAGCAAATACATCAACCTTCTTCTGTGCAAGTCTCTTCTGGCCTTCCCAGGTCTTCTGATGTTCCTGAAGGCAGCAGGAAACCATCATGTGCTTGAACGGATGGAAATACACAACAATCCTCCCCAAAAATGCACACCATAACAGGTATAAAATGCTCAAAAACATTTCAATAGACTTCTGCAGCTGGAAGCCTAATTCACATCAGTAGTTTCAAGAACTTCACCCCATATTTCGAGGAAATTCAGAAGATATTGGATCTAGTCGTAATCAAAACCAAAACTTTGACACTGGGCCTGTTTCCACTAACCTCAGCAGGACTTTGATCAAGCTGGCATTTATGTTTGAAATAACGCATTTGAGAACTGTGAGTCTATTCTGAATATTACTTCAATCATGTTTATATGGAATTATTGGGCTTCTGTTACTTCATTGAGCATCTATATATCACCTAAATAGCCACTCCTTTGTGATGCGAGCTGTCCAACTCCTCACCGTGGCTAGAGATAACCCCTCAACCTAAGGGACAGCTGCAGATGACACAGAAAAGATTGAACTATTTTAAATGTCTTTCCTTCAAGGATGAAAATTATTTGTCCTCATTCTTCTAAATACAAGACTTTTAGTTTTTGGTAGGGTTTTTTGTTTGTTTTGGTTTTTTTAATTACACAATTGACCTTCTTCATTCTTATGAGAAAAAAGTCTTGAAAACAAAACCAAAACAAAGTAACCTGCTTCAAGCTTCACCAAGTATGAAAACCACCAAAGGCTTTGTCAGCTGCTCTCGAGGAGTTAAACTTGCCCGGAAGAAAAAGCTAAGCACCTTCCTAAATAAATAAATACATAATAAAAATAAACAAATAAAAAGTTTGCCTGCCTTAATCTTCCATGTTATCACTGTGTTTGCCCACAAAGCTTCTGTAATTTTAATAATGTGAAAAATAATTTCTTTGTCCATATGGACAAAAAGCCTTTTTCAGCTCATTGTACACTGGAAAAATCTTGACTATAAGGTGCTTTGTAATTTAGTTCTGATATACACCTTGGCTAACAGGTGTAATTAAAAACCCATTAAAATCTTCCAACAAGCAAATCAGAGCAATCCCGAGAGGAGCTGAGCTGTGAGAGCCTCTATTTATAAAATCATATTTAATGTAGTCTTATCTCTGCACTGAAAAAAACATCTGTTTAACATACTGTAAACAAAAATATTAAGGTTCTCTGTCCTTTTTGTCAGAATGACTTATGACGTGATCTGCAACATATGCAATTAAGGTGTAGCAGAAAAACTGCCTAATTTCTATGGTAACAACTACAAAAACCTTGTATGTTTGCTCCCAGTTGATACTTTCAGCTCGGGAGTGAGAAAAAAAGGACTGATAGGAGAAGGAGCTGGAGGGATTTAAGAGAGGCTTGGTCAACAGTTTACAGCCTCTTATTTTTATGTATCAGCCCAAACAAAATAGAAGTCACAACAATTTTGTCTTTGCTATGATTTTATCTTCAGACTGCAGGGAAAAATTCATGTTGCCTCAAGTGTTAATGAGCTCAAATTAAAAAAAAAAAACAAAACAACACAAACCAAACATAAACAAACACTACCAGCACCATAACAGAGTATAAAGCATATTTGCATAATCCACTCTCTCCCATGCATTTATAGATAATCACATCTTATATCCAGAAGATGAGTTGCAGTTTGCACTACCACGAGGATAAAAATGGGAATATAAGCACTTTATGATTTAAGAAGTTCAACTAAAATAGCACAATGAGACCAACAGAAATTGGCCATCAACACTTGTCAGTGTCATTCTAGGAAAGTCAAGCATGAAGTTCAATCTTTTCCACTGACCCTGTGAAATCATGTCCCCCACCAACATACTGAATCTAAAACTGGTGGACAAACAGCAAGGTGAGTGCCAGGATCAGGATGGACACCGATGAGCGGTGCTGCGCTCAGACTCTGCTCTCTCTGGAAGCAGAACAGATACAAGCAATGCCACAGAATAGCAAAATACAAAGTCTCCCACTTCCACAAAGTGGGAAACCCACCAGCATAGGCAATGGTGCCACATAATAAGGTTTCCTGGGGAGCTTCATGAACCAGCATGGCATATCACACCTGAATTCATGTGTGCATCATAACCAGAATAAGGGCTGGTAGTGCTCTGATCAGGTAGACTCTGAAGCCCACCACTGCCTGTGCCAGTACACCCTGCACCTACAGCACCCAGTGCTGCTGTCACAGGCAGGGATAGCAGGAGCTCTGCTGGGAATCTGGGCACCCTAAAGCACACACTCTTTTCTCTTTGCCTGGGCCACCTGCCCTCCAAACTTGGAGCGTGGGACTTTCCTCCAGCTTGTGTGCACTGATTATGCTCTCCTGGCTTCATTTTGTCCCTTTGTTAGTTTATAGAGTCCCATTGCAACCACAGCCCTAAAATGAATCAGCTTCTCTTTAGGGATAAAGTTCTATAAAGGTGGATACTAAATGCATCGATAATTATATTTTTGAGGAAATGGATAATTGTCTAGAATTACATGTTGATAAACACAAGATGCAGATGAGTAGCATTCCAAGAACCTGAGAAAATTATATCAGAAAAGTCGTCACAACAAGGACATTGCTAAAGACAAAAGACCTGAGCCATCCTACACTGCCTGGTTTGTTTACTTCCACTTTCCACATGGAGAAAGTGTCAGGTTGTCTGTGTGGTTTCCACTTTCTAGAGACATTCTTTTTTTTAGTATATTAAAATGCCAGCTTACAAATGGGAAGCCTCTCACGTGCAAAATCCAGAAGCAAACAGTCAGATGGCACTTCTGGTTCCTTCAGAAGAGCCCAAATACGATATTTGTGTAAGACACATAATTACTTGCCTGGGCAAAAAGGTGTCCTTGAACTCCAGGTTTCAAAGTCATGAAATACTGCAATAATTTACTAGAATGGGAAAGCAAAACCAGCATAGGGTGAGGCACTAGCATGCACAAGTTCACTGGAAAAATGTCCAACTGTGACACTCCCCAAACCCAGAGGCAGTAGGTATGCTTTGCTATCATAAAGAAATCCTTGCTACGTGCACTACAAGCCATGGCTGAAACCCTATGGCTGCTGAAGTCAATGAAAAATTTCTGACCCACATAATGGCAACAGGATCCTGTCCTCTGTGACAGACCTGTGTTAATGGTCCCCCGTGCAGGTGTGTGTGGTTGACTTTCAACATCTGCTCTTGTGATCTGGTACAGAGGGTATCTTAATTCAGACAGAAGCCATTGATAATCATCGTCTCTGGGGGTCTCACGGCTGATCCACCTACAGCAGCAGAATTGCCTGATATCTGTTCATTTCCAAATGGGAAAGCTGGTAAACAGATGGTAAGTGGCTTACTTGGGATTGCATGATTATAGTTAACAGCAAAATATACCTGGTTAAGAGGAATCACAAAACAATCCAGTTTACAAATGCTATTTTTCCTTTGAAAACACTTCCAATGACTCTCACTGCAAAGCTGAGCCATTTCCTGCTTTTCTCAATAGCACAGTTGAGTAAAAAGAGAAGGATCTCCTCTGATGCTCAGCTGAGCCAAAAAACCAAAACAACCTCAGAGTTGAATTTACCACACTTTCACAACCACCAAGTATCAGAAGGGGCTGTCTGAGATCACAACCGACACAGAAAAAATTATTTTGGTATTGACACTTCACAGTGCTTTGAGACTGTAAATCAGAGGCTGCTTGGTAGGTAACAAACACCACCTCCCTTAAACACAGGAACACATCAGCCGAGGAGACCTTTCTGAGTCATCAAGCACAGTCCCCCACTATCATAGATTGCAGCAGCTAATATTCCTGCTCCTTAATAGCCCTCATTATCACAGCAGCTAAGCATCTTGCAAAGTACACAACGTTGGCACTGTCCTCCCTCAATGATCTGAGCCTGTGCGTGTGCTAAGAGGGAAGAGATACCATTTGTACATTTTGATATACCTGTGAACTTCTGAAAACAGACAACAGTCACTTATAGCCCTGGAAACCTGAACAGGAAAGAGCTTTGAAATATTTCTCAGATGGTTGAGAAAAACAGAAATAGAGGAAATTATTCTATCCCACTCTTATATCTGGAGGGATCAGAGTATATTTAGGCAACACATTCATTCCATGCAAAAATTTAGTCCCAGACATTAAAAAGAACAGATAAATCTTTCTAGCCTTAAAAAGTCTGTGTACTCAGCTTAGACAGGCACATGGCAGTGTCAAGTGCAATGTGTATTCCCTGTGATAATAAATCTCATAATGGAAATCAAAGCCAAGTTGAACTGCACGTTAGGAATTAAGTGTGTCCCAAACTGCTCATCTTGCTAAACCTTCATAATAAAATAACATTACAGTCTGTAATTACATGTGTAATGATGCCACAGGAGTAAAACTCAGGAAAGGCTTAATTTTCCAAGCATTGCAACAAGTGTGAATTGGTGTGAGGCTTAAAAGGCACTCACAGTCTGGACCCAAGCCTAGGTGCAGATAGGACTATCATATCTGACATAAACCAGGCAAATGGTATGAATTTGTGCTCAGTGTTGCCAAGCAAGCACCAGGAAGGGAAGCTCCCAAAGCCACCTAGATTTAATGGAGCTTCCTGTTGCATCTATGGTGGTGTTTCCAACAGGTCTGAACACAGGGACCTGGAAAGTCTTGAAGATTTTTGCACTGTTGCTTCTGACAAACCATAAAACAATGGCAGTTAAAACAAGGACATTAGGAAAGACATCAAAAATTAAAATTGCAATTTTAATGGTAATCTCCATTCCTGTGGAGAAAGGTGCTCAACTGCTTCAGAACAGGACAAACTCCCTGCAGAGGCACCCTGGAAGACCTGCGTAAGATTCTCAGCTTTCAGATCATTAAAGTTTGGTTAAATCACTCCTCTTGCTCAGCTTTTCCATTCCCTTCTCATGGAACTTCTAACCCATGGAACTCCACTGTTGTGAAATCAATAGAAAATGATGAAATATCATCCAAGAGGTCATGGAACAAATTGTTTGGGAACAAGTACAGCCAGAAGTACTAAAATGATAATTTCAATATCTGACTGAAAAAAAAACATTTTGGGGATTATAAAAACATTTAGCTTTTCTTCTTTCAGTGACCTGAAATATTTCATTTTGAATCAAGACATGTCAAAACCAAAACAAAAATAGATCAGTGTTGTACTAAGCTGAAATAAAATTACTTATTTAGACTCTGCAGAGAGAGCAGCATTTAGATGGAAAGCAAGTCTTATTCCAATCACTTTGATTTTGTAATAGCATCACCTTCCCATTAAAATGATCTCCAGAATTCTCTATCAAGCCCTGTGACTGTGTGAGATACTAGAGTTCTAGATAATTCTGCAGATTTATACTTATATTGTACTCATGGATCAGAATTTAACCCTGAAGTCCCACATGAAATGAAGTACCTGTAAGTATTTCAGTAGCCCACCTTAACCTCAGCTCTTTTCTGTCTTTTTTTTTTTAAACAGACTTGCTAAAAAAGAAAATCCTGTTACAAATACAGGCTTCATTTTCCTGAACTGAAAATATAATAATATAAATAAAAAAATATAGTAATAGAATAGAATCTAATAATTAGCACTTATTTAGGACTTATGAGCATAGGAATTGGGCATAAAACAACAGGTCTCATCTGCCATTTTGATGCTTTCTGTGTATTCTGCCCCATTTTTCTGCACCAAACTTCTACTTGAGGAACTGGTGCAGAGTAAGCATCTGATCCAAAGGATGTCTGTTGCAGATTAGAAGGAACTATTTCAGCCTGCACTGCTTAGGATGATGGAAAATCACCACAGTAAAGAACCTAAGGGTTGTGGGTTTGAACTCAGGCTGCAGGCTTGGGGGAGCCAACCCTGACTCTCTACAGCAAAAGGAGAGCAGTATTACTAATCTTCCTCCCTCAATCTGCTCAGGAGTTGTATCAGCAAGAAGGAGGAAATGAATTTTTCTGTGTTCAGGCAATCTGCAAGGCAAAAGTTTATAACAATTTCTGTTTTGGAAGAAATTCAGAGGATATATTTTCAGTAATTGTTTATACAGGGTACAGTGGAAGCTGCACCTCTTGTGTATTGACGGCCTTTTTAAGGCTTTGGATGCTTTACATACTAATCACTCAAATGCTTAAGACCTTATCTATGACTTGGTTTTGGATGCAGATAAGGAGTTCACCGAGAATATGTGTGTATATACATATAATACATATGTGGATGTTTTTAATAGTGGTTAGAGTCTCCATTCCTCAGTTCCTCTACTCTGGTTGCTGGTTTTCCCCTTGTTGCATTAAAGACACAAACTGATGGATCTTAGCTGGGCTGAGGTCATAGCACACCTTGGTTCCTTGCTCTGCCCAGTAACAACTAAAGGCACAGGCAGACAAAATCCTAACCTTAAGATGTCCATTATAAAAAAAATCCATTGACTTCAAAAGGGCTAGGATTTCAAATCTGTCTTTCTGCTGTGCTGAGGTATTACCACAAGCCCTCTCAGACGTACCCAGGGACCTAGGTCTCTTGAGAACTAGTAGCTATTTTATTTCCAGACCCATATGGGTCTTACACATCACATAAATAACAGTAGGGGAGTGAAGAGGTCATGGCTCTCCTACAAAACCTCTATCCATTACCAGACACGTGGCAATAGGTCAGTCATGGGGTCCCCTGAACCATGTGGGACCTGCATCCAGGTGTCTGCACAGCTGCCTCACAAACTCCAGCTGGGCTGGAAAAACTACTCATTATAACATCTCCATGTTCAATAGGATGACTACGAGAAGTAAGTCTCCCCACAGGCTTCTCTGATACCCTCTTCTCTTACCCACTCTTCAGAAGCTTTTGACAAACACTGGTGAAAACAGAGTCTTGTAGTGTGGGGTTAATTGTTTTCCTTTTTCTGTATGCATAAATATTCTGCAGACTGAGAATTGCTACTTCCAGAAATACACAAATCAAGTAAAAGTTTCATATCCCCAACTCATGGATAATTTTAGAGGCTGAATCATCTGGTTTGCAGCAATTAAAACAAAGGGTGCTTGTTCTAATGCATTGTTTTCACACTAGAAAGCCCAGTCTGCCTTCAGCTGTCTTTACCAACTAGGAATTCAAGAAGAAAGAAGCTATTAAAGTTTCCTCTATCCAGTTTAAATGTGGCACAACACACATTCCTGGGCAACTTTTCAGAATAAACATCTTAGTAAATTCTTCCTGACAATAGTTAGTGACAAGCATGTCAAAACCAACAAACTCAGTCACATACAAGGCTTATCAATAATTTAGTCTTTTCCCCCCACGAGAGACTGTGTGTTTTGCAATAATGAAATATATGATTTTAAAAATAAATAATAGGCTGTTGTCAGGCCGATTGTAGCTAGAAGTTATGAATTTGATTGATTGAACATTTGAGTTCATTCTCTCTAGCAAGATCAAAGCGAAACTCTTCCATTTGCCCAAGGCCACTTGCAATTTATTTAGAGATTGTGTTCATATCCCAGCAGGTAGCAATATTGGACTGAGGTACACAGAAAATCAGCTCTTTGAGGTTTTTTCTGAGTCCAAGGGATGCAACAAATGAGATTTTTTTTGGTTCATTAAATCATTAACCACTTAATCACTAAAAAACACAACATCAGTTGCATTTTCCCTCAGTTAAGTACAACAAGGAAGCACCTATGATATTGAAAACCTGTTTTAACATCGATGCCTTTGTCAAATATGACAAGCCTATATTTTTCATTTGTATAGTTATTTGACCCCTTCTCCTTTTTTCGTTTAATTAGCATGGCAGAAGGCAATGTCACCCAAAAGGGAGAGGAGTATGAGTTGCAATGGGAAATCCTTTTAAGAGCAACATGGAAAATAACACATGTCCATAAAAGCACACAGAAGATGTTTGTATAGCAAATTTTGCAAGAACCCGAGTGCAAAAGAGCTCCGAACAAGTCAGCCCAGACTAATGTGAAACCTTCAGTCACTCTGAGACATAGCCAAGATCAGCTGTTTTTTCCCTTCTCCAGATAGCATTCACATGCTGACTATAGGGGTTTGCAAGGCTTTCTTGCCAAAAAAAGAATCATTCTTTAGCTGTCCTGTATTCGTCCTACACAAGATTTGGGGATTAGCAGCGTTAGAAGAAACAAAATCCAAACCAACCAAGACGGGTCAGTGCAGGCGGTCGAGCAGCAGCTTGTTGGCAGCGATGCACACAAATGCAAATCAGGAGCGGCTGCGCACGTGGGACCTCGGTGGGGCTGCCAGCAGCACAGAGCCAGAGGCTCCAGGAAAACATAAAGATAAGGAGAAATGCCAGGGGTGAGGAAAGAAGGACTTTCAGATGCCAGGTGAACCTACCTCAGAAGAAGAGGGTGGGTTTGTAGGAGCCATAGCAGGTCCAATCTGGGCGATCAGTAGCTGAGAAGAGGACTGCCAGCACTGGAAGTGCTCAGGATGCCTGGTTCTAGTCTGCAACAAGTCATGCCACTTGTGACCTTAACACCTTTTGACAATGGTCAAGACCTTTGTCTCCCATTCAAGTGGATGAAAAACTCTTCTGGGTCTCATGACAACTTGGGTGATGTCTAGATTCAAAGCTCTGGTTAAATACAATTTCAAAGGGCTTTGTCTACACTAGTGAGAGCATGAACTGGTAGTAGACCCATCCATCAATGTACGGCAGTTTTAGGGTATTCTCCAAAGGGCTTGGCACTATCACACTAAAGGGCAAAGGGTCCCCAAGGCAACTGGCATCTTGTACTTTCTCTTCAGGAGTGCTTCTTGGATCTCTGAACCCCAGATAACAAAAACAGAAACCAGGAATTAGAGATCCAAGTGTTTAAACCAAACAAAAACACCCCCAAACAAACAAAAAAAATATTTAAAGATCTTCTTGTAAAAGAGAGAGCTGGGAACACAACCAAGCAATCCTAATCCTCTTGTTCCTAGTTCTCCTGCTCGTTAAGGACAGCAAAGTTACTCCAGTTGTGGAGAAACATAATTAGACCAAGTAACACTGTTTGCAGATGGGCTACTCCAGATGAGGGGAAAGCATGGCATTGAGGTTTATCAGGGAAACCTGACAGCTATTATCTGCTCCTGTTATCTGAAGAAAAAGAGGGAAGGAAAAGCTGAGCAAACACCACAGCGTCAGAGGGGTTTCTCACGTATAGTGCCTTCAATATAAATATGGAGCTAAAGGAAAAGAACAAAGGGTGAGTGCTCAAAAACCAAACTTTATTAAAGTTTCCCATAACAGACAAGTACCATAAGTGGCCTACAGTCCAGCTAAGTAACACTTCAAGGCATACATACAAGACATTTACTGGGCTGTACCCAAAGTCTGTACCCAAAGTACAGCTCCTTACAGTGATCACCAGTCACTAGAGGGCATTTATGTCCATGAAGATGTCAGATTCAATTTTTTCACTGTAGGCATGATTAGTTAATGAGGCTTGACAGTTCCTAGAGTTCAGCTAAACAGCTGAACATAATCATGGGGAAGCAAACATATAAGCATAATTAGCAGAGTTCTTCATAGACTTTCAGAAATGTTGACAGTGAGTTACAAGAACAAGCCTGGCTAGTTTTCTTTGTAGTACAGCCTGAAGGAGAAAAAACCCAAAATGCCTCAGGGTCCCGAGGCAGAATTAGCAAAGATTCAGCTCTCTCAGGATGAAGGGATAAGAGCAGTGATTCAGTCTGCCTACAAAATGACCTGAAGGGATGACCAAATCCTGATTCAGAAACAGGAGTATAATGTGAAGAATGGAAATAGTGTTTTGGATCTCAACAGGTTAGGAAATGGTCAGTCTGGGCATCTCATCAGGTAGGAAGTTAATCAGAAGCTTACATGCATGTTCCATGGTGTCATGACTTGGATATAAATGTTTTTTGTACGAGTCAGATTTTATTTAATAACAAACTAGAAAGACAAAGCTGCAGGATACCCAATCAAAGCTTAAGAACTGCCTCAAACAACATGAAGGAGGAGGCATGAGAGAAACATGTCAAATCTATTACCTTTTTTGTATTGTATTTCCACTACATTCAATCTGAAAGATTTTTTTTTTTCATAAATGCTGTTGTGGTTTGACAATGCCAGGTGACTAAGATAGGAAAAGAAATCAAAATAGACTTTTGACACCCTCTGGGATTCATGAAGAAACTAGATATATTTAAAATATTTGATGGAAAGCTAGATAATAACACTGTTTACCCATCAAAACCTTTGCCCTAAACACTGCCCGTACACCATTAAGATAAACCAAAGTTTGGTTCTAAATACCTTTCTGATTTGAGTAACAGATTGCCAAAAGGTGTGAAACACAGGTTGATCTGTGCCAACACGGAAGGTGAAATGAGTATTGTTAGTCAGACCCTAAAACACAGACCTGCAGGGATTATTTCAGAAAATGAGCCTTAAGGCAGTGGGCAGAGCAGGTGCTATCCTTTAAAGAGAGGAAAGTGATGGGGTGGCTGAGCACATCTCTATGGAAGACTCCAGCATTTTTACTTTTTATGTTGGAAATACAATTGCTTAGGTTAACAAAAACATTAAACAAAGTGTTCTGAATATACCAAGACTTGAATTAATGGTTTAATTAGCTCTCATTTCTCAAACTTGCTCATCCATGATTTGTTCAACCATAAATAAATATTCTGGTTAGGGAGAAAGAAATCAACCACTGAATATTGGAGCAAATCTGAGCAAAAATCCTGTAGCCTTCAAAATCACCTCCTAGTTCATGAACAAAATAATTAAAGCCTTGCTAATGGCAAAGGATCAGCGTCATTGCAGTCCTGCTACTCTGAAAACACAAGCAAGACAGTAGCACTAAGAAAGAAGTTACCTTATATTAAGACAAATATTCTTGCCTTTCCCTGTAGCCCTTTCTTATATACCAGAGCATGGAAGGTAAAGTTCACCATTTGGACAGGTGACTACCAAACATGAGATAGATTAACACCAATATTGATTTCTAGCTGGTTCAGTAAAAAATCTTATTTACTCACACAAACTGTGCCTCATTACTAACACAATGTAATCTTCCCCAAATGTGTAGTTTTGCTCCTTTTAGATCCAGCTTTCTGCATACATATCTCATGGCCAAAGCCAGGGGAGGAAAGTTTGAGGTTTATGATTGTCTATAAATGCAAAAAAACCAAACCAAAAAAAACCCCCAGAAACAAATTCCGATGCAGAGAAGATTTTACCATCATCTAAGAACAGCTGAAACTACACAAAAGCTGCTCAGCATTCTGCGTCCAAGTGTAAAACAACTTACATCAATGAAACACAACTTCAATCCAGGAAAAAATTTATAGGCTTAAGGCCTGGTGAAAGTTCCTGCCTCAAAATATAATTGGAAGTTTTGTAACTGAGAAAAAAGAAAGAAAAGTCACACTGTACATCAATGAGGTGGAAGAAAGTTCTGGTTATCTACATTGGCAGGGAAATGGTAATTAATGAAAATCACTCACATTCTCTGCCCACTGCCAGAAATGGTTGACAAGCTAAAATTGGCACATAATGATAGGCTGAAAAATTCTACATATATTGGCAGCTCTTCCTTTTCCTCTTGGTATCCCCCAGCTGCTGAATTTATTTTTAGTTTGTTTAGAGATTTTGGATTCCTCTCCCAGTCTCCTGTTCTTGCTTTGGTACTAGAGCCTGGTGGAGTCCTAGAGTAAGTTCCCAGGCATTTAAGAAATGAATAAATAAAACAGTTGTAGCAGTAGCAGGAGGTCTAAGTCGGAATAACTATTTGTGTTTATCATGTGACAACAGCTGGACTTGTTTAAAGCAGTCATCTTAAGCATGGTGAGACAACTTGGAGCTAGCTCCACAAAGAAAATTTAGTCCAGGACCTGCAACTTCTAATTTCTTAACCATTTAATGAAGGCAGTTTTTCAGAGTTAAGCCTGCAGGGAACACTAACCACCTGAAAGCATGAACCACAGAATTAAGGGCTGTGATCACAAACCAGGGGCAAGTGCTAAGGAAATATATGGGAGTCCTGTGTAATACCAATAAGGTACAGCAAGCATTTCAGAAGAATACTTCACCTGTGAACTACTGAAGCAGGAGCTTCTTGTCAGGCTTGCTTAGCCTTCCCAGACTCAGTGTCTTTCCTGTTTTTACCCCACATATCTGTATAGCTTGCTTTCCATGTCACATAGCAACTGGAGGCTGCTCTTTCTATGAGCATTTGGTGATGTGATAGCATGGAATTTCATTAATTGGTTCATATCAGAGTCACAAATACAACATCCTTTAAGAAAGCTGTGTATGTGTAACAGAGCCAAATTTACCCTTAACATCCATAAAATGCCCTGCAACACTGAGATAAAAGGCTTTAAAGAAGTTGACAGAGTGATAATTAGAGCTGACTGCTCATATTTCAACTGAAGACACCCTGACCTTAAAGTTCACGTGTGGAAAACTGATAGTCAGAGCATACCTAGGTAGGTGCTGCACTAACCGTGAAGCCACAGCAGAGCCCACAATGGAATTTGAGCGTTTCTCCTTCCACCATGTTGTGTAATGTAAAGGAAAACCAACCACCATGCTTGTGCTGAAGACCTGAAAGGTCTGTGACAAATCACAACGTAGGATATGGATCCTGTCTCTCCACTTCTGTTTTGTTTTCCCGAGTACACTGAAAAGAAATCAGTCAATCTACAGATGTGCTGCTCTGACCTCTTACATTGTTCCCTTTGGCTCAGACACCAGTGCTGCTATGAAGCAGCTCTGTGCTGGCATGGCACTGTGGCATTGACATGCAAATAAGCAAAGCCAATGGAATATATACCAGTCCTTATGAATGCTTGATTTTGGTGGGGTTTTTTTTGTTTTGTTTTGGGGGTTTTTTTGGTTTGTTTTTCTTTATACGTTGTATTTACTTTTTGATGCTTTCATAGTCTCCCAGAATAACTTAGATGTATTCCTACTTCAACTGCTACATTTTTTTCCCCCAGCAGACTTGGAGTGTTAGTATGTGTTTGTTTATATATACATATAGATGTGTGTAAATTCAGCTTACTTTAGGAACAGGAATATTTTAAGCATTTCAACTACAAGAAAAAGCGTATGACGATTCTTTGAAATTCCTTAGTGTAAAACAACTGCAGCTGCCCCTGTCTTGCTTTAAAATCATCAGAAAACCCGAGACCTAACACCCAGCAATGATTATTCAGCTTGCATGAACTGACAGTTTGTGTGCCATTCAGGAGAAAAAAAAAAAATTACATTTCCCCCTTCCTCTTTGGCTCATCAGGGATGAGCCAAAAACTCAACAAGTAAAACCCTGACTGAAACTTTTACTGCAGAATTGTTTCAGAAATGCACTTTTTGCATAGTTTAATTTTCTGGGTTTAGATCCCCCAGAGTCAAAAACAACTCCCGCAACCCCTTCTAGCAGATATCTAAAAGAAAAACAGAAATCTTCAGTGGGCTTAACTTGCAATAAAGGTAGAGAGCAGGCTTTACACAATCTTCCTTGTACTTAAATCCAAAGTTCTGGCTGATGTTTGAGAAGACACTGAAGTTCTATGAAGAGTTTACCTTGGAGATGCACATTGGACAGCTGCATCTTTTGTGTACAGGCTACAGGAGAATGGGGAACACATTCGTCTTGTACGGTTGAGTCAAAAAACTTGAGTGGGTTTTTTCCCCCCTGCATTTGACATCAGAGGACATTGTTAACAATTAAAGCAATAGCAAGGCTCTTCTGCTGAAGCAGCTTGCTCGTTTCAGACACCGTAGAGATGTAGGTTGCTGTGAAAAGTGCTGAATGCTGTTGTGTGCCATTTCAAAGAGAAATGACATTCCCTCACAGATGCTTGCTGAGTGCCACTTCCACTTCCTTCTACCTATTCCTGCCTGAATTGTAACTTTTTTACATTTGTCTCAATTATCAAAACTGAAACTTGACAAAGATTGTAATGAACCCTGGGCCAGATTTCTCATGTGACCTACCACTTTGTGCAAAGATAAGGAAGGACTTTTAGAATTTGACCAGCAAAAGGGTCTTGGTACTAAGACACATATTTTAGGGTTTCTCCGCGTGTTTTTTTTTCCTTTAAATGTATATAGCAATGGATATTAAAAGACTCAGAATAGCTGAAAATTCTAACATTCTTAATAATAGCATTTATTTTAAAATCCTTGGTTATATATAGGATCTTGAGGTTAACATCCAGAGGGAGGGTTTGTTTTGTTTGAGCCACAGAACTGTGGTGCAGTGGTTCAGACAGTCCTAATTTTATTTAGCCCTAATTTTATTTAGCTTGGGAAAAAACAGGAGACAAAGTGTTTACATCTCCAAGAATCTTCAATAAACCCATGGTTTATTGCTAATACCAGACCCCTGTGAATCTCATCGCCAGGCCCAGTATTGCCATTGATTACCCTGAGGTTTTCAACACGCCAGCAGCCTATGAATCCTCCAAAGGATGAGAATAGACAAAAATAAGTGGGTGGGGTAAAAAGGAAGGGGATGTTTCAATTCAGAGGATAATCTACTAGGCACAAATTGGCTTGAAAGAACAGGAACGTAAACAACACACCACCCTTGGCAATGAGCAAGTTAGCAAACAAAAATAGCCCAGGACTTTTGTAATGGTGCCTGATAAATATCAAAATGGCTCTAGATTACATTTGAACGTTAAAACCGAATTTGGATCTGAAAACAAAGGATAAACATATTTCTTCTGACATTTAGTGTTGTCTGATGACATGCAATTTCATTGCTTTTTCCTTATGATGTAATTTTTGTAAGTGATACCAGTTGTCATCAAACGTCATAAAAGCCAGACTTGCCTCAAGTCATCAATATTTATTGTTCTCTCACAGCAGAGCCTGTTTTGAGTTTGGTGTGCATGGTTTTAATTGTTTAACGGAAGAGTTAAGTCCAACCTTTCCTAGTATAAAACATCAGGCTGAGATGGATCTGCTGACATGATGCAATTGAGATCTTCTGGCAGATGGTGAAGCAAATGCCCTTTGAGGGGAAAAAAAAAGGAGGCAAGAGATGAGGATCTGTCTGGATGACAGGATTAGTAAGAGGATACTAAGCTGGGCCAGTCATCCAAATCCTCCCTGGACTAGAGCACCCACCATCCCTTACCACTACAGGGTCACTGGGCCCCCAGAAACCAGGTCAGCAGGTCCCAAGCATTACCTATGGCATTAACTAATGCCATTGTTCTCTGCAGAAGCCAGGAGAGAACAGGGGAAAACAAACCTGTCCTGGAAGTGTGAGTGTGTTGAGAGACAGAGCAGTCTGAGCCACCCTTATGCCTCTTCTTGGTCAGGGAGACACATACAGCAGTTCCTGGAAAGACAGACCTTCCAAGCAGACCTCTGCTCCTTCAGCCTCTACTTTGGGCCTCAAATCCTATATGTTATGGAGCCACAGAACAACAAGAAAACTACCAAAATGAACCCTACACCCTTTCTTTGCTACTACTTGTTCTTCCACAGTTGTCCAAACCCTACATGCCACATCCCTTAGAGACACTGTGAGGGATGCTCATCTGGAGGGACATCTTAACCCATGGACACTTATAGCCCCAGTCTCCCATGGACACATCCTGTCAGTTCATTCAGGAGCTTTGTAAGCTGCTGTGCCCCTCTCCTTTTCTCAAAGGGAAGGAAGTTTAATTTCACAGCTGGAAGAAAAACTTTTGGCTCTGTGCAGCCACTAAAGCACAAAAATGAACAGGAAAAGCCCATTTAAAAGAGACAGGGACTGGAGCAGTGGAAATTTGACAAGGAAAGGGATGTAACAAAAAAAGCAAACATGACATTTTTGGAAGGAACTCTCTAAGCTTGAGCCTCTCTGGAGAGCTGCATAAAATTCACTGGAGCAGCTGAAAGCAAGGAATAAAATTCACCTGACTTGTTAGGAGAACATTGTTCGCAAACCCCTGCTAATTTGGCTCTTAAAGCACACAGACACATAGGCACAGGCTCAGACAGAGGTACTGATGCTTGCTTGCCACATTATGTTTATCCGGGTGGGTTTTATTTTATTTATTTATTTATTTATTTATTTATTCCACACAGCTAGTAGAAGGAGCCTGTAGCATCTTCAGTTCACATTTGTCTTTGTGAATATTTTATGTTACCACCCAGGATATCAGTACTAGATCACCAAACCTCATTGCAGCACAGGTGCTGTATAGCTCAGATATGCCTAGGATTAGACAGCCTAAAAAACTCTTGGAAAAAACAATAAAAAAGTTAAAATTTCCAGACTTTGCTTACAGTTTTAATTGGCTTTCTAAGTCTCCTCACACATGGCATGAGGCAGACTTCATTTTACTCACAGGCCCACAACACAGTGAGGTTTGGTCAAGATCTACTAAAACCTGTTTTCATCACATGCTTGGCTTCCTTTAGCAGTGCTCTGAGACTCCATGGTTTTATTTACGTGTTATTTTGCATTTATCCACGCTGTGTCCTTCATGTATGTTCATTAAGGAGGTCCCACAGCTTGCCTGTGAAGTGGGTTCCTACTTCTGCTCATTACATTTCATATAGAAGTAAACTAAGGTGAGAAACAGCTTTGGGTGCCTCCAAGGGGGGCATCAGGACAAGGTGAGGAGTCCAGCTCTTCAGAGGAGGCTTTTGGGAGAACAATCACCTAGGTACCACCTTCCTCACTGTGCTCAGGGTGTCACCATGCCAGTGGGAATGAATTATACCATTGTGTGCCTCTATACCTGTTTCTTTAGCTGTAAACCCCATCAGGGTGTAATGGAGCAAGTTTGTGTTGACCTGATGTGCTGACCACAGAGGGGACTCCTGCCAACAGCCACCCACTGGAAAGGACCTGGGGCTGAGCCAGGATGCCACTGTACTAATGGGTGCAGGAGAGACAGTGCTTGATTTCAAATTGTTTTAATTTTGGCTAAACTATTTCAATTTTCTGCTTCATTGCCAAACAGAAGTTCTACCAGCCTAGAGGGAGAAAAAATGGCCTCATTCTGGTGTATAAGATTTTTCATCTAATTTTCAAACTTGAGGGCAGCTACGTTACCTTGTAGAATTCTGTATCCCTGATACTGGAGGACAGCCCCAGTGGAGAAATGACTTCATGAATATCATGGAAGAGACTGGATAAAGAGTTGGAAACATGCAATATGGCCTTGAGTACAAGTCTGAATAAAAGCATTAACTGGGGGATGATGTGCATACTGGCTGCTCTTTAGTGCAGTGTATGTGTCTGTCGTAATGCCAACATTCAGTCTGGTTCCAGTTCAGTATTTCTAATGATGAAAGGTCATTATGCAGATTTCTGGTAGCTACTGAAGCATTGTCCAGTAGAGGCAATATCTGGCAATCTCTCATTTGTTACAAAGCTCTGGGGCTACTAAGCTTCACAGAATAGCACATTGAATTTTGGGTGAGTGTTGTATGATGTAGGGACTGCGAAATCGTGGAGCACAAAGGAAAGGAAGCTACACTGACTGCTTTTACTTGCTGATGAAAATCAATGTTTTCCTTCCTGTTAAGAAATTGTGGCAGTGGAGACAATGTAAAGAGATGTTATATATGCACCCTGCACCTCCAACAGGTGTGTTCAGTCATTTGGAGTGAGATTGTATGGTAAATCTTTTCCTTTAAAAAGAGAGGAAGAAAACTCACACAAACCTATTCAACAAAACATCCTCTGGTAGGTGCAAAGAAGCCCATTTTCAGATAGGTGTTTCATCTCTTGAAGCAATATTAGCTGTCACCTGTTTGTGAGGAGACAGGCTGCCATGTCCACGGGGAGATGATGAAGCATCGTGGGATAATAGTCAGCCTTTACTTAAAGAATTTATTTACCAATGTCGGTTTAACATTCCTTGCTTAAGAGAGCCTGGGTATCACCAAAGACAGTGGTGTTTAATCAGGCTAAAGCGCTGTTTAAACATACTTGTGACTGGAGTAAAGTACAACGTGGCCAGCCAGCATGGAGCAGGCAGAGTGTTAAGAAGCAAACAGCCCCTTCTTCTGCTCCATGCTTGCAGATTGAACTGGGGCTCATTTAGCTCCTGATCCAGCAGTGGTTTTGAATCTGGGTTCTGTGGGCAGACTCCCAGCTGAGCACTGGAAAGTTTAGTTTGTATTGGCAGATGCTAGCTCCAAAAAGTAAACTCTGTGCCCTGCCTGCTTTAATAAAACAGACCTGTCTGTATGCACGTAACCCTCCCAGCTTCTTCAGACCCTTTCAGTTCTTTGGATGACACTGGCTGAATGCCAGACTTCCACTGCCCAACAAGCATGTGACTAAGCCCACAGGAGAGGCTGGAGCACCTCATGATGTTGATAAAGCAAATTCTGCTGAAGCATTCAGAATTTTATGTTTATCGAAAACATCACTGAGCTGGGCCAAAAATACCATTAGCTATTTCCATCCTTGTCCCTAATATTCACACAATGAAGAGAAGTGAAACATGATGTTAAAAAAAAAGATCTTTTTTTTTCAGAGGTAAGAAAATAATTACTCTGGGAAAGGCTCATTCTTATTGTCATATCCATGTTCTGTTTTGAGGACTTAATCCTGCAGAGCTCCTGGCTCATGCTCACCTCCACCTTTGACTGTCAAGTTTTACTTATATAATGAAATGAAAAAAGGAATCCTGAGTTTTCCTTAACCTTAAAGTCATTGATAACATGCAGTTAGACACTCCCTTTGGAAAGACATAGCACTAGAAGGGCACTAAATATGAGCTTGGGAGCTCCAGCTCTGGTCCAGATTCCCAGTGGACCATGACCATAGTGTTTAGCCTCTCTGCCTTTATGCCCTGCCAGGAAAGGAGAGAATATTGCACCACCACAGGCAGCATTTCCCAGGCAGCCATGCACAGTGATTTGAGCTGCTCTGTCTGGTATTGGTGACTTCCACCATGATCTAGAGCAGCTGCACCTTCAGCAGTATAACCACTTACTAGGTGCACAAACACAGATTTCTGGATGTGTAGCAGAAATGAGTCCACCTGTGCTAAATGCACACAGAATTCCACTGAAATGAGAAGGAGGAGGGAAAGACAGCAATGTGCACAGCTGGAGATGAGAAGGACAAATCAAGAAAAGTCAATGACATCAGTATTTAAATGCCTGGAAACTTTACTCTGTTCAAGTCAGCTGGTGTGTGTGGAAGGGAAGGGTATGTCCTATCAAAAAGGGAGCAGAGCAGAATTTATAATGTGAATCCAGGAGCACGTGGTTTAGCTTATGGCAATATCTACCTTGGATAAACAGCATGTAATGTAGCATTCCTGTAAACCCCTTGGCCAAATAATTACTGGGATTCTTGTCAGTGGTCTGAAGAGGGGGAAAAATGTCTTCCATGAAGAGAATTAGGAGACATTGACCTTCATGCAAATATTTCTTTCTTCTGCTTCCTTTTTTGTCTCCTATTTTCCTACAATAAGACTATTTTAGATGGCCATGAAAGAAGTTGTTTGGGAACAGAGGTGTTGCATTTTGTTGTGGTTTTGGTTGGGGTTTTTTTAAGAAATATCTATGTAATTTCACAATTAGCCTACAGCAAAAATTAGCCCTTCATGTAGATTCACACAAAAAAAATAAACTGTTTTTGCTGGGACTGTAGTAAACATTTTTAAAACAGACATAGCCTGAGGTGAAGCTATTCTTGTGCTTGTGTTTAAAAAGGAAAGGATAAAAAAATTGTGAAATTAGTCATTCCTGAGTGGATTAAAACTGTAAATGCCTGTTAAAAACACAGTCTCTGATCATATGGGCAGATGGTACATCCTACTATATAATAATGTCTCTACCTGAAAAAATGAAGTGCAATTTAATTGACAGACATTTTCAAATCCACAATAATATACCTTACAAAGAGTAAGTCAGAGCCTGATGCTGTAACCCTTATTCTTGGCAGTAATCTTTACTCACCAGAGCGGTCTACTGGTTTCACCTTTTACCAGCTTTAAACTGGGGGGAAAATAAAGAATATCCATGGATAAGTTTTTATCTTTGTTAAGGTGACACATTCTCTTCACCCATTCAAGAAATATCGTCCTCTCTTATCACCGTCTCAAGGTCTTCAAGTACCTACATGGGGAAGAGATTTCTGATGGAAGAAGAGTCTTTAATCTAGCAGAAAAAGGCATAATGAGATCCAGTGATTGAAAGCTGAAGTTAGACAAATTCAAACTATCTTATCTAGGAACTTGGTAGATTCCCCATCACTTTTGAAGTCTTTAAGAAGATATCCAGTCTTGATGTAAAAGATATGCTCTAGATCAAACAGAAGTTATAGGTTTGATGCGAAAATTATTGGGTGAGGTTCTGCAGTCTGTGTTGTGCAGGAGGTCAGGCAAGGGAATCATAATAGTCCCTTCTGGCTTTAAAATCTGTGAAGCCCAAACACAACTTCAATAAGGAAAAAGCAAGCCACCCTGACGACCTCTTCTGCCCACAGAACTTTAATTTTGGAAACAGAAGCTGGTTAAAGCAGTTCATCAGCCTTACCTGGACTCTGCTTAGCAGAGTGTTCGTAACACCTCAGGTTCTTTCAAAGAAAGAAATTTAAAAAAACTCTAGTTCTCTTTAATAAAAGTAGTTGGAAAATGCTGACTGGTTTCTCAACCAGCATACAGCTACTTCTTTTCAAACTGTAACAAATTCATTTTAAATTTTCACAGAAAGCCTTTTACATTGTTTGTCATAATTATAAGCAGCTATTTATTTGATGCTCCCTATGACATATTCCTGCAAATGAAAAGGAATTGAATTAATTAGGCAAGATTCCTATTTTAAATAGCATTTATAAAGCTGCTAAATTGGGAATAAATAATATCTTATAATCATATTATTTTTATTGCTTTTCTACTATGTAGCTAAGTTACGGAAGAGCTTTCAAATCAAGTCCCAACAATACCAGCATTCACAGTTTTATCTTGAGTCTTGGATAATTTGTCTTAAATTGCCAGCTCCAGCAATCATGTGAATATATGAAAATGTTGACATTTCTTTTCCAAAAAAAATCAGTCACAGTCGTTGAAGTAAAGTTTGAAAACATGATACTTCCTCCTCAGAAGACCTAAGCGAAGAACTAAATTAATAAACACCTCCATTTCTTTTTTCATCTCATATTTTAAAGCAAGTCCCCTGATTGTGGGATTTAAACCTTCGAGGTTGGCAGTTCCCAGGTGTACTGAGACTTAACTTCTCCCATGTAGAATGAAAAGCTGGCTGGGGTAGAAAGGGCCACCTCAGTTTAACTGATGTCGGTAGAGGCTTAAAAATCTTTACTTTTCATAAATAAACACTCAAAATTCTAGGAAAAGCAAAGACCCGAGCACAAGATGAAACCTTGGAGATGCTGGTGGCCTGATCCAGACCAAGGACTTTGTGTGGCTTCTCCCAAGAGCACCTTTCCCTCTGTAGTGGTTTGGAGGGCAGTCACTCAATCACTTTGAGCTATGATGATTATTTGGGCCAGGATGCCATAACACGCCTCGGTGCTGCTCCCATTCCTGTACCACTGGCGGTAAATATTCACTCCAGCATCAGCCAGATGTTTCCTGCACCAGTAGTCTTAAAGAGGCTAAAACCAGCTTTCTGTGACACAGAATGTTTTATCCATGTGGGGCTGCTGCCGTGCGCTGAGCGCCTTTTGGGCATGAGGTTGGTCCCCTTCACTGCTCCTGAGGGTTCCCATGTGGGTGTGGGGGAGTGCAGGGTGTGCCCACAAAGTCCTGGCACTGCTGGGAGTCATCATCAGATGTGGGGAGGGGTCTGTGGGGGACAGAAGAGGCTGTAGGTTGTAGGAGAGGGTGGTAGTGGGACTGTCCTCACAGCAGGGCTAGAGACACAATCTCAAACCTTAGATTGTCAAACTTTAGATTGTCAAACATTTGTTTGAAGAGTAACAGTATGGATCAGCAGCAAGGTGGGCAGAAACTCAGGGCTTAAATGTCTTAAACGACCATGTGAACCTGCTCACACTGGCAGCAGCAGGGTCCCCAAATGGACTGTGGTGCAGAAGACATGGAAAAACAGCAATAATATGTAAAAGCCCCTTTAAAATCTCCAGTCCTTAAAGAGGCATGGACACCCCACTGGCTCTCCAGCTCTTTTCTGTTGTCATCTCACTCCAAACTGTCACAAGATGTCAGTGTTTTCAGATATTCCTGCTATGGCTGAGCAAACAGCCTCTCTGCACTGCCTGGCTGACTTTCAATGGCATAAAATTCATCCATAAAATTGAGCCATAAGGTTCTCAGCAGAGGGGCAATATCACAAAGAAACTTGGCGTAGGGACCACATCAGCCTCTGACAGTGAGATCAAGGTACAGTTGCAGTTTACCCTTGTTCCTGGTGTAGCTGTAAGGCACCTGGGCACTTCAGCTGAGGTGGGTGATGATTATTAGGAGCTTGGTGTTGGCACGGACATCTTCAGGGCATAAACACAGCAGAGTGAACCAAGAGGAGGAAAGGTGGCAAACATGCAAATAACTTTGTCTTTCTGTGTGTGGTTTGACATGTGCTACAGGATTGCTCTTTTGGGAGGACTTGAAGACTAGGCCACAGTCCTATCACAAACTCCCCATGCTGACAGTGTGATGGACAGAGGGACACTGCTCTAGCAACTGACTTGCTCCTATCAATGAGCAGAAATTAAGCAGATGGGACTGTTGTTACGTAGCAAGATGGTGCTTGGGCAGGTCTTGGGGGTAAAGCATTAGGGTTATTGCAGCCCTGGTTTTGAACCAGATTTTTTTTTGTCTTCTTCTTTTTTTTTTTTTTTTTTTTTTTTTTTTTTTTTTTTTTTTTTTTATTTTATTTTATTTTATTTTATTTTATTTTATTTTCTACCCATGAAAAATTCTTTTGGAGTGCTCTGGGATGAGAAGTTTCTTTTAGCTTTCCCTGTGTGGCACACCAGCCACAATGACCTCTGGTGGGTAGATCAATATGCTGCCTATTGGTATTTTCCAGATTTCCTTTTACATCCAAAGGCCTTAACCCAGACCCCTCTTCACCCATATATACATAGAAGGATTTTCAGGGACCCAAGGTCATCCACTCTTCCCAGCAAACACAGAATATGCAATTACGTATCCACTGATGACCCTGCTACTCTGAAGCACTTTTATAAAAAATGGTGAAGGTTTGTGTTGAGAGCCCTGGGCCTTATCCTCCCAGTGACTTGTTATTTCTATTAATGTTAAAAGTCCACTTGTAAAATTTAAGAGGAGCACCTTAACATCAAAGATATCTACATTTACAGAGCTATCTTCAATGTCCCTATAAAACCAATGCATGGGTTATAAAATCAATGTGGGATCCTACTTTGGAAGCTTTGAATTACCTTTTTCAGGGAGTCAGTCATTGTCATCATCTAAATAAGAAGAATAATATTCTGATAAGCAACTGATAGATTCTACATAAAGTTTTGTTTTTTAAAGAAACCTTCTGGAGACCACCTGTGAAGCCATGAAAATTAGCATAATTGCAGATGGGGGCACGTTACAGGGAAAAAAACTGGTCGCATTGCACAGAAAACTCCTTGGGAAAATGAGTAGGTTATAGTTATGTTTGTAACTCAAACAGATCCATCTGAGTCGAGCCTTTTGCGTTAATTCCAAGGTGTTTATTTCAGAGAGATGCTCTAGGTGGGCTGTCTCCATGTGAGACAGCTGATTTATGCCGTCATTTTTTGCCACCAGCAGTCCTGCTGCCTCACAAGCCACACCCTTTGCTGCCACCCCGAAATTTGGACTTGATTTCCCTTGAAAAAGAAGCTTGTGTTCACATTCCCCATCCACCTGTGCTGCCTCAATACAGCATTGTATGTTTCCTGCTTTTTTTTCCCCTCCCCTCCCCACCCCTGCAAATTTGCTCTTATTGAGTGGCAAGAAGAAAAATAAAAATAAAAAAAATGCCCACCTCCTGCTAAGAGGACTAAGACCTGGGGAGCCAGCGAAGAGGAGAGGCCGTTGCCTCTAAAGTTCAGAAATAAAAAAAAATGACTCGTTCTTTTGAGCTTGCTGTTCCCTGATGTGACACTGTGATCAGTATCAAATGCTTGGTGGCAAGGATTTTTGTCAAGCTTTCCCTGCTAAAATAGATTTAACCTACCAGTTGCTCTTTGTGGGTTTAACAATGTGTGTGACAATAAAGGGCTGCTGCCGCTGCATTGTTAATACATGAATAGTCCTGGTTCTCTGTATTTACTATTGTGCGCTGCAGATTTCCAGGAAGGAGTGTTTGGCTCTGTCTATTGATACATGTCCTGTTTTGCAGAAGGAGCTGAATCAGCCCCTCAGTGATTAGTTGATGTGAAGGGGCAGTTAGGATTAATTGAAATTAAGAAAAGCACCCGATCGCCTTTGAACTGCTGCCTTGGCTTTCTCCTCTGCTCAGAGGTGCTGCACCTGGGTTCACACTTTGCTTCACTGCCTCTGGAAGTGAGGAGTTCACCCTGCAGGCAGGAAACTTGCAAAACACCAAAATCAAGGAAGAAGTCTGTTCCTTGATAGCAGTCTGTGGTTTGTTCTTGGCTAGGGCTGACCAACAGTAGTATGGACAAGAGGAAGAGGCAACAAGAAAGAAACTGATATACTCTGTCCTCCAGAAAAAGCACTGTCAGACAGGTCTGAACGAGAGGGAAGCTGTGAGTGCTCCGACAGAGGCTCCTGGTGACTCCTGTGCATGTCGTTTATTCTCATTTTCTGTCACACAACACCATGAGGACCCAGCCCTCCTCCTGGGGTGGAGGAAGATAGTGGAGGCAAGACAGCTGGGCAGGGTGAAACAGAATTCTGGCAGCAATCCCTGCAGGTCCATCACGGGGCTGACCGACTCCTTCATGATGTTGGAGGTGTGTTCACATCACTGTGCCCTTCTTCACTCACAGCCTCCATGGGGCCAGGGGCTGTCCATGAACCTTGGCCAGCCCCATAAGTATCCCCTCCAGGAGCAAATCTCAGTGCTCTCAGAGGGAGCCACACCCAGCTCTCCCCTGGATGGCAAGAGCCAGATGCATTCTCAGGTGACCCAGAGTCAACCCTGGGCAGGAAAGGAAAGTTGCTCTCAGCTGCTGAGAAAAAAAGGAAAAACCCCAAAGGGTGAAACACCTCTCCATCCTGGAAGTGATCTTTGCCGGTGTTTCTCTTCGTTTCATTTCCGTAACAATCAGACAATTATTATTAAATCAGAGCTGCTGGGGAAATGGAGTTAAATTAAGGGAGATCAGAGGCAGGAACGGAAGCGACTTCTATATAAATATCTGCCTATATTATATAGAGTACTGTAGTTAATCAATCCTGAGAACAAAGGGCTTGGCTTGAACTAAGGAACAGCCCCAGCCAAGTGAAGAAGTCCTGCTGCGGTAAGCAAGCAAACAGTGCTATCGACAAGGAAAATGTTTATAAAGACTTCTCTCCTACTGAAGGAGTTGAAAAACAAGGGTTTTCAGCCCCTGGGGCAAGCACTGGTCCCTTGGCTCTTTCGGCAAGCGCTCCTCTGAAGGTTAGCGAGTGCGGGAGCCAGATGAGGGGACAGCAGCTCCTCTTAACTGAGGCAAAAAACTTATTGATTATACGTTCAATAAAAGGTCAAAACTCCCTTTGAGGGTCACCACAGTTGTGGTAAAGCTCTTCCCAGCCCCAGCCCCTCTCCCTGTCTGCTGAGTGTTTCGTGCCAGTCTCTCCAGGTGGACACCTGGGGTAAAAGTGAGCTGCAAATGAGCTAATCATCATTAATGTGTCGGTAGAACCTGCCAGCCTGACATCCCTCCTAATGGCTGACAAATGTCAGGGTGACTTGTATGCTTTTTTTGTTAATTGAATTGGTTAATTAGGTCCCAGAGGCCTGGCTGCTAATTGTGAGCTGCAGTGGAATATGGGTTTAAAAAAAAAAGCCACAACAACAAAAAAAACAAAACCCCCCATAAAATCCGATGCAAGGAAGTTAGAACAAAAGGGAATGATGGGGGGAAAAATAGCACCCCCTACTCACTCACTCACTCACATGCACACACACAAAACCTCCTTTGTGTTCTTTACAATCTGTACAGCTACCTTCACTTAATTTCTGACCTGCCACATGCTACTACCTTCTTGATGTGTTTTTAAAACGAGGGTTAGAGAAATTCCAAATCTGCCTTTTTTGACGAGAGCATCTGCTCAGTCAGAAACACAGTCATTAATTTTCTGCCAATTAGCAAAAAGAAAAAGAGAGAGAGAGAGGAGAAAAAAAAAAGGAAGAGGGAAAAAACCCCTCCAGATTTGCATCTTAATTTGTTACTTTGTAAAGATGTTGGTTTTTTTAAAAGTTAAATACTCCCTCCGGTTTGCCAGCCATAGAAAGTGAAGAGATGATAGCAACTTCCCACCAAGAAAAGGCAATTAATCATTATATTTTGCACTTCTGTAGCAGCTTTCATCCCCTGATCTCAAAGTGCTTTGTGAAATTATTGTATTAAGTCTCCTGCCAAGCCCCGGTGAGGGTGGCAGTGTACCAGCAAACTCCTTGGGGCCAAGGTGGTCTTAATCTGCATCTGTTGAAATGTGCCAAGGACACTAATAAACTTTATAACAAATAATTACTAGTCTACCTGTTTCAGGGAAGGGTAAGCAGAGGCTCAGGGAGCTTTTGGGGGCTTCCTGGAGCTGGAGAGAACATCTTGAACCAGCTTCCTCTGGTCTCAGCATTCCCGCTCCTTCTTTATTAACAGCTTCAGTTGGCAGCTACAGGCAGAAAGATCTCTGGCATTGCAGGTATTAAAGTTATTAGAGCTAGAGCTGTTCAGGAACCAGCTTTTCTACTGTGCAGAATATCCCACAGACCATGAAAACTGCATCCACTCTATTCTGAAACAAAAAAATTGGGAACTCAACCATTTCCTTCCAGGCAAAAGTTGAAAAACAAACTCCCAATCATGCAAAACATCTTTTCATAAACCATACCACTTTGCACCATGTCTCAGCATTACAAACTTCTTCATTTATTTCCACCTTCCTAAAAGAAAATTTATTTTCTTTCAAAAATTAAAGTTATTTCTTCTGAATGAAATGAGGGTATTTTTGTCAACGGCATTTGTTCTGTTTTGTTTGGGGTTTTTTAAGCAGATGTTTCCCTCCATAATTTGTTTGTGCAATTTTAAAGCAACATGTTGAAATCCATATATTTGTAGAGAAAAGGAAAAAAGGTCCAAATAACATTGAATGATGATTGCTCCTACAATAGCTTCTTCCTGAGCTGGTACTGACATGGGAAGCTTAGCTGCTTGCCTGTTTCTGTGTGTATTTTTCATTTAGGGGAATTTTTCTTCGTTCATACAAGAGAAAGATCCCATTGACTCAGAAAATGAAAATCCAGGTGGCTGATCCCTGGTTTATTTATTGTGCAGACTTGTTGCAGCAGCATAAGTGAACTTGCCTCAGTTTCCCCTTTCTCCCCTTGTTCAGGGCTGCATGGTGCCCCCAGGTTGCCTCCTCAGCCAGCCAGGCACATGCCCTTACTCCTCTCTCTCTCCTCACCTCAAACTCTTATGGACACCTCAGGGCTGTCAGGAGGGGCAATTTGTGGATGCTGGCAATGGACTTGCAGCCCTCAGGTGAAGATAAAATGCGACGATTATTCTGCTTGCCTCCCCACCCCCTTCCTGTCGGATAGCAAAGTTGCCTTACGAGTTAAAATAAATTGCCTCACGCTCCCCACTGAAAGCATTTTGACTTTGTCTTGAATCGTGTATTCCAGTAGTCATTATACTTCAGCTTCTTCTTCTTCTTCTTCTTAGCATATGACATACATAGCAGTTCAAAAGTTGCAGCGAGCTGCTGCCAGGTCACATTCAAAGGAAAGTATCTGGGAAGCTGGCAGCTAAAAGTATCTGATAAGTTGGCACTGTTACTGCTCAGCAGGAGGAGGGAGAAGTGAAGGAAGGAAGGGGAGGGGGAGCCAGGCATGGGGGAACAGGGAAGGGGAGAGATTCAAAGGGCTTTTGTTTCTGGATCAGATTCTTCCAGACTCTGAAACTTTTGCAGAGATGTATGTGCCAGGGTTTTTTTTTTCCCCTTCTCTTCCTCCTCTCCATAGTTTAATGCATTAAAATAACCTATTAAAAGGCCTATATTTGCTTTCAAGCAGACTCTGAAAGGCGCTCAAGATGTCACTATTAAAACCGGCACTGTGCTTTGCAGGCGGAGGTCTGTGGTGAGGAGAATAAAGCAGAATTGATTAGCTGCTCCGACTTTGCCAGCCTTACAAAGCCTGCGGTGTGCCACAAGTTGCTAGAGAACAGATCAGCAGCTTCTAACCAGCCCGCCTGTATACAAGGGTGCGTCACTTTGAAATCCAACTTGGTTTTGCAAAGCCTGATGCTGGTCCGGCATTCCCACAATGTCCCCCCATTTCCCACTTCCCGATGTCCTATTTTCCTCCTTTTATGAGTCCTTTGGGAAGAGTCAAAATTAAACCATCAAGACATTGTCTCTGAACCCAGAGAACAAAATCCCCACCCTGGGAGGCTGTGGAGGGCATTCGATCCAAGGAAGCCACAGGACCCCAGTGCAAACACTGCGGCTGTTGCCCCAAGAGGCTGGTTCCTGCCTACATAATCGACAATGAATATTAGAACACGCAGACCAGAAAATGCTGGAAAATGCTGCAAATGGTCAAAAGCATAAAGCCAAGGTATAAAGGTAACAAGAGGATTGCAGCCCATATATTCTGCAGAGAAATGATCCACTCTGCACCTTTGAAATTAGGGAATGGCGTTCATGTCATGCCGTGCATCAGTACAACAATCCACCCCTGAGTAGTCATCGTCATTATACCATGGGTCACATGTGTTACAACTCTATTAATGTGTATGAACTTACTCCCAGTTTAACACTGGTCTAAGAAAATCAGGCTTAATTAGATTCTCCTTGTAATTAAATGCAATTTACTCTCTGGCTTTGTGTTATGCTTCTGGTTTGCCTGTACTATTGTGTGCTGATTATCGGAAATGTATTTATGAAAGGTGTAACAACTGTGTAAGAGGTATGTTTATAGAAAACATACAATTAGCTATGCTTATACCATTCCTGGCACAGCAGGGCCTTGGTCCCTGAATGTGCAAATAAATAGTAGGCACAGGCAAGCCTGATCTCATTTGCTTTGGTAGGTTAAGGTTGTATCGTATAAAATCAGGCTAAGGCTTTGTGTTCCATGTTTATATCTATAATTCTTCCCAAGGAAAGATCCCACCAGCCCTGACTAGTGACTGACTAACACAATCACCTCTGCTTTTTCAGAGATTTGCACATGATTAACCTGGTGTGTTAAAAACAGGGCCACTGACTTTAACAGAGACTAGAGCAATAAGATGAGCATGTGTCAGTCACTGAAGGGCTTTGACTCTGTGTTATTCATACCTGTGCAACTCAGCTGGAAAATGCCCTTTTTTCCCTTCATAATTATACCAACATCTGCCCAAGGTACAAGCAGAAGAACAGGTCCAAGGAGAGACAAGGCTGCAGAAGCAGGCTCACATCAAGAGCTGTTCTCTCCATGAATCCCCTCACCAAAATTTGCCAGCCACTGGGGTTTCATTCTTTGTTTTCAAGGAAACATTTTCTGAATGGTTCTTCCATGCCTACTGAAGTCAATAGAATAAGTAAAAAATAATATGATACCTTCAGTAATTTCCATTTAAATCAGTGGTAAACTAGGTGCAGAGAGCAAGCTGGGTCTCCCTTGCTGCTACTTAAAATAGTTTTATAGAGGGAAACACCTTTGCAGGTGAGCTGGCTCAGGGAAGCAAGAGTCCAGAGCAGACTGTGGGAACAGCTATTTTCCCCACCACCAAGCATGTTCTCAAATAACCTGATTATTCTCATTAACGCTGCATTCAGATGGCTGCAAATGAATAGAAGAAAGCAGGAGCGGGAGCAGGTAGTAAATCCTCCATCTATGAATACGATGAGGAGTTTAGGCAGTTCCCTCCCACTTCTACTAAAAAAAGTTTTAATCTTGGCTTCTCCATGCATATTGACTGGCTGCATATTGACATGCCACCTGCTGAGGCTGCTTCAGCTATTGATAACCAATGCCATCACTCCTAAAGTTCAAACACCAACCGGCGGCTTTCATGTTTGTAAACAGTATTGATCTGCATAAATAAGCTTGCCATTAGACTGCCGGATTAAACAAGGACGGAGACAGAACATTTGTGAGATTAAATCCGGAAACAGTTAATTAAAAGCTGAGCAATAAACCCAAGCTGTAAACAGCAGGCAATTAATTCAGGCATCTGTAGATCTATATGCACAGTCCTTCCCCTCATTCCTGGCTGTGTCCCGCACCGGTCCCCTGTCCCTCCACCTGCCACCTTTCCCCAGCACCAGCATCCTGCCTTCTACACCCATCACCAAGAGCCGTGCTGGGGTACTCCCTCGCTGCTGCAGAAGGGGCTCTGAAAAGCAATCTTGATATGTAGAAACACTTCTTTTGTAAGGAGAGGGACAGGAAAACTCTCTGGGTTTTCCTTGTGCACAGTGTGGTTGTGTTACAGCAGAAGACCTCACATAGCTGCATTGTGAGCAGCAGTGGTCCGGACCTGAGAAAAGAACCAGGAATTCCTGTGGACTAAATATCCCTTCTGACACTGACCCCCACTGTGTGGCCTCAGGGTCATTACTTTGGTGTTTCACTTCAGTTTTGCCAGCTGCAAATGGAGAAGACAAGGTTTTGGACTCTTCAATTCAACCATACTTTCCAGTTGCAAACAACCCATTTAATGAAGTAGAAGTGTCTAGGGGTGACATAAATTTTCATTTTTGAAACAAAAAACCCCCAGCCAAATGATCTCAGAAAAATAACCAGCAAGGTTTGAAGATTTTCAAGTTTTTACTCTTCTCGATTGGTTTTCATCCCCTTCTTCCCTTTCTTCACTTTTTCTAATGACAAAGTAGAAAGAGAAAAGGAGAGAATGAAAGCTGCTTGAAGGAAGAAAGAGAAATTCACTTAATTAAAAACAAACAAGCAAAATTAGAAAAAAAAATTGCAAAGTTTATTTCAAATTCTTCCACCCATGGCTCCAGGATGTGGTATGCTCTGGTAAGTTAAACACCTGTAGCTTAGAACTCCCATCCGATTTTCAGGCTTAATCTAAATAAACTACTCCCCTTGAGGTATTCCACTGATATAATTTTTCTCTCTCATGGGAAGAGAACGAGAAAAAAATACCTAATGAGCAGAACTTGAAATTGAATGCCTGTTACTCATCTTTTTGCAATACTGTTCTGATATCATGTCCTGGGTCCTCCCATTTGGACAATGGCAAGATCTGACAATGGCAAGAAAATAGCAGAAAAAATATTTTTGCGTGCCAGCACTTTCTAGAGATAACAGTTGGCTATCAAGCGTATATGCAAATCATATGCAAAAGAAAGATTGCACAGAAGGGTGGGTGAGAGTCCTTTCTTTGAAGCCCACCATCAGGAATTCAGCATCATCACGTCAATAGTTTTAAAATTATGAACTACAGACTTTAAGGCCATTGTGGATATTATTTTTTGTAATAAATTTAAGATTTTCATAGTGTGCAGAAATCACCTCACGTTAGTAAGCAATGTGTGTGCTACCAGCATCTCGCCAGGTTTGATGAAATAACGTGGACCAAAAACCAAACTAAATCAACCCAATCCAAATAAAAAACAAAACAAAACAAATCCTCTATTTTTGAAAGTTTAAAATTGCTAACTTCAAAACCCCAGCTTGCAGTACAATTCCAGGATGCTTTATTGGTATAGCTGAGGAGTTGTGATCAGGAAGGAGAAAAATGATGCCACGAAAAGCAATAGAGTGATTCTGGTGGCATAGCTGGCAATATCTTCAACATTTTGAACATTAGTTTTACTACTCCTGCTAATTCACGTGATGCCAGAGCTGCTGCTGTGCACAACTAAATCTATCATCATATATGCTCAGCAAGGGCACCAGTAACTCCACAAAGTACTGTACTCTGGATCAATTATCAAAGCTAATGTAAAATAAACAGTAAAAAATACATGTGACTCTACTTATGTGAGTTTGGTCTTTGCTCTTTCCCAGTTTTCACAAAAGTATCTGAAGTCCTCAGAAATCCCTCCTCACAGTGACTCAGAGCAAGTGGTGGGAGCAGGCTGGTCAATTTGGAGGATGAGCCTGCTCTGCTCCCTGCTCCTCAGAGAGCAAAGCTCACCTTGAACTACCTGGATAGAAGTCAGAGGTTCAGCTAGCAGTGACTCCTTCCTTCAGGCAGCCCTACTGAAGGGTGTATCCAGGCCATGTGGGGGTGTGAGTTATTTGTTTAATAAACAGAAACCCACATGCTGGGAAATTAACTTTTACAAGTCCACGCATTGACAAATGTGGTACAAATTGCTGTTGTCAGCAATGACCAATTCCTCCTGACTGACTCTGCCCAAGGCTTTGACTGGAGGGAGAAGACAGGTCAGGGCTGTTTTTGAGACCTAATAAGCCTAAGTCAGTTACTGGCTTTGCTTTGGGCACCCATGACATAGGCAGCACTTGGGAATTGTAAGTACAATGCTGAATAATTAAGTGATTTTAAAACAACCTCTCAAAGCTCCCAAACCAGCTACAAGACCTGACATTGCTCTGGGTGGTCAGAAGGACATTGTACTGGGCAGAAGGGGAAGGTATAGGGGCTAAGCAAGCACAGACATTTCTCCCTTCTTATCCTGTCCCTGGCTCCTGTGACCCTACATTAAAGCAAGAGCCTCGTTTCTTTGACACCTCTCCACTTCACTTAAGGTTGAAGACTGTACAATTCAGGATCAAGAGTAGTAGGGGGCAGCACAGACTTTGAAGACCCTTCCACTTGGCCTCCCTCCAAGGTTTTATTTCTATTTATTACCTCATGAAGTTATTTCTGGTATTTAATGCTATTATTTTGGCACTATAGTTGTATGTTAGACATCTGTTATGAACCAGGACCCTACTGTATTAGTTGCTGTACAACTCCACGGGAAGAAAAGCAGCACTTGTCCCCAAAGGTCACAACCTAAATATAGTATGGCATTCCAGCCTTTTGTCTTCATTCAGAGCCTTGTTTTTATCTTCCTGGATTCATCTTGTAAATTCAAGTGCAAGGATTTTGTTTTTCATAAAAGAACTGAAGTACCACCAGTGATGAACAGGAATGATTTCTCTGGTATTACCAGCCTGCTGGCTACAATGTCCAGTGGAGCTCAGCCACATTCACCTGCAGCACAGCAGGACCTCTGAAATCAATATTCTTACCTGAGTAGGATCAGGCTCAGGATAGGATAGTTCATGGAAATTTCAGGTGTCACATGCTGGAGGAGACAGCAGAGAGTTAAGGATGATGCTGCTCTCCAAAGGCCACGAGTAAATAAATTCCTCTCCAGCTGGAGACTCTTATAAATGGTCTTCAGTCCGAAGATCTATTTAAATTACAGCAATGTACATGTCACAGTATGTAAGAATCTGTTTGAATTGTATGGAAATAACTATTCCTGGAACACCCGTGTCTCCTGACATCACTTCCTTGAGAAATAGATCCAGTTACTTCCACTGAGAGATGAAAAAATGAGTGGGGGGAAAGGGGGAAGGAAAAGAAAAGCCCTGTCAGTGGAAGGTCAGAAATCTCTGCAGGTGGAGACCCTCTTTTTCTTTTTTTCTTTTTCCTTTTTAGAATTGTTTCAATTCTTTAGCGTATAGGAAGGAAGGATGGTCTGGTGGATAAAGGTAGAGGCACCGTTGACAGTTCGGAGTTGGCCCCTGTTCCAGCTCTGCTGCAGACATCCTGTGCAACCCTGAGCAAGTCATTACCTCCCAATGCCCTTCCTCTTTCTCTCCAAAATGGGGTAAAACCATGTTTACTTGTTTCTGAGAAGGACATATGGCCTGGGGCTTGTCCCTCCCAAAGTTTGGAAGGGTTTTGCAGAGAGGGGAGGGAAAAAGCACCGGGATCCAAACTGCCAGCCAGCAAACATTAGAGCTGATGTGTGCCCTGCAAGGGGAGCAGAGCTGTCTCACACCAGCTGAGCTCTTTCTTTCAACCTCATGTCCTGATGCTCAGCCTGCTCTGATGGTACTTGCAAGCAGAGGCAATGCAACTTGACTTTGGTTTTGGTAGTTGTGTTCAGCAAGATAAAAGATGGATTAAGGCAAAATATGTGCAGCAAAAACTATATGTCTGAGCAGCATAGGGGCGCAAAACTTTCTGAACAAGACAGGATTCTGTGTACCTCTCCACAAAGTAAATACTACCATATGTGCATTAAAAGGCTCCTATTATTTACAGAGTGCTGACATGAAACCCCCTGAAAGAGTTAGTATTTTGTTAGGTAAACGTTTTTCCCTCTGAGCATTTTCCTCTTCTCCCTCTCCCCTCCCCCTCGCCCAATAACTTACAGATGTTAGAACAATAAATTGAATGAATAGTTTCCCACACTGGAATGCCTGCATGCCGAAGAATGCAGAAATGATTTCTGGCCAGTTTCTGACACTGATCTACAACTACACTGCATATATTCTGTTGCTCTTGTATCAAGTCTTGAGCTGGTCCCTGCCAAGAATTAAGTGCTTGTTCCATAAACCTGGTGTAGATTATCACTTAGCTGTATAGATGTATCTAATAGAATTAAATAGTTTGGCTCCTGACCAGTAACAGATGTGCTACATATAATGCAATAATAATGAGACTGAAAGCACCATGTTATGCCAAGGGAACACTGTGAGATAGCTCACATTTCTTCTGTTGCCCAGTCAAAGCTCTGTGAAAAGTAAATCGAAAGTCCCATGTTTATAAGAACAAAACAAGCTTTGGCTTTCCTTCTTTTTTCATTTTAATCTTAACAATGGGTTTGTTATCCAGCCCATGCACAAAGGCGAACAAGGGGTCAGCTTTCATTTCTACGGAGCGATGAGTTTGCTTTACCATAATTTTATTTTTCACTGAAGTTCTCCTGTAACCTAAATGGTTATAATTAAATAACATTGAACCAGGTCATAACTATCTGCCTGTGGCATGTGAGCCCACAAAACTTGACCTGTTGGGGACAGAATGGGCTGGGTAGGAGGAAGAAGAGTTCAGTTGTACACATAAGATGATCTTTCATTTTCTAAAATAAAACTAAAAAAAAATAAACAAGTTAGAACACAGTCCTGTAATGAACTACAAAGCACCCGAATTCCTTCCCATATCTGTCGCAAGGGAGGTTCTTCACATTGTCTGCAGTGAGAAAATTCCCCTGTGACCATGTGCCCATGCTGAGAGTCTTGCCAGCAGACAGCAGAGGGGCCAGGGCCGCATCCACCTTCCTGCACCTCTGCTGCCTCGCTTCAGATCGTAGTGGAAGCTCAAAGACGAGTGGTGACACTGGTGGTGGGGCTGTGACCTGCCCACCAGCTGAACTGAACCCGCATTATCTGCCATGGCTTTTGATCAGCACCGCAGATACCTGGTGGCAGGGCTGGGGGGAATAAGCTGCTCCACCTGAAATCATGACAGGTGGCGGGTGCAGGATATCTCTGGAAAGTGCAGAGAACGTGCACAAACAAGCTATTACTGGATGCTGGCGATCAGGCTGTGTTTTTTCTGCTCTTCAAGTGTGAGCATGGTTAATGAGAAAGTTGTGAAGGCAAGTGAATTCCCTGAGTACCTGAGTGTCTCAGCCTTTCTTGACCCGTGTCGGTCTGGGTACAGATGGAGTAGAGCACAGAGACTGCACTGCATGGGCAGTCCAGGTTACAGATGAATATCAGGGCTCCAAGATGTTATTGTTAGATCTATCAGCTGTCTTTGATGCCCTGAGGTATTGTTGAGTTGTTTTTGATCCTCGGCAAGAATAGATGGGACTGTGCTCTGCTCACTTTTCCCTTAGCTTTCAGAGAGATCTCAGAAGGTAATTTTGGATAACTGCCCTAGTTTATTGACCTTGAGGGAACACTGCCTGATGTTTCATCAGCAATGTACACAAAAACAGTGGGGGTGATTAATGAATTGATACTTTTTTGAAATTCCCTTGGACAGACAGAGCTATTATTAGCATTGGACGACTACCTCGGAATTCTGCGACCATCCACTCAAATGCAACATGGAAAGGCTAGGCTGTCATAGCGATATTCAGATAAAACCAGTCTCTCCAGCTTCAGTGGGAAGACCGTATAGGAGAGTGTTAAGAGGGTTGGTGCTGTAACAGAAATGAGTTAGTCCCCTGGGAGAAGAAGTTGAGTTGGTGTTCTCTGATTGCTAGAGCCTGTATTCAAGACCTGGAGATGGTGATCCAGATGGACAGACGTAACTGCTCTTTCTCTCTGCTTTTCCCTTCTGAAGGGAAATGCTCTGGGTGACAGAAACATGACTGTGACCATTTTTTAAAGAAACAGTTATGGAAAATTCATGCAAAACTGGATCCCCAGAGTTATGACTGACAGCAACAGTGGGGCCAGGGCCATGTGACCCCACCACATGCCTGATTAAAGTGAAACTGCCCTGCTTGATTTTCCAGGATCAAATGGCTGTAATACATTGTACAGACCAAGAACCAATATTCTCTGATGAGAAATTCTGGACCAAGCATCAGATTCAAACTATGCTTACAGACAGTTCCAAGGCACAAGGAGCAGCAACAGCAGCTAGATTTGCCAAATAAATTATTCACCCAGCTCTACTAAAAACAAAAGAAAGGGATTGAAAATAGCCATCTGGGAAGCAAGGAAAAGCTCAAGACAATTATCGTCCCTGCTGTACATCATCCTCACAGTAGTACTCAGGGAGAATGTGACAATTGATTAAAACTAATTGGAGGTTAAATTAAATGATAATTAGCATTAATCAATAGCAGTGTTGGCATGCCAGTGCATCCCTCCTTTAGGCAATTCACCTCCAATCCTCAACACAACAATAAGGCTGGTGATCTGCAAGCCCAGCATGTGCTCCTTCTATCCATAAAAAAGCAAGTCCAGCAGCATTGACCTGGAGGGTTGGAGGAAAGCGAGCATTTCAGTGAAAGACAGCCTGGCCATCACCAGACATGGCTGCTGCACCTCTCCCGCAGCTAACTGCAGCCAACATCAAACACTAGGGTGCCCTCAAAGGATGGAGGCTGGTAACGACAACTCAATGCCCACCTGCTTTCAAACAGCAGATCACAGAGCGCCTTGCCTTAGCATAATATTATGTTTTTGTTAGGAATGCTCATTTCTCTTCCTCTCTCTATTTTTTTTTTTTTTGCTGGTATATTTTTGTGTGGCCGGTGCCAAAGGAATAGCCACAACTGTACAGCCCCCACTAAGGCAGAATTGCCTCTTTGCGAAGGGAAGCTAGCAGGGAAGTTGAGGAGGAAGAATTTTCTCCAGCTCACAAGTCAGTGAGCTCTGATCTTAATGTTCAGTCCTAATTTGTGTTTGGGTTAAAGTGGAGATGAAGAGCCATTTTGTCATTTGCACAGAGCTTGAATAAATAACATGCGGGCACCTTTTATGAACATGTGAGTGCACTCGTGCATGTGTGCTTAATGCCCTACATACATCCATCAGCTCTCCAGCACCTGGCTGCCAACAGATGGTAGAGACTCCTAATATAAGGCAGGAGAATTTAGGACCAGCCACACTTGCCCACTGCACCTCTACTTGCCTCATATCCAAGAGCTGCCAGTTCCCATTGTGGTATTAAAAAAATCATCTCAGGAGGCTTAGAGCAAGCATATAAACACTATCAACATTTGAGTGCCAAATTTGACAGTTCTTGGGAGACTTTTTGGCCTCTCATATTTCCCCAGGTATCTCCAGTCAGACTCTGGAAGCACAAGGCTATGCCGAGGGGACACTCTCAGGAAAAAGAGGAAAGTGTCTTAATGCTGCTCACATCTCAGGCAGTGCTTTGGAGTGAGCACATAGAAAGGAAGCACAACTGCTTCCTCTGTCTTTCCGCAACTGGTCCCTGCCAGGAGCAGGTCTGGAGGGCAACAACCCATGCAGAGACCCTGGAGAATGTCTCCCCTATCAGTTACCTTTGTTTTCTTACATAAGCAATGAACAAAGAACATTCATCTGAACTCAACTATGTCTGCATGCCCAAAGCTAGGGAACCAGGAGCATGAAAGAAAGGCTTACCTGCCTTTCAAAGTTTCATCAACACAGCTCAGAGAAATGTGGTTTTGTACATAGTGTAACAAGTGCCAATATCATCCTTTTTATGCCAGTGCTAGGGAATTTTGTTGATTTCATACTGCAAAATTTTGCTTTGGATTGTTTGCCAACCTACATGATGTAGGATGGGAAAAAATCCTGCATTTAGCTGACACCATCATGCTGCCAGAAATCCTATTGCTACTCAGTAGTGGGACAAGATATCCTTTTGATAAGTGTGGTTCATTCCTACTCTTCTAATCCTTCTATATCTGCCAACTGCCCAAATTTACCATGGACTTCTACATGGTCCTGTCCTCAAGTACTTACCTAAAAGCACTGCAAACACAACTGTGTTTGGGGGACCACGTCTAGTCCACCTGCCTCAGGCTGAGAACTGTTGGGAATGGATATACTACGTCACCAGATGAACATTGCTACCTTTAAAAGACCATTTACCCTAGATGGATTTACCAGTGCGATGGTCCTAACTTTAGCTTTTTGGTGCACTTAAATATCAAGATAGTTATGACTATGACCCTTGTCCTCTCCTTGTGTCCTGCACACTGTTGCCCAGCCTTTCCCAAATGAAGGCCATAAGATGTCATTTTCTGGTATGTTGTGGAAGAAACCAGGTATGGAAAGCATTCCTAGGCAGCACACCTTGGCAAACTCTTACCGAGGCCTGAATATATGGAGGAACCAAATCTGATCCAAAACCTGGGGATGTACTTCATTGCACTGCAGTTCTTGAGCCAGTAAGTCATCTGGTATAAAGAGACTTACCAGCTGCAGTGAAGTCCTGTATTACACACTCAGCTTCCAGTTCAGAGCCATCCTGCACCTGAGCTGCTCATAGCACACACACAGCAAGTGCAAGTCTCTCTGCAAAAGGCTGTGGTAGACCTACAGAGACACGAATGTCATCTTCACTGCTCCATCAGCATGAAAAGGAAGGGGTTGTGTAAGTAAGGAGATATTTAGATTGCACCCAAGATAATGGGAAGAGGACAAAGAGAAAGATCTCTCCAGCCTAAAGGAAAACATGGCTTTCTTTGCACTGACCACACACGTTAAGTGTCTTTGATGGGGGGGGCAGGGGGAAGCAGGTGGTAAAAGACAGTATACAAAAAGATTGGTCATGCCTATCACGTCCCTTTCCAGATCAATGTATACTTGTGAAGATACAATCTTCCTGCTGTAATGCTGACAGGTTAATGACAGCATGAGTTATCTGCTATCTAAATGCCCACATCAGTACCTGAGTTAGATTAAGCCCCGATGGACTTAACTACTTGTGCATGCGACTCCATAGCCTGTCATCACAACACCCTCACCTGTGACTTTTCCTGCCTTTTACTTATTAAACCATCCTGCTGCAGGCCCTTGCCTTCCCCTGCTTGTGTGATGCTGGGTGTTGAGGGTCATGCTGCTGGCCAGGGAACACCTCCATCTCTTATGACTATCTCCACAGAGTAGGCACACTGCTGGGTGGGAAGGACCCATGGGGAGGAATGGAAAAGTGGACATACCTGCCCTTTCAGTGCAGCTAAGAAGTAGAATAAGAAGCCATGACAAGTTCCTACAATTCCCCCAGCATCTGGCACTTGTAAATTTGGATTGGATCTTTTATTTTAAAAAATAAAACTCAAATTTCTGTCTGTGTATTTTATTTTTTGTTGGGTTTGGGTTTCTCTCCCCCCCAAAAAGTCCAGACAGCATGCTGTAGTGTTTCAGCAGGTTGGAAGAGGAATGAGACATGGCTGGGCAACATCCCCAGGATCCTGCCCTGGCTTTGGCCCAAAATTTGCAAAGTGGATTACTACAGCACATAGCTGGGCTCAGGATCCAGTAGCATTTGCAATGAGTGGTCTGCACTGCAGTTGGCTTGTGACTTGGAGGATTTAGGCTTTAGTCCTGCTTCTGGTCTTGACCTCCTGGATAACGTGGAAGAGAAAGGCAAAAGGTGCAAAGATTTAACAAGGGAATAGAAATCTATTGGTTTAGATTTCATTAGAATAGCCCAGTTGCTCTCCCATCAGCTGCCAGAGAAATGCCACTGTTAACTTCCAAATTGCCTCATGCCTCATTTGTACAGATGAATTTACCTAGAGTCTGGCTGCTGGATCTCTGGACCTGAATGCAACTATACACTCCTACATCCAAAAAGAAAAAGAGGGCAAGTTGGGATGAACAGGGTGCAAACATCTGGTTCACCAGCCTGCTGTGTTTGGGCTGAAAAGCTCTCGCACTCTTGCCTGGGAATATCAGTAGTTTAACACGTAACTGAATTAGCAGCGAGAGAAAACAAATCACATGTGACTGAGTCTTCTGACAGAAGCAGCTTTGATGTCCTTCTGGTTGGACTCTCATACTTCTCAGCCCAGCCACCCCCCACCTGCACCCCACCCCACCCCGTCAATAAACTGTTTGTTTAGCCTCGCACAGATTATTCATTTCTTGGCACGGAGCTCTCAGCTCCAAAGAATTAACATTTGGATTGTATTTGCTGGCTAGTAAAGTGCCAGCAATACAGCTGGGATTCGTTGCACAAACTATTTTGATGGGGGAAATCAATGACAAACTGAGAAGAGGAGGATCAAACAGTGAATCCTTTGGCAATCCTTGTTTGAAAACATAGTGTTGGTGATACTTGAAGTTTCTGAAAGTGGGGTGGGTGGCAAATAGGGTGGGGTAGCCTTCTCCTGGGTCCTCTGACTCCCACACACAACAACCTGACCCCAGCCCAGTCCTAGACTAGATTAGTCACAGGATATTTCATTTTAAACCGAAGCTCATGGTTTTTTTTCCTACAGAAGAGAAGACTCTCTGAATGTTTATTGCTGCTTTGCTGGAATTCCTTTTTGTCAGAGAGGGATTTGAAAACTAAATACATTTCCTGTTGGAGGCTGAGGGCTGTGAGCTGCAAGGAGAAGCATAGCCTTTGGCTTGGTTCAGCAGTAAATAATCACTTGTGTTCCAAAAATTCATTCACATTGGCAAGGGCTCCCAGCACCTGCAGATAGAAGTGCCCGGGGCAAGTCCAAGCACTTCATTTAGACTGTCCCTTATTACGATCAATCAGACCCCATTCCTCTTAGCCACAGGAAATTCTAAGCTTAATGCACATGCGTTTTAAAACCAAAAAGATGGAAAGATGTGCAGGTGAAGACACAGAAAAAGAGATATGGGAATGGAGAAGGGTTTCTCTATGTTTGCACGAGAAACTTTCTTTTTTCACTTCAATTCTCCATGTGATATGTAAGCCCTCAAAACCTTCATCTTATCAGTATTTTGATCCATGGAGAAATCTTGAAGTTTGCCTTCATCCCCATTCTATCTATGTTTTTTGTGTCAGCTTGTTTTCCATAATACTGGCACAGAGAGGATATTTTATATCTTCATCTTCCTATTTTTTTCTGTTAGACTTTTTATGCTGCCTAGGTTAGCCTGTTTGACAAATTCTCAGTATAAGTGGTATCAGAGCCTGCCAGGCAGTGTGTTTGTCCCAAACTCTGGCCAAAAGCTAATACATCAGGACTATCCTTTCCTGGGGAAAAATAGTGCAGATAGTTAAACAAACAAACAAACAAACAAACAGCTGAAGTCCTGTATATCTCAAACCTACATCAGTGCACTGACTGACTTCTCTTCAGTGGACCTTGGGTCAGGACCTGACAGCAAATCTGTGAGATGTGTTTATGTGGATTTCTGCATGAGCGGGGTTGGGGGTCACATCTGGCTACACTAAGGATACGCTCCTGCTTCCTCACATCCGAATGGAGTTTAGTTTCACACAATGTATTTCCTAGCCCAGGTGTCACAAAAAAAGTGCTGCCAGCAGTCACTTTGGGCTCTGCTATAGCTCCTTGTAATCTTGAAGTTGTTGTCACAAAAGACAATATTTTTTGAGGCAATAAGGTGAATTTCTTTCATGAAAATCCCTGGGGTCTTCACCATTGAAAGTCTGAACCCTCTTCTCCTCTTGACCACAATGCCATAGAGTAAAAACTGGGTATGGGCTGCTTTCTGTCACGGATGGAGCTCTGGCTAGCCCAGGAGCTTTCAGTTCTGGCTGTGCCAAGGACACTTAGAGCATCCTGGTGCTATTTTTACCAGTACTAGGAACACTGAGTTCAGGCTTGTGCTGGCACCAGCCAAAGAGGAGCTGGTAACATCTTTGGGAGTGTGACTCAAAGCACCTATCTCAGCACGATGGTGTCCCTGAGCACCAAAATAACCATGGATGTAGGAACATCCCAGGCAAGGATTGGGAGCCATGACTCACTGAGATCACACAGTGTCAGGTTGCTTTGCTGTACAAAGCACAATAAAATAGCATCTGCTCTTCCCCACTCCAGAGATACTGAAGGTCTGTAGCCCTGAGACTCCAGCCTCACTTAATCTGCTACTGGAGTTTGTACTATTGCAAACCTGTCACTGCAAGTGCTAGGTTGTGCATGCACTGCATCACAGCCAAAGTTCACTCCAGTAGGACATTGCAAGCAATTAGACTGGAGCAAAGCTCAGCCTCTGTCTGAAATGCAATAAAAACACTGGAAAGGCAGCGCTGAGTCCTACTTGGGCAGACTCCACAGATTCTTCTTTAACCAAAGCCAGGTAAGTGGAGGCTGCCACCACCCCTGCTGCTCCGTGGGCGTCAGGGGCACTGTCCATCAAAGTAATACCTGAAGAACAGCCCTGTGTCAGCACCAGCTGCCAGGACAAGGGAAACTATCATCTGCTGCTCAACAATACAAAGGGCTCCTTTCCTCCTCCTCCACTAAGTAAACTGTTAAAGACCATGACCCCTGAAAACATAACAAGAGTGGAGGAATTTACAGTCGCATGTTACAGGTCAAGGCATCGAGTGTTTCACAACCTTGTGATTCCAGCTAAAAGCTCCTCTGTCTGTCTGCTCTGCACAGAGACAGCTCCCATCCTCACAGACACACATACACACAGGGGATACACATGGTAAAAATTGCAAATGAAGGCTCACCTTTTGCTTTTTGACCTTATTGCCATAATGAACAGTGGCAAAGATGTTAGCAGCAGGGCAGCTTCTTCAAGGAGACCTGAAAAGCATTCAGTGGGCATTTGCAACCGTGAACATCCATGTTCCATCTTACAGTGCTTAAAAACAGCTTATAATGAGGTCAGTGTTAAGATTCCGCCTAAAACAGAACAGAAAGTGGACATTGTGGTTTCATTTGAGATGTAATGGAGAATTTCTTGGGTTAGAAGATCTGAGGAAGACTGGAGCACCAGACAAAGGTGGATCCTGGTAAAAACTAAGCAGAAATGCCTGAGGGGTGCTTGAGAGCTTCCTCCTCATCTCAATTCAACTATACACAGAGTAGAGCTGGGCTTCCCAGCTAAGCCAGACACCCTCTCCTTGGAGGGGACGCCAGCAGTCTCAAATCTTGGGGCACAGCAGCCTTGCATTAGCAAACAACACAATACAAGTCAGGGTTCAGATACAGGCTTTGATCTACATTAACAAAACCTAAAAGGAAGGTTTGAATAGAACAACCAGTGTGAAAAAGTTGTCAGCTTTTTGCTTGTTTGAGCAGGATTATTTCATTTAAATACCTAACGAACATTTGGGATAAAGTATTTCTGTGCTAAGGAATGGTCACCATAAGAAAACACTATCAAGGGTCTTAACTGACCTAGAAAGATGAGGTATTTGCAGTACTGTGAGAGCAAAAGAGCGAATTGCAAACCTCCCCCTGAAGTAACAAAACCTCATTGTCTTTCTACACAGTGACAAAAGGAAAAATACTTATTGCATCCATTAAAAAAATATATGTATATATAAAGTCCTACTCACTGGTCCTCTAAAGTCCTTCTAGAGTGTTGCTGTATGATCTTGTCAAACGATTGTGAAAGTCTTGTACTGACATTGAATACTTAAGACATGGCTATGTCTAGATTTCAGACTGAGAACTGGACTCAGACACATCTAAGTGAGCAGGGACCAGTCCTTCCATGAGGATGAAAGACAAGCACTCCTGGAGGAATACAACACCTGCACGATTCAGTCCTTGTTCATCACTTCACTAAAACTCAGCCTTCCTTCTCCCAGGTTAAGGCTGTGCAGGACCATCACAGGAGCATGGAAGCAGTCACAGCACATTGCCTGGGTGGGAAATTCCTGCTGGAGATGATGGTAACTTGGTTGTATGTTTGACACACTTCCAATCATATAGTAGGAGAGGAACCAGAGGAGCCTTGGCCATGAGGGAGCAGCTTGACAAAGTGATTCACCATGGGCACACAAGACATTAATTTCTTTGTCCAAGAGGGTCTGACCCATACACTTACTCTGTACCCCTGCCATGGCCTATGATAGCACACACTGAAACTGCACTGAATCATCTATGACCATGGGAAATAGATTTTTACAGCATCTACATCTAGTACTGGGTCAAGCCTCAAATATACATAGATGTTTCTTTGTATCTATTTATTTGTATATGGATGCACATGGTATTTATATTTATATTTGTATTTGTATTTATATTAGTTATGGTTATATGAATGTGCAGAAGACTAAACATAAGGTTTGTTGCACAGGCGTGAGGATGCACAAAAAGAGATCAACAAATTCTTAAAGCCAAATTAGCCAACTCCCTGTGCTCAGGCCTCTCAAAACAAAACAAATGCAGTCTGGTACAAAGGGCCCATGTTTTCATCCTTCTTACATCTCCTGCTTCTCCATCCAACAATTTCCAGTAATAAAAAGTCTAGCTGCAGCCAAATAAGAGGCCATTGCTGGCAAAAAGCAAAGAAGAAGCAGAGCTTGTTCTCACAGTACAGAGTCTGCAGGAACATTTGCCAACGTCCTCACAAGAAATGTACCGGCAACATCTCAAGGGCAGAAAATAACTCCGTGCTGTACCTGCTTCCCACCTTCCCCTGCAGACACTTAGACACACACAGACACAGACCTGGAAAGAAAGAGGCGGATTTAAAGAAAACTGACATCTCTTGCAAATTAGAGGAAGCCATCCCATTTTTTTAACAACTCTGGGTGACTTCCTGATGTGGCTTCAGTTCTGCAACTATCACATGAATTATCCATCAAAGGCTAATAAATGTGAAATGTGATGAGGTGATTAACATGCAATGGGACATCTTTCCATCCATGGCATAAGCTACCCGTGGCTGGTCTCATCTGAGCCTCTCTGTTCCAGTGTTACAAGAATGGACTCTGCCAATCTGGGTGTTGTTTTGCTTCCAGTAAGGAATAACATCTATTTCCAGTTACACTGGTAGTTTGTGTGATGCAGACACCTTGATACAAGCATCCAAAATATGCTGTTTGCCAGGCAACTGCTGGGCAGTCAGCACATCCTCCCTTCAGCTGTTCAGTTGAGCCTTCACCTCCTGAGTCTGGGTTTTCCCTGGACCCTGTGACTCAGGACAGCATGGAGGCCATGGGGATGAGGCATACACAGCAGCAATCCAGGACAGTGCTGAGTGTTGCTCTGGGCATGGCTTGCATGCTTCATTTAAAATAACAAGTAAAACATGAAACCTGGGAATATCTTTGGATACCTTCTACTTTGGGATCCCAGCATTCAGTGAAAGAAGTGAGCTACCCACCACCTGAGAAATCACTGGGGCAAACCCAGTATTATATCCCAGCTATAAGACCAAATTCCCTCCTCCATATTTGTTAAAGTTCGTCTCCAGATCGAGTTTTCCTCTAATTTTACCCCCTCCTTGCCCCAAACCTTTTAGCATGAGATGTAATTCAAAATCCAAGACAAGAAGAAGAGCCAGAAGCAATCTTCTGGATGGTGAGAGATGTCATGTTTGATTTTCCTATCTAAGAGGAAAGTGAAATATTTAACGCTCCCTTTTGAATTTGATCCTTTTCCCTGTTTCTCTGCCTTCCCTTTCACTGCTGCATGGAGAAGAGGCCAAAAGAAGAAAATCAATTGTCTTTCTCAGTGCAGAGACCTTTTCAAAAATGGTGCCCTGTTCTGCAGGAGCCCAGATGGTTTTTTTCAAATGCTTCTGGCGGAAGAGTGCAGAATCCTTCCAGGACTCTTCATCTGGTGAGATGGCTGTCTGTGGAGCTGGGGCAAGAAAGGCTGCTGGTAAAATTTCTTCATTTCTTTCCTTTTTTGTGATTTTTCTTCAAGATGAATAGTTAAAGGGGAAAAAACAAAAAAGAAGAAACAAAAAACCCCTCCAAAACAAAAAGCAAAATTATGATGCAATGTAATCACAGGGTTACTGCTCTATAACTTTCTAAAGCTCTTCATCTTCCAGGCTGCCTTGGACCACAGTTGGAAGTGCCTCCATGAATCTTCAAAGAGTTTTGGTGGAACAGGTTTTCTTTCCGTCCTAACAGAAAAGAATTAACTAGTCTATTTTCTTTAAATGATCTAAGTAGTAGTTAAAAAAAAAAATTGAGAAGGGTGTTTCTGACAGTATATTACAAGCAAGGTCTGTCACAGACTCTTGGTCTTCCAGTGATAACTCTGTAGTAATAAATAACACAGTTTATGGTTTTATGGTTAGGTATTTTCAAGGCAATTCAGCCTTAGGATTGATTTTAGGTCAAGCCAGGGCAGTTTTCCACCACAAGAGGCAATCCTGCCTTCACTCCTGCTGTTTTCATCAAGAATGATCTGATACTAGTAGTATCAGATCTGATACTGATCCTCCAAGAGAAATTACTGTTTTCTGATGGATCAGCAAGCTGCAGAACAGTGTCATATTTTCCCCCATGCAGTTGTGCATATGGAGCTGCTGCAAGTGGGTGGCCCTGAGGCCAGAGGCTGCCAGGGGACTTGTGGGATAACATGGCAGGACCTGCACCTTGGATATCTACACTGCATATTGTGTCTGCAAACACTGAGATTTGCAGCTTAAATTGCTGACATGTCTTTAAACATCCTTTTGCCAGCCTTAGAGATTTTATTTGTTGGTGGTCTTCATTTATAGGGCAGCCTAGCTGTGGTGTGGGACTTGAATGTCGAGAAAAAAGAAGAGCAAGGGGAAGCTCCTCCAACTCCAAGAGATTCTCCTCTTTGGTTTAGGGTGAACAGAGGCCAGCATGAGTCTTTCTCCGGATTTCAGGGAGCTTTGGATCAAGCCCAAGGTGCCTCATTATCCCATGACAGAATAAAGACACATAGTCATTTTTATGAGTGAAAACTATTCTTTCTCTCCAGTGAATGGCTGAGATCTGAACACAGCTGCTATTTTGCTCTGTGCAGTGAATCACTTCTGATTCTTAAGTATTGAAACAGTGACATGCATTCCCCCGCCTAACATGGGACCTTTCTCCATTATTGTGCCATGGGAAGAATATAGTAATTCATTTTGTCCTTATTTTTTAGCTTTATTGTTGCTGGGACTCCTCTCACTTCAGGCTGAAAAAGCAGGGGCAGAGAGGAATGTTGATATTATCTTAAAATATGAAATTTCTGAGAATGGGAGATCTGCAAAAGTACTGGAGTATTCAAACATCTCTTCATCAGCTGGTAAGCAGGAAATGAAGGAGTGTTTTTATATGAACTAACACAGAGATATGGTAAAAAAAATCCACTTTTTATTAACTGCTCGGTTGGGGTAGGTTTTGCTCTAAAGACAAATTTCCGTGCTTTTCTGGCGAAAGGGGCTGTGCAGTGGAGCCTCCATCCCTCTTTTTCTGGCACATGCCACAGATTTGAGAGCATCTACCTGATAATTCTTAATATCACAGTGCAGGAGAGAAGTGTGGCAACTGTAAAGCATTTAGGAGAGATAAACAGGAGTGATCAGAGATCTGGAGAACAGAAGATATGAGGAGAGACAGAAAGAATGAGGCTTATTCTGTCTAGAGAAGAGTAGGTTTACAAGAGACAACCACAGAAAAAATAAAGCTAAGGGGGATCTTTGGAGGTTGTCCAATTCATTCCTCTCCCCTGAAATAATCTCAGCAATATCTAAATCACTCCTGATAGGCATTGCTTTGACCTGTTCACAGAGATCTCCAACGGTGCACAGTCTTCAAGCTCCCAAGGCAGTCTGGTTTACTGCTTCATGAGTGACACTACTAAAGTATTTTCTTATCAGCTCATTCTGAATCATTTTTTCTTCAGTTTAAGGCCTATCACCTTATCAGCCATGATCAATTCCTATACAATATCAAACTTTCGTTTCTGTTCACCACTCCTGTGTTAAAGAAAATAAGACTACATGATGGGTTTTTTTGACAAACTCACACTGGCTAGTATTCTTTTACTTTTCCCAGGTGCTTCTAAACAATGAAATTGCTTGATATTTGCTGGAGCTGAAAAATATAGACAAGCTGGTCTGTAATTCCCATGTTCTTCTCTTTTCCCTTTCTCTGTATGAAGATAGGTTTGCCCTTTTCCAGTTTTCTGGTATCTTACTTAGTTTTTCCTGGCTTCTCAAAGATAACCACAGGTATTTAAGATCATCTCAGTCCACTTTCAGAATATTCTAGGATAAAGTTCATCAGGTTCAGCCAATTATAAAACATGAAGCTTATCTAACTTTCTCACTTTTTTCCTTTTTCTGTGCTGAACTCCCATCCTTTTTCTAATTATTTTCCAATCCTGTTAACCTCCTACTCTCAACTGATCTTTTAAATGAACACTAACATAAAAAAAGGCTTTAAACTCCTTGCCCCTTGGTATCATCTGGTGATACCTTTCTCTTTTCATCATATGATAAATGTATTTGTAGAACAATTTCTTGGTACTCACTCTTCATATATGTAAAAGAGATCTGCAAAGAGAAAAGGAACATGCTATTCCTCATAGCCACAAGGGCAGGACAAGAAATAATGATCTTCAAGTGAAGGTTAGACATTAGATGAAGTATTTTACAGCAGCAGCAAAGACCAGAAATGCATTATCTTGTGAGCTTGCATGATTTAATATCATTGGAAGCCTTTAAGCATAGGTTACACAATTAATTTGTAGCCTTTTCCAGTTTGTGAACTCCTTGCATTGCTTCTCATAGGGCTTCACATACAGCTGGTTTAGACCAGTAAATGGGATTTTAGGTCTGCCTGAGACACACCCATACACACACCTCCTCCTCCTAGATGTGCTCTACAGAAAATGAAAAATCTATGGGCTGCACTTCAGGAATCTGTGGATTAGGTAAACATTTGTCAAGAACTGAGTAAGGGATTCCTGCCCATCTGTTTTTCTACAGTTCAGTGACTTCAAAATTTCCAGTTACTATAGCTGCATCCTCTACATTTGTGATGTCTAAGAAATTAAATGAACGTTGTTGTTTGCAGTTTCACTGCTTCCCTTCACTGAACAGTAGCTCTGAAATGGACTGTACTTTTTAACAAACTTGGTAACAATTGTTTTATCTGCTTTATAGACCAATTAGTTGGCAACTATTTATGTCTAGCTTATTATATCCACTTTATAATGCTGCAGGTCATGGAATGATGCTGTAGCAGAGCAGAGACAGATCTCCTGAACTGCCCTCTCGTCTTGCAATCTCCAGATCATTTTCCTTTCCTTAAATCTCATCCTTTTGTATAAAGGTCGAACTGAATGGATGTTTGGACAATTTGCATATGTAAATCTGAACTAGAGAGAAATCCTCTTGGCTACTGCATAGAGGATCCTGTTAAATGTTGTGAATTGAAAAGCTTTCCTCCTCAAGCTAAAATAAGAAGTGCCCTGGAGGGTAAATTTCTGAAGGGTTTGCGACTAACCTGATTAGTCACTCTAAATTGTGATAGATGGAAGGAAAAAGCAGTTGTCAAACAAGGAGGAAATTCCAATAGAAGAGTAAATTTAAGGGTGACAGTGATGATAAATTCTTACAGGCCTTAGAAAAGATCAGCCTTTTGTGTAGCTCTCATAAGGACCATTGAGTGCTTACTATATAATGGGCTGCTGTTTGGATAACTATAGGAATGTGGTGGTGATTGGTTTTAAAAAGGAAAAAAAAAGCACCTCATTTCCAGGCTGATCTGTGGTTGTTTTTTTTTTTAAGGTACACGTAACTAAATTTTTAAGAACTCCCTTTCCTTGCTGCTGCTGCAGAGGAGCTTGAGACTGCTAGGCCAGGGGCATGCACTGCAAGAAAGAATAACACTCAGACTTAGATGATTTCAGATTAAAGCCAGGTATACATTTTAAACTGTCAGGATTGGGAAAAGTGAGAAAAATTTTGCTTAATTTTTGTCGCTAACAATTTCTAAACATAAGTCAGATGTTTTTTAATAGATATGTTCTATTTGCAATGGGAACAGGATTTGTGAAGAACAGAGAAGATTGAACAGAGAACAGTGAGCTCTTCTAGGTTGATCATTGCTACATGCTTTCTTCCTTTCTGAAATATGTAAAAAATTATAATCTTAAAACTAATATAAGAAGGCTACCAGTATTCTGTTCCTCTCTGAACAAAATTTATCCTCTGGAACTAGTTTAGCAGGACATGGAAGAAAGGAAAATAAAATATTTCCCCTGTTCTGTCCAGAAATGGCTATCAGTTTTTTAGCTGGCTAAAGGGAAAAAAGCAATAAATTTCAATGACATTTTTTTCAGCATTTCAAATGTTCAAATACTGCTAGAACTTAACAATTCCAGCCATTTCTCAGATCAATATCACAGGGTGAATACAAGGATCTGATATTGCTAGAGTTGATAGCAATCAATTAGTTTGGGACATACACAGAAGAATTGCATGGAGAATCAATCTATTCTGTTTTCCAATTAATTTACTTGCTTCAGCATTTAAATTCTTACCAGCGTATGCACAGTAACAGTATCTAGGAGCTTCCAGAACAGAACAGTGTTGTGTTAAGACTATATGTTACAAAAAGGCAGCTTGCATGGCTGTCATTTAATTTGACACCAACCTTTAACAGGTCTGGCTGGTTCCTGGTCATAAATTATATGAAGCTTCAGCCAGAGAAAGCTTGAAGTTTTCTTCAGTCATGAGTCTTTCCCTCAACACTTGAACTCTGTGTCTCTAGTAATGTGGTAATTTCTAATCAGTGAGGTCAGAAGTAGTGACTTCTCCCATCTATGAAAAAAAGAGCTTCATTTTGAGCAAGTCATGATTACTTTTTGGGGGATGTAAAGATTTCAAACTGTAGAAGTAAAATTGTAGCAAGGTGGTAAAAGAATGATGTTGTTCCAGGGCTTGGAGTTTGTGTTTCCCAGTACCCGAACACCTCAACCACCTGCTGTTCCCTCAATTGCTTTTTTTCCCTAGTTTGGGACAAAACATATCATCCTGTACTATAAAACTGCTACAGTGTGTTCAACGCACAAAAGTTTTAGACAGTTATCATAATGGGCAAAATATTTCAAACATCTCTTTGAAGATTAGGAACACCACTACAACCCAAACACACTTTCTCTATAATTTTGCTGACTTAGTTTGAAGCAGGAAGCAGATCAAATCTCACAAGAAAAGCCTGTTTTTGTGAGGTTTCAAGCCAAAAAATGCACTTTTAAAAGGTGTGCATGCCCTCAGTTACACTTTCTCTTATGCTCACCATAATTTCAATGATTTGCTGGACAAACTGACAACTCTTTCAAGTAAACCTGGCTCTTGGTTAGATGGGATAATTGCTCTATTCCTGCTACTGCATGTGCATTTTGGAACAGAGAATTAAAACAACATGAATTTCAGTCCATCAAAGATTTGGCAAAATCCCTCCAGAACAGCAGATTAAATCAGGATTTCCCAGACTTCCGGCTAGATGCAGCCTTCTCTTATAAAAGCTTTTTTATTTGTTTATTGCTTTAACTCATTTCCACTAAGAAAATGTTGCTTTTGTCCAACCATAAAACTTCCAGGACTGTAGTCTGATGATCCTATATATACACTGATAGACTACAGGAGAGAATTTTCTCACGTTTAATGTAATACCATTAAATACAAACTATGAAACAGGATCCGTGGGATTTCCTCTTACTTTCAAGGACTTAGAGTACGTGTCTTTTCCCAAGAATAATTCCCACTGAAGCAAAAAATTTTAGCAAGAAGACCAATGAAAGCCAATGATGTCTTGGCTTATGTGAGAACTCCAACACCAGATGCAGGTATGGCAATAAAACCACATTGAAGATGTTATCTCTAGAAATGTGTACAGGCCTCACACTCAGCATATCCTTTTTGCTACTTCTGAACTGAATGGACAGGAAAAAATCCCAGTGATGTTTACTTTAGGAGAAAGAAGAATCAACAAAGTTTTAAGAAACATCTAAAATCCAAGTCCTCTAAACAGAAGGAGTATTAAAAGAGCAAATGGTATCTCTTGAGTTCAAAGTCCTTTCCATCAGTGTCTGACCTGAAAGCCCTCAATATTTGTGTTGTTAGTAGGTGAAGCTATTGGCACTGCTGGGTTTCTTTCTGTTTCTTGTTCTCCAGTGTAGACACGCTCCTCTCTACTGAACAGTTGTCAGCGAAGTTTTCACTCCTGATTCAAATACTTGTGCAGCAGCAAAAGAGCTGAGTTTTGGCTGAATTCTGGATGTTTCCAAAAACTGGTCCACAACTGGTTTTTTTCAGCTATGTGAGCAGAGTGGCGGTGGTTACACTCTACAGCTAAACAATCTGAGGTGTGACCCATCTCACAGAATCACAGAATATTCCGAATTGGAAGGGACCAATAAGGATCACCAAGTATCTAATGATAATACAAGTTACCTTCTCATCTAGAGTTTCCATTAGTCAAAGGGGACAACAAGTTTGTCATGTAGTCACATAAAGTCATGTAGAGGTTCATTTCTGACCAATGCAGTGCCATGCATAGTGGAAGGAATCACTCCAGCTCCTCATGTACATGACTGGTTTCTAAATTAACTGTGGCCACTTTGGAAGATGAGCAGGGCATCACTGCAAAAAGTTAAGTGAAAACTCCCTGTATAGGAGAGACAAGAAAATAAACTTCTTGCAAATATAAGCCATGAATTCATAATATATAAACACATGACAAAATAGTCAACAGGACAATTCAAGTGTTTCATATTTGCTGGATTGTCATTCATGTTTTTTAAATCATGTAATATCTCTCTAAGCTTTCATGTATCGCTTCTAAACTATGAAACATCCTCCTCCCACAAGAGTAGAAGCATGGATTGAACATAGCAGTGGATAAAATAGCAGCAATCTTTTCTTTGGTAAGTGCCCAAAATACTCTAAAGTGTCCTAAAAGGTCTGAATCTTCCTTTGCTAAATGCCTTGATTCCAACATGTTTGTAAGCCTTTCCCTGGAAGAAGCTGGGCATGGAGAGGGAAGATTGCTGCATGTGCTGACCAGAGGGTTCCCTCAGTCAGACCTAAGACCTAGATCTTTGCCTGACAAAGAAGGCATCCTCACTGCTGAGCGTGCAGAAGAGATGACACATCCTTGAATAGCGTCTTGTTACAAAAACATGTCACAAAGCTAATATTGCCTTCAGCAGTGCATGCATTAGAAATATGATAGTTGATATGCTAAGTGATTTTTTTAATAGACCTTGTTAAACATGTTAGCTTCAGAGACCTCAAGCTATCTATCACTAGAGTGAGGGGTTTTTTTCTTTCTAAGGCTTAGCCAAGTGAACTAATTTTTGACTGTAGATTTACCCCACACATTTATTTTTAATAATATTAGGCCCTCTGAGAGGAGGTCCTCCCCACAGCCCTCCTCTGCATGGCAGTGAGAACTCAAGAACATATCACCTGCAATTGTAACTGCAGCCACGATGGGAGATGGGGCAATGGATGCAATTTACCAGCTTAATTAGAGAAACTAAACCAAGGAAAGGACAAGAACAATTCAGAGAGATTGGAGTTTGTCAGCTGCTCGAAAAACTTGAAAGACTAGGAAAAACACCACCTCCTTTTCCACTCGTGTTGGTTTAAAGAATCCTTCAGTGTCTGTTAAGAGCACAGGACCTCTACCAAGGCTGAAGCACACTCCTAAATGTATCAGCACAGACTAGGAGTGCATCTGTCCTCCCAGCTTCCAAAGCTGACAGTGTGTTGCTGGAAGCATGGTCTGATGAGTGAAATTGTATCTACGCTAGAGTTTTGCAGCTAAACTCAGCATTGAATCTCCAGTGTGGGCAAGGTCTGAGACAACAGAAAATTCCTCCTAAGGCGACGAAAGTAGCCAAGAAATTCAGGATACTTCTTCTCAAGGGGCAACTGCATTGGTGGTGTCTGGGGTAAATCAACCCATAAGATATACGATCTCTGGCTTTTCTAACAGTAAGCCAGAACAAAGAGTTTAGAAACAGAAGTGGGAACTTGGTCTTTAAATCAAACAAATAGACTGGATCCCAGTACAAACACATAAGTAAGGCTGGGAAAGAGGATTTACTTCTGGTCTCTGGAATTGACAAAATACCCTGAACCTATATAATGAAATGAGAGGAAAAGATACATTTTCCCTGTTACTGCTGACACACAATTAATATAAAATAAGGAGTCTGTTTGGTGTTGGTCTGCAGTGATCCATCCCCACCGACACAATGAGAGCTAATGAACTAAATCTGAAAGCATCAGCATAAGATTTTGACAAATGCATTGTTTGTCTATTGAGAGGGTAGAAAATGATTATAAATGACAAGCCGGGCTTGTTTTCAGGCATGGACACTCCAGGAGCAGCAGTATTATGGCCTCAGTTGGCTGTTCTGTGTGTAAATGATTTCACACTTCTGCTACTGAATCAATTGGGTGTTTCTCCATTTAAGAATTGCTGAAATAAAATATCTCTTGCTACACAGTCAAGGCATGTTCTTGGCTCCCAGGGAGGAAGAAGGATTTAAACCTATCTGGATTTCGTATTTAAAAATGAAGTGTAGGTCACAATGTAGTGCGCTGTCACTGTTCAAGATTCACAGGAATATTGAAAATTTTAAGCAAATTATTAACAAACATGGTGGAAACACAAAATATTGTGCTACAGCATTGAATAAAAAGTCATGTTTCATGCCTTTTTGTTCGGCAAGAATAAGATGTTTACTTAAATATTTTGGCTAAAAAAAAGTCCAGAGACTAAACTAAAGGTAAGATTCTGGTATGAACTACAGAACATATAATAGTCAAATGTAATTTAAATTCTGAAATCTCTTATTCCAGCATTTCTCCCAAAGAAGATATTGACCTACATAGACATCTCACAACCTGAGTTTGCTTCTTGTTTCTCTGGTCTGCCAGTTCTTGGGCAGAAACTCTGTAACAGTTAATATTCCCCAATGAGGTAGAAAATATTATAGAAAGAGCAGGAATGAGAAGAGTTTTGGCTGATTTGCTGCTCCCCATTGCTCAGTTCTGCACACATCTGTGCCATTATAAACATAATGAATAATAAATCCAAGCTCATTTTTAGGGCTGCATCCATTGCAAGCATAAATACATAAAGGCAAAGGATTTCTCCTTGGAAAATCAGTGAGAGGGATTTTTATGTAATTCTTATGAGACCTAATGAAATGCTGAAGATGAAACAATTTCTATTTTGCCTTCATGGAAGCAGGCTTAAGTGAAATGGTACCTTTCATTCCTCTTTACAAAAGGAGGTTCAGAGCAGCAGCAGGTGGGCAGGTTTAAATCAGCCAAGTGCAAACCCTGCAAAGACTGGTGTCTGGGCTCAGTACAGGGAAGCCACATGAAGTTTGGACACTCTTACAGAGCTCTGGACTGCCTATCATGAAACAAGGAGGTGTCCTACATGCTTGCCCAACCATCAAACTCCCAGGGGCTGGATTTCAGTCTGGGGGCTCCTCGGGGTTGTGTTGACTCAGTGAAGCCAACCTACAGCTCCAACCTCAGTCATGAGGTTGTTGTGTACATCACTTGGGCAGCATGGGGTGGCTGTGGAGCCAGCAGCAGCTCCTCTGGTATCAAAGACCTCACTGATCACCATCTCCGCTGAAGAAACACTGGTGGGCTTCATGGGATCAACTTTCAGACCAGGTTCAGACTCTGGAGTGGTACCTGGACCATTTCCACCCTACGTGAAGTTTCCAGAGAACTAAATGTTTTGGTCTGGCAATTTTTATTTTTTTTTTTTGGGGGGGTTCTAATTGAGGGCTGTTTCATTTTTTCACTCTTCTAAGGAAAAAATAATCCCCTGTGTATGGAAAACATGACAGGTGTCGAAATCCCACTGGAGTCTGTCTGCCCAATTATTCTCAGATTCTTTTGCAAAGTTTATTGTTGATGTTTATAACCTCCCTTTACTGGCACCTATCACTGTATTTTCTTCATGATCTCAAAGCAGTCTGCTCAATAAGGTTAAAGCATTATTTTTCACACGAAGAAGTAGAGCAGAGTAAAGACCGAAGAGGAAGAGATTCGCTTTTCCTGCACACCCATCCTGACTTCTGCTCAGCACTTCTGCCCATGGATTTCCTATCGCTGGCAACTCTTTTACTATCTGCTTATCAAGAAGGCTTGTCATCTGCAGCTGCTCTTCCCTAGTTTTTCATCAGGGAATATCTTTCCAAAACTTCTGTACCTGCTTTGCTTATGGTTAGGTTAAACAGAAACAGGCAGGTTTACAGTCTATTAAATAGGAGGAGGAGGGGTTTGAAAGAGGAGGTCCATGTGATGTTGAAGGGATCCGGTGCTGGCTACCAAATGCTCATGCACTCTAATTGAAATCTTTCTAAAAAAACCTTCCTAATTAGTCATGCACTCTGCAAGCCACAGGTGAAACAGGCCTGGGGAAGAGGTATGCTGATCCTTCCTCCAAACCTCTGGAGGACTAGTGGTCCCTCTAAATAAGGATGTTGAGTTGCATAAGGAAATCATTCTTCACACTTATTATTTGGTAATTTGTGTTTCTGGCAAGCCCAGTACCTTCTGTTTTGTTTCCCTGAATCAGCACATGGTAACACCCGACATGCAAGCTAAAAAATACCAGCTTTGCTAAGCTTTAAGTAGTCCAAATCCAAACAAAGTTATTAATATGTAATTTGTGGAAGAATTAGGAGAATAACCTACTAAAAGTGTTTGTTAGGACTTTTACACATTCCAGGAATCCAGTGAAGTTGAAACAAGTTTTCCTCCTCCCTGCAGTGTGTTCTCGAAGCACTGGTGTCACCCAGAAGAGCAGAGGTGGAAACCTCTTGGCTTGACCCTCAGACATAATCCTACAGTCCCCAGACCAAACTCTATGCTGACAAAGACAAAATGGAGGAAAGAATTTTTTCCTACAAACTTCAGGCTGTTTCTGACCATTGTCTATTGTCTCAGGTTCTGACACAGAGTCCATTTTCTTACCCCCTCTTTCAGCCATGCAAATCAGGCAAGGCAAAGCGCACAATGGAACTTTAACATCTTTTCAGATCAGTGGTTCTGAGCCCCCTTGAGAAATCCATAAAGGCCCTCCCTGGAGTATTTAGCAGATAATGCTCCCTCTTTCCGCCTGTGGTGTTTTGAAAAATGTAGCCCATAAAATGTGTCTGACATTGTACAGCAAGCCCAGCTTCCCTGCGAACGCCGTGGCCTCCTTGGGACGAACACGGTTCCCATTGTTAGCCCTGACTTGCTGAATGCAGCGAGGCCAGGGGAGATTTCTATGCCTTGCACAGCAATAGCACATGACTTGGAAGGCAACTTCTCAAGGAAAGTATATTTGATCAGTCATAAAAACCATCCTGGAGATACATGCTGAACTCTGTGTGTGTGTATTATAGCTGGCACTGTTAACAACACCCATTGCTAAGCTTGAATGAGACTCTTCCGCACAGGACCTGGTTTGGTTGCTTATAACCTACTTGATCAGGCTTTAACAGTTTGGACTGATTTTTTTTTTTCCAAGTAGAATAGTTGCTTCAGGAAGAATATATTTCAGAAATTTCTTCCAAGACAGACTGGTCTTTTTTTCAGAGTGAGTTTACAGGAAAATACATTATTTTTGCCCCTGTTAAATCTTACAGGGATTTTATTGAAAAACTCTTTTTTTACCTCATTGCTTTGGTATTTGTAGGGAAGGTTTCTGTTATAGAGATATTATTGTTAACCCTCTCTTCCTCCCCCTTATGCTTGACCCAAATTGCAAGCTTATTAAAAAAGAGTAATCTCTTGAGACGTGCTGGAGATTGGCAAAGAGTGTCTTAGAGATTGGATGAGATTTTACCTATAAATATGTCAGCTGAGTTGTTCCTACGCACTAAAACAGAGAGCTGGAAAGGACAAAGTCTCCCCTTCTGCTGCCCAGGAAAGGACAGTGCCCAAAGAGCTGGAGAGGTGCTTTGGGAAGAAACTGAGGCTTTCACTCAAAGACATCCTCCTCTGGTCCTTCTCTGAAATGGAGTATATCCACCTCCAGACACAACATCTCCCCTCGCCCATCACTGGTTCTCAAACCAGAACACACAAGAGCGTAAGATGAGTTCAGGAGGGTCAGGGCTAGCCTTTTTTTCACCTCCTCCATATCTCAAGCCCATAACCTTTATCAGCAATGTAACAAATCGCATGAGAAAGTTCAGGGGATGGCAGCAACATCTGGGCCACATACTGCACATGCCACTGTAAGTGAACCTCTCGCACGCTGTCGGATGCTGTGCGAAAGTATGTCAGGGACACAGCTGTGCACAGGGCTTCACAGGCACGCACAGCTCCAGGGGCAGGAACCACCTCAGGAGGGAAAGAAAAAGAGAAAAGAGAGAGAAAAGGAAGAAAAAGATGGGGATGTGAGACAGAAGATGAGAGGAAGGCAAAGCAAGACCTGATGAATTTTTCTGGCTAAGGGATGATGCATCACAGCCAGGCAATGCAACAAATCATTGGAGAAACCCTTGCACACTCTGCATGGAGTGCACCGGCAATGCTCTTCATGAGCCAGATTTGGTTTAAATGGAGACAAAAGGGGCCAGATGCAGTGGAAAATGGGAAGGAGGGAAGGGAAGGTGAAAAGGGAAAGAGACTTTCAGAGCACTGAGTTTTTGCAGGCTCTCCTCGACCCAGATAATCAGCAGGGCTCAAGCTGACAGCAGGGGATTTAAACACTTATAGGGGGAGCTCAGCTGGGTGTCTCAAGGGAAAAAGGGTTGGGAAATGCAGTTCTGTAGAAAAGACAGAGAGAGAGAAAAGAGCTGTTAAGCAGTGAGAGAGACATCTGCAGCATGGCTGTTCGTTTTGGTTACTCTCTGCTCTGAGCTGGCAATGCGAACGAATGAGAAAATATCTTCAACATCCTGATTATCTCAAGATAGAGACAAAGGAAGGGGCCCAGGGAGAAAGCCCAAGTCAGACAGCTTGAGGCACCAGCAGCCAAGTCCTGGACTGATCTCAGGTACCAGAGATGCCACCTTGCAAGAAGGGACCTCCCCATCTCTGCAAACTGAATAAAGATGCTCTCCTTGAGCATGTCTTCAAAACTCTGTGCCCTTAGAAGAAGACATGTTCATATATGGTATTCAGGATCCACTACGCAAGTGGATCCAGAGACAGGATTTTTCTCACATTTCTCTGCTGCAACAGTGATATACAACTCATATGTTCTCTAAAGGCAAACTTTGCAACAGTACTTGACAAAGACAGTGCAAGAAGAATTTACCCACACACATATGCACATGCACAGTTAATTTTCTGCTTGCAAAGTAAATGAGTGCTTTATTACTTGTCCTTTCTGTTGCTCAGATAACTCCACAATGCTCACTAAAACTGACTTTTTCTCCCTAGGGTGTTCTAAGGCAGCAAAATGAAAGGGCATTGTGACCACAGCCTGTTAGAGAACTACAGCATCATTTGGGAACAGTAGCTGAGAGATGCACTAGAATTGGAGTGCACACACAGGCTAGGGCATCCCAAACTTTTTAAAGTCCTGCCATGTTTTCAGGAAGTATTGGAGCCTGTGGCACTTGGGAGGCTCCTCTCTGCAACTGCTGATCTTGTGTCCCCTGTAGCCTGCTTTCTCTGAAGGGTGTGTGCTCACCCTCAGGGCTTGTGAAACACCCTGTAAAAGTGACCTACAATTCAATTCTACTCTTTAAAGACACCTTTATTTATAAAGTACTAATTTGCCTAAACAGTTTTTTTCAAACAAGACTTCCATCTGCCTGAAGGACCATGGATCAGGCCTGAGCACTCTTCTCTGCACCAGCTGTGACCTAGCACAGTCTTTGCTGACTACCTGTTGGGCTCAGTCCCTCACTGCCACTGTAAATTTTTTTGTGCCACGAGATGAGAGGTAATCCATTTAACAAAACTGACACATTTTTACAGCTTCTGGAATCACTTCCTTTGCAAAAACAATAAGGTGAAGTAGAAGGAGGGGGCAGTTCTAAGATGTTTTTCAAACAATGGAACTTTTCTTTTAATAGGAGTTTATAGAACCCAAATTTTTTCAACTCTATGTATCCTAAAATATGTTTAAATGTATTGTGTGCAAGTTAGGATTTATATTTTCTATTCACTTGTTATTTGCACTGGTGCCTACTGATGCAATATGAATGCATGTGGACTCCATTCCCTAACAGCAGAGTCCCAAAAGGCATCACCATGGCACTGCTATTCCCTGCCCAGGCCCTTTGCAAGGACTAGGTTAGTTTGGGGTAATCATGCAGATTACTTCCTAGGCTTAAGAATTATTTTATATTATGATGATTGAGGCAATATCTCCCTTGGCCCCTGGTGTGCACCTAGTGCTTCTCTTGGCTATACCCCATGACAACATCCATACAAGCAGTTAATAACAGACAAAGTGCACTATGCCAAAATGTTTAAACCAGATTAAACATATATTGCCCAATCCTACAATGAGAGTTTACCGCTCTTGCTCTTACCAGTGACTTTAAAACCCTTTACTCTGAAGCTGCACTCTCCAGGGTAAGAGATTTCAAAAAATACGCTCTTATTTTGGGATATAGGAGCGTACACACACAAGGAATTAATTCATCGGTAGTTAATCTGGAATGATGCCACATGTAGACAACTCCCCTTTCCAAGACTGTGACAAATATGGGGGAGAAGGGAAAAGAGACCATAAAGTATTTTTAATTCCTTTTTCTTCTACTCCTTGTATCCTGCATCAGCTCTATCCAGTCCTTCATGCAAGTGAAAGGGAGCTTTAACACCAACTGTTTCCTCCAGTACTCAGTGTGCTCTGCAAAAAAGACATTGCCCAGCAATCTGGGGATGAGGAGGAGTAGGGCTAGCATGGAGGTCTTGCAGGAAAAAAAACTAAAATGAGTGGGGAGTTTGAAGGACAGTCTTTGCAAGAGGCATGCTCAGGGGCTGCTTTCTACTGTCGGAGTGCTCCAGGGAGGGCCCCAGTGCAACCGAGCTGCTTCTGATTCTCCAGGCAGGTGGTGGTTCAAGCATATTGCTTGAAATGGCCACTGAAACCTGTGCCTGGCAGAGGAACAAGCCAATCTTTAGAGGGAGAGTTTTTCCAGTGTCTGAAGCCTGCTGGGTTCATCTGTTCCTGGATACTGGTCCTTGGGTGACTGGTTTTATTCCTCCCCTGACCTATCTACTTTGTAAGAGTCCCAGGAAGAAACAAAACTGCTGGTGTAGAGGCAGCCATCTCTATCTCTGTTTACACGTCGAGGGGGTCTTTTGTGCACAGCTACCTACCTCCCTGCAAGGGAAGGCTGCTCATACAATGGGGACCTAACAGACTGCATCTGTTTTGTCTTAGTCTAAAGCATTCCTTTCTGGTGCTAACTGGGAACAATTTAGCTGGAATTTCCAATTGAAATGAGCTTTTTAACTTCTATATTGACAATTTAAGTTGTTCTCAGGCAGGGGATCTGCCGTGTATTTTACAAATAGGCCAAACTAAATCTCAGTGTTTTTACAAGTTTTTACTCAGACCAAATCTCTTTTTCTGAAGTACTGTTCTTTTACTCAAACATGGATTTTGATGCAAAACCAGTGAGGGTACCCAGTAAGAGCCCATGCTGCAAGAATTGGATTTCAATCAACTTGAAGAGGTTGAGGAGGTGGGTGAAGGAATAGTTCTGGAAAATCCTGCTTGAGGAAATTGTTTGGATGCATCTGCAGCTATGTGCAACACAGCCTACACAAAGAGCAGAACTTTTATGTTCATTTACATAAGAACAACAAGACTAAAGGTCTAGCTGTGTCTAACAGGGAGTCTCATGCCAGCAACATGGCAGGATTTCTCCTAACGTTTCTCCTTCCTCTGTAGTCTTTTCCAGCACTCAATGATTGCAGACTGTCTGTCCATAGCATTGTATCTACTAGCAACCCTTGATCCTTCTCCTAAGACATCCCCCTTTCCAACTCACCTCACCACACCCTGCAGCAGTGAGCTCCTCCATTTGCAAAGATGCTCATATGCCCATCACCCAAGGACCCTTCCCCCTCAAATTCCAGGAACCCTCAGGGCTTCATTGTAGGGATGTAACTGGAGTGGAGCAGAGGAAAACCTCCTCTGAATATTGTTTATTTCTGTCATCTCAAGAGAGACACAAACACTAAGAACACCACTTCTGCTCAGAGCCTCTCTGAGGAATCAGTGGGAAAACATTGGCCTTGGAGCTGAATTGTGGCAAATTATGGGTTGAAAATTACAGCTGCTTACTGAACTTTGCTTACGGATGTAGGTTCAAAAAACTTCTTTAAAGTTAAGCAAGTCAGTAAGCCTTTGCAGATGGGTGGCTAAGAACACAAGCCAATTTGTGACAGACGAGGAATGGACAAAACAAGAGGAAGCCACGCTGGTGGCTAGGGCACTGCTGAGCTAGAATTGAACCCAGATCTCCCAAACTCCATCCCAGGCTTAAAGTGATCTGTGATGCATCAGTGTGAGTGAAAAAGGGATATAGCAGTCTTGTAAGAATAAATATGTCAAAGGATTAGAGGTGCTTGGGGAGAGGTAACTTAGAAAAATACCATGGTCTTAGAAGAAAAGATAAAAGCTCCTGCGTGGGAGAGGAACAAAAGGAGAAAATTGACTGTAGAGGCAAGAGGACTAAAGAGAAAGGGGGAGGGAGGTCTTCCATTAAGTGACTCATAAAACTTTGGAGATCCTTCATGACACCAAGCCTTCAGGTGCAAATCTAGTCTTCCTCCTGGAGCAGGATCTGATGACACACTAAAGAGTCCTTGCTTGTCCAGGACTTGGTAAAGTTATTCCTCAAAATCAGAGAAACCAAATGGCTTGAAGAGCTTCCTTCTCCCTGCTCTGCAATGCTTCTCTGTTCCTTATTGATATCTTTATTGATGATCTGGTCGAAGGAACAGTGTGTTCCTTCAGCAAGTTTGCAGACAACACCAAGTTGGGTGGGAGTGTCAGTCTGCTGGAGAGCAGGAAGGCTCTACAGAGGAATCTGGACAGGCTGGAATGATGGACTGAAGCCTGTTGGATGAGGTTCAACAGGGCCAAGTGCTGAGTCCTGCACTTGGGTCACAACAACCCCTTGCAGTGCTACAGGCTGGGTGCAGAGTGGCTGGAGAGCTGCCTGGAGGAAAAGGACCTGGGGGTGCTGGTCGGTAGCAGCTGAGTATGAGCCAGTGTGTGCCCAAGTGGCCAAGAAGGCCAGAGGCATCCTGGCCTGTATCAGCAACAGTGTGGCCACTGGGAACACAGGATTGTCCCCCTGTACTTGGCACTGGAGAGGTCACACCTCAAATCCTGTGTCCAGTTCTGGGCCCCTCATTTCAGAAAGATCATTGAGGGGCTGAAGCAAGTCCAGAGAAGCAGCTGGGGTTTGTTAGCCTGGAGAAAGGAGGCTGAGAAGGGATCTTTCTGCTCTCTGAAACTACCTTAAAGGAAGTTGCAGCTAGGTGGGGGTTCAGATTGGATATTAGGAACAATTTCCTTACCAAAAGGGTTGTCAGATATTGGAATGGGCTGCCCAGGAAAGTGGTGGAGTCACCATCCCTGGAAGTGTTCAAAAGGTGTGTGGATGTGGAGTTTAGGGACATGGTTTAGTAGTGGGCTTGTCAGTGCTGGGTCAATGACTGGACTCGGTCATCCTAAAGGTCCTTTGCCATCTAAATGATTCTGTGATTCTATGAACCTTATATTTCTTTCCTCCCTGTTTTCAGGCTGGCTTTGTTACATGAGGAACACGGCTGCCGCTCTGCCACTGCCTGCCCTGTCTTCAGTGCAGATTGTTTGCAATTGAAATTTCTGCTTAAAACCAGTAGGCCCAAAGGGTTGTGTTCCCCCCCAAGTCTTGCACTGGGACCTCACTCCAATGAATTCTGCAGCTGTGGCAGAAAGTCCCAGGCTCCTGCCTAATTCACTACCCACATGTGCAGGGAGAAAAAAAGAACCACTTCCCCTTGCCAGAAAAATTAAATAAGTCATATGCATCAATCACTCCCTAACATGCACATTTTTATTCTCAAACAGCTTCATTTAGAGTGTTTTAATATAGAACAGCCTGACAGAAACAATGCCTCCTAAATAGCTGTATGGGACTCTTTAGTCAATAGTACATACAGTAAATATTTATTATAACGTAACACAGGTTCTGTTTGTTTCTGTTTGTTTTTGCTTTTTATACTTTGCATTTGATGTGAGTGGGAGACACACCAAATATTGTAAATATTTATAAAGTATTCAGATTTGATATTATTTGCTCAGGTACAAATGGCTCCAGTTACTAGACTGTCACAAATGAGAAAACCACAAATACAGAGCAACACTGAATGAAAACACAGTGGAAACATGACATAACCACATCTACGGACTGCAGTAAACATTCCTCACAAGAAGGAACTAAATAAAGGTGCAAATACCTTTTTAAAGAGCTGTTTTGGCAGATATTTTAGAGGCATCAACTTAGTGACAGGGGTTTTGTTCCACACCTTCTAAGCGTCACTAAAATATCTTAAGGCTAAACTTATGTGCAATTACCTTTTGGCTATTTTGTTTTTAAAGTAAACCTCACCCTGGAGAGTGTAGATAGATGGATAAGATGAGGTGGGGCTCTTTTTTTAAGACATTCAGTCTTGCTTTGCGAAAATAAACATCCCTTTAGATAAGATGCCTGAGGAGTTGTGAAATTTGTTATTTCTGTAACAGACAACCTGGAGGGGCATGGACCTGCTGTTATTCCCACTTTGGTTGTGGGGAGACTACTAGACATGTCCTATTAGTCAATACGTTATGTTTACCTTAATGACTTACTCCATCTCCGATGCCCGTAAATCTTCATTTCAGATGAAACCTCTTTAGGCTGGGGATGAATCAGAGGATCTGGCACTAAGGTCTCTTGTGTAATGCTACGTTGGCCATGGCAGGAGAGACCCTTATCCCACATCCTTGGAGCCAGCCCAGCATTGTTGCCTCCTAGCCTTTCACCCTCTGCTCCACAGCACTGGTCTCCAAGCCCTGACCCCAGCAAAGCTGAGGCCCTTGTCCACCCCCACACAACAGGGCACAGCAGGTTCATACAGGTGTTTCTCTGCCCCACTTCAGCAGGGGGGGATTCCCTCTTCTCCCAGCCCCTGTACATCAACACTTTTGTGGCCTTGGTTTCCCAATCCATCACAATTATTTTTGCCCACAGTTTTCATCAACCACTATTCAGAGGCATTTTTCTGAGGCTGGTTGGTTTGAGTCATAACCGAGGATCTGAACTGAAGATGAAGTTTCTGGTTAGTTTGTGTTTTATCCTGAGCTATTTCCCCAGTACTAGTTTCTCTTTTATATCACTTGGTATATCATTTATTTCCATTGAATAATTGCTCTGAATAAAGCCTGATGGAGTAAATACTGGAGACAAAGACAAAAAACATCTGGAATATGTTTTTCTCTCCAGTCAATTCATCATTTCAAAATGTACTGTAGGCTGAACTGGTAGCCCAAACAAGACCAGGTACTGATAATTTTTTCCTTCATTTTTGTTATCATTCCTTATCATAATAAAGTTCTCTTTTTCCCCTCATTGGAACCTCTTCTCTTGTTTTACAGTTTTCCCCATGATGTAGTAACAGCAATGTATTATTGGCATGGCCTGTAGTCCAAGGTCCTTGGCATTTCTTTTTTCAAATGTATTCCTTACAAAGTCCAAAAAAGAAGTTAATAAAAGCATTAAAACCACCTGTGAATGGACATTTAAATGCCACATTTAAATTAATGATAAGTAATCTACACCTTCCCAAAATCCTGACTGACATGTAGGTTTGCTTTTTCCCTTTCCAAACTATGGGCTAAGCACTAAAAATAAACTGAAATAGCACTCAGGTGCTAAACAGATTATGACTCACAGCTGGAGGCAAAGAAATTGCAACTCTATCCCAATTACACTAATTTAATTGGGTGTCAGAAAAATCCTGGATTCTCAACAGTAGTAGCCAAGGCATGGTTGTAGATACCTAACAGGCATGGGAGCCATTTCTATGTTTTGGGATTTTTTAATTTTTGTTTTAAAAGGGTCTTCTAATGCTGGGAGAAATGCCTGCCCACACATGAGTTCTTCCACCTGAAATTAGTATGTAACAATAATGTTTCTGTAAGCAGCAAAGCAATGCCTTCATGTGGGAGGTGAACTCACAGCTGTCTGATACTGCTGTTGCTGCTACTGCTGTTGGCAGAGGCTCTGTTCTAGAGGAGAGGGGGTCAGGATAAACCAAGTTTATCCCCTCCATCCTCCAAGTCTCTGATGCTGAAACCAACTCCTCGTATGAAGAACAATGGCTTTTTGCCAGGGTTTGCCTTGGGCAGAGGTACATTGATGCTTTCTTTTACTATTCAGAAAATGAGAATGACAACATGAGGCAGGGTCCCAGCACCCAAAGCTGGCGTGCTTGCACATGCTGGGGAGCTCATGTGTCGATCCCCAGCCCAACCCACAGAGTCTGTAGTGGGTGGTGATTCTTGTTAAAACCCCAAAGGGTCTGTGAGGACCTTTAAATCTGCTCAGCATGGAGGAGTTCTGGGGTGGGGTGGTCAGAGCCAGCAGCATGTAACCCCGCTGGCCTGGGGAGCCAGGGAGCAGAGAGCTGAAGGTAGGATGCACCCTCCTGCTGGGTGGAAGAAAAGGGAATTACTTCCTCCCTGGGAATACCCTCCTGAGGCTTTTTCCTTCCTCTTTGGTAAAGATGAAAGAAACACGGTCCACCTCCTGTGCTGAAGAGTTCCCATTCCTCTCCAGCCTTCCTCTGCCTCTCCTTCCGCTCGGCCTCCTGAAATCAAAGAGCCACTGGCAAGAGGAGTCAATAAGTAAAGAGCAAAGGCTGTGGTGAAGAGGACTGTGCTTTTGGAGAGCACCTGGACCAAAGCTGTTGGAGGGATCAGCTGGGAGCTATGACAGCAGCCCACGAGCAACCACCTTCTGATCCAGCACCCCTCCTTTCTGACCACCTCCCCATTATGAGACATGACCTGGGGAACCCCCACTAGTGTCACTGGCCTTGGACTTGAGCGGGCAGTGTGTTTAAGGGATTTCCTCTCAAAATATAATAAGCAAAGGTTGCTCTGGCCACACACACAATGAGTTTAGCACCAGGGGAGTGTGTTTCTCTTTGCCTTTGGTTCCCGCAGATTGAGGCTCCTCATCGCCTGCAACAGCATGGCTGTGCCACTGCCTTGTAGCTGCAGTGTCCTTTTAAACAGTCTCTTCTCTGTGATCTGCACATCCAAGGGAAGCCTTGTCTCACCAGTCGAAGTTGCAGCCTTGTGGTGTGACAATTTCTATTGTGCCAGATGCTTCTCCTTCAGCTTGGGATTGGGCTGCTGTGAAAGGGAGCAGTCTGAAACACATTAATTCTTTTAGAATATAAATAGCAGCAATCAAACTTTCCATATGGCCGTCTAAGGGGAATAAATAGCTTCGGGCCAAATATTTTTAAAACCCTGAAAACAAGAATTACTTTAAAATAATAATAATAATAATAATAATAAAAACCCCATGATACAGCTAATGCAGAGATTCTGCTAACAAATTGTTTGTAAAGGGCCTGTCAATATAGAAGCAGAATTATAGAAATGAAAGCTCTTGGAGACCTATGAATCCATCTCTCGCCGGAGCTGCGGGAGTGGCGGGGCCGGGCGGCGGCGGCCCCGGGCCGGGGGGACGGAAGGTGGCAGTGCAGCACAACGAGAGCCGAATGTGTCTGCCTAGATAAAGTACCGCACTTATCATTTGCTTATCATTCCCGAGGTCCAGGCTAACAAGTTTAACCATATAAAGAAAATACCTCTTTGGGGTTTTGTGGGTTTTTGGTTTTTTTTTTTTGTTTGTTTGGTTTGGTTTGGGTTTTTTTAATGCATAGGTCAAGCGAAAATTAAGGGGAAAGCAGGCAAATCATTTAAGAAAGCAAGAGTGAGATATACAAATAGAGATGTGGTCTGGTTTACGCACGCATACGAAACCTAAACAAATGTGGAACCTTTCGTCGAGACAAGTAAAAAACCTAAGAATTACAGCGTATTGTCACAGTCACTTCTCTACTCATATAGTATTTTTTCTGAACACCTATCATAAAAAAAGATTCTAAAAAGAGGAGTAAAGATTTCCTATAGGCTAAATTCATATTGATATATTGCTTTCAGGTATGTAGTTATTTTCAAACCTTATTCTATGTTTTCCTCCAAATATTATGTTACAGCATCCTTATCTTTACTTTCACAAATAAAGGACAGTAGACATTCAGAGTAACGAAGAAAAACGCTCTTGACTCCGTTTACTTCCCACTGAGAGGCAATTGAATACAGGACCTACCAGAAAGAAAACGATTTTTCATTAGTTTTTAAATTCCTAAAACTGAAATAACTCCAGTATTCAAAAAAATCCTTATCCTTTACCAAAAACAGAACAAATGAAATCCAGCTTTTGCTTTGTTCTTCATTTACAGCGTTCAATATTCATAAAAACTGCTTTAAAAAAATACCTGAGAGACATTAACTTTCTAAACTTAAAACCATATATATATATATATATTTTATATATATATATATATATATATATATAAAATAATTATCTTCCCACATTTTCCATAGTTTGATCTATGAGATAGCATGAGGATAATAATTTAGGGTCTGATCCCATTAGTCTTTCCTCAGAGAAATACTCTTCTTCAACATATTTTTTTCCTGGGCCTGAGGTATTTTCCAGGCTGAGTATTCCAGGGACAGAGTCACTGGGGTCAGAGTCAGCGTCCCTTGAGCACTGAGCCCACTGTCTTGGGGGTGTCTCTGAATCCAGCCCAGCATTACAAGCTGGCTTCTGCACTCCCTGCTCAAATAAGGCTCCATCAGAGACATTTCAGTTTCCTTTACAGCACCCATGGCCTGAGAAAAGGGAATGGAACCACTCCTGTCACTGGGGCAAATGCTGGAGTGAATGCTCCTGGCTTCCCTGACTTGCCTCAGGAGCCTCTGCACTGAGTCACCCAGAAGCTGGATCCTAGTTCCTAAAAAAATACACAGCACAGCTTAGCATTAAAGATACCTCCTCCCCCCCTCCGAACATTTAAAAATAAAAAGGGCAAGTATTAAACATAGCTTTTAAAGGAAATTATAAGCTTACATAAAAAAATGCTTCACGTAGAGGGGGAAAAAAGAGAAAGGTCTTAAGTATGAATGTTTCTCCGAAGCTTTAAATAAAAAGCTCCTGCTTTAGAAATTGTACCCTTTTAGTTGAAGATTTGTTTGTTTTATGTTTTTTTTACACAGTTTTGTAGAAATATACAGGCTGCAGAAGGGAGGAGAAAACATCAAGAAATATCATGAGTGTGTAAGGTGGAGGGGGGGAAGGGAAGACTGACAATAAAATAGATCCCCCACTAAATGCATATTCTTCTATTTATGTATTTGATAATGAGACAGAAATGCCCCTGGCACTCTGTAAACAACAGCTCCATAACCAGGAGGGAAGAGCAGAATAATGCATAGCTACATTTCAGATCATAAACTATTTCAAGCATTATTAACATGCCAGCCTTTTAGATTATTGGGGATTTCCATTTTATTCTAAGGTAATGTTTACCATTCTTAAGCAATTTTACTGCCTTACCTGTTTGCTGTTTTTGCAGATTTACAGAAGATTACTCCTTGAGAAGCTCCTCTCCTACCAAAAGTTCCCTAGAAGAAAACTGATAGTTGATTTAACTCTAATACCCATAAAAAACTTTTAGCTTTGTATCAATAGAGTAATATGTTTATATAAACATATTTTACTCTATAAAGCTAAATTTATGGGTTATTCACCACGATGAGTTGGCAGTGCAATCCAGAGCTCCCCATAAGTTTCAGAAAAGGAGATAAGAAAAGTTCACATCCATAATAAAAATAGATTTTTTAATTTGCTTTTAAAGATGCTTTTTACATTTTAAAATAACATTCTCTCATGATAACAAAAAGTGTTTGTGTGTAATGTTTGCAGTGTCAGGTGGTATAACTCTATCGTATGACTTAAAATTAAACAATATAATTACCACTTGGCAACCGATATTTAAAGCTGTAATAACTATTTCTTCAGACGTTATTTAGACTGTATTTAAAAATATGAACAAAAGATATATTTTTCCTGTACATTCATTTCAAAACTTTGAAGCTGTAGTGTTTCCTTTTTTCCTTTTTTTTCTTTTTTGTTTTTAGAAGACAAAACTCAAACTATTTTTGTTTGAGAAAATTGGGTTCGCGATAGCTTGAAAAACAGGCTTTTCTACAGCTGTTCAAGATTCCTGCTGCACTGAGATGGTGAGTGGAGGGCTGCAGGAAAAGGTGGAATATCTTTGGTTGGATTTTATAACAGTTTCTTCCTAGGTTCTGTTCACTGGATGTGGAGATGAGAGCCAGGGACGACAGCTCACCGTTTGGAACAAGCATTTCTTCAGTCATCCGATTCAGGGTGTTTAACAGTTTCTAAAATTAACACCAACAACTATAAAAAAAACACTCACTTGTATTACATGATGCATATAGGCATCTGGTTTCTTTGAATGTGGCTCATTACCAAAATTTACCACAGCTTTATCTTGATTCTCTGTTTATTTCATTAATTAACCAGGTCATCATTATCCATTAGTTACAACTAATTTTTCCAGGATTATGGATATGTTGAATTTTAACATATTTATTTTTAGAACACTATCACATCTATGGAAGAAAGATAAGCAGGATATGGGATTTCTCCATGTAACTGCAATCCTTTTCTGAAGCTCAGGCTACAGAAAACAAAGGCATTATATTTCCATGAATCTAGTACAGCCAAACTAGGAATCAGAAAGGTATTAACTTCAAAATATCTGCATGAATTTTGGAAGTATTTTTCAACTGGATGTGTAGATATGCCTGTTCTTCTGTTTTCTTGGTTACTTTTATGTTTATTTAAGTCATCAGGGGTTTTTCTCTCTCTTTAATAAAATATAATTTTTCTTATTCATTTCTGTGCAATTTAATTTTGTTAAAATAAAATAATACAAATTCTTCACTGTAGGTGAGAGACAGAACTTTTTCTCCCCCCGTTTCTGAAGCCATTTCGATCTATAAATCATATCAATAAGCAGAGCAAAAGCCAGCAGAGAGAGAGTCCCCGGCAGCAAAGGCAGCGCTCCGACCCTGCCTCCCTCCCCAGTGCGCACGCAGACTCCAGCCCCAGCACAACTCCCCAAGCTAAAACCACATTACTCCTAATGCCCATCTCACATGGTAATTTGGGATAGACAAGCTGCTAAAAACATCTCATTAGGGGCTGAGAGGGAAACAATTTTTATAGGGGGTACAAGAAAAAGACAATAAAGGGACATTCTTACAATTCTTCTAGATGCTTGAAGACAGAGACATTTTTGTTTTATTTTGTTAAGCCTTTCTGCAATGTTCAGAATTTTCCAGCCCAAGCAAATTATTTTATTTCTATTTTATATTTTTACTGCCTCATTGTGCCTATAAATGTTGAGTTTCAGGGATTTCATTAAAATAAAAATATCAGCCAGAGACATCAGCACTATGGAAGTTTTGCAAATAGTGGATTATAATCTTCTGATGCAGATATTAAAATCAGGCAAGTTAAATTATGTCAAACAATACCACTTGCATGCTAACTTACCTAATGGGAAAGACTTAGTCCACTCACACTCGGCTCAAGAAACTTCTCATGGTAACTGCAGTGAGGAATAACCAACACTGAGTAATTTATATAACTGATATCTCTTCTCCCTGCTAATAGTTCGCACATGTATGCCAAGCTCGTATGAAGCATTGTTATCTTGTAAAACACCGTGTCGCTATCAGCTTTTCAGTGAGTGTGTGAATCATAAGGCTGTGTTAGCATGAATGCATTTAATTGTGTGAAGAGGGTATTTCCCTGCATTTGCTTAAACCTTCAAAAAACAACCATTTGCTTGTCAATTGTTGCTCAAGATCGTGCTAAGGAACAAACAGTGAGCAGGGGCAGAGGAGAGGAGCATTGCAGGGAAAGGGTCTGGGGGTGGGTTCAATGGTAAAACTCAAGAAAAATGCGGACAGAGTTTTCTTTTGGTTTAACTTCTCATTCCCCACAGTGCTCTACTCATTTTATGTTTCTGATCTGAGGCCAGAGGCCAGTGAAGCCTTTGAGCCACGGGTGGGCAGGTGTTCCTCCTGGTCAACCAACACAACATTGCAGCCTGGCCGGGTTGTGAAGCCAGAGTTCGCTGTTGGAGCCAAAAGAGATGGACTTTGTGCCAACAGGCCCCCCTGGGTCACTACAGGGTGTCCATGGCACCCAGCCCTACAAGATGGGCACCTACAAGCAACTTCGCTCCTGGGACTTTCATAGCTCACACAGCATTCAGGGCCCCTCACTCCTCTGCTCATCCCCAGAGCCGTGACAAGGACAACACACAGTCCCCATGTCACTCCCAGCAGGACTTGTCCCTCCACAGGGACGCTGTGCTGATGGGTCAGGACACAGCAAAGCCCATGCCAAACCCAGAGCACATCCTCCCTCCCCTTCATCCAGGGAAGGGAGGGAAAGGGGATGACTGCGTGTTGAGCCAGGAAGAGAAACCTGGGCTCCCGCAGCCACTGTCTCGCATGTGCCAAGTGAGGGAAGCTTTTCCCCTTTTCATTACATGAGTTTCTTAATAAAAACTGAAAGAGCTTTTTTTTTCAGAAAATGAACCCCAGGGGCCCAATCAGTGAAATACGTTAACCTTTCAACTGTCAGCCCCCCTCCCTTGAAATTAAGCAATACCAACCCTTGAAACAGCTAAATTACCTTCTTATTTTTTAATTGTGTAATGATGGTCCAACAAAAAAGGAGCAACTCAGGGCTAGTAAATATTCAATGAAGAAATTTATTGTAGTTCTTATAAAGGGAATACCCACAGCTTTCTTCACGTGGACTTAAATCAGGCAGAAACTGGAGCGATAGGCATAAAATGAAATAATGGATGCACCATTTCTAGTGGGATTTACATCACCATTTGGTCTAATTATTCCTGATATTTCACCCATCATATTAGAAGCTTCTTCAGGGAAAGAAATAACAGTTTGTCTCCTTGAGAACAAAGAACAAAGTGTCTCTTTGCTCTCAAGAAACTCAGCTATCATTATGAAGAGAAAGAATCTGTCCATTATGAAGAAATCCCACTAGAAATCTTGAATATCTTACCAAATAACTCCTGAGCACACTAAAAATACCAGTAAATGAAAGAAGTGGAAACTATGGGACCTTGGAAAATAAATAAATAAAGGAGGCATCACAGATGCTCCACAACTCACTCAGTTTTTTTCTCGCAGAATCATATTAATCAAAAAACCAAACTGTGCCTGGCATGTAAAGTTAATCTAAGCAAGATAGCCACCACTCCTTTATATTCCTTGTTCAACAAGGCACACTTTCAGCTCTATCTGTGGTTCTGGATTAAGTGGTGGGAATGAATTTACATACATTTGCACGATGAGTAATTCACCGTGAATGATTATGTACGGGACCCACTTCCAGAACATATGAAGTTTTTGAGATTGGATTTCATGATGTCTGGATGGTAAACCTTAGGAGAAATTTAATACAGATCCAGGACCATGCACAGCTTTCAAGAATGTAATTTCTTAGGACATACGTAAGAGCTCTTTGTTCTGGATCTTGTACTGCTGTATCTAGCAAAAAGCATTTTAAATGAGCACATGGAGCCATGGGGTTCAGGTGCACTAATTTGACAGCTTCCTAAACAGGATCTTGCTGGGTCAACTTGTGAACTGGGAATATCCCCAGGTCTGAGGGAAAGAGCAAGCATCCTGCCGTGATCCTGCACCTCTATAGGCAGTTGCACTTTGAAAAATGAAAGAAAATAAAACCTCAGCATGCAGAGATAAGAGGGCTGAAAATATCGGCTTTGGGAAGAAATATTTTGCCTTTTTCCTAAAATAAAGGAACTTCTCCAAGTCTTTCCAAAGGTCTTTTCCAGTCCCTAAACACCAACATACATTGTTCAGTCACTGCCAAAGGGGATACTGGATGTATTTGACCTCGTATGTAGATGCTCTTTAAATACGTTCAGCTTTATTGCTTGTGAAAATCATTGGTCCTTGAAAGTAGAGTTCTTAAGTTTAGCAGCAGTGGCACGATTTATACTGGTACATGGTGCTGAACATCTGGGAAACTCCATCAGTTAATTGGGGATGAAGTATGCAACAGCAGATCTCTGGTTCTGTGTGTGGGAGTGGGGTTCTGCCCCAGTAAGGGGTTTCATGGCAACATACTGTTTTGTTATGTCATGTTATGAAGAATTAAATACTCCCTCAGATAGTTTGCACAGTTGCCGTTGAAATCAGTAACAAATCTGCTCTGATCTGTGAAAGAAAATAACATGGAGTTTGGATGTGGACTTTCTGTGGTTACTGTGGTCCTATAAAGCATCTGTAAAGGATTGAGTATCTCAAGGAACTATCTGACTTTGCCTTCTATTGAAAACAATTGCAAGTGGGATGCATGCCCTGAGTTGTGATGTTAGTGAAAGCGGAGCATAGTCCCAGATTGCAAAATCAGGCCAGAATGATGAAAACATTTGTATATGTGCTACTCTTTTATTTTCTTTGGCATGCTCTAAATAACCTCTGACCTTTTCTTTCCCCATCTAAAGCTGCTCTTTGTTTGAATGGAAACAGAATGCGAAAATGATGACAAAGAGATTTTTGAAACAAATACAATAGCAAAAAAACAAAGGCAAATGAACTTTCACTGAAATCTAGTACCCTATCAAACTCTTATAAGGGTATGAAAAGAGTGAGTTTTGGGGTTATGAGAGGATTTTATACAATAAAAGTGATAGGCTGGGAAATACTACTGCACTTGCATGAGCGTAAAGGAGCCATGCCAGTCTGTGGTGGGCACACACAGGCCCACTGCCTGTTTTGCTCAGGTGGCAATGGAGCACCGCTGGGCTAAGCTGTGTCCCTGGAAACTCCAGGAAACTCTTATTGGATTGATAAATGTGACTGTGAATTATCAGCAGGCCAAAGGAGCTGCTGCATTAAGAACACTACTGTGGTTTAACTCAACCAGCAACTCAGCCCCATGCAGCCACTCACTCACTTCCCTCTGAGTGGGATGGGGCAGAGAATCAGAGAAGTGAGAAAACTTGTGGGTTGAGATAAAGACAGTTTCACAGAGAAAGCAACAGCCGCACACACAGGCAAAGCAAAACAAGGAATTTGTTTACTATTTCCCTTGGCCAGGCATTCAGCCATCCTCGGGAAGGCAGGGCTCCATCACGGTTACTTGGGAAGATAAATACTGTCACTCCCAATATCTCACCTTCTTTCTTCTTCCCCTAGCTTTACATATAGAGCATGACACCATATGGCCTGGAATATCCCTGTGGTCACTTGGGGTCAGCTGTCTCAGATGTGTCTCCATCAGCTTGTTGTGCACTCCCAGCCTGCTTGCTAGTGGGGTGAGGAGCAAAAAAGGCCTTGGATCTGTGTAGGTACTGCTCAGCAGTAAAAAAACATCTGTTATCAATGCTGTTTCCATGACAAATCCAAGATGCAGCCCCATGTCAGCTACTATGAAGAAAATTAACACTACTTGAGTTAAACCCATTTTCCTGGAATCTCTTTAAAGCTGAACCTGCCATACACATGTCAAGAAGTATAGAAACAAAATTCATTCCAATTCAGTTAAGACAGCTTTAGAAGGACAGCTGAATTGATCACAACTGGTTTGAGGTAAGAACACCATCCTATGAGAAGCAAGAGATTAGTGGTATTTTCCTGAGGGAAATGCACAGAGGACCACTGTCTACAGTGTTGGGTATGGAGAAAGCCATGGGATTTCCTTTACTGGGTGCACTACTCCACTGACAGTCACAGTTCACCAGCTGTCAAGTACAAACTCAATACTTGCAGGCGTGAAAGTTCTTACCAGGACTTTCCACACAAGGAAATACAATGTCATGTTTCTTCAGTTCATAGTTTCTGCTCCAAAGCCAGCTTCTTCCAGTGCTGCCTTGACCCTCCCTCTCACTTCCTCTTACCCTCCCCTCCCCAGTCTGCCTCTTTTTAAAGGAATGGACCCAATACCTTTGCTTTCTTATTCCTCTTCCAGAAAGATTCCCTTGCCACAAAGCATTTTTGAAAAACACCTGGATCAAGAGGATCCTTCCAGCTCACACCCTTCTCTTGAGCACAAAATGTGTTTAGTCAGACACATCATTGAAGTATTAGTAACTCCCTTGCTGGGTGATACAGCTTCTTGCAGGCAAGGCACAGGACATGTTAAGGTCCTTGTCAGCTGATGGCTGGTGGGTTTCTGCACCTGGTGAATATGATTAGAGCTCATTGATGTGTGTCTGAATCACCATCAGTTTGAACAGCCTTGGTATTCTGTTTCAAAAGCCTTAGGTGCTAGCTGAGCCTGTCTGTAGCTAATACCCCAGCATCAAGGGGTCAGAATCAGCTCATCTCAGTTATTCTGATACGAGTTTTTTCCATGGGATGGGTTGCTGGGTGAGTCTTGCTTCTCTCATATTTAACTCATTTAAGAGATTCTACTTTCTTACTTCCAGGATCTATTAGAAAAAAAATCAGGGGATGATATTCCACAGATCAGTGTAGACTACTGCCAAACTTCTATCCCCAAATACATTAGTTGTTGCTCTCAAAAAGATTTTGTACAGGAAGAATACAGTGTCTTTTAAATGTGTTTTTTGGAAATTGAACTACTGTGTGCAACATTATTACTAAGAACTCTTAATTATGTTGGTGGAGAGAGTTCACATATGCATATCTGTGTCAGCACTGACTCTCATTTCCTCTATTTTAAAAAATATAGTATTTAAGAGTGAATAAGGAATCTAATTCTATAGTTGTATATTCAGAATTCAACATACACTTAAAAAATCTATCCCAAATTCCAGATACTCTGGTAAATTTTAAAAATACATTCTGTTTTAAAACAAAAACTCTGCAGCATTCAAGACCAGAAAAGGTGGAACTAAATAGCCAGTTTCTTGGACCCCAATTACTTTTCATGAACCACAGATAGTTAGGTTCAAAGGCATTAGATGTGGAGGAGTGTTTTTCAGACTAGATGTGACTGTCATACTCAGAGTGAGCAGCAACAAATTTTACTCAAAAATTATTGACAATCACTAAGTTAGGGCATGTGTGAACCAACTTCCTAGTACCACAGTCCCAAGGCATAACTGCCTCTCTTTATAGGGCCCTCTGCAATCCCCTACAGCTCTATCCAGGCAAGCTGTGGCTAAGTTTCCTCATTTTCATAGTTAATGACTTCTGGAGAGGAAGAAGTAGTGAAGACTTTGAAAGAGAGTTCCTAATGGCTGGACTTTCTCCACTCAGAACAGAGTAGGGAGCCTGGGACTGTGTTTATTTTGAAAATAGTTATTTTAGGGAAAACAGGGTAGGAAGAAGAGTGTTTCCATTGACAACGGTCCATAGCACATATCCCATTCAGAGGTCCTTAATGACAAGGTCCTGCAGGCTTTCCCAATTTCAGGTACTCAGACATCCAGTTCCACCACTGTATTGCTGCAGGCCATTGAAGAGGGACACCCAGCAAATGATGCAAACCTGACACCCAGCAAATGATGCAAACCTGTCTGTAATTTTGGAACATTTGATAGTATTTTATGTGTCTGCAACTACTTGTGCACTTAAGTGTCATACAATAAATACCTAGAAAAGTTCATGGAAGGAGTGATCAATCGAATCCCATCTGAGTTGCCTCTTGGTCTCTCTGTTTCCCTGGTTCCTTTGTTAACGCTTGTTGCATTTGTATACAGACAACTCAGAAACTTTCCTAGGTGACCTTTGAATCTCTGCCTTTCTTCCTTTGTTCCATTTCCTGAGTTTTTCACTTAATGTTCTCTCAGCACATTTTTCTTTTTCTGGGGATCTTGCATTGTCTGTATCTTCACTAAAAATTTTTCCTCTGTTGTTGAAGTATTTACTTCAGCAGCCTCTTCCTCTCTCGTGGTCTCTGTCCCTGATAAACAGTAATCCTGGCCTCAACCTTCAGCCCATTTCTTTAAACGTTTCAGTTTCTCAATGGGGCTGTTTTGGGTTTTATTTCTGTTCAAGTTAATTCCATCCTACCTCTTACTAACATGTTCCAAAATAAGCCCTAGATGTCCAATAAAAGTAAAAACCTCCTACGTCAGGTCCTACTCCAAACGTGATGAAGCCAATGGAAAGACTCCATCAGTGTCCACAGACTGGGTCCGATTTATGCAACCTTCTGATTCTTGTGCACTGTTGCTATTTATAAACCCTGGACTTCATATTGCAAAATATTTGGGACTCTCTTCTCACAACCTTGGAGAATTAACAAAAGGAAAGGGAGGGGAATTTTTTAGGATCAAAATTAAAATCTGAATTAAAAATAGAACGGGATCATTAAACAAGAATTTAGCTTTGGATGTAAGTGGTTTTGTCCTGGAGAACAGACCAGGTTTGGAAGGCTTCTGCCACTGGGTACTTTCTCCTCCAAATTTAATGGCATTATTCATTTACGTTTAACTTATCTAACAAATTTGGAAGCATTCATACTGACTTCTGAAAGGGGTACAATTTCTGCAGAGGCTGAGCACTCCTAACATATGCTGAATATCCTGATGTCCTAAACTAAAAGGACCCAAATCACTAATTGGTTTTAAATCTTTACACTAATGCATTTTGTTCTTTAGTTCAAAATTAGTGATGATGTTACGAAAGTGAAAAATATTCTCACGATTAAAATTTACAAAACAGCTTCATAAATGTTTGAGAAAGTCAAAAAAATTCATTCTGGGATGACAAAGTCACTTGACACTTCATTGCAGCCCAGCAGTTCTGGTTGACCTTTGGAGAGGCTTTGGTTCATGTTCATCATTTTGGTCTTTGTAGAAAGTAAAACTCCAAAATCGATGAAACATGGAAGTTAGAGAACATGAAGCTCTCCTAAGATAGCCCAGAAAAAACTTATGCCTGCTAACTACCCAACAGAGGCAGTGAGTTTTCTCATAGTAGTAGTGAAATATTCTTAATATCAAAAGAGAAAAAGAATGTGGCATCTGAGTTACTGTGGATATTTTACTTGCAAAGCAGAGTCTAGAGAGTCAAAGGAAATGTCTTATTCTTGCAGTGTGGCCTCTATGCCACCATCTATTCTGTTAACTACTTTGTTAGTGACACCTGTATTATTATGTGATAAGAACTGAAACCTTCAACTTTAATGAAGGCCCTGGAATAAATTCCCATTTGGAGAGAAGAGGTGTTTCAGCATATGGTATCTTAACCTCCTCAAGAGCTTAGGTAGAGAGCTTTCTATATTTTGTTCGTCTAAAGTGTAGAACTAAATAACAAAAAAGGGGTTTGTATTTCTTGACAAAGACCAAATTCCTTCTTTTTATAACAGTCTGAGCACATTTCAGTGTCTGATTCCAGCTAAAGTGGAAATTGAATCAAGTCTATGTGGTTATATTGATTTTAAGGTCTGATTAGCAAGATACTTCAACCTGGGTTTAATTTTATGTCTGTGAACAGTCATTGAACTCCGCGGGAAAACTCATGGCCACAATCTGATGTGTATTCCTGAGTATTTTTTAAAGGCAAAGTAAAGGACAAACACCTGATCCAGTTTTGAAGCGCAGGCTCAGACACAGTGGGCGGTATTGCTGTTACACAGTAAACAACATAAGAACGGGTCTTCCACTGGAAGAAGTGTGAACAGGTTCACTGTAGTCGAAGTATGAGTTTTATGAGATTTGCACACCTGTCCTGTCCTTATCACAAGGTTACTAAGAGAAGCTGGACAAAAAATAATTTCATCCTCCAAAATCTGCTGGTACCGTTCTCATTTTTTAAAGCTTGATTTGGGAGAAAAATATTAGCTGTCCAAAAGCCCTACTTTGTCATATTTTGTTTGAGGGTTAGCAAGATGACCTCCAAAGGTTCCTACCAATCTCAACCATTCTGTTTTCTTTCTCTTACTGCTTTTGTAACTTTTAAAAGAGGTTTCTCTGTCAGGTACACAAGTAAAACAAAAATACAAAGGAAAATGGGAGATGATGGGGAAACTATAACCATTACCATAGAAATGATAGTATAAATCTGTACTAGTTGGTAGTAAGCAAGAAAAGAAAGCAGAAGAAAAGTGGTGAAAATCAAAATACCAAGTGCTTGAAATGTTCTGACTCTCAAAAAACAAAAGCAACATTATTTCTGTTGCATTTCACTTGAGACTGTTTTGGGAAAACAAATAAAAACAAAAAACTAGAAATATTAAAAACCTGATCTTAAAAATGTTTTCATAAAGAACCCAGTTTTTGTCAAGAAAATTGTAAAATATTCTCTGACATATCTAATGTAAGTATCTGCATTTTCTCTCGTTTTTCTAGTCGGGATCAGAAACAAAACCAAACAAAACAGAACAAATGTTAAAATCTGTAATCTTTCTGACAACCTCTGACAGCTTGAAAGAGAAATGTGATAACCCTCTCACTACTGAATACCTCATTTTGGTAAGGAAGCTTAAAACTGAGCTTGAAGATCCTCATCTTACGAACTTGATTTAGCATCATCCCTATAGAATGATGGCTATCGAAATCACACTCAATGACCAGCTAACAAAATGTGCACACAACTGAGCCAAGAACAGGGAAAGGAAGGAGCTTGAAAAAGGGAGTGGAAGAATGGGGAATATTTTGTTGCGTCTCTCTCTCTCCGTCTCTTTGTCTGCTTTGTCCCTTAAGGTTCAGCTATGTGGGCCATATTGTGTGAACTCGTCTTTGATATCAGTGGGGACGTCTACTTAAAAATTGATGTCATGATATGGCCCCAGGTATTTAAATTAACGAGATGTTAAATACTCTGTAGTTTTATCTGTAATTAGATGACATCGATGTAACTTGATCCCAAGGGTGATTTGTAATATTCCAGATTGTCCACTTAAGGCTTGGGGCCTGATCCACTCTCTGCTCATACCTATGTTAGTAGTAGCTTTGTCATTTTTGGAAGCTAGGTCTCTGGATCACCCCCACACAGCTCTCATTTCTTTTTGCATCTATTTGTTAATGCCTGTATGCAGATGTCTGATCTCTCCTTTCCACTATCTCAAGATATTTGGGTTTTACATCAGTGAATGCCCTTGTTTTGGGGGTAATTTCAATTAATTTTTAACTGCTTTTTTCTCTGTAGCTATATTTTTTTCCTTTTTGTTCCTAGCTAATTGTCAGGTTTTGTTCAATATTTACAAGTTTTGCATTGAGTGGGATTTCTTATGCTAATCCTCTTCATCTAATATGCTTACTAGAGATGGTGGAAAAAAGTTGGGAGTTTTTTAGAAAAAAAAATCTTTAACATTGCAAGCTCTTTCAGGCAATTTTTTACTCCAAAGCATCCACTGTTATCTTGCTTCTGCCCGATGGAAGACATTTTCAGTCTCAGTACACACCCACATGACTGCAGTATTTAAACACATCCTGGTCAGTGCTGCCTATGCCTAACAACATCCTTGGCAGCACTTCAAGGGCTGCGGTTCGAGATGAATCCATGGCACAGTCAAATAAGGGTCAGAGTTGGAGTCAAGCATGGGAACCCTCTTTGAAACTTCATCCCTGTATGAACTAGATCCTCTGGAGGAGATAGTAAGGCAAAAAGTCAGTTAGTGCTGTTCTCATCACCCCATTCTGAATTTCTCCACATTTGTGTCAGGCTACTACCATTAATCCCTTGGCGTTGAGAGTGGAACTGATGGGGCTGGGGGGCTGAGAGTTCCCTGACTGGGAGTAAAGGTCCTTCAGAGCACATAAAAGGCACATAAAAATTTTAGTATTAAGAAGCTTCAAATTCTGTAAATGCTATGAGTAAATAAAAGCCAACTAGGAGGGACAGAGAAACAAAAGGCAGGAATGTGAATGGTGTGCTGGTGTACCCAGGGCATTGCCAGGATTTCTCCCTCTGGGAACTTCACATTCAGCTCAGCCCCACTTAAACATCCTGAGTGAAGGACTTTCTGCAGCTTCTTTGAGGAGGCTGTTCCAGGGCTCACTGTTCTTTCACAGCCAAATCCAGAAGCTCCTGAGATTTCACTTGTGTCTCCCTGTTGCTCCGTATAGCTCTATTTCTCCACAGCAGACTCCCTTGGGTTTGCTGGAAAGGACTCCCCTCTCTCCAGCGCACAGTGCTGTTGCGTGGGGAGCAGGGCTGCCCTGTCACTTGCCCTGTCTGTACATATTTGAGTCTTTTAATCTTTCTCCTCAAGCCAGTCCTAGCAGCCCCTTCATCGTGCTCACAGCCATCCCTGACTCCTCCAATTTGCCTGCAGTAATGAGGTGCCCAGTGCCAAGCACGGTGCTCCGGGTCCAGCCTACATGTGCTCCGCATGGGGGGACCACTGTCTTGCTGACACATCCTGTCTTTTCTGTTCCTTTTTTTTTCCCCTTCGGTGATCATCATTCAAAATTAAAATAACATGGAAAGGCAAAGCAGCCGAAATCAAAATCTAATGCATAATTAGATACAGCATGAGACAACAAACACATCTTTGCTATCTGCCTCTGTATTGTAAACAATGATTACTTTACATGTTCAATGTGCCATGAAAGAAGAAAGAGCCTCTTGTGATGTTTTGTGAGAGCTTTGACTACATTTGCCCACTTTTCAAACAACAAAAAAATAAACTCACACTAACAAGGTGTATGTTTTCAGTCCTAAAATATGGGGTCACCCTCTGTTAAGGGGTCCATTCAATGATGAAATGAGATCAAAATGGTTAAGGCCACTGAAAGAAAGCAAGAAGGATTTGTCTGAAGTTCTGGTATACTGGCTATTATTTCAACCAAATAAGGATGCCTGGCTTTATTCTTCATGCTCCCTTGCCCCTTTTGAAAAACTGAAAAGGGAAAGGAAATGGCTAAGTTGTATCATGTATTACCTTGATGAGTGCTTATAACTCTTGATTCAGAGTTAATCATTAACCTAGGTTTTTGTGGTGATTGTTCTAGCTATGAAGTTTCTACATGAATTTGTGCAGCATATCATCACGAAAAAGCCAAATGCAAAAATCAAGTAAAGTGATTAGAGAGGGTGGATGTGCATATGTGTAGAGAATTATATATCCCACTGGTTTTGTTTTAATACACACATGAATATTTGTACATCTATGTCAAAACTGCTGACCCTTAAATTAGAAGTGCTCTCTTGCTCAAAACCAGATTGCTTTGATATATTATTTTTTAGTGTATTTATTCATTTATTCTGTCCAGCCTCTGATATTCCTACTTATTCTTAATAGTATTCTCAAACTGGGCAAAATACTGTTCTCTTAATCTCTTGTGTATTTAAAAAAATATTTTTTGCTCATTTTGACAAACAATGAAAAGGCTGAAAACTTCTGTAAAGCAAAAAAATTATATCACTTCAGGGCTGTGGAAACCTGCTTGTGTTTTGATCATTCTGAGACGTTTCATTTTAGTACTGGGATTGTTATTTTTGTATGCTAATTAACGTACATTTCAAACAATCTTGTTTTGAACTGAAAATCTGGAATTTTTTTGTTTTGAAACTTATGTTCCAACAATTAAAAAAACCCTATTTAATTAAAAATGCAAAAACATAAACATTTTCCATAGAAAGCCTTGATGCAAGAAATCAGCATTTTCTGACAAAAGGCTTGTCTTGTGTTTTTTTTTTTTTTTTTTTAGAAAAAGCAATGAGTATCTCTAGTGATAAAAATGGATGTGGAAAAGGAGTGATCTTTAGCTATTCCTGATGTAGCATAACTTAATCTGTCACCCACTAAAACACAACAAGATTTTATGTGAGACAAAAATATGATTAAATGGTAGAGTATTACAATCTGACCCTTGGAGTGCAATAAAAGCTACACTTGAAAAATCTACTTTATATAAATGTAAGGGTGTGAGTGTGTGCACGTGTGTCTGTCTCTCTGCACCTCACATATATTATCTCTTGATCCATCCATCCATCCATCCATCCACCCATTTATCCACTCACACATGATCTTTACTTGAGCACAAATAGTACTTCCTTTTGGAAGGATTTGCTCATCGTATTTGCTTAAGGGAATAATGAACTGTTATTGACTTGTTTGTACTCCATTCATGCACACAGATATTAATTTATTAATTAATCCTCCTGAAAAGTCACACCTCTTCTTTCTAGATTAGTTGTCTTCATTTTCTATTATTTAACATCAATCCCTCTAAACCATCACATCTTTTTTTACTAACACAGCTCCTGAATCAAATGTCTATTTCTTAAGGGTTTTCCAGCAAGTATATTTCATCTGTGCACTAATCTCTTGTGGTTAGATTTAGGTCTTGAATGATTATTATTCAGAAACAGCAAACTATTCAGCTTGAAACAAGAGCATGACTTTTTTTAGGTTTATTAAAATTGCATTAAGAGGTTTAGATTTTTTCTAAACCCAGTACTTAGAATGGCTGGAATTATAATGCTTTTATATAAACTGCATTTCTGCAACCATTGGCCAGGGTAATAAATAATTTATTCACAATTTCTTTAAATACTATTTTGTTTGGTTTAAGCCCAAGGTTAGGCATATATATTTTAAAGCACGGGCTTCCTCTGCCTTTTTCTATATATACACAAAATACTTAGAAGGTCATTATGGTAAAGATAGATGAAAAAAGTCTTGACTTTTCACCTCTGCCGGCTCATATGTTGTGTCCACTCTAGTAGCTACGAAAAGTTATTTTGTGCTGTAGATTTTTCATAAGAAATGAAAAACTGATAGCTTAGTTGATCATTCTACTTATTTTGTGCATCTCCTTTCCCAAAATAAACAAATTGATTCAAACAAACACAGTAATGGGCTGGGTACAACATGCCCACTGTGAATAAAACACCTGGAGACGTGGTAATAGCTCATGTTTGTTTCTGTTAATTGTGAGAGAAGCCATGCACAGGGGACCAGGCAGAGCAGTAGGAGATGGTGGCTTGGGAGTCAGCCTTGGGTTGCCACCTCCCTGACAATGCTCTCTGGTACCTGCATGTCCGTCCTCACTGTCTCTCATGCTCCCTCAGGCAGGGCCAGCGCTGCCCAGCTGTGGAGGCAGCAGGCACAGCCATTGCAAGAAAATTTTCTGCAAGAATACTATAGCTTCTTAAAAAAAAAAAACAAACCAGATTTTCTCAGACACTAATCCTGCTCCTGGACTGTGGGATTTCTTCCTTGCGCAAACGTGAGGATGCACACACACACACACATGCGCACACACACACACACACACTTGCCACCCTGCTCTAACCCCTCGGCACTCCCCGCATCCTTTCAACTACCTCTGCTGTCCTCTGCCCCCATCTGAATAGCACAGTCGATTAAGAGGAATTGATGGATCAAGGCAAAATGCCCAGCAGCTATAATTTTCCCATCCCACCCCAGGCAAAATTTTTCCTATGTGAATGAAGCTGGGAAAAAGGGAGGGGAAAAAAAAAAAAGATTTTGACAACAGCCCCCAAAGATAACTCGAAGAAGCTGGTACATCCATTTGATTAAACCTCACAGACAGCACCAGCTCCAGGGTTTTCCTAGATCTGAATCCCCTAGCACTTCCATCGGATTTAAAGCCCTCATCCCTCAACCTGTCTTTGCACCGAATGTAACAGCAGTGAGAAAAAGAAACAACCAAGCCATCCCTTGGAACAGTTTCTAATCCCTCTTGCTTCTTTCTACCTCCGCCTGAGAAAATGCCTTTTCCCCGTGGGGCCTTGAGGTTCAGCTTGGCCCCAGCCAGAGGAGACAGGTTTCTGGGGTGGGCGAGAGGACCACAGCTGCCCCCAGCTTTTCCGCGGCCCCGTCAGCAGCCCCACTCCCGCTGTGCAGAGTGGCACTCTCCCGCTGCTTTCACATGTCACAAACAATTGCTCTCATTGCTCATCATATTGAAGTTGTCAGGGCTCTCTGACGCCGATAATTTGTGTGAGTTGATCATACTTCAGTAAATCAACAGGTCACGACCCCTGACCCATCAGCCTGGTGGCTGGCAGAGAGCCACCTACAAATCTTACGGCAGGGACAACAGAGAGGCTGTGAACTGCTCAAGTGCTCATGTCTATCAGCCTTCACCAGAGAAACCAGTCGCCTCTGCCCTACGCCACTGGAGATGTGCTTTAGCGTGAGCACAACCCCCTCTGCAAATCCATCTTAATTTCTTCGCATCTGTTTGTGTGTGCACATGTATGTGTGCACGTGAGCATTTTTTTTAGTTTTTATTTTCACTGCAGTCACTTGTAACGAACTTTAGCCTCCTCCATATGTTTTAAATAGAGGATCCCAGCATGGGAGATAAGAGGAACACTACTGAGGTCCTACTTCAGCACCAATGAATTCCTCTCATCCTAGATGCATGCAATGGTTAAGCTTCCATGGCAGATTTATGGGCTTCTTTTATAAAATTTTATTGACTCACATGTTCTCAAGTGGTGGCTCTGAGTCTTTCTTTTCACTTAGGTACAGTATGTATGTTCAAGATGCCTTTGTTTCTTTGCTTCCCTATTTTTTTAACGTATAGGATTCCTGACCGATGCCTTGAAGTACAGACTGTGCAAGGGAGGGTAACGCAGGCATCTTTCATTACCCGTGGTCTTCAATAACTCAGCAGCTAAACAAGCCAGAGGAGAAGAGAGACCTATGAACTCGAGCAAGAAGGATACGGCGCAGATCAGCTGGAGGGAAGTCAGGAATGAAGTGGGTTCAACTTCGAAACTGCAAAGTTGTTGAAAGTTGCATGCCCTGCAGAAAAGACACAGAATTCTGTAGTACATGGAAGTTGCAGGCACAGCTGGCTTAAAAACTATCACTTCTTATAGGAAAAGGCAAGGAGAGTTTCTTATTTTAGCAGATAGCCCAAACATTGTCTTTGGCTGATGCTTCTCAAGCATATGCACGCAGAGGTAATTCCTCTGCTTTCATGAGTGATGTGGGTATGGTAGAAAGAGTGAATTTGTAATTCCAATTACAAAGGCAACAGCTGGGTCTCCCTGCTTTGATTGCCAGGTGTTCATCTGATGCCACATGTTCATTTCTAGGCCTTTTATAAATATGCTGAACAAATGAAAATGCCCATATTCCCCTCTCCTACACTTGAATTTAAATGCAGTGATGTGAAAAATAAATAATATAAGCTTAGCTGTGTGGGGAGTAAGCAGAAAGGCCAACTGATTAGCCATGCAAATAAAGGAATTGAGAGGTTTCCACTGCCCTATACATTTTCCACAGAACTTTGCTTTTTTTACCACGCTTCACTTCTCCTGCTCCACTGCTGACTAGTCCCCTGCTGTGGAGCAGGCAGAGCCCTGGCACATGATATGCTCCAACCTTGGGCTTGGATTCCAAGTTCAGAGATCTTCCAAAATAAGCAGAGGTGGCAATGGCAAACTCCAAGTTTCCTCAGTCATCACCAAAGATGCTATGGGCACAGAAACCATTGAGAAATGGTTTCCCACCTAAAAATGTCCATTTCCTTTTGTCACATTGTACATCTTTTGTTTGTACTCTGTCTCTTTAGAATAACCTTTGGACTAACCATAAGCATCTGCTTTTTCATCGATTTTGTAATAGCACCTAGAGATCCCCAAGTGCCATGATGATCTGTAGTGTGAGCCATGTGAGAGAGCACCTTGTTGCTATCCAGGGGACTTCCCCATGGCAGGAGAGGAGGAGTAGAGCAAGAATGTGGAGGCAGAGAAGACAAATCAACAGTGAAATACATCCACCCTGCTCTGGAGTTGGTGTGACCCAGATGTGCTCATGCTCATCAGCCACTGCACTCTGGCAAGCCCTACCAATGTGCAAGAGGGAACATGAGCAGTCCTGTGCAATCCTTTGGGTGCACATGGCAGTGAAGAAGACCTTTCAACCTGTGCTTTCCCAGTTACAACCATGGCAGAAATCCAGGATGTGCATACAATTCCCAGGTCATTGCTACGCAGCTATGTCTCCGCCATTTGAAGCACGTCTCTATATGCATCCTGCAGGCTAACTGATGTCCCAAACATTCCCCATAATCTCCCACAGCAAATTGCTCTGTTTGCACCACTCAATCCAAGAGACCTACATCTGTGACTGCCTTGCCATTGCTTGTGAGACTGCACAAAGCTCACGATCTCCAGGATGTGGTGAAGCCTACAGCTGCTGCGTCCCAACATATCAACTTCTGTTGTCTGAACAGGAGTGCACATCTTGACCGGATAATGGCTACAGCAGATCCAGCAGGATCTGTCTCAGCACAGCTCCCAAAGCCAGAGACTGGTCACAGAGAGAGATGCATTAGAGACATCCTACACTGACAGCAAGGCTCATCTCCTCTGCCCTGGGTGAATGGGAAGTGTTTCAGACAGCAGAACACGCTGGGGTGACGAAATGTTACCGTGTAACATTAAAATCACAGTGAAAGGAAAAGCCTGACCCACAGTCATCTGTGCAAAGATTATTTTACATGCAAAATAGCAGCTGAACACAATTGTTGTTCAGCTTGATAAAAACTAAACAGAGGTAGGAGAAAGACAGAGTAATCCTGCACATTAACTGGCACAGCCACTGGAAAAACATAGAGAGTGCAAACCGTCTCCTTCCAGACAGAAATGAAACATATTTGGCACTGCCACACTGTAACAGATGCTCCAAAAACTATTCACAGAATAAATATATGTGCATATGTATAGATGTACACTTGTGTACAGAAAACTCTCTTTATAGCCCAAATTTCTTTCTTCTTCCCTGTGAAAACCTCAAGCTTTTGACCAAAATTATGGTCTGAGGTTAGAACAATTTGTATTAAACCCCCACAGTTTTAAACACTAAAGCGTTTAAACACTAAAATATTACATATTTGAATTCTCCCTTTAGCACATATTAATTAATTTAGATTTAGATTAGATTTAGATTGAAACTTATAATTTCTTTTTAATTGCTTGGCAAAGGGACTTTTTCACCAGTATTTTGCCACTTTTTTACCAGTATGTTTTCATTGTTAGTTATTGCCAATGCAAAGTGGCTGAACAGTTGTACCAAATGAAAATGTGTAATGGTTATTTGATAGAAGAAAAGAACAGAGTTATCAATAAAACAAAACCAATTTCATCCTGTGAACAGAGGAAATTGCCTCTCTGTCAAGCCAAATATTAAAACCACAACAAAATTAGATTCAAGTAGAAGAAATGCAAGATCTGAGAGAAAAATATTTCAGTGCTAGTAATATTTAATGGAAAGAAGAAGCCAAGAGAGATAAAAGAATTCTAGGAGTGATAATAGGCAGAAAACTAGGAATGGTTGCCACAGAACATGGCACTGAATAAAAAAATGGCAAATAGATATTGTGAAGATAAATGCAAAGAAATCATTTCACTGTGAAGAAGTTCTGATCATGACTAGCCCAATCTCAATCACATTACACATTCATTTTAGGGTGTCATGTTGGCAGGGAGACCCTGCAGACCTAGTGGAAATCAGATGAAAAGCAATGACAATAGCAACTTCAGCTTTCCATAGCTGTGGAAACCCATTTTATAAATGAAGTGTAAGGATTTACCATTTGTGCTTCATTTGGCCAAAAGGAGATGGATTACAGACAGTGAAGAAAATTCTCTTCTCTCACTGCCTCCCCTAATGTTCACATCAATTTGAGCAGAGCATGCTAGGGGTATAGAGGAAAGGAGAGACTGTAATTAAGATAGTCTTCTATCTTGTGGAGACTAGACTCTTTTGGAGTCATAGGAAATGAGTAAAGGAAAATTTTAAGCAGATTTCAGCCTGACTCATTAGGAGCTTGACTGGACCAGAATCAGCAAATCTGCTCCAGGCCATGTACAGGCTCTCAGGAAGCTGGGAGAGATGTTTTCAGCACACAGAACAACCTGGAGCTCTTCACATGAAAACCCTGTTGTGTTGGGTTTTTTTTTCAGGAAGAGAACTTTTTCCTCTTTTTATCCTTTTCCCCCTGTTTTAGTAGCTTCCACACCTCTATATATTCTTGGCATGTTCTCTTTTTCCAGCTAGTAATTGTATCTGGCCGTAATTTGAGGACTTTGGACTTCTGCCTGACTTCTGGGAGCCATCAGATCCAGCTGGAACAACGGCTTCTGAGGTAGATGGGATCCTCTAAACTGGTATTTTGGAGCAGGAGCACAATTTCTGCCTGTCTGTCTGTTTGTGTCTCTCTCTCTGAACAAATATGCCCAGAACCAAGAAGAGCGAGGACTAGTGTGGTATGGAGCCAGCCATGTATCCACTGTGGACTCAACTATGAGTTCTTAGCACAACTGCTAACATAGTAATTCCCTATAACAAAAAATATTATATAAAATCTTAGAAATAATGATTATGTGGACCACCATAAGTGCCAGCATCAATCCAATGTGTCCCATTGTATAAGTCCTGGTCAAGAGACGCAGGGACTGCCCCATCCAGCTCACTCTTGCATTATCCATGCCTAATCCACCTGACAGTTCTTTCTCACTACCTTGCTTAAGGATTTGCAAAGTCAATGCCAACATGGCCTTCCCATCACAAGTCAAAGGCAAGAGTCATGGGGAACCTGGGAGGATGGACTCCCAGTGTCCTGCCTCAGCCATTAGCCAACATAACCTCTCTCCTGATAAGAGCAAACAAAATTTTGCTGCCCTTAAACCTAGATCATAAAGTCTGTCATGGGTAACATTGAGTGGTTTTGTGAGGATACAGTTAAAGTTTTTTCTTGTTTTCTTAATCAAATATGTGTGATTTTTATGCAATTTGCAGAGAACAAAGGAAATATTCCATTTATATTAGCTCCTGTTAGCCTGGAGGAAAACAACCATTTTTTTTTAAGATGAATTATTTTGAAAAGTTGGAAATCCAATTATGAGTGAAATGGCGCCAAGTGGCATTCCAGTTTGAGTGAACTATGAATCCTAGTGCTGATTTTGTACTAAATTACAAGGACAACTGAGAACTTTGAGGAAATGTAGTCTTTGTTACAGAGCTATACAATTAATTAAGGACACAACATTTAAAATTGTTTATTCTTTTATTAGTGATTCCCTAGAGTGTCTTGATATAACATTGTTTCATCATTTCTGTAGTCTGGGTTGCAAATCCCTAGTTAGGTTACATGTTCTGTCTTCACCCCTTTGTCTCCTTTACTGCTCTTAGGAAAGCAAGAGTTTTCTGTGTTTTATTTTTTGGTAAGATATTACATGCTGTTCTCTGCACTCCACAGTGACTTCCTGGACATCAGCCTGGGTCAGGATGAACAAGAGAGTAGCTCCAGGACTGCACAGCTGAGATCAGTGAAGGGCCACCCTCAAAAGCAAGGTGAATGAACCAGGTCATCTCAGTCTCTGTCCACCTCCTACTTCTCCCTGACTGGTTAGAAAATAACGTGGATTTCATCTCACTTTCTTCCTGTCTTCACTTCTCCTTCAAACAAATGCACGAGTTCTTCCTGACAGCTGATGAAACAAAACCTGCTTCATCCCAAGTGAGCTATTTTTCCCCCCTTGAAATTTCTCCCTGTATTGAGCAGCTGACCTGGGAGGGTGTTTGATGTTCACCGGGTGGGCTGGGTAAACCTATTAGCAGGGGCAGGAGGAAGGACAGGTTTTATGTGGCTGCAGGTCAAGGCTGGGATTTGAGACTGAGGTTCAGTTCTCATCCCTCCATCAGACTTCACTCACCTTGGTGAAGGTATTTATAGCCTCTTCACTTCATGTCAGTAAAGGAAGAGGATCACACTTCCCTTTTACTCCTGCTTCCTTTCTCACTGGAGCAGAGATCATTTCTTGCTGTGCTCACAGTCTCTAGCACTATAAACTGGCCCTCTTTGGCCTGAGAGCTGTAAATGCTAACATTTAGCAGATGCTTATTCATAATTAAGAGCATCAGATGCCCAAACATTCTGGTGTGTCTGTGGTCAGAAAAGATCTTCTACAATGATTGTTACCTGTTGCCTTTTCAACATCTCAGCTCAATAAGGTGGCTGCCTGTTTTAGTGAAAAATGATACTAATTCTCACTAATTTCCCCAATCCATACTTACTAACTACAACCCTGGACAGGTGATTCGATTTCTATATTTTCCTAAGCTTATCCAAGTACTGGAGGAAAACAAGAAACCTATATTCACTGTCTTATTGTTATTATTATAATGACAACTACCCCAAGGGGTAAATTGGATCAAGACAGAAGAGCACAACATCCCATGTTCTCCCAGAAAAATCAGGATATCTAATGCTATATGTGATAGTCAGGACATATTAGATACATTTTCACTGTCATTCTGAAAAACCTCTAAAAATGCAGCCAGAAAATAAAATTAGAGGCTAAGAAAAAAGAAAAATTCTTCACTTTCAGGGAGATGAAGAATGTTTTCCCTGAATCCTTAACCCCTCTGAAGTTTCCCTAGCAGATTTAATTTGATTAGCAATTACAACTCTAGATCCTAACATTATTAACCCTAGGCTATTTTCAAGGAAACAGTCTTTTATTGACACTTTCTCTGAGTCTTATACAAATGATGTCACCTTTATGAATCATGAGTTTCCCCACATATAAAATGGCATGAACCAAAGAATCAGGAAGCAAAATCTTAACATACCAAATGGCACTTGGTGCCTAAGTCCTGTCAATGAGCCACTCTGCATTTGTAAGGAACCTCTCATGAAGTATTTATACTAATGATAAAGAAAGTCAAACAATGGGAAAGGTGGTCCTTCTTGCTGTAGGGACTATTCCTGGGAAGCAATGTAACTCAAAAGCTTTACAGACTGAATTAGGTGTAATCCTTACGGGATCACTAGCAGCTCATAAATAACTTTTAATGAGATTTCCAGCAAGTAAAATTGCACATGGGAGGGGAAAAACAGAGAGAGTGAGGGAAAGAGAGGGGGGAAAAAATGCAAGAGATCATCTCAATAAAAAATTAAAATGTTCATGCTATCCCCCTGTTGTTTCATATGTGTACACAAAAAGGTAGCAGGGATAGTTTCAGTAAGGCATTATTAGTAACCAAAATATTTAATTAACTGATAAAAAAGGAAAAGGCTTGCTAAAGGTCACTGCAAATTCAGTGACGTTGGCCACTAATCTATTGAAACTTATAGAGCTAAATCTAAGGCATGTTCCAGAGTTAAGCAGGGAAATAAATCAAGGTTTGCAAATGTCATTTAAGTTTTCACCTGTCCCAAGATTCAAAATTATTGGCTTCACAATGAAAAGCATATGTTGCGCCCCTTGCCTAGGGAATAGTAATGAAGTGAGGCAGACACTCTCCAGTTCTACACTACCATCTCTCCCCTCTTTATTTCCCATCGAGTAAAAATAATTACTGTATACTTGAGGGAGCATTTCTCTCAGTCTGCCGATAACTGCTGCCATGTTGGCTCTTCATGAGCTGCTCTTCTTCCTTGTGGGACTATGATTTGATTTATGAGAAAATAGTTGGCAAATTGCGATGTCCATCTTGATGGATGACATCATTTGGGCCATTTTGCTGATCATGTATGACTAACTTTTTTTTTAGTGCTGTTGCAATTGATCAAGTGCTGCAGCACAGCTGAGTTAAGGAAAGGAGTGGGGAGAGGGAGATGAGGGGTGAGGGGAGGAAAGAGGTGACAATTGCCTGTGCTCTGTAAGAACTGGAATGGCATTCGCAGAGCAGAATCCCCTCTTTTTTGGTTCAGCTGTAATCTAATTGAGGAGGAATATAAATTTTATAGACTGAAAATAACGCAATGTATATACAACAATGGGATTAAATGTAAATGCCTCAGCCCACCACATTAAAATTCAAGGAAAAAGAAGAATAAACCCTGAGTATCGTGTTTTATGCTGAACCCTCTATGTCTAATCCCTTTGGCACTTGAGTTATATTACCACTCATTACAGTTAACTGCTACCGTATATTATATATAGGAAGGGAGGTGGATGTACGTCCTCTAGGCCAGATTTGACATCCACAGAGTTATGTGATTTACAGATGCCTGCTTCAAATTTAAGGAGATTTTGATTATTCTAGGTCCCGTTTTTTTAAGTTGAGACCTCTGCAATCTTGGGACTAATCAGTGGTCCCTGAAAGATGACCAGGAAAACAAACCCTCTCTCAGTGAGCTGATCAGACAGCCAACCCCAATACCTGCAGGTCAGTCAGGAAGGGCTGGCAGCTGTGGTTATCTTAGACAGACCCCAGCCAGGCACATCTGCAGGGAATCTTGCAGAATCTAGCATGTCCTTAAGAATCGTGGGTAGATCAGTCTGCACCTGGCTGGCACATGGCGGTGGACACCCAGGCTTGACCACCAACAGATCTGCGTGGGAAATGGAAAAAGAGAAGCTTGCCACACTTTTGGAAAGGACGGGTTTACTTTAATGCATTTCCAGAGGTTCTCAGTAGACTTTGATTAGTTTTTCAGTTATCCCAACCATGTACATGTGTGTGAAATCATTCTACATCCTCCAAAGTTGTCTAACCTCCTCTAGTACCCAAGAGGATGTTATTGATAAAACAAAGCTGGTGGTCCAGAGACCTTACATTGGTAAGAGCCACTGCAGGATGACAAGAGACAACTGATGTTATTTGAAAGAGGAAACTTTTTCACCATGAAGACAATCAAACTGTGGGATGCAGAGAGATGCTGAGCTGTCCCCATCCTTGGAATTTTGGGGAATGCAACTGGATAAAGCCCTGATTAACCTACTCCAACCTCATTGCTGAACCCTCTTTGAGCAGAAGGTTGGACTAGAGACATCATGGTGCTGTGTCCAACATGAGTTATCCTATGGTTCTACATGGTTTCTTTACAGAGAAGGGACTGTTTGAAGGAACTCTGCATGGACAGTAAAACAGGGAGTCAGGCAGACAGTCCTGCAGTTCCCTCAAGCCAATCTCTGCCTGATCCAAAATAACTGCTCCTCAGAGATGAATGTGCTTTAATATCTGGGAGATCTTGGTAGCAAGGTGCTGACAGTTTGGCCATTCATGTTTCAGATCATTTCAACTAGTCAAAGGTTTAGGGACATTGCAGAAAACAGTGCTCAAGCCAGAGACTGAAGTTGGATGGTGCTTCATGCTCTGCCAAGCACACTGGAGGGCAGCCAACCTCAGGGAGGGCCTTGCCTGCAGAAAGGAGGATGAGGCCTCAAACTTCATTTTCTTGAGGGCCAGTATATCAACAGAGGCAATGCATGGAGCAGCTCTGGTCCCTTGGTGCCAGATTAAGACTTTACATCTGAATTATAACTACCTGAAGCCAGATATGGTCCTCTAAAAGTTCATCAGTCAAAGAGACTTCTCCTTTATGAATGAAGGATGTCAATGGTGCTAATGATTACGAAAAAAATTAAAAAGAAATATTAAATGATTTTTTCAAGAACTTCATATCGCACAAAATTACCTCTCGGACCAACAGATTCATAAGCTGGGATGTATTAGCATTACCTCTACACAAAAAATGTACTTTTAAATCAGTTTAGTCAACTGTTGCCTTAGTGTCTAAAGCACTCACTTGTCTATCCTAAAGGCGTATTTGTAGATTGGATTTTCCAGTATTGTGCCTTCCAAGAGAATTTTCTTAAAATGATGAACAAGCTATGAAAATCCAAGATCCTAGATGTTTTTCTCTTCCAGAGACTGGTCTGGATTTTTGGTTGACTCTAAGGCAAACATTTACCTGTAGACTTCAACAGACAGTTGATAAAATTGTCTTTGTCATGTCTAAGTGTCCTTCTGAGGATGTATCTATAAAACACACCTATTATTCAATATTTTCAGCAGATTGGGCTTGCCAAAAGGAGGTGGAAAAAATTCTGGTTTATAACTGAGGAATAAAAACTATATTCAGGAGAATCAAAAAATGAGTATTTTTCTATGTCTCAGTATTTCTGTTCGCAATATATCAATAGTGATTTTCTTCAAAATTATTTTCTTTTTTTTTATTTTGGCTAGATCTCCTAAATCTTTTCTAGACATATTTAGTGGGGTTGGGGTTTTTTTATCATTGCAGAAGGGTTTTGTTTTGGGTTTGGGTTTTTTTGGTTTGGTTTGGTTTCATTTTTTTTAACCTGGTTTTCACATTTTGGTGCAAGGGGCAATACATAAAAATTTACAAGGTTTAAGTTTTCTTTACATTTCCTAAACTCACAGATCTGCTTTTCTCATTAGCTAACTGCTGCTCACTGATGAACTCTCTGCACTTTTAATTCATGGTAAAACACTTTCTGCACATTTCAGTGTTTCACTATTTTATTGAATGGTCACAGCCTTTTACCAAGGCTAATTTTTATCTGTTGCTGCAATTCTTCAGCCAACTTTATCATGTTGAAATTATAATTTTCAAAGGAATTTCCTTTCTCCCCCTCTCTCTCCTAGCTGTAATCTAAAGTGCTTAACTTTATTGCTATCTGAATCCTGCCAAAAGCACACTTTTATGGTACCAGTTATCCAGAATGTCCTGTAGAAGTGTGGGACACAGAGAGAACAGAGTGTTTCATATAAACTGCTTTCCCATTAACTGTAACAATAATCATCTTGAAATACAGTGTTTCATCTGAAGATATCTCTCTCCCTCAAAAAGTCTCCAAGTTGGTAAATTAAATCTGAGAATCTCCTGGCTTGGTGGGAATGAGCAGGTTGGCTTAGGCTAGCACTGAGGTCACCCTGACATATTTATGAAAATAGATGGGGAAAGGGTTGGAGAGGATGTGCCTTGACTCCCACCATTGCTACAATGTTGAAAAGATACAAAGCATTTCTTGTGAGATCATGCCAGTGCCGGGGCACTGGCCTTGGATACAGCTTCCAGAGAGAGCCAATGGCTCAAGCTCTGAAATAACATGGTTCAGGAAAAAAGGAAAAAGTACATCATTAGCCAGTCTGTTATAGCTGCATGGGCTCTGGAGCTCACTGAGCCACCTGAGGCTACCAGCCTGTGACTACCAAAGGACCAGCTTGGGGATGGGAAATGCTGCAGCCCTAACACCACCAGTCTTTTCTGGTTCTGCATTTGTAGAACACTGGGGACTTCTCCTAGTGTCTAATCTGGGTGCCTTGCTGTTTGTGGCCCAAGGGAAGGATGAAAGCATTAGGTCAGCACGGCGGGACACAGACATCCTGCTCGGTGAGGGAGGAACACTCTTGATGTGAAAAATCCATCTTGAAAAACCAAGGTTGTGGAGGAAGAGCAGGCATTCCTCTCTCCATCCTGTGGACTACACCCTGGTGTCCATCAGCCACCCCAGCTGGTAGAACATGGTGTCCACATGCTGTACAGATTTCTGGGCATTCTGAGACCCTGCCAGAAGTGCCTCTGTGGTGCAGCCCACTCCAGCTCTCAGGAGCACAGGTCAGTTGGCCTGAACCCAGCCCAGAAATCATCCATCAGTTCCCCCATCCTTTAGCCTGTGGGAGACACTGCAAGGAGCCCTCCTACATGCTTGGTCCCAAGGGCTGCTTTCTTTCCCTAAAGCCCAGCCTGGAAATCAGACTGCCTGGACTGGAGCCAGACATCTGGCAAGTGCAAGAGCAGAGTCTTTGCCCCAGGGTGGATTTTAACTTTTGTGGGTATTTCTTCCTTAAACATTGGGTAGGAGCTCTCCGCATAAATACCTCAGGAAAAAAACAAAGAAACAAACAACAAACAAAAACAAAACATACAAGTCAACACTGCTTACACAGAGAGGAGAACCCCAGCCTGTGACGTGTGAAGGACAGCAGGATTCACCAAAACGCCTGAGCTTGGTTTTCAGAAGTGCTGTGCCTCTAGGCAGTCCCCATGCAGCCCATGTAGGTTTTTTTGTTCATTTGCATCAACACTAATTTGTATCCAGGTTTCTCATCTTTCTTTAAAATGTCATATTAATTCCCCAAACCCAGTGATTGTGGTGGAGAATTTCACAGGTAACCAGCGTTCTCATAGGCATGGCTAGACTCACTCCTAGGCTCACTTGGGCCATAGCAGCACTTGTTTTTCTCCTTATTGTCATGTGCCCTGCTGCTCTCTGTCTTTACTAGAGCCTGTTGCTTGCACCATTAAAATACTTTCTGAGGGCCAGTGGTTTCTAGGAGCACCGAAGGGAAAAGCAGTCCTTGATCTGGGCAGAATTTTGCCTCTAAGGCAGATCCTATCATCCTTATGCCTCTTAAATGCCAATCCAGTCACACCATAATGACATTTCATTCCTGGGTATCGCTTTTCTCTATTAGATACCCAAGCCCTACACGAATAAAATCATAAACTCAAGCAGAGCAAAAACACCCTCCTGGGACATGCACATGAACAAGGGCAGGAATCAATATGGAGAAATCATTTCTATGCCAATACAAGCCCTGGGAAGGAGGGCATCCAGAGATGCTCTGGCTCCCTGGTTCCCAGCCCAGTCTCCCACCTCTGTGCACTCTTTGTTCCTTCCAGAGATGGTCTATGCTGCTGCCTGATTGCCAGCACAGGGGCTCCCATGATGCTGGAGTCTGTAAGATCACAGTGCTGCTCCTAGGAGGCAGTGGGGATGGCGTCTGATTTTCCATAGAGAAAATTCAAAGCGGAGGGAGAGGGGGAGGGATAAAATGACCCTGCGGTTCTCATATTGTAATGGTTATTTATTTTGTTTAGAGAGCACACATCACAATGCATCTGGTTAGAAAAGAAACTTCCTTAATTATGTATAGGGCTTTGACTCCCAAAAGATATGTTATGTAAAAAAAAGAAAAAAGAAAACCAAGAAACAATCTACTGTTTGTTTGGATGCTCGATACATTCAATTGCAAAAGAACGGTTCCTCTCCAAGCCATCATTACCTATGTCTGTGCATTTTTATTTGAGTCTCAGCTTACTGTGGAAGCCTTCCACTTTGATTCTCAGCCTCTGTACCTTTCTTTCTCAGACTATGGTTTTTAGGGGGGCTGCAGTGCAGTGAAAATCTAGTGCTACACAGAAACTGCCTGATTTCCCCAGGAATTTTTATATGGGATCAATCTATGATTCTGAAGAAAGCAGAATAAATCAAATCAAATAACACTCGCACTAAGCATATTGATGAGGACATGGATCAAGCACGACAGACATCCGGTTATGTAAATGATAGCCTGGAGAACACAGCTTTGTTTAAACAACTCGGGATGGCTCCCAGGGACAGACCTTAAGTCAGACTAACCCAGGATTTCCTCTTTGAATAAAGGCAAATCAGTGTAAATGAGAGCAGATTCATGTACTACAAAACCAGCATGTTATCCTCATTGGAGGAGAAGTGACAGCAAAACCAACAAAGACCCTTCAAGTTTCTCCTGGTTTTGGTGAATTTGTCATTAACATCAATAAGACCACAGTGGGCACCCTGGCTGAAGCCACACTCCCGAGGACACTGGTGAATTGGATCATTTCAGCAAGAGGCAGCTGCAGCCACGTGTTGTCTCCTAACCCACAAAAAACAATGAGAACCACAAGCATTGTGGGGAGACCCTGCTCCCCCGTGACCGGACAGTCCAAAACTCTCTGTGAATCCAACACTTCGTATAGTGGAAAGGCAGAAGCAGAGCAGCACATCGCCTTCTTCCCTGTGAGAGAGACTAAGCACTGGAACAGATTGCCCAGAGAGGCTGTGGAATCTCCCTCACTGAAGATATTCAAGAACTATCTGGACACAATCCTGTGCAATGTACTCTAGGATGACCCTGCTCGAGCAGGGAGATTGTACCAAGTGATCTCCAGTTGTGCCTTCCAACTTGACCCATTCTGTGATCCAGTGATTGGTCAGGAAAACTTGCTGGCAACCAAAATCTTTTTGGGAGGCCAGGGACAGTTCTGTCTTAGAATGCTTCCCTGACACAACCTAAGCATTTATTCCCCTTGCGACGGCACCTTACATTTGGCTTTTCACTGAAACACAGCACCATGGGATCTGTGGTGCTTTTTAGTTTTCAAACTCTAACTTTTTAGGAATATGGACCATATCACATTTAAAGAACTGGAGTCACAGTTCCAACTTTATTTGCCAATGGCTTTATAAGCCATTACGTTAAATCCTCTTGGTGCAACAGCAAATTCCATTTTCCCTGGCTGCTCGTACAAAATTATCCAGATATGTTATTCCTTCTGAGGTTTTTTCCTGCCAGAGATACTTAAAAAAAAATACAAATCAAACCAAAACAGGAACACACCTGAAAAAAATCTTTGGCAAATGTTCTTATCCTTTATTTGTTTCAAAATAAGTTATTTTTGTAGTGTTTGCCTGGTCATTTTATCAAGCAACTGAACAAGTCTGTGTTTGAAGCAAAGATGATATTTGCAGAAACAAGGAATAGTTTCTCATCCCTTAAAATGAAGGGGGAGTGAATCAAAATAAAAATGGTTTTGATTATAAAATGATGGCTTACAGTGAGCAAGCTGTATGTGGTTTTTGGCATCGCTGTTTGAGTGAGTAAGAATTGGAGCCAATCCTGCAAGATGAGTAGGTCTGAAGATAAAGTAGACTATAAAGAAACATTCCTGTTCCCTGCTCCAGATTCCATATGTTAGTTGACTTATTTGCACCTCTGAATAGGTCTGAATTTAACATTCTCTCTTAATTGTTTCTGAGCTGTTCTTTGTGGTTTTATGGGCTAATTTGCAGTGTCAATGTCAGCAGTTCTGGTTTGGAGCTTGTAAAGGCATCTAAACAAAGGGATTTTTAGTCTGAAACAAAGTGCTGGTTTGGTATGTGTGCAGAGGCAGTGTAGTACTGGAAACAGAGCCCAGAACATTACAGGCCATTATGCAGGGAAAATACCTCCTTCCTACCACTATTTTTAAGTTTTAAAAGCAGTTAAAAACCTCAGAGACATTAAAGTATGCTTTATTTGAAAAATTGGGAATAGGACTGAAAAACATTGTAGTCCATTAGATGGCATAAGTGTAACAATGGAAATTCAGGGAAACAAATTAGAAAAGAATCTTTTGTCTTGTGGATTTACTACTGCTCATAGCTTGTGGTTTCAAAAGAGAAGTGGGAGAGGGGAGGAGGAAAAGAGGGGAAAAAATGACAATTATATTTTTCCAACATTTTAAAATGAAAATCTGAAGGAAAACTAACTCAAAAGTCCAGCTACAAACAACATTTCTCATTATGTTACTCATGGATATGTATTAAAAAAATACACTGATTTGAGTCAATGCCCCTAGTCCAACTTTAGAAGTGTTTAAAGGTCAGGCCTGGATTCATGTTGCAGCAAATGAACCTTATCTCTGCACTGTGCCAAAAAACCAGCCACCTGAGTCCGAACAACCCTGAACTTTAGGCTGCTTAAAACCTTTAACCAGGCATGACTCTGGTGAAGTTTAGTCATTTCTAACAGTATGCTTTCATCATTTGTAGAGCCTACAGCATTAACCCTTTTACTTGCTTGATCTTTAAATGGGTGAAGAAAGAAAAATACTCCTGAGTAACTATTCTATATCTGGAAGAATAAGGGATCACGGACTTGGCCATAGGTCTTGCTGTCTAGTGAATAAAAATAATCTACATTAAACCAAAAAGAAAATTATCCATTAGGATTATGTAAAAAAGCATTACATCTCCTTAAGCATCAAGTTACCAAGATACATTTCTGCAAAAGAAAAAAAGGTCAGTTACAACTATTAAACTTGTATATTGTTTTATACTAAGCCCTTCCAATGGCCTCTCTGAGGGACTGTTTAGTTTGTATTACACTCTAATAAACTCCAGGTGTGGAGGACAAACTGAATAATAAGAACCCGATGGACCAGACTAGTTAAAAATAATGTGGTACATTCCTAGTTCTCTGCATTTAATTTATTGTTAATCATTGTTATTACTTACATTTATTGGGTAGTTTTTCTAGATTTATTAGGCACTACATTTAACAGTGTTATCGCTTGTAACTGACTATCAGTGGAATAGAAAACATATTTTCTTAAAGAGTCTTACCCTAATTAGTAAGTTGTTTCCCTATTGAAATAAAACAGACCCTAAGAGAGTCCAGTTGAGACTGACTTCTTTTTTTTTTTTTTTTTTAAGTCAGAATGAAAGTTCAGCTAGGAAACCTGTTCTTTTCAAGACCACCTGTCAGACCAGACAAGTGGAAGTATCCACATACCCTATCCAGAGCTCTGATAGTTGAAATACTTGGCTGAGAATTAGCAAGTCAAAAGCTTGAAGGTTGTCAGCTTGAAGGCTGAGCTGATCAATGGATTCTGTTCCTTACCATAGTGACATGTAGGGGAGAGCCAATAAAAAGATAAACAAAAGCTGCTTACTCAGCAATCCCATACTGTACAGGCAAGACAGGGGGGCACATGCCAGGGTACATGATGCTTCAGGGATGGAAGATGACCCCAAAGGTAGGTGATGGCAGAACTCCCAGAGAGTATTGTAGGACAATCAGGGCTGACAGCAGCTGCTTCACTTTTGAAAGCAGCTCATCTCCTGGACAGCAGAGCCCATTCCAGGTCACCTGTGACAGCCTCAGGGTGGGAGCCAGGCATGCCCTGCATGAAAATCAAGCTCTGCAGTTGGCCCACCCCTGTTGTTCATCTACCTGCTCAACCCAAACCATGGCCAACAATGTTAGCTGTCTGCCAGCTGACTGTGGGCATCGCCTCATCAAAATAAAAGAGCATGATCATCATATGTAGTGCTGTGGTTATCTACCTGGATGGACAAATCAAAACTGCTCCTTTGATGGCAAGGTCATTATTCACCATTGATGAAAGAAGCAGAAACTGCCTTCCAAATGCCCAGGGCTTCTCTTAAAAATAGGATACAGTCTGAGCTCACCTGTGTTCTATTCAGGAGACTCTTAATCCTATTCAATTAAGAGCAAGTTGATATTTTTAAGCACCTTGGAGATCTTGAAGGATTTTTCACATAGCACAGGTCAGTTAGGAAGCTCAGGCATAAGATACTTTGGCATGGTCCTTATTGAAGGTGAGGTAGAGTCTGGAGGAAAACTCAGAGCTCCCAGGTTCTGCATTCAATCACTGTAGCCAGAGGCAAAGGGTTTGGGTTTAGAGCTTTACACTGCTGCAGGCACCATTATCTTGTAGCAGAGCCTTGGGCACTCACCCACACCATGAGTTCCCAGCTGTAACAGGCTAGAGGAAAAGGATATACTGCCAGGTGACATTGATAGCTTTACTTCCCATCCACCAGGACCATCAGTGTGCAAAAAACACCAAAGTCCTCAAGAACCAGGGTGGGAATGAGGACAAGGAGGTAGGCTGGGTTTTTTTGGGCATCCATGCAGCTGCTCTTGTAAGGCATGAGCTCAGCTTCAGGTCTCCTGTGACTGTGGTGTCAAAGGCTGAACCCTCCCTGGTGGCTTCTCTTCCTGTGGAACCAGATATAAATCAGTGCTGGAGGAAATGCTGCTTGCAGAGAGAGATGGAGAGGGAAAGAGGGGAAGCAAGTGCCAACAGATGATTTGCTGCTCTGCTCATCCTAAATCCCTGGTATTTAACTCACAGGAAAGCAGCAGGAAGTTTTTCTCTTTTAAAGGGGGAGAGAGTGTACAATAGTAGGTTAGATGAATCCTGATGACAGCTCCTCTATACTGCCAAAATGGGGAAAGTAGGGATCATCAGAGCAGTTCTTCCACTAAAATTACTCAAGTCATTGCTAGAGACACTAAATCTAAGGGAAGCCATTCTCAGGTCAGCAGGGAGCAGGCAACCCCTTCTAATTTACAGAAGCCAGGGCACGTGGCCATGGGTGAAAGTGGAATGCTGTTCAGACCCTTGGTTGTATCTGCCAGAGATCTGGTGTCACAAGCTCTACCATACCACCTTTATGGAATGTCTGCTGCCAGTAGGAAATTCTCCATGAGTAACAAATGTGTTGTCTGAGTGCTCCAGCTTTGCATTGTTCAGCAGCAGTGTGGGTACATGCACTCAGGTAACGCAAAAGCCAGGTTAGCCCAGAGGCTTTTCCCGCTGGTATTCCCCTTCTCCCCAGCCCTGTAAGACCCCTCACCATAGTCCTGCTTTTGCTCAGATTTTGTGCTGCTCTGACTCTCAATAGTTTCATTTTCTGCCTGGTGCTGGCCTTTTCCCCTTCCCTCTTCCCCAAATGTGGTGGTTATGTGGATGTGCAGGTGAGCAGAGGGTAAAAATTGCTCAGAGGATTATTTTAAAGGAGTGCTTGTTATTGATTGTGTTACATGTAAGAAAACGTGTGTTGCTTTTCCATTGATGGTATCTTAGTGCTCCTAGGCTCTACAATCATCATGTGTGTTTTTTAGTGTGTATCTAGCATGCTGGTTATAAATCATTGTAAAAATCCCTCTCCAGAAATACTATTTTGCACACTACCCCTGTTCAAAGCAGACCTCTAATCTGCCATTGTACATTTTGGTCTGTGAGTTCCACGTGTTGGAAACAGGTCCCATTCAGGCTGTGGGTTCACTTACAGCAGGGAAGGACCAAAGAATTGCATAACTTTGCATGTGCCAGTAGAATGATATCTCAGGCAGTGTCAGACAGAGTGCAGGTTAGTTCATAAATAATGATGATATATCACACTTGTATAGTTTTACACCTCCATTAAGATCCTTCAGGCAGACTTTGCTCTGGAAAAGCCCTCTCTTCCTTTGTCCTATTCCTTCCTCAGGTTTTACAACATGTTGTTAGTTTGAGGCAAAATGTCTGTATTTTAGTCCAAACAAAGCAACAGCTCTTTCTAATCCCCCTGACAGAGGGTGTTGTGATACACTGGGAGGGTTATAAGGAAGCAATGGGACATCAGCAGTGGTGGAACCTCCAAAACCTCCTCCCAAGTCAGGGCAAACAGCAAGAAAAGTGCATTTTCCTGTAGAACAGGAGCTGTTCAGGGGCAGAGAAATGGAGAAATTGGATTCCTTCTTGTGGGCTTCCAGCCCTGAGGAAGAGACACCCTGGCAGAAGGGGCCATGAAAGAGGAGAGCCCATCAGTAGGTTTTCCACAGTCAGGCAGTAAGTGGGGTGCACACATGCAGATGAGCTGTTTTCAACAGCAGGGTAGGAATCAGTGGTGTAATTGAGGGTTGTCTTCCCATCATTTGGTGTGAAAATTATTCGCAGATGTTGGAGGGTAACCTCCTAAATATACCAAAATATATTATCCCAAAACAGAAGAAGAAAACATAATAAATGGGGTTACAACCAGTCAACAAGCAGTCTTCTGCCTCTCCAGTGGTCCACAAAATTGCCCTTTATAAAATCCTAACAGGACCTCCTGAGCTGGGTACCTGGGGAGGCAGGAACAGAATGAATCCTAAGTTTACTTCTTGTTCACTCTCAGATAGGAACATAGACATGAGAATTCAGCCTACTGTGAATAACTTTATCCATTCCTGATATTTCCCATAATCTACAAAAGCAGTTTCTTTGGCTGGTTGTTGTTTTGTGTAATTTTCCAAACAATACCCTTTAGCAACAAGACCTCCCTTTTTTTAATGCATTTCCAGAGGGACTTGAGTCCAGATCACACACACACAAGGCAAGTTTCCAGCATTCTTATTCCTCCACTGGAAGAAATAACCAGAGCCAGCATCTCTGAACCGTTTCCCAAATGGTTCTGTTCTTCTGACTTCAGTGAGAGCAATGCACTGTTTCTAATCCATTACAGGAATTTATCACAGTATGTGTCAATTTGTTTCTCTTCTTGCCTCTTCTCACTTTAAAATGACACCAGGAAAGAAACTTTACAGCAAGGCTGCTTCAATCCAAGTTTTAGTGACAGAGCACTCAACTGGATCCTAACCCTGCACATTAAGTTTTAAAGACATATACTAAACGGATCAGGTTTTACCGTAGTCTAGAATTTCCTTTGTTTCCTTTTTGGTGGTGATCTGTGTTGCAAACAGTTTGCAATACTAGTAAAGAAGGGTTTTCTTTTCTTTTTTTTTTTTTAGCAGCTTGTCCTAAATAGGCAGTTTTGAGCATTGTAATGGGGAACATCCACGCTGTAATACAATAGGATGATCCCTTTTGGCAATGGTCCTGATACAGGAGACACAAATCTATTACTGAAGAAATCTAAAATGTATACCTGTTGGATCAAATCCTTCTCTGACAAGTTACTACCTTCTTTACGTGCTGGATTAAGGATTTTTTTAAAATCTCTGTTCTGAGTATATTTCTCTGCCTGCCTAGTCAGTAGTTAAAAATCATATTAATGAAAGAAAACACTGGGGAAGACTGCGTCATTGCAAGATTCTGAAGGGCCCAATCCTACATCACTTATTTTTATGAGTCATTGTGTGAACTGAAGCTGAAAGGATAAATCAAGTGCGTGAGGATTAGTGCATGAGTAAAGATTTCAGGATCGGGACCCTAACTCTCAGCCTCATAAATTTCCTGCTGGAGATGATTCAATGTTATTCGTTCAGCTTTTAAGGAGGGCGTTGTGAGGCAGTTGTGTCCTTTTTCTTTTTAATTAGATTTCATTTATTTAGATTGGTATGGAGATGGTCAACCACAATAGGGGACAAAAAGCACAGAGAGTAGGACAATTCCTAGAAGCCTGTAACAATCAGCATGGGATCATGTTAAGTGCTGGACACTTCATTTTCGTGACATGATCTTTGATTTCCTCAGAGATGAAATAAAAATGGACATGACTGAAGTTTATGAAGGGAGACATCTCAGTTCAAATGGGAACATTAAGACATCCCCAAACCAGCAGCCAAAAAGGGCCAGAGAGTGAAGGAAAGAAAGAGATTCAGATTCAAATGCATTCCCTGAAGTAATTACTGGAGAAACTGGGGGTTAGGGGGTAGAACTGAGGGAGTGGTCTTTGAATGGGATGAAAACGATGAGCATTACAAAAAGAAAAGGAAAAAAAGGGGGGCTATGGGTAAACAGCATGGAGGAAGAGAGCATGAGTGGCAGATGTCACTGATTTCATTCCATCGTCTTAACTTACTGTTTGAAAAAACTCCTCATGTGTGACCTGAAAAGAGAGAGAAACAAAATGAAAACAGGCATCAACAAAGCACTCGCTGTATGATTTCAAAAAAATGTAAATTAATGACTGGCAGTAAGAATCTCCAAAGGAAACAACATCCCAGTTTAAGCATTGCCATCAACAAAAGCTCAACAGCATATGGTAATGTTAACTTTAATATGAAAAGATAATAACAATCTTTAAAAAGTGACTTGAGAAAAAACCTTGCTAGGTACTCATCATTTTCAACTTGCCTAAAAAGAAAAGATGCTGGAAGGTTTTATGTTTTTCTTGTTTTTTTCCATCTTCTCCTAAACTGTTCACATTGTGTAGTTAAATGAGGTTGAGATTAGTACAAATTTTAAATAAAAGTGCCTAGAATCTCTGACTAACAAGGCAGAAAACCAGATTTGTAACGGATAATTACATCTAAACTTATTTAAATGTAGGTCTATTGATTGAGGTAAGTTCTTTACAGCAGATTCAAGGTAACATTTCCTCCCCTACCCTCTTCTGAAAGTGTTGTTGTTGTTTTATGGTTGAAAAATGAGCATCCTCTCATGGCCCACGTAAGCCTCATCCTGTGCACTTGTAGCTGCTGGCTGCACCCTGGCTCAGCATCCTTCCTCAAGGCCTCACCCCTCCTTCAGAGCCAGCTATCTGAGCACACATCAGTGGTTTTATCTGTGATACATTAGGCACACATTAAGCACACATGCACAAATCATGCTTTGCTTGTGCCATTACTGTGTGGGTTTATGCAAATTTCTGCCTTTCCAGGCACAACTGTTGCCTTTTGTCTTTGAAAACTTCTCCTCTGCCCTGTGCTATAATATAACAGAAGGAAATTACTTTTTTGAGGTCACCCTATGAAGGCCCGAGAATGCTGTTTACTCACATGAAAGGCCTAACTTCAATTTGGACTTCTTATATGAAAAATTACTATATATAACAATATGGTACACAGAAGCAGATGCAGCTTCACGCATTACTTCTGATCTCTGACAAATATCAGTTTCTTAATATGCCAACGATGGGCCAAAGTGACTAATTTTAGAAAGGTGAATATTTATACCAACAGCACCTCCTTGCAAGTGCGCATTACATTGGTGTTTTAACCCGTGATCCCACAGCGAGAGCTTGGAGATATCATTTTACAATAAAGAGGTATTTCATGGTCAATTGGCTTTATCCAAAAATAATAGGAAGAGAATCTTGCAGGGGGAAAACCAACCTAGTTTGGCACAAAATGCTAGCACTACTGGATCTGACTAGAGAAGAGTTTAAAAGACTCTTGTGCGCTTAGCTGTACGCTGAAAGAATCACACACAAACAACAGCCACCACATGAATGCATCCATTATATCCTTTATTGAAGATTACAACAATAGTAGCACTTCATTGAAGAAAAGATGATTCCTCTATTATAGACAGGCCCCTCAGATCGCCTAGCTCAGCGTACAACTGCAAGATGTACAGTTCTCTCTGCATTTTCATGTCATTGCCAAAACACACAAAGTAGATTCTCAAATGCCTGGGGCTAAATTACAGCCCCTACGAACCGCGCTGGAAGTTTGAGAGCCCAGAAAAAGTTCTGAAGGTTTTCTCTTTCTCTCTTCATGAGAGAAGCCAAAGCTCATGGGTACATTGTTTGTCATGTGAAACAAGGCTATTTTATATCATTTGGGGTTGTTTTATTAATGGTGCTGAAAAATTGTTCACTTCGTTTCACTTTTGTCTCCTTTTGAACGTAGCAGGATGAAGGTAGAGTGTTTTTAACACATCCAAGATAAGAAAGGAATAGACCCTTTTGTCTCTAGAGCTGTATGCCATCACTATTAAAAATCTTTCATCTCATCTCAGACAACAAGCAGAGAGCATGACAAAAAATAGAAGAGTCAACAGTAAAAACTGTGTGGCAGGGGGTGTAGGCTGACAGACAGATAGAGGCACCTCTTTGCCTTGAGTTTCATCCTATAAGAGTTGGCCAGGGCAAAATCTGTTCTTCTTGGGCAGCTCTTCTCATGTTTTGTATGGGACAAATATCAGAAGCCTGCTTGCAAAAATCACCCATGAGCAGGTGAGAAGAGCTGTCCTGCAGGATGAGGGTTAAATCTGCCGATGGAGGGTTCTTGTATTGCCCTGACATCATCAGTGTCCTATAAACTGGAGCTCCTGGGGCCCAGCATGATGTTTTCAACACCATCAAGGGTGAAGAGTAGCCAAGGAGGGACTTTGTGGGCCAAGGAGGGACATCAGGAGCCAAGGGGGGACATCATAACAGGTGCTGCCTTTGGTGACTGCAAAGGAATGCTCCGGGGCTGCCACGGCAGCAAAACGGCCCAGCCGCCTGCCTGTCACTGAATGTTCACCCAGGCTGGTTTTGTCCCCTGACACCTGGTGTGTGCCATCAATCACCATCTGTGGGAGATGGTGCCAAGTGTCAGGCTAAGACAACCTGACATTTCAGCATCCCCTCACTTCTCCCCATGCTGGAGTAACTCCAAGAGGAGCGCTCTGCATAATGGGATGAAATGAGCTCCTTTCCAAGCCAAGCAAAAGTACTTGTGAATCAAGGTTAAGTTCAACACATCATCCTAAACCAGCCTATAAATGAAGCTTTAATGTATTTCCCTTTGACATTCCTGAAATAAATGTTTGGATATTTCACTTTGAAAGAAAATTTAATTTGGAAATTGAATTTAGTGCCCCTTATGAGGGAATGAAAAACAACAATAACAGCCGAAACGAAATTAATTTTTTTTCCCAACCTGAAATGAATTCCTCGTATGGTTTGATTTTTCTGGTTCATTTTGAGGCTACAGGAAGGATTAATGTTTCTTTCAGTTAGCCTGAAACATTGTTGTTCAAATCAGTCAATGATTCAAAAACAGAGGAGCAAATGCACCCAGACTCTCTGTGCAGGGCTCTGCTTAGAAGCCCTTTTTTTTTCGGTATGTCACCTGTTGTCATCAGTCCTATTTCTCTTCAGAGATATGTCACTCATTCAGTAATTAAAAGTCCAATGTCATCACCTGTGTTTCAGGAATGTTTGTTTGCCAAGGTGGACCACATGGGTATTATATATAAACCTAAAAATACCTACACTATACAACATAGATATTCTACCAGGACTTGTAAAGATAAATTTATAGACCTCCTGCCCACAACAGTAAAAAACTAAATCAGAAAAGTATCATTTTTGGCAAAAGAATTCAGAGCTGAGGTGGTAAATGGTGAATAGAAAAACTTGTGAAGTCTTGGAGGTCCCTTCAGCAACTCTGATTTATCTTTTGACCTTTTCTGTTTGTTTATCATCACATTTTGCCAAAAAAGTAATGGTTGCTGTTTTTAATATTTTTTTTAATAACTTTATTCCTCTCAGATTTCCCCGAGATGGCAGCACTAAACTCAATACAGCTATTGAAAAACTGCAAGGCTGCAGCCTTGAAAATATATGTGATCAAGAGCAGCAAGGTTTCTCCTTCTTCCCTACAAATGCCTTGGTCAAAAACTGGTGTCAGGTGTATGTTAGCTTGCTTTCTAAATTGGGGGTGACACGCAAAAAATCTGCTTGGAAAACTGCTGGCCTTTAACGCGGACAGTGTGCTATTCACTTCAATGGGGTGAGACTGGTCTTAAAGGTTGATCAACAGAACTGGTACAAAACAGATTTTTCAGCTCATTGAACATTTTGAGCCCTTGTTCTATTTCTTCCTGTTGGCCATCAGGTAAAATTATAGTTTTAATTGACCAATTAGTCAAATACTATTAATCTTGAACTGTTTATTGCTGTGTGAATTGGAGAAAACTTACATTTTGATCAGGTGACCTGAGTTTGTAATTAAAAATAAGAATAATTTTTAGATTTTAAAGAACCAATAATAACAGGGAAAAAAAAGGCCACCATAACTTTGTAAGATGTTGGCATCGTCCCAAAATGCATTTTTCATTTAATGTTTTTTGCCATGAAGAATTTAGACCAAAAGCTGAACAGAATTTCAAGGAGAAATGTGAGCAGCAAGAAACTATTAGCCCTAAAAGTCAGATTTTTCTCAGCAGGATCAGTTGCTATTCTAAACAGTGTTTAATCATCAAGTCAGTTTGAGAGGAGTATTCATGATGCTGCCAAATAACCAATGCAGATTCAGTGTGTGTATCTTGTGTGGCAAGTTAATAAACTTGTTTATTGTTCAGTTTTTAAACCAACTGTTAAGCCTGGCATCTTTAAAAACTAGTGCTTATTTCCCTTTTTCTTTAAAATTATGTGAAGTAAAAGTAAATCACTGACTTAGCTGGTTTGGTTCCAAAGCTTTAACTGGTTTCTGAGACAGAAACATGACAAAGTACTGGGGAGGGGTTTTCTGAACACAATAGATGTTGACATCTCGCGATTGAAATCACTGAACAGTGACTTGAATTTGAGCTCCAAGCTCAAATCTTACCTGAATTCAAACTCAGAAAAGAATCTTAAGACCAATTGAGTCCTCAACATGAGACAAATTTTGTGGAATGTCTCTCTGCATCAGCGTTACTTTCACACTGATTGGCCATAAATTTCTGGGTGATGACCATCTCTGTAAGAGGTCAAGCTGGGTTCAGAGCCTAAGCAGTCATCAGTGCTAGCAGGACCCCATTGGGGACCATGCACATTGGAAACCTTAAGTTTTAACAAATTTCTTAATGCCTGCATGCCACCCCACCCCGCATGAGAAGTTGATCTCCACATGCTGGAAGCCAGTGTGATGCATAGGAGCTTCCTTATTACGCTTGGCATTTTCTATATAAGAACAGAGGATACAAGAGGATGCATACTCACCTAAAGCAATTTTTGCATAGTTTACAAAAAGTTACTTCTAATTTCCTTTGCAGACTTTATCCCTTTACCTGTGGGTCCCAAGAGTGACTCTGGCTCAGTAGGTTGCTGGAGAGGAAATGTGGCCCCATAGTTGGAACACCAGGCTGCAGCTGCTGGAGCCTGTGCCCCACTGTCATGGATGACTTTGGGCACTCCTTTAATCCCTTTCACAAGATGGGATGTCAGTGATAAACCCTATCTCCTCTGCTTGGTTTTATTCTGGTCCCATTGGTCTGCAGGCAGGACCATGGTGTCCTCCAGCTGCAGGAAGCCTGTCTAGGGGAGGGGGAGTTGCCTGAGGATGCAGATCTGAGCTGACATAGGACTGTCTGCTGAGCTCTGTGAAATGTGTCTCCAAAATGTCCTCTTCAAAATCTTCAGGAAAAAAGAACATGCCAGATAATTTTTACTTAACAATAAAAAAAAAAAAAAGAAAAAAAAAAAAAGAAAAAGGCTTTATGACTCAGTGCTGCATCTAGGAAAAAAGTGTTAACCCCCTTACCTCCCCCACCTCCCCTGCAGCGCATGGTTCTGAGTCACAGTGACCCTCCCAATTACTGCAGGACTATCCCCTTCAGGAAGCATCCATCAGAGCTTTGGTGCTGGTTAGTCCCGCTCTCACATTACCTGATACTTTGTTGGATAAAATCTGATAATTTTCCTCTGCCTCTTCTTGCAAGTTGGCTACTGTTGGTGCAATAGCTTCTGCAGCTCCTGCCATCTGGAACAGGCTTCCCACCCTGCTGGTTTTGGCCTCCATTTCAATTCTGAGATGAAACAATATTCTCCTTCCTTGTCTATGACTCTTCATTTCTCTCTAGCCTTGCTAGTATGCATTATTTATCTTACTAACTGCTTGACAGTGGTCACTTATTGTTATAGGCTAAACAAAAGACAGCAAAATGTTTCCAGTCACAATCTGGTAATTATTTTTTGGCTCTCTCAAAGCAGTCTTTTTTTTTGGCTGAAAATATTATTGCATGATCTCTCCTGAAATATGATTAACATTAGTTTGAATTCTTGAGAAAGCTTAATCAAAGTTGCTTTCAACCATTTTTAATTATGTATGCATGAAAAAATATACGCATTTCTGTTGTGGAAAAAATATTGTCACACATCCTCATCCCGCTATATGTTCACAAACATATCAGATGGCTCAGATGTTGGTAAAGCTGGAAAATGGGATATCAAATTAGCAGAGAGGAACTTTTATGGACTAATTGGACATATAGATCAGGGAGGGAAATAGTACTGTGTCTCTCATAAAGGAGGGAGGATTTTTTTGTTTCTTAGCTTTTCCTCATATCACAAACCTGAGAAATGGAACATGCCCAACACTCAAGCAAAGCTAAGTTTGCACTAATGAGAAAGCAAAACTCCAAGTATTTTGGAAGGGGTTTAAGCCCTCATTCTTCCAGGCACAAAGGAGGGAGACATTTTGTGGAAGGTCTACTGCAGAGCCTTTAATATCGTCCTCAGAAGTATAGTGTAACAGCCTCTGCTTGAGACACTCTTTTATCCTACTGTTTCCTTCTGCTCTTGCCATTCTTCTCCAGACATTGAACAAAGATAGGTCCTTGTCACATCAAAACTACATCTCTTGGATTTGAAGGAGTGGGCAATTAGTCTTTGGGAAGCCTGTCAACAGCATTCTCCACTAACAACATCGACCTGGCAATGTCCTTCTTGCTCTCCCCATTTGATAAGAATACCAGGAGAACACATCTAAAACTGAGTCATCAGTGACACTCATTGCCACATGGTACTATCAAGGCCAATTATTTAATAGGATTAAAAAATCCAAATTTGTGCTTCCTCATTTGTAAGCACACCAGACAGTAATACTGGATGGAACTGAGAAATGGTAGGAGGCACAAAGGCCTCAGTGGCCACGGAGCATCAGCAGCTGTTGCATTAGGACTTAGGAGTGTTAATTGTGGATGAAAACCGCTTTGTAAAAGGAGCTATGTGAACATGGAAAGAGACAACAGCAGTGCCCTGAGATGGTGAGATGACAGGTGATAATGCACTGAGACTGGTTGTCTCCCACTGGCAAGTACCAGCAGGGGCTGAGCAACAGCAAATAATGTTTGAAGGAGTGGTTCTGGGGGAAAGAAGGACCTGTCTGAAAGGGGTGCAAGCAGCTCCAGGCAAATAGGAATGATTGCAGCACTAGAAGTGAGCACAGTGCATCACTGACAGAGCTGACGGCCTGGGAGGTGGCACAGAAAGCAGCATAAAGAGGCAAGTATAGGGAAGCTGAGCTGAGAAGAGCCTTGTGTTTGAAGAGAAGAAGCCTGAAGGAGAGATTCAGTACTTCAGGGCTCCTCTTGGCCTGGAAAGCATGAGACCTTATTGAGTAATTGAGCTGGGAACCGCAGGGTACCACAGGAATGAACCATTGGACCCTGATGGCTTTGCTTGATTTTTCGTCTTCCATTTACTGCTCCTGTATGTTCCTCTCTCGTTTGACTGTGGTCGATTTGTGGGGTTTGTTTTTCTTTACTTCATTCCACCTTTTCTCTTTCCTTTTATGTTCTAAATTGTTATTCAGCTGTTTTGATTTAAATTATGTTTATGTACAGTTACTCACAGCTCTGACTGTTGCCTCCTCCCTCCTGCGACTGTCTCTGATGCTCGCACATTCGCTTTGGCTCCTTTACAGCAGATGCCTGGAGCAGTAAATGAAAGCAGCTCTTTTATCAGTGAGCCCTTTCACCTCCAATTTTTTTATTTCTTATTAAGGCTCCAACCAGTCCTGGCTTTCTCTTCAAACGTAGTACACATAACTCAAAACAACAACAACAACCACTGCCGCCACCAGAAACCAGATAAACTGCAAAATTATCAACTCTTCTAAACCGTACCTCATCCCTCTCACTCATTTTTCAGCAGTGCAACACTGTTACTTGTAGAGGGTGTTACAGGGACCCCACTGTGGCACTCTGAACGCCACACGTGGCCAATCTAATTTAGCCTATGGCTACACAAATCCCCAAACGTGGGATAAACCTGCTTATGTTATTACCAAATGCTGTGAGAAGATATTTTACTCAACTTTGTGAACCAGAAGCTGGGAAAAAAAGGCTCATAATTTCTTCCAGGGCACAGAAAAGTCGTTGTGGTCAGCAACTCACTGAAATGTGAACATTCAAATATGTATATAATTCAGTGTTTAAAAAAATTAAGGGGGGCATTTTCTTTTACTAGCTATTACAAACATCAGCACTGAAAATCTGAAGATTGCTTGAAGATTTTCTAAGAAAAGTGGACAGAAGGAGTCCAGTTTTGAAATTAAAGCCTCTGTGCATCCCAAGGGATTTGTGGGTTTTTCATAAAATGAGACGTTTTCCATAATTTTGAAAAGAGATGTATCCCCCATAAATCCACCCGCCAAAGTACCCTTCTACAGATGAACTCTGTATAACAGTATTTGAAAGGAAGATGAAAAATGCCATTAGTGTTGAACATATTACTAATTCAGTGAAAGGTAATAGCTGTTTGGTTTTTAGTTTTGTTTTTCTTAATCTGGAAATTAGGCTACAATGCCAAGGGGAAAAAAAAAAAAGAAACAAGACAACCCATATTAGCATAAAAATTTCTATCAAAAGCATGTTTAAAGGACAAATATAACCAGTTTTACAGCAAAGTATACTCAACAGCCAATGGAGTATTTGATTCAGGAATCGAACTTGCACGTGCTTACTCATTGAGTTGCCTTTCTCATCCTTTCAAACCCTTGAAAGGAAGAATCCCTTGTAAGCCTATAACCAGCCTCACTAAAGTTCACCTGTGTCCTTCAAAGACCTTTGCTTCACCTTGCATGGAGATAGTTTTATCCTGTGTTTGGAGTGAGCTCTAACAGGTGTAGAGGTACAAGAACTGTATGCAGAAGCTCAAACTTGCAATAGCAAGATAAAAGAGCATCACAGCTTGGTATGTTTGGAATGCTATCAAGACATAAGTAATAAAGAAAAGACACATTCAAGGAAGCATAATAATAGAGTAAATACAGCCAGTTAACATGGATGAATTTCAAAGAGGGAAGAAAGAAAACATCATGTAAAGAACTGCATAACAATGGATCTGAAAGATATCCAAGTAAGAACGAAATATCAGTCCTGTCCCAAACATTAGAAGGTTTCTGCCTGTCATTATGGAAGATTATGCTATTATTCAATTACATAATGGATACTTATATAATTCATCCAATTGTAGACAGATACTTTAAAAATCCATTTTATCCCACAAACAAGAACATCATTTTTAGGAAAGGACCACTTAAACCTTTCTTCCTGTACAGCTTGTGTTTTTGACTCACTTGACTACGTGTTGTTCTGCATCCTTTCTGATCAGCACCAGAGAGAGAAAGGATGTGAAATGTTCTTTTCCCTTATATGTTCTTTGAAGTCCTGGGAGTAAGAATAAAGACTTCCCCCATGAAAAGATTCCTGTCTATCCAGGAAGCCAGATGCAGTGCGTCCTCCAGAGCTCCCCATCACAAGTAACTGAGTTCTCCCCGAACACCAAATGTTTATGCAGCAAAGCATCAAGGACTGTGAATGATTCCACCACTACATAAATTGCACCCTGCAAAGAAAGACACAGGTGACTTACAACCTTTCCCAGCTGACCTGTCTAACTGCATGGAGCCAAGTCAAGAGCACCAAAATTTTCTAGTGGTGGTTGGACCTAGGGCTGGGATTGACAAATCTGAGTTAATTTCTTCTTCCTGCAGCCTTCTTGAGTGAATATTTACAGTTTATTCCAGATTTAATTCAGCCACCTGTGATCTAGCCCCTATTTTGTCTTGTCTCCTTAGATCAGGGCTGTTGGGAGACTTTGCTGGGCCCCTTTTCCACAGTGCGGTCCTACTCATTCTGGGATCCAGCTGTGCAGGGGATGCTGCTTTTCTGATGCTCCAATCTGTGATCTGAGGATGGCACAGTGCAACGGAGTGGGCATTGCTGCACAAAGGAATTATAGATAAATTATTCCTACAGAAAGGAAGAGTCAGAGGTGGCTGAGTCATGGGCAAATTTCTAGTCTGACACAGCTGTCGTACAAACATGCTCTAAAAGCAGGCTGTGATATTACATCTGCATGGCATGCTACCACTATAACCCATACATAGTTATTGTTACAGCCTCTGAGAAAGAAAAAATAGTTTCCACATTTCCTACCCTCTTGTGTCCTGAGCCTTTGTGTCTGTCCCATGCCTTGACACGGACATTGTTTGAAAAACTGAGGATTCATTTTTTTTCCCCCAGGGAAGGATTTCCCTGTAAAACTGGTCCTTGCGTGTTCCTGCTGCATGGAGCTGGGTTCTCACCGAGCCCGTGTGCCTGTGTGCCTAAAGCACCATATGTTGATGCTGTGCCTAAGGAACAAGTGCCAAACCAGATCGATTGACCTCACAGTGGTTTAAGAATTAAAATGACCTGAAGCACAGGTGGGATTCAGGGGTTAGATTTGCTTGGGGAGACGTTGGGGTGGTTTTTGAAGTACAAGAAACTGTAGGTTTCTTCATGGTGAAAAAAGAGACCTGGTTGGGGCTCAGCTAAAAGCAGAGGAAAAGCAAGGAAATAGTGTAAATAGTAAGGGTAAGAAAAGAGGTTGTAATTAGCATTTCCTAACCCATAATAATGCATTAATATTTCAAGAGTTAAAACATAACTGCAAACAGTGACTTTGGAACTGATCTTGTCATAGCAAAATTCACATCAGGTTGTGGGTTTTCTAATGCAAAAGCTCCAGTGCAGAGAACCTAAGCGTTAATATAAAAATAATTTTAAGAATGGGTAATTTAAAAGGCCTAAAGATTGATGCACTGAACACCTTTCCTCAGGTCTAAATATAGGAAGAATTAAAAGTTAGGAACAATTAAAAGAAAGGAAATCTGCTTGAAGTGCTCATCCACGAGGCCAAAAGAATAAAAAAACCTGTTGCCAAATGGAAGCTGATGTTTAAACACTTGCCAGGCAAAGTTGTGCTGAGGAATAGAGAGATGCTTCAAAGTGGCTGCTCATGACAAGGTCCTTCCAGTAGTCTTTGCATATGCCCAAGCATCACACATGAATAGGACAGGAACCACTAGAGAAGACAGACAGAAAGGATTCAAGAGAAAAGAAGTTGACCCAGCTCAACTCTATTAACAAGGGATAGATAAAGGCTAAACAAGGGGGAAAACACGGCATTATCAAGATACAGATTTATCATAAAGGTTGAATTATTAATTTCAAATTTTTAAAAACATTTAAGACACCAAACTTGCACATATGTGGCAGTAGCCCATCCACACAGACTAATTGATTATTTTGGGTAATCCTATTGCAGAAGCCACAGGACAAGATCAACTGTATTTGCTGTGCCTTAGTTGTTTTCTGGCACACATCATTCATTCAAAGTCCTAAATATTGACTTGATCTTCTCAGTAGCAAACTAGAAGAACACCAGTTTTCTTCTTTTCCACTGAAAAGCAGGTAACTTTCCAAGGTCATACAAGGAGTATGTGGAAGGGAGAATTGTTTTCACCTCTCCTGAATCACATTCTTGTGCTGCCATTTTCCAGCTATTCTTCCTCTCTATCTGTGACTCATGTTTTCTGTGGAAAAATAGGGGTAAAATGAAATAGCTATCTCCTCCACAGATGGTGGTTCCACTTAGTTTTACTGCTCTGAAATAATAATAATTAAAAAAAGGATATTGAATTTTGAGGAAAGATCAATTAAAAACAGAAGAAAAGATTGGATGCATTCATCATACTCTTATTTAAGAGATGACTGGCAGACAGCATAGGACAAAGAGGATCCTTTTGAAAAGGTTTGCTCTCAGTCCTGTGTTTCTAAATGGTGATGGTCTCTAACTATATATCAACTCTTTCCAACTTCATTCATCAAACAGAACCTCTAGAGAGACCATGTTGATCCCCATGGCTATAAAATTCCCTCAGTGCTATAATGATCTGAAGGTATAAAAATTCCATGGAAATAAATCCCAATTAAATACCCATTAACAATGATGGAAAGATCACTGAGGCTATTAGAGGCAGCCCTAAGACACAGTAACCACACACACAAAATTGTCTGGCTTCTTATTTATCTGCTCTAATCACTCTAGTGCAAAGAAAAGCCTTCCAAATGCTTCAATAAGTAGTGCTAATTTATTGCAACTGAACTCAGCATTTTCATAAGGCTTAAGTACTTATTATTTGTATTGTGGTGTCAACTAGCAGTTTCAATCCAGATCATTCCCTTTTTCTCAGTGTTATAAGATGTGCTTCTTCTTCCCATCCTCCAAAGCAAGAAACAATGGAAGATGCGAGAGCCCAGTTTTACCCAAACAACACAAAGAGTTGGAGGAACTTGTCTTATTTTACTTGGAAGGTTGTGGCAAAATCTGGAACTGAGCACACTTTTACAGAGTTTTAACTATAGGAGACTCCTCTTCAATAGGAGGATGCTTTTAAACTCATTGCTGGTAATAAGCTTGGTTCACAAGTGTGTAATGCTGGCTGATTTCTGTCATGGTCCAGAGATTTAACACAGAACTGAGTAAGCAGATTATTCCTGAAATGCCTACTCCCATGTTGCCATTCAAACACAACTTTGTTCGTTGAGCATTCAGACATGTCTGATCCCAAATCCAGCTATGAAGCATGCTCCCACTGAAAATATGACAAGAAGATGGTCCTCAACCTCATTGGTAGTCAAGCACCATTCAGGGAGCTGAGGAAAGGGCAGCACCCACATGGGCTTGATCTATTTATTTACTAATATTGCAAAGACTGTTTCCCTCTGCACCTTAAACCTTTTTGCTGTGTATAAGTAAAATGAATTCCCACCTTCCTGTGGCAATTTACACCAAGTAACATCTGGTCTTTGCAACTTCTTCAAAACCACACTGCAATTATAGTTGCAGACCCACGAAAGTCCAAAGCTGGAATATTCCTGATATTGAAATAGACTGTACCATCCTAACTGCACCATCACCTAACAAATGATGTGATCTGTGTGATACACTCTAGTCCAGGTTTTGATCTCAACACAGCACACAGAGAACATCGTTGAAAGTGACATGTGATATCTTACTGAATTCAGGCTCAGGGAAATTGCCAGCACTTATCTTGCTTGACCAGAGTGCAGCCTTCAAAGCAGTGATCATAAAATCTTATTACTGTACAAAGATTGGAATTATACACTGGTATCTGTGGTTCACACTTTTTGATTGGTTTAGTCCTTACTTGACTGGGAGATACTGGTTTCTGTCACTAGGAAACTATTCCTCCGTGCTGCCTTCTTTCTGCCAAGCACCTCCCTTCTCCAAAGGGATGTGCATTACACATGGCTTCTACAAATTTTGTCCTAACAAGCAGAAGTACAATTTATTTGGTTTTCCTCAAATCTGAAAGGCCACTACAGCTTCTTATCCAAGTGCCATGAAATCAAAGTAAAAAATGAATGCTTAGCAAGCAAGCACTGTTAAAATTAGGAACCACTGGCTCTGTATTTTCATCCCCTGACTGAAAACATTTACTTCCACTGCAAATAATTGACGAATCAAATTCAAACTTCCTCAGGAAAGTAAGTGGTTCTGACCTGGCCCATATACTTTTCATTTCACACTAATATATCAATATTTTTCTGTTGTTCTTTGTCTTTCCTTCTGCAGGTTGCCAGTAGTCTCCTTGCCCAGTTGGTGTTGCCTCTGTCAGCTGGACTCTGGCTTTTCCTTTCTTTTTGTTAGCACCTGTTTTAAAGACTGCACAAAGTTCCAGAACACACTGTCCACCAACTGACTTCAGCAGAGACTTCTTTTTGTAATGCATCACTGTATATTCCCTGGTGCAAGATTCTGTCCTAATGTTTACACCTGATGGGCCTTGTGCATCAGTTTTGAAGGAATAAATCACTATCTTCCCCACTTAGCCACAACTATCTTATTTCTGCAGAGCATCACGTGGCCTCCATTTCATTAAAAGGGAAACCCTTAAACTTCATTCAAAGTCATGTAATGGACCTGTAGAAACCTACAGCAATCAGCTCCAAGAAACAAGGTTTCTTAAGAAACTGTGACACATATTTTTAGTGTCTTTCAATACATTTTGTCAGTTGGAAATGAGGACAAACTAAGATTACGTGACCAATATGTTTCCTCACAGGTACCTCAACATCATCATGGGGCAAAGGCTCCTTCTCAAGCACCAGATTAGAAAATCAGCTTTGATCAAAATCTATTTATTGAAAGAGACCAAATCCTCGAGCTGGCCACAAACCCTTAGCTTTTAATTCCTACTGATAATATTCTTGCACAGATATAGGGCTTTTTGGTTTTTTAGTAAGATTGATCAGGTGTATTTAATACTTTCTAGAGAAAAGGCCTTTAATGAAATCTGTGAGAACAAAGATACAATGCTGCTGGTATATCTGATATAGCAAATATATAAACTTTGCTAAGCTTCACACTCTAAATCCTTGATTTTTGTAGGTTCTAGATTCCCCAAAATGTAGCTGTTTAGGATGGATTATATCCAACAAATATCCATCTTATGCTGATTTTTCTTGTGTAAAAGTTTAACCAAACTGACCTAGCCATTTCCCTGAATGGGCTTAGGAGGATATGCATTGTTTTATGTTTGTAGCAAGTGGCTTTCTGGAAACTTCTCCTTCAGGATGCTCTGCTGGTTCCCAGAATGTTTCTTTTAGGAACAGAGGCACTCAGGTGGGGTTACGAACTCATAACCCTGTTCCTTTTCTTACTAGTGAAAACTGTGTAAGTTTATTTTTTTTAATGGCAGATGGAAAACAAATTTGACTCTGTTTAGGATCTTTTAGAAATTAAACTTCCAGAAGTTTAAATGGAGATTCTTTAGATGCTGAAGTTTGATTCTCAACAATTCCCCTGCACCATATGTTTTTCTCCTTATCTGAGTCCTCCCATCCTGACCAGGTCATACAGATGCTGTCCTATGGAATAAAGAAGTGTCTCCCCACCTGGGTTCTGTGGCCATATTTCCCAGCCCTAGGAAGTGGTTAGCATTGGAATTAATGTGGAGTACTGGAAAATCAAAGAGCAGGAAGGGATCTGCAGTGCTGGGCTGAAGCAGTGGAAATGCTGGTAGGGTGGGTCTGGGAGGTCGAGTGGGGAAGGGCAAGTTCAGAAAAGCAGGTACAAATTCAAAGGACAGCATAGAAATGAGGAAAGGAGGATGCCTGGGTGTTTGGGAGGTAGGTATGAAAACATACAGACAAAAGAGCTTGGCTAAATTAATACTGAATCTAGGAGATGTCCTTGAATCAAATCCTCTCTTGTGCACTTCAAGCCCTGTCCAGGTCCTGAAGAAACTGTGAGAACATGTGACAGCACTGCCAGCACATTGAGCCAAGAAGCACTTCAGGTAGCCCCAGTATGAGTAGATTTAACAGGGAAAGCAAGGGGAACAGGACAAGTATAACATTCCCACCCTACATGCCCCACTCACAACACCCACCACTGCAGATTCCTTCCCTGGAGACACTCAGAGGACAGAGCAGAGTTCATTGCAAAGTGATAGCTGTGATGCCACCTCCCACATAATCTGCAGCCACAACCAGCAGTAAAAGAGCCTGGACAAGAACCGGCTCATCCCAGCTGGGTTTTCTCTGTACCCTGCAGCAGAGGGAACACGCTCCCCATGCAGGGGAGTGCTCCATCCCCAGCCACAGAGCAGAGATTCACTGTGCATGGGGACCGATGGAAAACACCAGAGGGGACAAAATTGCAACCAACGGGTTTGGGATCTCAGTGAGCCATGGCAGCCCTGGGCTTGACCCCAAGTCTGTTCATGTTCTTTACATGAAACAGTCACTGAGCAAATTTCTTCAGTACCCCAGCCTCATTTGATGAATAGTGAGTCGTGCAGTATTCTGTTGCAACACATAACTCCATTATTGCTAAGAGGCATGAGGTGAAACTATAGATATTCCTTGACTCCCATCCTATTACTAGTACGAGACAAAATGATACATGTGCTGATAAAAGGATTTGAAATGATGGTCTGTGTGTCAGAAGTGCCAGTACAGTCAGAATTATTTTTAAAAGATTATATTAAAGCATAAATTAAAAGGCTATCCAGAAAGAAAAGTAGATGACTTCCAATAGGGTATAACATCTATCAAGGTTTAGCATACACTGTGTAGTTACCCTTAATGGGCTCAGTCTTTCTCATAGATTATTCACATATCCTGTGGGAAGTCAGGCTGGATCCTCTTTCTATCCCCTGTAAACCACGGTTGATAATATCTTTCCATTATATTCCTAAGGTGTAGCTATTTCATTTTTACACAAGGGATCCCAGAGCTATTGTGTAGTCCCTAGAAAGCTTTAAAACAATTTGTCTGTGTAGCAATTCTTCTTTATGCCTCCCAGTTGCACAAAATCTCACATTTTCTTAATTTGATCACATGAAATGTTTGGGCTTAACTACTGAAAGAAATCACGATCTTTTAAAGGGAAAAAAAAAGAAATGTCTGGAGAGGTTACATGTCTGTGTAATGCATGGACAAACAGTGCTCGGACAATCAATTGCTTGATTAGATACTAATTCCCTGTGGTTTATCTTAAAGGTATATAGTTCAGCCTTTTAGCAAGTTCAGTCTTAAAAGCAGCACATGTACCTGGACAAGTCAATAAAAAAAAAGTAACAATGCTAATAGAATGAAGAAGTCCAGTCTTCCTATGGGGGATTTTGCCTCACAAATACAATTTTTACATTTCTTTTTCTGCTGGGGTTTCCATGAATTACACTAATAGAGAGAGTATCTGCTGGGAGAACTGTATTTCAAATTACTGTTAACTGCCTAAAAATTGGCCGTAAATACATTTTGGCTTTGTTATTCCTTATTATTACTCATTGCTGAATTATCCATTTCTTTATTGGATATGAAGATAAATTAGCAAAACAAATGGAAGTGCTCTAGACAGAAATGCCTGTTATCTTAGGCCTGATCAATTCATTCATTGAGGTTGTTTCCTCCTCACCCTAACTTCCAGGAAAAACTCTTTGCTTCACCATGGGAAACTGATTTCTTCATTCACATGCTATTATTCCTGAAGATAATGGAGATATTTTAAAAATAACATTATCTAGACCACATTCAGTGAGCCTGGGATGGCTGACAGGAGGTGTATCAATATGATGGGAGCAGATCAAAGCACTCACAAACCCATGATTCCTTGCATGGTTGGTTGCCTCTAAACTGAACGGAGCTGCTTGGGTGAGATGTGGCCAAAGCTATGAGGTGCTCCTTCTGAAGCTTTCTTACCCATGAATATTGCCTGCTTCTTAGGACTTACCTCAGGTAAGTAGTTTCCCATCACTGTTAAGCTGGTAGAGCTTCCCCAGCCATGGCAGCCATGGGCCCCAGCCATGAAAACTCTGCCTGACTCCCTAATTTATTCATGGTGTGGGAGCCCAGCTGCCCTGCCTCTGCTGTGTGATGCTGGTGGCACTGGTGATCAGGTAGTCCTGGCAGGGATATAGTGGCATGACTTCCTGCATTTTCACAGGAGCCATCTCATGTTCCCTGTCACAGACAAGTTTTCACTTGCTGGGTTGGAGCTTCTGCATCCTGGGACTGCAGAGCCAGCAAGGATGAAGCTTCCTGTTAGGTCTGAGGTCTGGAAGATTTCTGTCCCACATGGCAGGTTTGATGCTGCAGAGACTTTTTCCCCTGTGATATCTAGATCCCAGAGGGGCTGGTTGGGAGCACTTTAATTACAAGGGTTGCAGCACCAGCAGCCTCCAGCTCAGCTGGTGGATTTGAAAAGTGTCTAAGGGAGCTGCAAGGTGAAAGGCTGAGTCCTGGTGTGCCAACAGGGCTTGGTGCTGTGTCTTCTGTAGCTGCTCTAATTCCCTTTATCTTCTTTCAGAGAAGAGCCAAGTTTGTACTTCTGCCCTACAGAGTTTCCCAGTAAATCTAAAGACAGAGAAAGTCTTTACAGACACTTTCAGCTTTAGAGCCTACCAGAGTCTATTATTGCTCACTAAAAAACAAACTTGAAGTTTTCCTAGGTAGTAGCCTAGTAACCTCCAAGGCAACAGGTATTAGTTGCAAATGCAATTATTATATTTAGCCATATTCTGGTACCCACGTCTCCATGATTTTGTATCTGTAACAAATAAGAAGAAGGGAGAAAGAAATAAAGAAAAGTGAAACCCCATTTTTCCCCTTTTAAAGCAGTGAAAGGGGCATGAACCTCTATAAATAATTCTTTAATAAAAAGAACAAAAACTCCATTGTCCTCCTTTTATATCTCTAGAGAATATATTTTCACAGAATTAGAATCACAGAATATGCCGAGTGGGAAGGGACCCATAAGGATCATTGACTGACTGAGAAGAGTCTGTTTTGAGTGAAAAACAACAAAAATGTGGCCACAAGCAGGAACACCTCCTATGAGAAGTAGGAACTGAAGATGCTTTTAATACAGTGAAATCAAAAGCTCAAATCAGAACTTCAACCTGTATAACCCCAACTTAAGAAAATCCCAAACCTGAATCTTCTCTAAACCCAAACCTTATAGCAAGAGACATGATGTCCCCACCTAATGCTCCTGGCTTTCAAAGCTTGTACCCAATCAGACAGGTCTTTGTTTTGTGTTGGATACATTTGTGGGATAGTGCTAGTTCAGAACCACAAAACCTCTTTGATTAATAAAATTCACAATGGTGCTGAGGGCTGACATGGGACCTGCTCACCACTTAATTCTCATTTAAGCCATCAGGCTTAAGTGAAAACTATTTGCCTTGTGCTGACTTTCTGCACAGGGGTGAATTTCATTCTGTGTCCATGCAACACAACCCAAGATGTAAAGAGGAAGGAGAACTCTCTCCCTCCATTCCCTCAACATGTCCCCGATTTCCTTTTAAAATGTCTCTGGTAATTGCTTTGAAATGCTGGCATGTAGACACACTTTGGAGGAGGCACTCATTCAAGAAAATGTGCAAATCTCCAGGGCTGATTTTGGTTTTCGGAGGATGGAGTTTCCTAAAACAAACCATTCAAAAAATAAGAAGTTGCTATTTCTCTAACGAATGTATCTTTCTTTTTCAGTCTGACAGAGTGAAACATCAATCCTGAGGAACATTTGCATGTAATTAAACAGCTCATCTAGCTTTTCCTGATCAAGAGATATGGCATGCAAGCCAAGCACCAATGTACAATAAAACAGACTAAATTCTAATTAGCTTCAACTGCTTTTGGGGTTTCTTGGGGAAAATGCACTTTCAAGTCAACTGATGGCTGCATATTGTATGGCCAGTCTTTGCGAGCGAAGATTTGGGAAAGGTCTTTACCCTTCGAGGCTGCGCAGTGGATTTTTTAGGTGAGACACAGTGTGCGCTGAACTGAGCCCACCCTTTAATCCTGAGGTTCATCTGCTGGGGCGGAGCAAGCTTGGACAGTGGCAGCGAGGTCCTCAGGACGTAGGTTTGTTTAGAGTGACCTTCTCTTAGATGGATGGCCTTACAGGGCTGATGAGCTCCATCTGCCCAGAGGAGTTCCCTGACCGGGAATTGAACCCAGGTTGCAGCGGTGAGAGTGCTGCATCCTAACCACTAGACCACCAGGGGTCCCTTGGCTGCATATTATTGTTCCACTAAAAAGCATTGCAAGGGCTAAGCACTCTAAACTCCAGCTATTACAATAATTTATTCCTTTTGTTGATCTAAAGATGTAGAAGTCCTCATCTTCTCATCATAACTGACTTAATGAAAATCTCTGGTGATGAATTGATCTTTTTCAACCTGCCAAGTTCCTGTAGTAGACTTAAAGTGAAACAGTCTTTAATTTATTCTTAACATTTAATCTCAATAAAACACTCAAACATCAGCTTCTGCTGGCATTCTGAATGCAGCAGTTCCAGTTTGTGGATGGATACATTTTTCTTTGTCTCTTTACACAGCAGACAGTACCCATGGTTGATTGGGTGACATAGTTAACCCCAGAACTGACTTTACCATGGTTTGGATTATGATACTAAAGCCCTCACGTAGATAGAATTCTCACTGAAGTCGCGTTAGGCCAAAGCTTAAGAGATGCTGAAGAAATACATCCAGTTTGGTGTCAGCACTTCATCAGCCTTAAATCAATTTGTAGGGGAAACTTGCACACAGAAGCAAAGTCAACCCCAGTGAAGTTCAGAGTTTTCATCTCTCATTGCCATAGGATACCCATCAGAAGACTCCACCAGGGAATGAACTATCAGTGAAGATGTGTGGATGTGTTCCTATAGCACAGTGTTTCTGGAAAGAAATCTAGTGTTACCTGCAGAAATGTCATTTGAAATGCTATCAAACCAGACACACACAACACCAGCGAATATTCTTCGATTCTTGGAGTCTATATTGGTTTTTCACATGGCTCGTCCATGTAGTAAGAAATTTCACATTTTCCTGCTGTTCAAGGGTCCGATGCTGCCAGCAATGCTGCCAGCATCAACTCTGTTGCTCTCCACAGAGCCTTTCACAACTGTAAAGCACCTTTGTTTTTCTTCCCTCATAAGCTTTTTTTTTCACTGTTGGCCAAATAACGTTGATAATAATCCCTTCAAGGGAAAGAAGTTTACAGGCATAAAAATTACCTTTGTGCCTTGTAAGACAACACAATCTCTAGCTCCCCGTGGTCATTTGTCATAGGAAAATAAAAGTGTTTTAATGGTATTGACCAATGCTACATGCTCAATCTTCTTTGAGAGCCCAAAACTTTTGGTCATGGGTTAGATACTAGTCAGCCATGCATGCTACATCTATATAAAGCACAGATCTTCAGTTTAAACTTTCTGCTTTAAAAAATGTACATTGTTCTGGTATTTTTCAAATATGTACTACTAATTACTGTACATACATAATACTTTTTCTGACATAACCTTCATGTCATAGGAAAGCCACGTGGGAGGAGAGAAATTGCACATGGGGCCTCGTATCTCTTATCGAGCATATCTAACCTCACAGAGGTGAAGGCAAAAACCTATCCAGAACTCTTAGAAGACCTGGGTTAAAGGTGTCCAGTCCTTTCAAAAAGAGCTTCCTTGGGTCACAGCCAGACATGAAAATGTTAAAGACAACATAAAGGAACATGGGTCTGCAAGTTCTGAGTTTGAGCTGAAGAGGAAATCACTGAGACTGCTGCCATCAGGCTGACCTGTTGTGTCTCCTGGTTTCTTTACAGTTCTCCATCTGCCTCTGTCCGTCTGGTGACCCTTGCCTTCTACTTTGATTGCAGGCTCTTGGGGCTTTTGGAGCTTCTGGGGATTTGGGGCTTTTGGACCCCATACTACACTTGGAACCAGTCCATATCTCCTAGTCTTGAATGAGGGTCCCTCATGTGATGATATGGATGATAGTGATGGAGCAGAATTGCCATCCTTTGGGAAATCCTGGCGTTGTGATTATTTTCTCTTTTGGAACCAAAAGCAGACATTTCTCACAGAAAGGAAATTATTAAAAAAAAATAATGAGCACCATTGAGATATTTAATCTGAATGACACCAAACATAGGTCTGTTAAGTATTACAAGTACAAACATCACCATAGTATTAACAGTTGTTAATACGACCTAAGAGTCTTAATATAATTAATTGAAATGCCAGTGACATAGCAAGCATTTTTATCTTTGAAGGAAAGTTTTTTTCTTATTGTAACAAAATGTTTCAGAATTACTAAAATAGAATGATAGTGTCACAATTGTTTGTTTCAGCTTCTTATCTTTGAAAACATCGTAAGAGTTGACACATTCCTGCAAAATATTTCATAGTGATGAAGCCACACTTGTCAGATAGGAAGATGGTCTTTCAGAAAACTGCTGCCTCAGAGAGCTTAGCTTTGGCCAAATGCTAGAACTCTGCATAATGAAGTTATGAGAGGACTTGCATTTCATAGAATCAGAGAATGGTTTGGGTTGGAAGGGACCTTAAACACCATATAGTTCCAACCCCTCTGCCACAGACAGGGACAGCTTCCACTAGACCAGGTTGCTCAAAGTCTCATCCAACCTGCCTTTGAACACTTCCAGGGATGGGACATCCACAACTCTTTCTCTGCAACCTGTTTCAGTGCCTCACCACCCTCACATTAAAGAATTCTTTCCCAATATCTAATCTAAATGTGCTTCAGTTTGAAGCCATTCTCTCTTGTCCTATCATTACATACTCTTGTAAAAAGTCTCTCCATTTGCAACACGCTTGGGTAGAAGCACATTTTTGAGTGAGTAAACAGTTAAACTCTCTCTTCATTAACATTCAAGATGGATCTAAGGATGGAGTGCTCTGCTCTTCAATTATTTTCTGCTAAGCACCCTAACAGAACCAGGGCAACCTGGAAAAAACTACACACTTGTAGTCAAACACATACAACTAGAATTAGAAGCAACATCAATTCTATTGTGCCCAGACACAAACTCACTCATTTGTTTTTTTTTAATAAATGAAGATCCTTTAATAAAAACATTGTTTTTAAGGTAGTATCTGACAAATTACTGGTTATGACCATTACAATCTTTCATTCAGAGAGTTTAAACACCCCAGTTATTCCCTTTGCCTGGTGGAAAATTTTGAATGAGGAAGAGAAGTTGATGGTCCTGCCCATGCCTACTTTCCTAACTCAGGCCCAGAATTTCAGAGATATTGGAGATGAATACACTGGGAAAACATCAACTCATCTATTTCCATGAAAGTATGGAAGCCGAAAACTTTCAATAAGAATGAAGTGGGTGTGCTGGGATCTAGGGAGTACTTTGAATTTACCATCCTTAGAGAGGCTTCACGAAAGCACTTGGTGTCATTCATCAAGCTCTCCAGCATCTCCATCTTGTCTTAGTGCATAAGAAGTAGATAACTTTTCTTATCTTTTCATATTAAAAGAGAGAAAGAAGAGCAAACCCAAAACTGATTCCGGTCCAAGGACCTTTTCCATCTCCCATAAAACGTTCACATTCTTTGGCCTTATAAATAAGTTACGTTAACAGACTAATATCATACATAACAGCCCAGTTTGAAGCTGACAAAAAGACGAACCGCATCTGAAATGTGTCTCACCTCCATGAGTCTGAACTAGGCTGTGAAAATATAACTGACCTGATTCCGCAGGACAGTCATGAAAGACAATGTGCTGGGCACCAACTTTGCCTTGCAGGGCACTGCTGATGGAGGGCTCCATGAGAGCAGGTATGTCTCCTTCAGGAAGTCGTCTTAGGCATTGAAGTGCCAAAAGCAAAGGAGGCTCTAGATGGCTGGTTCCTCAATGGCTTCCTTCAGAGCTCTGGCTCCCCATATGGATGACAACTGCATGTCAACACATTCAGAAATTGGTCCCTCCCTACTCCTCACAACCCCAGGGAACTGGAGACCTTATGACAGGCAGAGCTTCCTGCCACAGAACAGTGAGAACCTACAGCCAGCCCAGACCATGCCACACTCCCAAAAACCCAAAATCTTTAATCTCTCAGGGTTTGGAGCACCTGGTATCTGTGAGAGGAGATTACTGGACTCAGTTTCTTATTTTTAATTTAATGGCTGGCAGAGCTGCTGCCCAATGCAGCTGTATGGTACAATTTTGATTGCAGAGCTGAGAATCCTGCTTGGATTGCCCACTTGTTTCTGTGGGCATATTCCATTTTAGTCATCTGGCTACTAGCCTGGCTGGGGGAACACTCCAACACATGGTAGACAAGGATAACCATCCTGTGTTCCCAATACCCCCAAATTAAATTATAAATGTAAAGCATTTACATACAGTCCCAAGGACAAGGAACCCCAAATCCTGAGTCTGCTATTCTTGGCCTTTCAGAGAAAGATAAAGGAAAGTCAAATTTTTATGAGAGTGACTTCTAAATCGAAACTGACATCTCAGAGGTGTTGCCTCAGGTCCAGCTCTGATGGATTTTGGGCACAAACATTCCTTGACAGTGAAAAAGCCTTTTCAGGTGCCTCAAGCCAGGCATCCCAAATCAGTGACCACTTTTGAAAATAAAAACATAGGTCTGGGAACCTATTCCCAGTCTTGTTTATGTGAGTGCACAGCTACAATGGACTGCTTGTCTGCGTAATGGCCAGACTCTGAGTAAGGATTTGCAGACTCAGCCTCCTAATCACAGCCAGTGGAATCCTGGCACTAATGAAATCAAGGGAAATTTCCCTTTGACTTCAGCTGGATTTCACCTTCTGTGTTCCCACCTACAAAATGTGATTAACCAGTCTGCTTTTTTTCACCGTAGTGTTGGGAGGCTGCAGTCATTGGTGGCTACAAAGCATAATTTTATTTCTTAGGGTGGAAGCTGGTGTTGAAAACTAAAACATCCTTAATACAGCTTTTTTAATTGCATTGCTTCTTGAGCATTTTGCAAACAAGCAAACAAAATGCCTGAAGCTCCCCAAAATAAAATAACTTCACCTTTAGCACTTGAACTTGAAAGTACCATATGTCAACCTGGGAGTGCAAAGTCTGCTTTTCATGAGCTGCAAAAACTTCCTGGGGGAGATCTAGGGACCGCCAAAAGTTCTTTGGGGGACTCTCTTTTGTACTCAAACTGGGGAATTCTCAGCAGGCTTACCCAGCTGCTGGAAATTCTTCCACAGACACTGATGTGTAGCTCTGTTCCAAAACAAATATCTGCGAGTCCCACACTTCATCCATCTGTTTCACATTTCAAGGAGTTAGTGTTCCACACACAAGTGTGTTAAGAGACTGAGAGAGTAAGCTGGACCAACAAAGGCTCATTAAAGAAGGCGGTGGGGGGGATGGGAAAAAGGAAAAAGCAAAAGGAAGGGAAGATAGAAAGAAAGCTATTTTCCAAATATTTTATACAGAGTCACTGGGCAGGGTTAACATGGAGCTGGCAAGGCCAGTGAGAAATCAAAGGATATCTCCTCTAAAACCCTCTGAAATATAAAACATTAAGTTCTAGTTCAGAACAATACAGAGATCTCAAGCAGAAGCACATTAATGTCAGGGGATAGTGCAAGTCAAATTTATCCCTGATGTCAAATCAACTGGAGAGCAGTTACACCAGGAATGAAGGAGGCTGCAGGTTCCTATCATTTGACCTGACTTCTGCTGCATTTAAAGTCATAAAACATACCTGGTGCTAACCAATAAAAATTAAAAAAACAAGTCTGGGGCATTTTTGTAGTTCCCTACTTCTGATCCAAACCCTTCAGACTGCTGGAAACCTAAGTGAACTGCTCCACAGCTTTTGTTTTCTGTAATTGTCCCTCACACAGTGCTCTGTAGGGACTGCTGAATGCATTTCATACATTTTTTGGCAGCGGCATTCCGTGTTGTGTTAAGGGTTCATTAATCTGCTTGCCACTAGGCCCCTGTGAAAAGAGGAAATTGTTTCACACTTGCTGAAAGACAGAGAAAAGAATTTAGAGAGGAAGGAGAAACAGATTAAATGGGAAATACAAGCAATGGAGAGACAGGTTTGGGGTAGTGCTTTGTCATGTCTCAGATCATACAAAGGCTAACATGTGAACTCGGAGAATGTGACAGACTTTTGTTCAGAGAAACTGTGCTACTGTGTCATTAATTAGCCCAAGACAGGAGATTTGGCTGCAGCTCATCTCTGCTCAGAGTATGTGAGCTGAAACAATCAAGGTCCATGTCCAGGCTAAGATGGCAACGGAAATGAAGGGGGCGTAAGAAAGATATTTGTAAAAGGAGCAAGACTTCAGTAAACTGAAGTCATGAATCAAAGACACAATCATTTCAGGGGAAATAGGCCATTGGGCTGGAGAGAAATGATTTTTATGAGAAAAGCAGGGTGGCACTGGCCCATGCCCGGTCTGCCAAGTGATACCCAGCAGCCCAAATAGGTTCACCCAATTAACCCAGTCTGGACTCATAGTGTGGTACCCAGGGCATTCCTACAGCCAAGGCTGAGAATTAAAACACCCTCAAGGCCCGGAGGTGCATTTCGTCTCCCAGTATGCTTTCTAAACCTTCATCTAACTGCCTGGCACACAGAACAGCTGGAAAGATCACAGTCACCAGGTTTCACACTGCTGTGGATGGCTGGAAGGAAAGACCAGAGGAAATGTTTTTTCAACCTGACTTAAACCTTGTGGCTACCTATTGATAGTGGAAAGTCCTCTGCAGAGACAAAAGCAAGAGCAAGAGCTGCTATCACCACACAGCAAACAAGTCTTGGGGAACAGTCCTCTGGGTCCTGTTGACTTGGCTGCTTTTTGTATAACCAGTCATATACATAAGGGTTGCAGGATCAGGGCCAATTCTGTGCTAAAGCAGCAGAGATCAGACATGCAGTAAGGATGACATATTGTGTTTTCACAAAAAATAAACAAACGACCATGATTTGAGTTTACAGGGCTATCAAACATCCCCCTAAAGATGAGTGGAAATTCTGATAAATTGTTTCAGCATTGCCTCACATAAAAATATGCTAAGCGGGGTGGGCTTTAGTTTTTCTTAGTGATTATGAACTGTTCGGGCAAAACAAAATTAGCAAATAATTTAGATTGGAATAATCTATTTTATCTGAACCATAAAAATACAAGACTGGAGCTGCTGCATAAATTCTTATTGTGAACTAACTCTAATAAGGAGCTTCTTCCCTTATGAGCTGTAATAGAAACAAACAGGCTGCTCTGGCCAGATGGCAATAAGATTTGCAACATCAGGTTTGACGTGTTTAAACATTTTTGGCTGGTTCTGAGTGCAATCACCTCTTGTAGAGAGCCACTTGGACTCTACCCGTGGCTTGGCTGCTCAAAAACAAGGTCATACATTGTTGACTAAGAAGTTCCAGTGTTTAACATTTCATCTCGCACTTACATTACAAGGTGGTTTGGTTGGTACCTCTGCAGGAGGAAAGGATGTTTTCTTCAAAACTCTAATAAACATTCCTGTCTTGCCTTTTTCGTTCTGCAGTACCTTGCTTGTTTGACAGTGTTTAATTTCTGCATGAAGGTAAAGGTGGGCAGATGTACTTATGCTTTGACATTACACATAACATTTGGCAAGGCTCACCTCACTTTACCATTGCTCATCCCGGGAGTGGCCCTTTCCCTTTTCTTTTTTTTTTTTTTTCTCTTCTTCGTTGGTGTTTCATGGAAATTTGCAACAGGCCAAATGAACAGGAATAACCCATGACATTATGCCTCCCACCACTGAGTCACTGCTGGTATAACTGGGATGGAGTCGTGTGCTCCTGTACCACAAAGGGGCCTATAGTTTCTCAGATACTTGATTGACTGTTAAATGAATGGCAAGCACTTCGTTCTCTGTAGTGTGTCATGATTAATTCATCTCCCTCTCATACCCCGCTGTACATGTTGTAGTGGGCTTCATTCATGAACTGAAAAAGACCTGAGTAATGCTCCCCTACTCTCAATTTTGTTTCTCCATAGAAGGTCACAAAATATACCATGGCTGCAGGTGGTCTTATGTAAACAAAGCAATCTGGCCAGAATTCAAGGCTCAGCAATATAATATTGTCAAGTGATCATTTTGTTGAAATAGTTGGATGCCTATAAAACATCTGCAAATGCTAAATTTAAAATACAAATAAAGCCCAAAGTTGGAAAGTCCTCAGACTTCTGGTGAAAACATTGTTTTGTAGAACACAGCTCCTCTTGTCCCACGTAAATCTAAAGCTGAATGTGGACAAACAGCTTAGTTCCTGATTGTGCCAAGAAAATGGGCTTTGCATGGGTGCAGAGCTCTTTTATTCCCGCAGAATCATAGCCCAGCTTCCCAGAGGAAAAAGTGATGGGAGAGCAATAAAAATCAGTTTGGGAACTGCAGAGAGAAGGCTCAGGGTGATATTCTTGAAGATTGTGAAACCTAAATTAAACAGAAGAATGAAATCATCTTTCTGTTACTGATTTAGCACTTGGCTGAGACATTAGACCCTGTCCTGAGAAAAGCCCATAAATGGTATCACCCCAGGAGAGAAACGGTGAAGGCATTAAGTCATGGGGATGTTCATCTGGGATAGAAGTCCCTGCTGACTTTCTGATGTCCCACAAAGGGAGAGTCCCTGTCTGCTGGAGCAGAGGAAGATGAAAATGTCACTTTAGTCTGTCCCACTCTTTTTTGTCTAACTGTGTGCTGAAAAGCAAACTAAGGGACAGAGCCAAAGCTCCCTCAGCTCACCTGTTCCAGACAAATTGAGGGCTTGCAGCAGACCAGCATCTACTGAAGGAGCAGTGGGAACTGAGGGAGGGAAAAGCCAGGAGCTAGGTGATTTGGGAGGGTACAAGAACTTCCACAGGAAAGGGCTTATAAAGGGCAGCTACCACCTCACCTTACCCCAGAGATGAAGGATAATACGGTTAAAACCTCCCTCTAGGCAGCCAGTGGGAGCCCTTAAGTTTTGGTTTAGCACTTAACAAATCTGAACCAGGGAAGGGAAGAAGAGGGGGATGGAGAAAGGATTTTATACCTATTTTTCCATGTTTGTTTTTCAGCCCTGATGACTTTTCAATTAACATCCTTACTCACATTTCCCAAGTAAGACCCTGCCTCTGGATTCTGGGGGTTACAGGACCAAGTCGTTTTGCTGCTCTCGGCATATCCGCAGCAACCTCTGCTGCTGAGGAGACACCGTGCATTGTAACAGCAGGTGGTGTTGCAGGTTAGGAGTGAGCTACAAAGCGGAGATTTGCTCAGCTCTTGACTGCACAATGCCTGGCTCGAACCAGTGCTATTAGTCTCTGAGGCCCCGTCTAAGCTACAGCTTGAGCAGCGCTCACACTTGCAGCTGTGCTGCGTTCGGAACTGTCGGCAGAGGTTTCCTGGTATGGTTTTGCTATCCAGCTTTGCAGCCTGGGATTTCTCTAACAATTGTGTGAGCCGAAATCATGCTCTTGACTGTCCCTCTGGGTAATATGTCACTTAATTGGTTAATACGCTTATAATATCACTTAAAGTCATAGCGGGCGTGGACACAAATGGCTTTGAGAAGCAGCTTCAAATGCAATTATAAGCCTTATTAGCTTTTAAAAGAATGACAGAAAAAATGTCCCCCCTTCTGTCGTTGGCACAGGTGGGAGTGATCCTGTAGACAGGGCAAGAAAGGCCTTTGGCATTTTTAGCACAGCACCACGTCATTGTTTCATGCAGTGTGTAACGAGCATTTTCTCCGCTGGGCAGCCCTGAGCAAGGTTAGGTAATGTCAGGTTTCCACTGACCCTCTTGTGAGGGTCACCCATGGGCTGTGAAAAGTGGGCAGTATCTGAGGGCACCAGACCCATTGGAGCATCAAGATGGCCATGGCTGTGATGCTGAGCCCTCCAGCAGCCTGGGGAGTGGGAACTATTTTGTATGCTGTTTCTATGCTGGCATGGGCATTTCCCCCAGCTCCCATTCAGTCTCCCTGAGGAGCAGTGGTGTTTCCCACAGGGGCAAGCAGGGCTGGGGCAGGACTCCTGCAGCCCATACATCACTCCTGCTCTCAAACAGGGCATCCCACAAGGCATAGCTCTCCTACGACAATTTTCATAAATGAATAAATAACCAAATTCTTCATTCCTAGATACCAGACAAATGACAAGGGCTTACCTGAATTTTCTAGAAGTGTAAATGTCCCTCAAGTATTAAGCAAATATTGCTCCCCAGAAGCCTACAGACCCTGCTGCCCTGCAAATGCATGCAATTCACTTCTCCTGTGAGAAAAACATACACGTTAATGATATATTCAAACTGTAACAAAGCAGTTAATTCATTTGCTAATACATCTTTTCTGCTTTAGAGTCTATCAAGTAATGAACATTTAATGACCTATTCATTTTCCTAAGAACTGCTGCATGGCACGGTGGAATCAATACAAAAGATGACCATTTTCACGCATCAGATAATCTTATCTACAAGGTTAAGATAATATTATGTTAATGTTTCCTGCATTGTCTTGCATACCTTCGGCTCCTTTGAGAGGTATTTGTTTGGTTTTAGCAGCTTTTGCAAGCATTTTTGCTTCCTGGATGATTTCTGTTTCATTTTAGCTTTACAGTTTTTCCCTGCACTTGGTCAGAGCCAGCAAACAGTAGCAAAAAAACAAACAATCAGAAAAAAAAAATCAAAAACCCAACAACAAAAAAAAACCCAATAGTGCAGGCAAATGCTACATTTGACCTGCTTTAACCTCCAGTTTACTGTATAAAGCAGAACCAGAGCAGACAGTAAAGAAAGACCAAGCTGCAGCTGAAGTATGGCTCTTAAACTGGCTTCTGAGTGCTTTCTATCAATAATAATTGAACCTAAATTAAAAACAAACAAAAACAAAATAAACCCCCTTCAGATTAATATCCCTCTCAGCCTTCAGTTTGTTCAAAGCCAGGCCTGGAAGGCATGGAAGTGATGTCATCCACATGTGGGTCGTCTCATGGCAAGGAACATATACCCTTGCAAAACTCAACCTCCAGCTCCCCCCCATGCCAACAATGGAGTCAGAGGTGCTTGGGGTGGCATCCCAGGGTGTGCTCTGCTGCATGGCTGTCCTAACATATGGCCACAGAGAAATGTGCTGGACAGAGAAATGTGCTGGGCCAGCATGTGTCTGTTACACGTGAACAAGGCTGCAATACCCTCCTTGCAGTGCCAAAAGTATCTCAAAGTGGTACTTGGTGTGCCTCATGCTGTAACTCCAAGGTGTACCCAGAGTTCTCATGTGCTTTCATGGTAGCTATGTAATAGGCACATTTTAGAGTCCCTGAATACTCATTTGCCTCTCTAAACACAACCACGAGGCTTGTTATGGTCTGTTGGCTCAAAACACTCTTTTTTTAAAAGTCCCTATGCACTGATTTTATCAGAATGCCTCAACAGCACCAACCAACACCCCTCTAATGCACTACATGAATACACTAAAATGAATTAAAATGCATTAAAACATCTCTGAGCAGCATTGCGAGAAAGCTGCATGAGAGGTTGCATGCAACAGCCGGGGTCCACACAGCCCCAAGACCTGCTGTCAACTGTGGAAACAAAGAGGGCTTGCACCACCACCATCTCCACTTCTCCTGGGCTCCAAAAGAAACTGAGCCCAGATAAAGCTCTAGCAGTCCTGCTACCAGAGCAGAGGGCCTGGTAAAACATCACCACTTCCATCTGACTGTGTATTTCTTTGTTTATTTACTTCTTCCTACAAGTGGCACCCAGGATTATATGACCTGACAGCAGGTTTGGGAACATGGACGTGCATATGGATGGAGCCTGGAGGAGGGGACTTGGCACATCCACAGGGCTTCTGGTCATAGGGTCCTGCAGGAGCAGCTGTCCAGACAGCTCCCCTCCACTCTGTACAGCTCTTTCATACAGCGACCCAGGAGAAAGTAATATTTGTAAAAACTGGAAAATAAGCTGGCAAAGTCAAAGAAACCTGGCAAGTGTAGGTGTACTGACACAGCCTGTTTCTCAATTTGGTCCTTTCTGAGCATGTGTTGCCTACCATCTCTGACCAGGTCTCTAGGTGTTACTCCTCTAAAACAAATAAACAATTTTATTATGAAATGAGCAGTGATACTGCTTTTTCAAGCTAAAGTCCACATCAATGTGCCACAAATTGCTGGCTTTGAAGACATGAATGCATTCCCACCGCCACCCAGTGCTGCCAGTTCTCCAATTTTCTACTGGGTCTTGCAGTCCTGGGCATGCTTCTTTTGTCTGCAAAAGCCTTTGATCCCCTGAGCCCAGCTTTTGGTCTGACTATGCCTTCAGTCTCTGAGATGGTACAGAAAACCCTGAAAATAAGAGTTGATCCAATCTGCAGCTCCAAAAGCAATTGATAAGCATAAAGATTGACAAATGTTGCTGTTTCATGCAGAAGAGAGAAAGTTTCATGCCATTGAGGAGACATAGATATTAGAGAAACTGTGGAAGGAAAAATTAGTTTGTCATGAAAATTATTTTTCTTTCTTATATCATGAAAGACACTGAATTTTTTTTAACTGAACACTGTCATTGCATCTCAGGGTCTTGCTGTAGTGCTTAAAAAGAGTAGGCTGGAATGGTGTTACTGTCTACAGGTAAAATAAATAATAAAAATAAAAAAACCAAACAAACCCAAGCGAACAAACAAAAAAAACCTGAAAAAATTTGTTGCTTTGATTTATCTTTGCACAATACCAATATTTTAACTCTGCTGAGAATCAAGTTAGTAAGTATCATCTGTAAGTACTATGACTCCTATCTGCAGGCAGCCCTAGCAGGGCAGAAGATGTTACCAGACGGGCATCTCTAGGGACGCTTCGTAGCATAAAGGATTTTATCCTGTCTGAGCACAAATACCACTCTCAGATTCTTTTCAGAGAAAAAAGGGAGAGGAGAGGGAGAAGAGAGGGAGAGGAGAGGGGAAGGATTTTTGTACGCAGGGCTTTTTTTACATTGGTTCTGCAGATGAGGTGAGATGGACAACAGCTTTTGCAACCACTGTAATAATAGAGATATGGAAAGTGAAGTGGGGGAGCCACTAATTGCAGGCATAACTGTCCAACTTTGGGAGAATTACTGTTCATATAAACTTGTAGGATGTTGTCACTGACTTTCTGCGAGTTGGAATCAAGTCCTTTGTCAGTGGTTAAAACTAACCTGATTTACTCAAGCTTGTAGATTAGTAGAGTGAAGGATTCTGCTTGCTATGGAAGAGTAGAGAAGCATAAGCCATAAGCAAACCCTCAGTTGCAATAGGAGGACCTAGGAGCAGCGTGAATCACCAAAATGAGCCACAATGTTTCTATTAAGACAAATATGTCTCCCTCCTCTGAGGAGGAAACCATGTTAGAGCTGCAAAAGCCTTCCAGCAATAACCATAATTCTGTGGTGTTATTGCACAACCTCTGCTGTAAAGTAGAGAAGAACCAAAGAGAATACTATAAAGAAGCTGCTTGAAATAAGAGGAGAAACCCCTTGACAATTGGATGATTGGTTAAAATTAGTCCCACTACACAAAAGCAACTATTCTGATCAAATTCATGAGAATTAAGCTCTAACACTGAAGAATAAAAACAGATACAGAGACAGGTTGAGAACACAGTTTTTACATAGCTGCACAGATCAAAACCATCTACTATTGCTTAGAACAACAGTGACAATTACTAGGAAGGATTTTAAAGGAATAGATACTGGAGAGGTACACAGAAAGAAAAAGGGAAGATTGAAGTTCTCAACAGCAGGGATCGGGACAAAAAAAATATGACAGAATGAACTTTTCCAGAACACACCAGGAAAACTCTGTAAGATAGGGTCTTTGCAGCTAAAAGGCCTGTTAGGAAATGGAAGTTTGGATGACTAATTAAAATAGTCTCTTTCAATAACTGACAAGGGGAAATGCCTCCATTTTCCCACCTATAATAAGAGTGGACTAATCAGTTCTCTGTCAACAGAGAGGCAGCCCAGAATTAGAAATAGTTCAAAATTGCTTCTATGCTAAGTGTTGTATGGATTGTACTGGACTTATTTCTGGGGCTGCTGCTTCCACAGCTGAACCTATAAACAGACGGAACATTCCAGGAAAGGGACCTCCTGTTTCAGTTGCATACTCTTAACCTCACTTGTACAAGCAATGTACAAGTATCTCCTAGTTGTAAATGAATGTTTTCCTTTGCCCTTACTGACCTTTCTAGAATTGCCTTCTCCACTGGCTCTTCTGTAGCAAAGCACCAACTCCCTGGTTTTTTTCCCTCCATATATTCTCTCTGCTCCTTCTTTTTCCACAGTCTGATCAGCAACTGGCCTATTGTCTTTCAAGCTTATGCGAATTGTTTTTTTTTCCCCCTTACACAGTGGATTCTCATTGTTAATATGTGAGTTAAATGATTACCCACAGCTGGAAATTCACTTCTGTAACCATATAGTTATTTCCTGTATTTTTAGAAATGGCTTTTTCCAGCCCCTCTTACATCTAATCCCAGTAGTACTGGTTTTAAATAGAAACTTACATTTATCTACAAAGTACTGAGTCCTGGCATCCCTCAAGGGACCTAAGAGTCATTCTGCATTTCACACACATGACAGGTCTACAGGGATTAGTTTGTGATGGTGAGAGGGACCTATCGCTTGGCCATTGTTCTTCTGTGAAGAGGCATCACAAGCATCTTTGCTCTCTTGGGACACAAAATCAACCTGCAACCTGTAATTAGTCACTCCACTCAGTTGCTCTCTAAAGTGGACTGCAAAGTGGTTGCTTGTTAGAAGTATCTCAGATGCACTGAGGGCTGCACAAGATAGGAAGCTCATTTGCTGTTTTTACAGCTATCAGCAGATTTTAATTCTGAGTTTACTCAGAAAGGCTCTTGCAGGTGGTCTGCCATGAGTCTATAGGACAGAAACAGATGGATTTGTGGAAGGTGAGAAGACACTGCTGCATTTGGTCTTAAAGACTAGAGGGAAACAGAGTGACAATGAGTGCTAAAACAAAGACAAGATCTAATGCAACAAAGGCCAAGAAGTAGATCACAGCCTGCATTAGATGTTTGTCCCTTATTAGAAATGCGGTATGACAGAAAGCTGAACATAGGACCAGCACACAGCTTAAAACCACTGCAGGCCACTGCAACATCTCCACAGTGTGCATATGCCAGCTGGAGGAGAAACCAATGTATTATCAGGCTAATCTTTTTTAAAAATACTCTGAGTGTGAATGCACATAAACGATCTGTGATGCAATAGCTGAAAGGTTCTTTTATTCTGCACATGGGCCATTCAAGAAGAGCAGTGCATGACACAGGGTGCGTAAGAGTGGGCAGAAACACCCAGCACGCCTGTAAGTTTTGTCCCTCCTTCATTTGCCCAAGATAGGGAGATGACAATGACATCTCTCAGTCATTCTTATCTCTCATTCCTCCTATTCAATTAAAATTGGCTCCATGGGAACCATAATAGCATGTGTATAAAGGCTTGGCAAAATTGTCAGTATGAACAAAAATATCTAATAGAAAGCCTCAGGGTTTTTGACAAAAGTATAGCTGAAACAGAAGCAGACTGAGTAAAGGACCCATTGGTCCTATGGCCAAAAGAATGATGCTTTTTTTAGTGCTGTTAATTTGAGATCACACCATTGTGTTGTCTCAAATCCGTAACTCCAAAGACTTCCAATAACCGCAAAGGAAAATGAAAGGTTTGAAACAAACCCAAAGTATCTCCTCACTGGAGTGCAGGAGGCATGCTCCTTAATACCTACCACCTGCCACTGAATAAACTAACCAAAACACAGAGTCTAACTTCTCCTGAACTTAAGCAAATCTAAATATTCTGAGGTTACATCTAAATACTACAACTACTCTCACAGAAAACTGAGGTACCGTCAGCCCAACTGGTAGGTCTCCTGAATGCATTAGCTTGGGATCAGGCACATTAAAGTCACACTTACATGGAAACCCAGTTATGCTGTTCCTGGAGCAAATATTGATTCATCTTGTGGGAGACATGTGCCTCTCTGCCCCACACCCTGAGCTCCTCTCATGCCATGGGGATGCTGCGCAGGACACCCTGTGCAGAGAAGCAAGTTGTTATAAAGCTGAGAGATCACACCCTGATCATCTGACTTCTGCTGTGGGATCTTTTCTTTTAGGCCCCTGTTACAAAGACATATGACATGAAAAGGCTCAATTTTCCACAAAGAAATATTTTGCTGTACAAGTGTTCCTGCGAAGACATCATTTCATGACTGCCCTGGTTCAGTTTAGAGAATGCGTGCGGGGAGGAGGGGTTAAAAATACTTAAGAAGAAAGTTTCCCCAGAACTACTCCCTGTTGAGTACACAGGGGGGATAAGCTTTGACAGTTTAGTTTTAAACAAGAGATAACATCAAATAGGCCCATGGGACTGGTTCCAATTATCAACCCAAACAAAAAGAACAGCTGCACCCAAAAAGTCCTGTGCTTACAGTCATATTTCATTTTAACCACATTACAAAGAAAAAGTCTCATGATATACAAGGCTTTCGGGTTTTCTTTTTAATTCCACAACATATTTAGTAAGCCACCACATCATATGGTATAGAGATGCACAGTCAATTAAGCAGGCATTTCATTAACATAGCTTTTATACTCACATCAAAATGTCTTAGGTTAATCAAACCATAACATTAGAAGGGAATGCTACAAAAAAGAAATAACTGACAACTCTCCCTACAAAACCCATGACTTGATGTGGATATTGTTCCTGGTTGCCTGTCAAGGTAAAGTATCTTGGGATTGTATTTCCTTGGAGTTTTCACAATGATAATGAGAACAATTATATTTCTCCATCTGGAATCCATTAAATATGATTATGATTGCTGACTTTCCTATCCTTATTACTATCTGGATTAGCTAACCCCATTACAAAGACCATGCTCCCAAAGCTCACTTGCAAATATTGTTATATGATTTCCTGTCATCCAACCAGAGCGTCTTTCTCCTTCTCTCTCCCTCTCTCTCATTTTTCTGTTCATGTACCATTTTACAAACTCTTTTGCCCTTGTCTCAATTATAAGAACCCTAATAGGTTCAAAGTCCCAGATGACCTGCATTTGCAGGTGTTTAAGGGGGGGAAGATCAGCTGCCCTATGTGGTAATGACTCTTGTGTTGCCTCAATCAGGCAAATGGGTCTGGCCTGTAACTTGCAGGTGCTACAGGGTGGAAACTTAAACATCCTGATCCTTTATTTCATGCAAAATATGTGAAGATTAAGCAAGAACTCTTAAGAAAGATGTTATTACAGAGAAGACAGAAGTTTTGTACTAGAAATTAATAAGTGATCTTCTCAATTCAGAAAGCCAAATTATTGGCTTATGTCTTCCCAAAGTCTCTGGTTTTCATTCTGTGTTCATTTGCACTGTTTGTAAATGCAGAGCAATTCCAACAGTTTCATTGAAGTTGCTCCAAATTTATACCAGTATAATAAGGATCAGAATGTATCCTTATTATCTGGAGGGTTCCTTATTAATTTTCATTAAGGAGTCTGTTAAAAGCAAAAATGTTATCGGATAAGGGTCAATTCACACTGTTTTGATCCTGTACTGGATTAATCACAATGTTTGTGTGTCTTCAGCTGCAAAGTTTAATGCGGCTCTTTGTAAATAAAAGTATCTGTAATAGCAATAGGACACACCAGAACTGCATGCTCATCTTTGCTCCTTGACACCAGTCTTTGGGCCAAAGCTGCAAGGGTTTACTGTAGGGTTCTACTTAAAGTTATTTCAGAAGAAGCTTACTTCACCTGTGCTTGTGGTTCCACACTTTTTTCTCAGTTACCTCTTCTGCTGTACATCAGTGCTCATCTACTGATTTGAGCATTAATTTAGAGGTTCATTGATGCATTATAGCTTTGCACAGCTAGCTCAGAACTTTCAAACTGTTTGCTTTGTGCTTTGATTATGCATTCATTTTGACTTGAAAAAGGATTATATAATAACAAGCAGCATTTCAACAGAAGCCAGTTGTAGCTGTTTCTATCTGTAATGATTGTTTAATGACTATTTAAGATGTGCTGCCTGGGGTTGTCTAATCAGCCAATTTTTATTAGCTTTCAAATGAATGAATAAAGTGATACCTAATCAACAGTAAAAGTCAGTATTGAGCAAGGTAGATGTAGGAAAAAGACAAAGGTCAAAAAAATTATTAATTTCATAGAATCATAGAATGATTTGGGTTTGAAGGGACCTAAAAATTCATCTAGTTCCAGCCCCCGTGCTGTAGGCAGGTACACCTTCTACTAGACCAGGTTGTTCAATGTCCCTTCCAAACAAGCCTTGAACACTTCCAGGGATGGGACATTCACAGCTTCTCTGGGCAACCTGTTCCAGTGTCTCACTGCCCTCACAGTGAAGAATTTCTTCCTAATATCTAATCTAAGCCTACCTTCTTTCAGTTTAAAGCCATTACCCCTTGTGTGTTTCTATTATTAATTATTATTGTGGACATCTATAAGACAGCTATGTCACAACATCCAGGAAAAATATATTTCAAAACAAATAATATTTTCCTGGCTTACATTTTCTTAACTAAACTGCGGGAAATTGTGTTTGTTACCAAACTTCTTGAAGTCAACAGAGTTTAAAACCACCTTGGTGAGTCCACCACCTTTGGATCAGGCTCGTGGTAAAAACAGTTGTCCACACCTTGCTACTCTTGAATCCATTTCAGTTGCTCTCTGTTCACAGTCACTCTTACATTTTTTTCTTACAACACCATTGTGGAAACAATGCATTCATCAAATTTGGGGAAGTACAACTGAGTAGGGACTTTGTGAACCATGTGTTTTGTGGAAGCATGCTATGTGATCTAGAAACAAAACGTACAAATTTCTCTCGTTTTTTCTGTAAGGAGTCAGGTATATTTTAATCACTGCAGTCTAATGAATCCTTTCTACTCACCAGCTGAGCACCAGCAACTGACCATATTTATTATTAGTCCACTGCAAGTACGGGCTGTGTGATGTTTGCTTAAAATTCACTGAAAGGGTGTTACACTGACTCACTAGCTCATGTTTGTGACCGGCTAAGGGCCAGTTCCCACAGCTCAGCTGACATACAGTAGTTCATTAAGCTGCAATAACATGATCATGTTTTAAGAATACTAATTGTCATAACTGTGGCTATCACTAATTTTCTGTGGTTGCACTGAAGTCTACCAAGTACCACCAGTGTGAAATCTACATTAAAAAGTAAAACTTTTTAATTACATTTCCTTTACCACCCGAATTAAATATCCAAGTTGCTCAGTGACTCATTTCCAAGTGCCAGCAACTCAGACCTTCTTTGCTGTTTCCATCTTGTTTCTGTCGAGATCCTTCTATTATTTCTTCCTTGTGCTGATGATAAATTTGCAAGGCCACAGCAAGTTACACAGCACAAGCACTATCCACAGCAGTAGGAGCATCGATGTTGATGTGCCAGCAGAATCAGAGTTGCAAAGTAGATACCTGGCCTAACTGAAACTGCCACTGAATCATTGGTTGTCCTTCATGTTGTTTCCTACTCAAGGAAAAACTTCTTGCAGCAACACGGGCAACCTCAAATCTAGCACTCATGAGGAATTTACAATGGGAAGGACAGCCCTGTTCTCTTCGGTGATGTGGCCTTGAATCAATAAATCATTCGGGCTGGTGCTTTTTGGGTGCTGAAATGTCTGGAAGAATTATATCTTCCATGCTCATAACACTGGATATAACAAGACATGATCACACTTCACACCTTGCAATCATCATGTGAAACACGTAGAAGAGAAATTTTGTTCATGTCCTTATATGCAGATCAGCTTGGTAAGGCCTCCTCTTGGGGTCATATACTGAAAGACAAACCCAAACAGCAAAAACCTATCTTAAGTTTCAAGTAAAGTTTTTATGAGATGAACTATGAACTTTAAAAAGTCTGGAATCTTAAGCAGTTGCTTATTGCCTTCAGGATAGATGCAGTTAGTATAGTGCCTTGTGGGCATGCCCTTAGCTGCAATCCTCATTGATGTTCTTCTGCTACTGCTTTCAAAACTGTTAAAATTCCTTTGCTCAAGTGTTCTTAGCACTTATGTTGATAGGGAATACTTCAAAGGATACATCTTTACTTTATCAAATCTGCTGTAATTTTGTAGACAGAATCAAAGAGGTTCGTTTTAAGTCTAGTCAAGTTTGCCAACTGTCCTAAGCTCAAGAAATCAATGCCATGTTGCCATGTAATCAACCTAAATGAGAAGCCTGGAATACAACAGGGCAAACTTCTCCTTGGTGACACTACATTTGTTTCAGCACATTTACCACTGGAAATAATTTCGTCCCATTATTCTTACTCCCATGCTTTTTCTATTTCTCCCATTCTTCTTAAAGCTTCCCTGATGTATTCAACACCACAGCTGTATTGATAAGCACCTGACACATCAGTCCCCAAACACAGCTCTCAATGCTGTCTGTTGAAAGTACAGCATCATGTACTTGCTTCTCTTTCTCACAGAAGTCTCCTCCGGCACAAAAAACCTTGCTGGGTGTTCTCATGCCATTATTACAACAGTAAGGCATTTAATGAGGGTCCATGCACTTGGCAAGCTTTTATGAACAAATAGCAAAAGACAAAACAGTAGCTTTGCAGCTGAAGTCCTGGACATTATCCTGCACCTACTGTGGCAACAAAACCACTTTTTTTTCCTTAACAGCTTAAATACAATTGTAAACCTCATGTCAGTGCTACTGACTCATCCCTCATGTTGTGCTTGGTGCCACACATAACTGTGTTTCTAGCTGAAGCTTTAGTTTAAATTATTATGAATTCTATAGTCATGATACAAAAGGTATTTTTTTGTTTGGTGGTTTCTTTCCATCCTGTGAAATGTTTGTAGAGAGTGTAAACCAAAGGAAGAGATCTGAACACACTAAACAGTTTCTGCAGCAAAAAAATGTGTGCAAAACTTGGAAAGATACAAATATTTTTGAGCAAGGTGCTTATCCTCATCCAAAATCACATGATGAGTGCAGAACAGAAGTTACATGGAAGGATCCTCAAGAATCTTCATTCCTATCCCAGCTGCATGAAGAGATCTTTAAAAACTATTCTTACCACTATGCAGGACCTGGCCTACTTCAGACTTTAGGACAAGGTCAGTTTGGTTTTGTTCTTTCTGAAAGTCTTCTCTCAAGTGTAGGCTTGGACAAGTTTCATCTCGAGTGAGATTCACAGCCTTCAGAACCATTATTAAGGTCCTCATAGTACATCTTGTACCACAGAAAACAGACTGAAGATTATTGCCCTTTTGGGAAACAGGTCTCTCAGAAGCTATCCAAAATTAGTCTAGATTTAAAAATGCAAAATATGTGGCAGAACTGTTGGACAATTTTCACTGAAAAGTCCTGCAGGTGCAAGATTAACCCTGTCTCAGAAATAGCAATTCATTCTACAGAGCATCTGCAGTTTCCAGAAGGAGAATATTCTCTTTCCTTATGAATTTAACCTCAGAAAGTTTTCCCTGATATCTGAGTTCAGTTTTTACTTTCAATGGTATTTTGATCAGACCACAAACACTTAAAAAATGTGTCCTGTGTTAATGCTATATTCACCTTAAAAACACAGCTCTTAACCTTTTTGGTGTTGAAATGAAAGCCCGACCCTGATGCAGACAATGGTCACAGTCATGTTGAATTCAACTAGATTTCCATATGAAAGAAGATACACTCCGTGAAGATTTTAATTCCTGCTTTGTCTTATACTTACATCTTCTGACAAGGAACTGACCTTGAATGTGTCCTGGAATCTAAAAGAGATGACAAAGCAAAGGCAAGGCATACACAGCCACATGCTTTGGTTCCAACACACTGCTTTTTGAGTGAATAAAGTTTGGATGTTCTCACCAGCTTAAAGCTGTGAGTCTCTGAAGAAAGTCTCTGCTTCAAGTCTCTGCAGAAAGCCAAACGAAAAAATAGGTAAAGTATGTACAGAAATACATAAACATGTATTAACTAACAAATAAGTGTTCCATGATAGCTTAAATATCACTTTCTTTGTCTTGTGCTTCCAGTTGCCTGGCTCAAGGCCTTCAGTGCATGAGAAATTTGTTTACATGGAGTTCAGACTTTGTGAGGCTGGGTTTCAGAGCAGAAACTCTGTATGTGTTTGTAAATTTTTTTATATGTGTATATATAATTAAGTGTATTTGTTCTATTTAAATATAATTATGCCCCTTCTTCTGCCTTAGTATCAAGGGGTGGCCACTGAAGTAAATAACCACATGTTTACTTTGACATCACATCCAGAGGACAGCAGATGGGGTGTACATGTGTGTCCTGGAATGCAGTACACCAGTGTACAAAGTATATGGGTATCTGTGGATGTCACTGAATCACAAAGGTCAGAAAAGACCCTTAAGATCATCAAGTGCAACCATTAACCTAATATCCACCCATAAAACATCCGTGTGCTCATGTGGAGAACTTTTTACCTGTAAGGACACACTCATGCCTACATATAATGTGTGTATACGTGCACAAGCAGTCACTGACAACTAGAGGAGTGCATAAAGTGTGTGTATATGTGCCAATTAGGCTGACAACTCCCATGCTGACAAGTCATGGCTCTGAATCCTACAGTTCCAAAGAGGTGGTGGTGAGAAGCAGAGTGGCTGGATCCAGTCCCGTACGGGAGACAGGCAGCCGGCAAAGAGGGAGCATCGGTGTGATTGACATGTAAGCATTGTGCTACCCTGAGAGCCTTTGTAGTGTGACTATATGGTCTCTTTTTTTTTTTTCCCCTTGGCACTCCCCACAATTCTTTTAGTAGCAGCAGCACTTAAAGAGACTGTGTCATCTGGTGAAGAGGAAAGGAGGGGATCCACTAAAAGTAACAGCAACTTTTAAAAAGAAAAGCTCTCTCAATATTTTAGTTGTCTAAATATTTCACAAAAATTCCTTTGTGTTTCATACAAGCAGGAAGGTGAGTGGACTTATTAAATAGGCACATTTCCAGAGTTTAGAACTCTCACTTGATATTCCCAACTAGGGATGTTCCTCGTTATTAACCCTTACATTAAGTTTGTGCAATTCCAGAATGCTTTCCTCCAGATAGATATCTGCTAATGACTGGTTTTTTCCCTTTCTTTTCTTTCAAAATGAGAGTGCAATAAACATACAGGCTGATCTTGGTGCCAAAGCAGGCACAATGTCCCCAACATCCCACAACTGACACAAAACTCCTTTCTCCTGGGGCATGAAGAGGAAGGGTTGCCCTTCCAAAGGGTTAAGGCATTTTTGAATACAGATTTGTATCTTGGGCACAGAAAGCAGCACGTGGGGATGAACAAGGAAAAAAAAAAGATCCTGTTTAGTTTCAGTGTGTGACATTTGCCTGGGGGAAGAAAGTGCAGAGCTCATTGGAAATCCTATTGTTGAAACTCTGACCAGTCAGTTATAAAGTGTCATGATTTAATATGCCACAGTTGTTTCCATTTTCAGGGTCAATCACTTCATCTGTATGTGTGTGTGTGTCTGTATGTGTGTGTCTGTGTGTGGTGAGCCTGTGCATTTAAAGAAATACTTTCAGGGTTTATGTTGCTTCATATCATTTACAGGAATTCTTTTTGTTTTCAACAGAATGGATCTCCAGCAAGATTTCTTCCTTCACAGCACATGGAGGCACAATTTCCAACACCAAATACTCTGATCAAAGCAACAAAAGTTAGAGACTGAAGTAATAATTATGATCTTGATCAGGGTTTATTCTGATACATGATTAATCATACACAGTATTTAAAAATATCAGGTGCCTGCCTGCTGAAATATCAATTGAAAACACCACCTATAAAACAGGTAGAAGAAAGGTCAAGAAATCTGAGCTTGTTACAGCAACCTGCAAGTCTTACACATTTCGCTGTTTGGACATTAGTTTGCGATACCTGTTTTCTTTTATGACTCTGGGCTTTGTTACCAACTTACCATTAATAGGGTTCAGCCAATGCAGATCTTTTGACTCTTTTTCTCTCTCTGTCCTCACCTGTCAGCCTTCTCTTCATCAACTATATTTATTACAATCAAGCCCTGTCAACTGTCACAGCTTACATACAGTCTGCCAGTAAATATGTCTTTCCAGTCATTAGACATTCCTTCCAGTCACCTTGGGATTTCTACCTTGTCTATCTCACTCCAAAAAAACTTTTGTTCAGAAGTATTAGACTCCCACAGAGCAGTGTCAGCTTGGGGCCATTACTGTAGGAAGTGACAGAAAACACCAAACTGTCACTCATTAGGATCTAGTTTTTCCAGAGTTGATGTAAGTCAGATTTAGCCCCAAAACGAATCATGATTTATTTAATATATTTGCTTCTACAAGTGTCAGCTCATCAACTTAAAATGTTTCTCCTTTAACTCTATTGAGGCCTGTACAGAAAGTTTTCTTTGAAACCTTGTTTTTGCTCTGAGGCTTGATAATTAGAACAGAATCGAGAACAGTCAAGTTTCTGCTCTACAGGTGCACTTTATTGGTCATCAGTTTTATAACTATATGTACAAAGCATTTGTATTAGAATTAAGGCTGGACACATAAGAAAATGCCATCTGGTGGGTAAGTGCTTTTCATGCTGGCTTTCAAGCCCAGGGTGAGATTATAAATCTATGGATAAGTTTAAAGGCAGAAAAACAATTAGCTAGGGAAGCAAGGAAGGAAAAAGAAAAAAAACCCTATTATTTTCTGATTATGCTACAAATTGTCTCTCCAAAGCATCTATAGTCCATCCATCCAGAGCAAAACAATACTGAGGTATATTCACAGGTGCTCCTGCAATTGCACCTACAGATGATGAGAGACATAAACTTCAAGTGCTCTCCTGCCTCCCTCAAAGTTTCTATGTCAAGCTGGTTGGTAAAGGGATGCATAATACTGTCTTATCCCATGTAGAGTCAGAGAGTCAGTGGATCACAGAAAAATGTACAAGTAGTGGGTGGCATTGCCATTGGAAAAAGTGAGAGGAAAGAAGGGAGGGACAAAGGTCCAGGATCATTAACCCAGAAGATTTGAATTGCTTGTACCTCAGTCACCAGAGTAGAGAGGCAGGTCTGTCACTGGTAGAAAATAACATAGTTCCAGTAAATTTACAGAGTACAGAATTAGAGAGCTAAGCAACACAGAGAAAATGTCAGCAGCCAGATTTTGCATTCAAATAAGGACATCATCATTAGGGATTCACTTCTGTAGCAGCTATTACAGACTACCAGAGACTATACAGTATTAGAAATAGTGTGTTTGTACCAATTACTTGGTTTCACTATCAAAATGCAAACATCTCTGAGGTAGAAAGGGTGTCTGTCAAGTCACAGGTTATACTGAACAGGAATATACACACAAGTGGTGGAGAGTAAATAAACTGTCCCATAAATCGTAAGTCACTTGGGATTTTTAGTGGACACAATTACCAACCTCTCATTCTTTGTTTCCTGTCTGTGGAAGTAATAATTCCTGCCACAAATTGCCATCTGAGATTAAATTTGGAGCACAGATTATGATGGCCACCAAGGGGGTGAGCAGGGTTTATGAATCATCTACAGGATTTCCAACAACTGTGACTGAACAGGTTTGACCCCGACAACTGTGTGAGTGGAAATAGGTTTCACCATCAAGGACACTGAAAATTGTAGGTCATTTGAGGTGTCCACCCTAAATCCTGGGAAACATCCAATGTAACTCCTGACCACTATTACAGGGCTTCAGCAGTCTCAGGATGCCAGCACACAGGCAGCAATGAATACTGGGACATTTAAAGCTACTCTCTAAGAACAACATGCTGGGCAAAAAAAGATTTGGGAAGTTGCTTTTAAATGTTGTGTGTTACATCGAAAAGGTGCTCCTTCAATATTACTCTATTAGCAAAAAAACATCAGCTATAAATGCTACTGACAAGGTTAAGCTCATTTTCTGTCTTTTCATACAGCAGCTCCAGAAATATCCTCTCTTTAAAAAACAGATGCTTTTTAATATTTTGGAGATACTACGAAAAGAAGTTGGTACTTACATTTTTTAGCCTTGAAACCCCAGGTTGCAGATGATGAGTATTGTGTGACTTTTCCTTTTGACCTGGTGAATGATGAGGAGCTGGTAGCTATACAGAACTCATCATAATCTGCATTTCTTACTGAAAAGAAGCAGTGTTAATTATAAAATGAGAGAATAGACGGTAACAGTAGAGAGGTACCATTTACCATGAGGTGAGAAAGCTTACTACCTGCCAGCACCACAGTCCTAGTTCTGTACTCATTTTCTAGTGTTTAAAGCTGTATCAGGCTCCTAAACAAAGCAGGGGTTGGTATTTCTAACATGCTTTTAAGTTCCTCACCACTCTTGCCAACCTAATTTCTAATTTCTACTCTGAAAGTTCTTTTCCCAAGCTAGATTACTCACAGACCCTCCTGCCTGAGGGACCTCAAGGGCACACCATCTTCCAAGATACTTGCTCACTGAACAGCCTGACCTATACAATAATATGCATATGGAGGTCTCATATCAGTTAACAATTTTTTTTACCTTGAGGTGAGGTTGAGGTGAAGCTGTTGGAAGGATCAGCCACATCAAAGCCTGTTCAGAGCTCCAGAAAAACTGACCAGTGTTTCCTTCTTTCATTGGCAGGGAACAATGATGAGTTTGTGCCAAGGTGGTGCCTATACCCAGACAAGAAGGAAGACTCACAGAATCACAGAAAAGTTTGGGTTGGAAGGGACCTTAAAGCCCATCTAGTTCCAATCCCACTGCCATGGACAAAGACACCTTCCACAAGACCACACTGCTCAAAGCCCCATACAACTTGGCCTTGATGGAGATTGATTACATTTTATTATGCTCTTCTTTTGAGAAAAGGGAGAAGATATAGTCTGTGGGATGGCACTAACATGGTGACATGGTCCAAGTCCAAAAACACCAGCCCTGGGGCCACTGAAATATTGCTGACACACAGTGTTATGAACATATAGTATATTTTCATTAGTAAGCCTTCATTCAGAAGGCCTATCTCGAACAAATATGCCATCATTAATAAAGTTTTGCAGCTCTTTCAGAAGTGGATGCACACTTACACAATTGGAAAGTAGAGATCAGAGGATTTAAGGGACTTTTCTGCAAGGAAAGACATACTTGTTGATGGAGTTGCCCTCACAATTCTTTCCCACATTTTACCTCTCAGATGATTTAGGAAACCAGCCTACAAAACCTTATTTCATCACAGCAGACAGACTCCAACAAAGTCAACTTGTTTTGAATCAGCCCTAGGATTTTATGTTTATACACGAGATGGCAAATAAATTGTCACAAATCAATTTGAGAAAACACCAAGTAACCACAGATATGCCAGCCACAGTGGGAAACAAATGAAGACCCAGTAGAATCTGAAAAAGAGGGGAGATGGCTAGCACATGGCAAATGTGTCCTCAGCGTGTTCCTTGGTGAAACCCAAAGCAAGATCTGTAACAGGAACATCCTAAGGAGGTGGGTGACAATAACACAACATGACTTCCACCTGCCCTGTGGGAGCTGTAAGAGTTACCTTTTCATAGGAAGACAATAATTCCTGTCTCCCCCAGTCTCCTACAGGGAATCAGTCCAGCACCCTCTCAAAGGACAACGCGATTCAACCGAAACCAGCTGCAGACCTTGCTGGAACTCTAGTGCTGCACCATCAATCCTATTATAGCTTTGATCTTTAAGCACTTTTTTCTCCTCAAATATATTCTTTCATTACATAAAAAATCCTGAACCAACCTAAAGCCCTTCATCACTGGCCCTAAAGAGGATGTTCTAAAAATGAGACGCTAGATTCTGTCTGACAAATCATCTAAAATACTTACACCCACCTGACTGTTGCACTCAGTCTCCTTGGTATGAAATAAGACCAAAGAAATGGTTGTGTGTCGACTGCAGCAACACAATTACAGACACTGCTACCAACAAAGAAAATAATAACTGCTGGAGCTATACAGGAGGGAAGCAGTGGGGGGAAGGAGGAATGAAGGGAACCTCAAGGTTAAATGAGCAATGGGTCGGAGCAAACACAAACAAATGTAAACAAGAGAAATCTTTCAGCATAACTGTGAAAGTAAAGGCAGACTGAATCGTATTATGCAGGTGTACAGAAAGCACTTTGCTGCATTATGCCGTCTCAAGTTCTTGGTCCTATTTCCTTTTGTCAAGAGGTCTTTGATTGAAGACAAGATTGTCTTCCAAAGAAAGGATAAAATGTCATGTGAATAGCTCAAGTGATAGACTGCAGTATCTTGGATGCAGCAAGAAAAAGCAATGCTAATGGATTTGTACAGTAAATAATATGGGGCAAGAGGGAGAAACAATCAGGCCTCACACAAATACAGAGAAGCTTGCTTAAATCTCCATAATTTGCACTGATTGTCATGGGTTATTCAGCTCAATGTACTTCAGGCTGGAGGAGAAGGGCTTCCAAATTTCCCCCATAAATGTCAGAGGGTCACACCACCTGTTATGTACCTTAAACCCTTTTTTATTACCTTTTTTTTTCCAATTTGTTAGTTCCCCAAAGCTGCTTGTTGCAAAACAGCTGTCTTCAATCCTGAGGAATGGTACACTCCTAACGGATCATAGCAGTAGCCCTGCAAGCTGGGATAGAGAAGTCCAACTCTCTGACTGGTACCTGTGGTCACAAAGTGTTTCCTCTGGTTCACAGATGAATGGCCCAAACCCCCTAAGGCACTTCGGTAGCCATGTGAAGTGAATTTTGTGCTTCAAGAGACCTGTCTTACCTGAAGTTTTGCCAGCTCAGCAGGAGATAAGGACCTGCAAAGCAGTCAGAGGTAAGGCTCTAAGTGAATCCCAGGAAGGGAGAGTAAAAATCACTCGCTGCAAACATCCTGCTGAATTAAACTCGTGTCACAAAAAGTCGCACAGAGAGGTAGAAAACTGAATGCACTGTGACTTTCAAGACTGAGTTTCTGTGCTGTTTCTGGAGTTGAATGCATACTTCCTGCTGTGTTAGAATCACAGAACACATGACAGCAGTTCTGCTGCATGACTGGCAGGTTGTTGACACTAAAGCTTGGCAGGTTGGAGATGTCAGAGGACAAGCAGTCAGCATAGCCATGGTTTCACCCAGCTCAGAAAAATGAGTCTTTGGGCATCACCCGCAACATATCTTTGCAAAGAGCTGTGCTTTACCAAGGGATATGGAGGTGAGCTGTGACTTAGCTCACACGGACCTGACTACAACTTTGCATCTCCCTACTTACCTTCACCCTGCCAGCCCCTTTGCGCTGCTCCTGTCTGCTCACTACACACATACATACCTGCTTCTCTCCTTCTGATCCTCTTCCACCAACCTTTTTCAAGGGCTTTCTACAGCTATAGCCATAGTCAGGCTCCCTGGCTACCACTCCTGCTTCCTCTGCAGTGATCTCCTCCTCCCAGCTCTCATCTCTTGCCCTCTGTGCACTCTCTCATCCAGCCTTCCCATTTCTGCTCCTTTCCATTCCTTCTGTTTAGCTCTCGGTCCAAATGCTGTTCCCTCAGAGATTTGTCCTCATCATCATGGCATTCATCAGCATGTCTACCTTCCCATTCCCCTACCATGTCCTAGGCACCAGCAGAGGAGATGCCAAAAAAAGACAACGTATTTTTGGGGGGGGGTTGCCTCAAAGCTATTAAAGTACTTGACTTTGATCACTGTGAATTTTGTGCCACATGTTTCAGAGTCTTTGTGTTCTTTTCTCTAGTTGGCGTTGGGGATTGATTTCTGTCTGCACTGTCTAAAGGCTGTCTCAGAAAAAAAAACAACCACCTTTCTGGATGAGGAGAAAAGGCTCACTTTATTAATTTCCATCATAACTCACTCTGAGGGAGAGGTGAGAAAAGTGGGTTGCTTTGAGACACCTTCTCCCCTTTGGGAGTAAACCCAAACTCACCACTAGTCAGGGCAGGACAGCAATCGGACTTAAGTGTTGGACTCAGCTTTCCATCCACTAGCACACAGCAAAAGGTCTTTCTGAACAGTTGAGAATATTAGGTTTCAAATACAAAAAAAATAAAATTAAAAAAAGTGCATCCAGCTCCCTTTGGCCCTTTAGCTGAGATCAGTTGTGATATCTGTTTGAGATCTGATGTGCTGGAGTGGGGATGACAGCACTCACTGGCAGGGGCATGTGCTCTGTGATCTGACAGATCTTGCCTGCCTTTAACTCCTCTGATCCTATGATTTGGCTGCCCTGTGGGTACACTGTGCACTTACCTGAAGATGCACAAGAAGCTGCGGGATTCCATCACACTGTCAAGACACTTCACAGAATAACAGCAGCAGAAGACTTTCAGGAAATGACACCACACCATCATCCACTTCATGCTGCTGACTTTGTGGTGCTATTTCCTGGAGCCATCTCATCCCATTCACGAACAACAGAAAGAGTAAAGTAAAGGAGGTGAGATATGAACATTTAAAGCACCATTATCTGGTTTTCCATCTATTGAGAGCCTTGAGTGAACACCAGGACTTCGAGTGCCTCTTCAATCACCTAACTGACTTAGAAAGCTCAGGAGGTGGTAGTGGTAGGACACTTTGTAGACCACTAAATCAAACCAGAAAACAGGACTTGTTACTCCTTAAGATCTGTCTGAAGCACATCAAGGGGAAGAAACACACTGTTAGGGGGTCCTCAGTTTGGGAGGCATATGCCAGAGGTCTCATGCAGCTGGTAAATAAAGCGTTACTTGAATTTCTCAACAAAATAAGACAGAGAGAGAAAAAGAAGTACAGAGGATAATTCCATTAATGAGAAACGCGCGGATTCAGTACATCGTTCCTGACTGCCAGGAGTTAATTAGTCACAGTCATGAAAGACGGTGGTCACTGGACACCTAGAGTTGTACCAATGATACAAACAGGAGAGTCCAAGCAAGGAACATATGTAGTTGGCTCAAAAGAGCCAATTAATCAAAATAAATTGAAAGGAGTAAGAAAAAAGGCTGAAAAATGCAAATTAAGATTAGAGGTACTTTATAATGAATTTCTTAAGCAAGATAATTATGGAATTGCTGTTAAGTTTAATTCACATACTGTTTCAATTGAAAAATTGGTATTTGCAGTACTGATAAGGCACAGGATGAATGGGTGAAGAGCTGGCTACTTGGCAGATCTCCAAAATACACTTGTCAACAGAGAGTCATCACTGAATGGGATTTCTACTTAACGAAATTTTGCAATGACTAGTACAGGTCTGCAACTAGCTGATGTTTTCTTGAGTGGATTCAGTTAGTAAACATCAAAGCCTCATGCATATGAATTAGTCTCAGTAAAAATTATGTCCACATCAGAACATCTCCGCAAATTGGTTTTGGAAATTTTCCTCTCTTTGAAAACATTTCTGACCTGCTCTCTGAAAGTCTTTGCTGATTAGAGGTATGGGAGAACAGAGACCTTGACAGAGGGACAAAAGAGGATGCTGATGATGTGGGGCTGGCACTTGCAACACTCAAGTCTCTTGACAAGGTGGGAAGAATTCTAAGAGAAGGTGTTTTGATACACCCTGAAGCAAAATTACATAAATGGGAAAATGTGACCTTCAGAAGTGTCCATCTATCTCTGCTTACTACGGAGGAAACTGAAATTTGCTGACTTTTAGATACCAGAACTTCTGGTTTGGCTGAACTTGGGTGGGATGACTGCCACCCTCATGGCAAAGAAAAGAATAAGCAGGCTATAGAATACACCCCAGGCAGGCATATGCTAGACTGTGAGATCCAGTTGTCATGTTAAAAAGGGCATTATAAAATTGGAGGAGGCTCAGAAAAGAGCCACAGAAATGATTTACTGACTGTAGATAATGTTTGACAGTGAGAAACCCAAAGATCTCACACTGTTTAATTTATCAAAAAGCAGATTAAAAGGTTACTTCATTGCAAGCATTATCTCATAGGAATACCACGTACTGCAATGCTCTTTAATCTAGCAAGAATGGCACAAATATTTAACATTGAGGGTGATTAGCCACTAGAATGAACCACCAAGGGAAGAGGTGGAGTCTTTCTCTCCTGATGTCTTCAAATCAGGTCTGAACGCTTTTCTGGCAGATGTGCTTTAATCAAACAAAAGCTCTGCTCTAGTCAGATGTAAGTTACTGGGTTGAATGCAGGGGAAAACGGGTGAAAAAAGAATGCACTCCTGGCCTCAAAAATCTACAAATCTGTGAATGCCAAATGTAATTTGAATACACTTGCAGGAATCAAAGTGTTCAAACTGTGCTCCACTTTAAGGGAAAGGAATCCCTGGAGAGTAGGCAGAGACATGCTCCCAGTGTTTATGAACAGCAACTACCTCTAAAAACTCAGTATCTCATCCAAAACCTGACATTGTCTCCTTTCACAGCCCAGTTATGACCACTGCTTCATATAGGAATAAAAGAGTCTGAGTTTCATAGGTGGTGGCCAGGCACATGTGGGTCTGAGGTCAGAGGGATTTGTCAGCACTTAGCACCTATGGATGTGAGTTTAGACAACTAGTGAAAGAGGAACAGTTTGGGAGGGATTTCAATAGCATCTGAAAGAGATGAAGGAAAAACTACCCCTCACTTCCCATGGTCACTGTGCTCCTAGGCTGGACTTTTAAAATTCCAGCTTTTTGGCGTCAGCTCTCTCTGTTCTCTCAGCTGCAAAATAATCACATTTCCTGGACTGGACAGCTGAAAGGATTAACATTAGAGTGCTAGTTTTCAACCTGGGGGTCTGCAGATCTCTGGGGAGCTCTGTGGTCTACTTCTAAGGTGTCTGCGAGAGGTGCCTAAGAAAAACAAGTCCATTTATGCTGTACAGCACTTTAAGAATGTGCATTTAAAAGGGACATACTCCTCTGGAAAACACTTCATGGTTCACAAATCAAAAAAGGTGAAACACACAAAAACGGAAAGTGAGAAACAGCCTGCAAGTGACCTGTGATTTACAGCTGCCTTCTGTGTGTGGCACCTGGGGGTTGTTCAGCATCATTTGGAAGGAAGGCATGGAGCCCCCCAGGCTGCACCCTGCCCTCTCTGTCCAAGGAGCCCATCCATGGGCCATGGAGAGAACCTTGCCTCCTCTCCAGCCATGACCAGAAACAAGTGCAATAAAGGCCATAGGAAGCAATAGAATGTAAAGCACTCCATCTTCTCCCAGCTCTCTGGCTGATGCCTCCCACCTCCCAAACTGGGCACCAGCTGACAGGTGTTCAATTGCCTCCTCTCTGGGGTGAGCAGTGGGGCCCACAGCGATGCCGATCGCTCTCCCAGCAGCCTCCAATGACACGTTCAGGATCACTTCTAATCTTTGTCTCTAGCCTCTGTCACTTGCACCTATTCCTGTGAGTTGGAGCTTTTTTTACCCCCCCTCTTCTTCTTGCTTTTTAAAGAAAAAGCTTTGCTTGTCAAGCAAGTTTTTATCTCCCTGAACTCTTAGACTTCCAGCCTCGACACAGACACAGAAATACTATTCAAAAGGTGAAAGTTTACAGTATCGAATAACAATGCCAGCTGCTCTCTTGGTAACAAGTTCCACTTCTGACAGAGGAGGGATGAGAGGGTGGGGAGAATAAACCAGCAGCCTGATGCCTGACGCTGTGGGACTATTTTGATACCTGAGAGCTTCAGTCTAAAGGTGTCTGTGTCTCCAGGTGGCCTGAGAAACAGCTTTGCATTGTGAGAGGGATTGGGAAACTGTGCCTGGGCATGGAGCATCTGCCTGGCCTCAGGGAAGAGCATTCACCTTCCTCATGCCTCTTCTGTCTGAATTGTTACTGGGAATACAAATCCTCTGTAGCTTGCTCAGGCTATAATCAAATAAAAAGGATGTAAGAGAATAGGGTGCAATAAGGGGAAAGAATTCAAACAGCATCATTTGGGGCTTCACTGCTCCTCTAACAATAACTTTTGTCTTGAGCATCAGACTGTGAGGTTCATTTACAGTTGGAGGAAGGCTTTTCTACTATGCATGCTTTTTAAAGCATTCTGGACTATTTCTTTTAAAATGCTGGGGTTTTTTATTTTTTTAATCATTGCTGAAAAGCTTCTAAAATCAGACTATCAATACACATTTACAAGAGACATTCATCTCACTTTTAATCTTGGAATTCTAGTTATTCTTTAATCTTAATACTCCAGCTTTGTATTTGCATACAGAGTTTAAGCAAATAGTCAAGATATCAAAAAACATAGAAGCTTGAAGAACTGAAGTGGTAAATAAGAAACATATATCATAACACCTAGGCATGACACTGGGCATTTTGAAACACCATTCTGCTGAAGGAGATTTCACAGCACTGTTTCATTGACATCTGGCTCCAAAATCTTTCATCATTTTGACACTATCAACTACATAATAAAACAGGCCTTTTTTTGTTTGTTTGTTTTGTTTAGATACATAATTTATGATTTTATCAATAAAGGGTGGGTTTTTTTAACAAGCCATAGCTGCAGTAAGCTTTGTGCTGGCTTTTTTAAAGCATCAGTGGCACTAAAATGTATATATATAGTACAATCATGGACCAGCCTTTCATGTTTATTGTATATATATACAAATTTACTGTATTAATGTCTTTAAAAAATCAGAAGTAAACATTTCTTGGGATACAAATGTATCGACACAACATAAATTATATATCTGAACCAAATGGAAGATGTCACTTTCTTAAGGTAGCTCACAGGAGTAGGAAAATTAAAGAGTTCGGTGCCAGAAATGAGTGGATTTGTGGATATATGTGTGTGCAAGGAATGGCCACATGTTCTGTGATTGTCATGGGCATGATGAGCAGAGGAAAAGCTTGGCTATACACCCCCCTGCCTCAGCCATCACCATCCTGCCCCATCCATCACCCTCCATTGGTCCCTGACTGGAGACACTGGGCAGCACCACAGGATGTGACACTGCCCAGGGCTGTCCCACTCATGCTCCTCCTCCACCTGCTAAGGGAAGGAAGAGTTAAACCTCAGTAATTCTCCCCCCTCTCGCCTCTACTTCCTATTGCTGCTTGAATTGCTGGAGCTTTGTACATCTGGTTCAATTCATTCCCAACAATTCAGGTTCTCGTTTTCCCCCTCCCTTGGGGACACTTTTCCTGAGTCTTGCTGTGGAGCCTGACCCCAGTGCCAGCAGGATAGAGCCCCAGGAAGTCCCAACAGCCTCATCCCGACTGCGAATACCCAGCTGGGTTTTAAATGCATTGCATCAGAGAGCAGTAGGTCACCACATTAATCAGGAACTCTGAAATCCTCCGAGACACCTTGTTGGGAATGGTTACCGGGTTCTGGCTAGTCTTAAACATAATTTAAAAGACTGGGGTTATTTTAAGGCTTTTCCTTTCCTTCAGCCCTATGTCTATGTAAATGCTCTCCTTTACTTCTCACTGCCGACTGCTTCTAACAGACATATTATTGTGCTTCTCTGGCCTACTTTGTTGCAGACAAAGTTTTGACTATCCGAGTTCTTTTTTATTCCATTTTACATTTTTAATGTTATGTTGTAAAACGTCCTTCCTCTTGAGCAGTAATAAAAACCTTTTTTTCCCCCCTCCCCTCTTCAGATTTCTTTTATAACACATTCAGCATTTTCTGGGACATAATTAAAACATCAAACAGTTTTCCTGCTGGTTATGCTAAAATCTGAATGCTTGAGTCTGCTGGCATTATTGAAAATTAAAATGTACTATTCTTGAGTGTATTTAGGATGCCCTTAAATAACTATCAAAAATTATTTTGTTCTGCTTTACGTACAGACTGGCACCATAATGCTAAAATACCTGCATTAAATAATGCCTCTAATTGGTAGCATGAGGAAACTTTTTAAAAGTATTAAACATGTATTTTTTTCACTATTTTTCCTAGGCTAATGTGTCTAATTTTCCCATACAACTTTATCCCCAAGGAAAAATATAGATGGAAAGACCATTACCAATACATGAAGTTCAGTGGTTCTCTCTCTTTAGATGTAATTGCTACCAAGAAGGCTGGCAGCAGGGTAATTTTAGTTCAAATGAGTACATAGCCTGAAAAAGGATAAATCAACCTTTGTAGGTCTGAAATTAGATCCCAGTGTGGGATTGTTCTAGCTAAGTGTACATCAGGTTCATAAAATATATTTGCCAGAATGAAAAGCCCCTAAAATCCAAGGGCAGCAGTGAGCATGGGGCTGGAGGGGGGAAGACCTCCTTCTTCCTGCCTTTGCTAGTAATGGCCTTAAATTACCTTCCTAATCAGGCAGTGAGGGCTCAATCCTGCTCCCATTCAAGACAGCGGAAAGTTTCCTGCAGTACCCAAAATCCCTTTCTCAGGATGATTAGTACATTTAGTCCACATTCACAAAGGAGTTGAGAAGGGAAGAACTGATTTCATTAGGAAACTAGAAAGGAACACATTTGCCAGAATTAGGTACGTAGATGCCACTGCGGCTCTGGGTCCAGAGTCTCAGTATCCCTCACAGGTTAGATAGCTGGGATAACAAAACATACATGTCACTTTAAAACAAGTATCCTTGCAGTGGAATTTATTCTCAATAAAGTTTTTGTTTATTGCAGAGATCTCTCCTTTCTGTGGCTGCCTTGGATACGGTGAACAATTTAAAAAAGGAGTTTGGCTGGTGCACGACACAGAATTTAGGTCATACCTCTGCTTTGCACTATGTGATGCTTCTTGTACATTTTTTGAGCCCCAATGCACACCTGTGTTGGATCAAATGTTAAGAGATGTATTCCCTATGTGTGTGTATGTGTAAGGGGAGGCAGTCAGACGAGCAGCTGTGAGCCTGAGTCCCCTGCTCCTGCCACAGTTCTGGGAGTGCAATACTTCCCACCTTGGGGCAAAGAAAATCCCCTGTCCTAGGCAAAAACTAAGACAAAAGATTTTATTGGAAGTGTAGGATAGCAGGCTCTGTATCCCAGGTCTGTCCTTCAGTGTGAAATGTAAGATCACACTCATTCTTAAACTTGACCTGCCCGTTTTTTTGCTAAGGGCTCTTTTTTTGGTCAATAAAGTGACTTCAGCTTTATAACTGTAAATTTTCAGCAAGACAGGGTTCTGGTTTTTTTCCACACTAAAGAGCATTTTATTAAAAGCATACATGTCCCAGACAGCATCACTTATTCACCATGACTTGGAGAGCCAGGATGCCTGGGAGGCAGCAGGGCCTCTGCTGCTTGCAATGCCTTGCTGCTTCAGAGAAGATCTCTTGCCCTATGGTCCACGCCTCCTCATCAAAGAATGAGTGTTGAATGGGAAATGTCATAGAGGATCAAATTTTTAAAAATCTCTGCCGTTCAGTTGCCTCTAGAAAGAACCTGAATTTTACAGAAACAAATAGAACTGTAGATAAATGTTCCAGTGTATGATGCAATTTCTCAGACAACCTCTGAAAGACATTTTGTGGACTGTGTTTCAAGTGCCTTTCTCCTTGAGTTATTTGAATCTAAAAATCTGGGTGCTGCGTGTCAGACTCCATAGGATATGCACAATTCACTTATGTTGAGGTTCAATATTTCAATTCGTAATAGATACTTAGGCAAATTCTAACCAATTCCCAAAAAGTCAATTGATAAAAGCATTCTTAGAAAAGAAGGCAGTTGACTGAAAATCAAAGGATTAATGTGTCTCCTTTACCGAAAAGCAGCCTAACAATTACAGACACTTCTGATTTTGAGGAAGAGGATTTGTCTTGGACTTTGCCCCTCCTGCTCTCAGCCTCCCAATAAGCATGGACAAAACATTTTCTTAAAGATTAAAGAGACTCTCTGTAACCTCATATGTACAATGTGTCTGCTCCTTGACCTCAGCTCTCAACGTTGTCCAAAGAGTTACTAGAGAGACAGAAATAATAATAAACACCCCCCAAAAGCAGAAGATTGCTGAACAGACTTCTTAAGCCAAAGATTTCTGTCTCACTACAGTATGCTGAAGTAAAAACATATCCAGGAGTTGTCCCTGGAGTCTCAAATCATTCTCTCATCACACTGGGTTCAAAGACAATGTGAGTTGTGTAGCGTAGCTGAAAGTATCTGCATAAAGCAATTCCTCTATGATGTTGTTTTGTTTCTGGCTTGCTTTTACCTGGGCTATCTGAAGATATTGTTTGAGGCTAAGGAAAAAAAAATGAATAATGTTTGGGCCTAGAGATCAAAAAATCAGGCATATTTCCATAGTCGTTAGTAGCCAGTATCCCATGTGAATCTCTTCTTTTCTAAAGCTGCACTGAAATGCTGCATGTATTAGGAAGGATTTCTTTTTATTTTCATTTTATTTTTCTAAGAGTTTGTTCTTCTTGATTTTTGAAGATGCTGAAAGCTTTTTGATGTCACAAAACCAATCATAAGAGGGAAAACACAAATTTAAATGTGAGATAAAAGTGGCTTTGCATGCATGCATAACAAGAAATCCATTGAACAAAACAAATTACTTACCACTTCCACAATAGCTCTCTGCCTCCGAGGGATGGGCTGGTTCACAATGAGGAGGTGACGGTGATAAAGTCACTGTGATACTGTGATCAGAAAAGCTGCAGTAAGAAAAAAGTATATAGGGGAAAGCAAACTACAAAGAAGGGAGGGTGGAAAAAATGGATCACCATTCCCCTGGGACTGTAAGTGACTTTCAGTATTCCCCAAAAAGTTTCACTTCAAACATTATGAGGCCGAAGAGGTTTCTTGCTGCGTGCCCGTTCAGGGAGCTGATGGAGGAAGGCAGAGGAAGGAGGATGGCTGAATTTTTCATTCAAATAACTTCGTTCCCATTTGGATATGCCTCGTCTGGAATCCCTGTTGATGGCAATGAGCTGTGAATTTTCCTGATTTGGAGGGCAAAAGTTGGATCTGAGTTTGTTTTTAAGAGGTTTGCTTTGGTTTGATTTTGTCTTCCATTTACAACTCTCTCTTTCTTTTGCCATTTTAAAGTCATGAAAGATGAGCAGTAAGGGTTGGGGAAAGGCCAAGAGAGAGAGAAAAAGAGATCCAGTTATAAATTTCCTTTAATATTTTGTGTTTCAATGTTTATGAACTGTTTCAGACTGGTTAGCAAAAACTACTTTTCCCTCCAGACTTGCCCTGCAAGCCCTGGACAGAGGTAGGTCATACTGAACATAATTCTCTCATCTGTTTTTGAACACTTATTCTGTTTTCCAGGGGAAAGTACTGATTTTTAGGAGATGAAAGTCTGACGATGCCACAAAGGATACTCTATCTACCACAGAATAAGAATATTAAATACACTTGATTTGTAGGACAGAAGTTATATCTTCATTTGACCAGCTGCTGTATCAAAAAAAAAAAAAGTGAGGAATTTCCTGAGTACAAATCCTTATCTATGCAGATTTTATGCACTTCTTGTGCCCAGGGTTGTTGTAACTGAAGCCCTTCCCACGTCCCAGCCAGTCCCACTCCATGTCTCACCTTTGGGATGTATCAACTTGTGCAAGGGTTCTCCATGCCCTATTTCTACTGGAGTTCAAAATCAGGGGTAGAAAAGCCCACAAAGCACTCTGAAGTAATTTCCTTTCCAACAGACATGGAACATGGTCAGAGTGCCTGGAAATACTTAGCTTTTTTTTAAGTTGGGATTTTTAGTTTTGTCTTTTCCTTTTATTCTCTTCTTCTATCACTTCCTGTATTTCCTTGGTCACCAAAAAAGCACAAGGTAGAAGAGGAGAAAGAAAAGAGAAGATGATCAAACAGAAAAATCAATGAAAGGTTAACTAGATTTTTGAGCAATGAACAAAAAACTGAAACACCTCCCTGCAGAGTTATTTGGGACTTTTTATTTTAAATGACTGAGATTTTTTTTGGTCACATTATTTTGAAATATGAGTTTATTTCTTTCTTTGTATGCATTCTTTCACTCTTCAATATCCTTTTTACATGGACAGGCAATTCTCCTGACTGTTATCGAGCCATTGGTCATGTCAAGTTCCTCTTTTGCTGTTCCATCACAGTAAATCCTTTGGTCACATTTTGAGAGTCCACAACATTCAGCATTCATATCTATCAAATCTCAGCTACCTATGAAAAAGGCTGTAGTCAAAGGGTTTGCTCAGGAATCCTCTGCTATCAGTAAAAACTTATCCATGGCTTTCAGTAATGTTTTGGGGTCAGGTCTGACCCAATTTGGTGTACCGCTGATGAATTCTTCCTCAAGCATGCTTACTATAAGGCCATGCTTGGCATATGCTCACTGATTTATTTTATAGGAGTTATCCCTAGTTCTTGATATCAAAATAATCATTCTAAAGTGTGTTTATTATAACACCAACTGAAAATTTTAAATTTGAACTAAATTTTACTTCAGAGATTCACACTGTATTTTTTGAGCTCTCATTTTACTCTCAGTCTGGAAAATGCAACTCAAGGTATACTTTGTCAGGAGGAAAATATATCTCAAGTACATAGAGATGACACAGAATGGGTAACAGTGTTGGAAGAAGCCTGAAGGAGACTTAAGAAGCCTTCGGCTACTTCAACTAAGCATCTCTCTGAAGAGCTGTTGCTTTTACCTGTAGTAGTATGTTGTGAGGACCTGAAGAGCACTTCCATCACTGAGAAGAGCTGCAGAGAGTTATACAATAATCACCTGCAAATTTGACAAAGCAAAGTCAGGATCTTAATCCTGCAATTCACTTCCTTTGATATATTATCTGTCATATTCCCCTTCCCACACAACCTCTTTATTCTGAGAAGGAGATGACACATCACCTGTTCCCTTGACTGTGGAGACAACTATTTCTTTCCCCTTTTTTCCTCTCCGTCTCAGTATCTTTCTTTCTCTCTCTTGTCTTTCTGTCTCCCTTTTTTCTTCTGGTTTTTATTCCATGTTGCCATGCCTCTTTTATGGCTCCTTCAAAGGAGAAGGGACAATCCTCTTTGCTTCAACTTGACAAAATATATTACAGAAGAGAGAGACAGCCTGTGAGGGTGAGGGTGTCCCAGGTGAGGGTGTCCCAGTGTGCTCCTTTAGATATGGCTGGGCTGCATTTTAAGCGTAAGCCCAAACTCTGCTCATTTCACTTCCAAAGAGCCTGAACAGGCCTTTGGAGGCCAGAGGAGGAGAAAGTTGGCATTGATGCTGCCCGCTGTGTGGAGAGGACTGGCCTGGCTGTGGACCTGTCTGCATGGCTGCATTTGCCACCCAGCTGCCCTGGGGAGCAAGCTGGACATGAGATCTACATGGCACAGAAGAGCTCAGAGCTGAATGATAATATTTATACAATCAATCTTTTCATTACCAGAGGCTACTCTGTCACTAGTTCTTGTTGGCTACAAGAGGCTACAGAGACCTAGGTTACAATTCATTTAATATTTAAATATCTCCTCATGCCTTGCCACATAAAGATGACCTCTGTTTTCAAGTGTGATTCATATGGCATATCTGGCCTGTAATTTTAAATGGACTTAAAAAATTTTGTTAGAGATTCTGAAGGCTACAAAACCAAGGTTTATTTATATCTCACATAATCCCTGTGAAATCCTAGGAGCGGAGTCACAATGTTTGGGTTCTTGTCTAACCAAGGCTCATTGATTTTTAAGCGCATAAATTCAGAAACTTTATAGACCTCGCCAAAGACAATACAGCCAGCAGCCCAGCTCAGAGATTCCCCTGGGGAGGAGATGTGGTTGTAAACACTTGAAAATGTTTAAATCCAGTGAATGGTCTAGTTATATTTGGTAGATCTGACAGGACAAGCAGTCCTAGCAATCTGAAACACTGGACAGAATGGAAGGAACAGCTAGCCAAAGATAACAAAACCTCACACACCCTTTTTGCATTGCTTCTGTCAGGACATGGAGCTATCATGGTCTTAGTTCTCCTAGAGATGTTCTTCAGTCCTGGCAGCTCTGATCGCAGAGAACTGAGAGGTGTCTTCTGCATTGCAGGTTCACCTGATGGGAGATTCACACACTGTATGAGAAGTGAGGAAGACTTTCACAAGGAACATAAGTACAGTGATTTCATGTTGGGCCAAGCGATACTCGGACTGCAAAGCCCTTTGCGTGGGCCTGACACTTTTGACCACCTCTAAAAGTCTCTTCATAGGCACATGGTAAAGGCAGGTTTAAATCAGGATTAGTACAGATGTGCTGAAGTAGAAAGAATAAATTACTTCCCTAGAACCTCAGGGGAAGCCTGTGATGGAACAAAGGCTTGGTCCGGGCTCATCCATGCCCCAGGCTGGTACCCTGCCCCTGCATCATCTCTCCTGGTAGTGACCACCGCTGGGCTCCAGCCCAACACCAGCTCCCACAGCAGGGGGGAATTCCTACCCATCGTGGGGCAGGAATGAAGCCCTCTTAGGAGAGAAAATGGAAACCTATCTGTGCAGAAAAATGTATCAGACTTCTAAAAATACGTCAATTCAAGAAGCCTCAGAATTCCTCTACAAAAAAAAAAAAGGTGTAGAACAAGGAGCAGATAATGTCCAAAGATATGCCGAATATAAGGGGATTGTAGTTCAAAACCAGGACTCTGAGGTTTGTGAGCAACAGACATGAGTAGCTAAGAGACCAAAGAGGTTAGTGCTAGCTAGACGGGTAAGGAGAACAAGAGTGTTCGGAAAAATACCAGGGGAGATGAAGTACTAGCAAGAAGTTGAATCATTCAGTAAACTGAGAGACAGAAATCTTTTGAAATCTGCCTTTAAATAAATATACAAACACAAAGTTTGAACAACTAGAAAACACTGGAGAGAAATAAACCTGTAGAAATAAAGATAATGACAAAGAATGGGTAAGGGAATATAGAGAAAATAGGAATATAAACAAATCAGCTTTCCACATTGCATAAAACCCAGAACACTTAGGGAATTGAACAACAAACTTATTGTACCACCAACAATTATTTTTTGACAAATCATGGGAGATTCCCAGGGCCTGGAGTAAAGCAAATATTGTTCAGATTTTTCAGAGAAGAAGTGAAACATGATCCAAATAATTACCATCTCATACGTCAGTTTTCTTTCCCTGGTAGTATAATAGCAGAAATAATTTCCTGAGACCTATGGGGCTGACTTCCTCATTACCTGCAGATGATTCGGTATAGTCCTACACAACACTGACACAGGGTTGACAGACAGCTATGGTCCCAGCCAGGGGAAAGAGGGACGATGCACTTGGCTGCAATGATCCAGCAGCGTATCTGGATTCCACTGTGCAAACCTGCACAGAAAATACACAGGGTGATGCCCAACAAACTCATCTCCAAACTACAAATGATGCTAGTGCTTTCTCTGAGCTAATTGATACCAATACTTATTGACCTGATCCTAAACTCAGAGATGCTGTGGGAATAGTTTACATCTGTGAAGAATCCATGAGGAAATAATCTCAGCTCAGCCAAGCGCTGTAGAGACAACCTGCACATCTTGCTTGGATCTCACATTCCTAGAAATGCATTGGGAAGGAATTCAGAGAAAACTAAAAGATTTACAGATGGCCTAAAAAAAATCCCACATTCTTAATGTAATGAAACAACTTAAGAGACAATGAGTAAGTAGCCATGGCTGCCATCAGGCTAATGCTAGTAGCTGTTTGTCCAGCATCTGGGAAAGGGCTAAGGCAAAATTCTTTTCCTGAATTTCTTATTCCCACCCAAAGCCTGCTGGTTTTGACTTTGTGTAGGGCATACATATTTCATTTATAGTCATTATTTGTGGATATTTTTTAGGGCCAGGAGGGACCATTAGATCATCAGTTCTGGCCTCCTGCATAACACATGCTATAGAATTTCATCCAAAAAGGTGATGAACTATTCACCTTGGCTGTGGAAGTGAATGAGGGTTGAACCTGTGACTGTCTGATTCTGTGGCTTTTGGGGGCATCACAGATTCATTTTGACATTTCTTCATATAGATTCTGCAAAGTACTATCACATGGAAAATTCCATATGATAAGCAAATCTGTTTTCAAAAAACACCAATACTTGGGGAAAGAGAAGTGGGTGGGGAAGCCCACAGTTTAAATGAAAACATTTAGAGATCATCAGCTTTTTCCAACTTTCATATCAAGCTTTTTATTCTTGCCCTCTTCCTAGTTACTTTTGTCAAAATAACCAAACACAAACATCAGGGAAACTAAATGATAATTTAGTCTCCAAAAGAGTGGGAGAAAAAAAGCTTACTGAAATGTGTTTCTACAGTAGACTTTATACATCCATTCAGTGTGGTCTAATGTAAGTCAGACTTTAACAAATATTTTTGCTCAACTTGGTTCCAGGATAAAATTGTAGAAGTTACTGAAAGGTGAAAAAAACCCTCAATCTATTCAACTTTAAAAAAAAAAAAAAAAGACATTTAAGGGGGGTCTAACAGAAGTATACAAAAATCTTAGCTGAATGGATAATATCAATGCATGTTACTACTTTTGATACTGCACAGATGACAGGATCGGGGGCATAAATGGAAGTTCAAAAAACAAATTCAGAGGAGACATAAGGAAGTGCTTTGTCACTCAAAGAATAATAAATGTTTGGAATGGCCTACTGGGCAAGGTTGTTGAGGCAAAGACAGTGGGCTCGTTCAAGAAGCAATTAGATGCTATCCTGGGGGAAACGCTGTATTACAAGAGACAAGCATCAATGTGTTGAATGGCCTTTTCTCATTCCTAACATTTTCTATGTTCTTTTTTCCAGCTTGTACTCTTAAGGGTCTGCAGCCTTGGTGTATGATATCAAAACTGAAATCAGGCCCAGCAGTGTTCTCCACTAAACTGGGCCAAGAAGCATAATAAAGATTTGGCCTTGCTATAAAAATGTGCCATGCTGTACTGTTACCCTGCTTATTCCATGCTGGCTTCTGGGCTTCTAATAAAGGAACAGGAGTTGGGCAAAGCACCCAGGGTTCAAAGATTTTTTTCGCACCTTGTGTCGACTCCAGAGTGCACTTTCAAGAAACTGGGGCACCCTGCCCTTCAGGTGGCAGCACTTCAGAGGTGGGCCAGGACAATTCCAGCACACGCAGGTCTCTTTGGATCCATCACAACCTAAACTCAGTATTCAAATGTGCCTTTATTAGTAGTTATTAATATTTTTTTTGAGAATTGCTCTGTCTCTTTCAGCTTACTCATCCCTTCTAATGCTGTTTCTTCTTCCTCCAGGCACAATGCTGATCCTTTCCCTCCTCTTTTCTCCTTTGCAAACATCAAAAGGGAATAAAAGTTTGTATTTGTTCTTCAATGCATGCGGGGGCACCCATAGGACAGATGAGTCATTAGAAGGTAAAATAACACACTCCGCATTGTGCAGAAAGGGGTGCACAATCAGCTGAAATGGTACAATTGCACCCCACCACCTCCTGGGAAAATCCCAGCCCTCTCCACACTGAGGTCCCCTCAACTTTTTCAGCACACCTCCAGCCTCCTGGGGCAGCACAGAGGGACCCACAGAGGGTCCAACTTGAAATGCCTTGTTTGGGAGGTGTCAGGTTCAGTTGCTGAGCAGCACAGAGCTCCTGGCACCCAGCTGAGCAAGCTGAAGTTCACTCAGAGGAGAGGGATAATCAAGATACATCTTGGATTAACTGTTGTATTGCATTGATCCAAGTGTGTCCAAAAAAGGGCAGTGGAGCTGGTGAAGGGTCTGGAGCACAAGTGTGATGAGGAGTGTCTGAGGGAGCTGGGGGTGTTTAGTCTACAGAAAAGGAGGCTCAGGGGAGATCTCATCACTGCAACTACCTGAAAGGAGGTTGTAGTGAGGTAGTGGTTGGTCTCTTCTCCCAGGCAACGAGTGACAAGGTGAGAGGAAATGGCCTCAAATTGCACCAGGGAAGATTTAGGTTGGATATTAGGAAAAATTTCTGCACTAAAATGGCTGTCAAGCTTTGGAACAGGCTGCCCAAGGAAGTGGTGGAGTCACCATGCCCTGAGGTATTACTTTAAAAGATGTGTAGATGTGGCACTTGGGGACATGGTTTAGTGGTGGACCTGGCAGTGCTGGGTTAATTGTTGGACTCAATGATCTTAGAGGTCTTTTCCAATCTAAATTAATCTATGATTCACAACAATAAATGGTTCATGTAGTAATAAATTTATGGGCTATGAAGGAAGCTCTGTAGCAGGTTGCATTGAGGCATTACAGTAAAGATAACCTCTCCTCCCCTAAAATTACTAGGTGTCCTACAACAAGAGGTTAAAGGCAAGCACAACCAGACAGTGAGGAAGTCCTTGAGGACATGAATTTTACTACACACACAGGACTATGTAGCTCTCATCAAGTATTTCATAGGCAACTCAGCAAGCAGGCATTTTAGGGAAATATTTAAAGAATGCAGCATTGGTAGCTGTGCTTTTTTTGTATGGGAAAGCTCCACCACATATAAGGCTCTGCGAACAAGAATGTATTAAACTGTTTTTGGGAGTGGGGGAAGGAAAACATATGGATGTGCAAGAAATGCTCAGCTAAGAAAGCAGCTGGATGACTGGAGGAGAGTCTCTCCCTCTCCAGCCACGGTGAAGAAGGAAAAAGGAACCTTGAACAGGCACCCCCACCCAGAAGCTAAGGCAGTGCCTAATTCAGGGCCATGCAAATAGAAGTTAAATTAATATGAATTGCTGAAAGGTTCACAGTCTATTCTTTCTTTCCCCAAATCTTCTGCCAGTTGTTTCTTTTTTTATGTATATATATAATTACATTTTACTGGTGAAGGATTCTTATTCTTATGGTTCTAACCTTCATTTCAGTGGCTTTGTGCCCCAGCACTCCAGGGAAAATGCATATTCAGAATAGCTTTGCAAGTCCTGCCAAAGCCATTTGATGTCTGCACCACTAGCTAAATTATTTGTTAACAAACTTTGAGAGTTTTTGCCCTTCCAAAGGAACCATTTCACATGTGTTTTTTGGCTTCCTCTGCAGTGGTTCGGCAATATTATTTTATCCCAGCAAAGAGCATATTATTGTTTAATATCATTGCTATATTCCAGTACGTTCCCAAGATGATAAATGTTGGCACAGAAAAGAGGCAACTTTTTCAAACAATAAGTAATAAATTGTGGAAGGCTGAGGTAAATATTTTTCCATGTCCCCAAACAACTCTTGAGTACATTCCTGAGGAGTGTATTGACAGTAAAATGTTTGTGAATAAGAAAAGTTTTTGGATCAGGTTGTGGTTGTTGTCCAACCCATAAAATATCAAGAAAATTCCTAGCTCTTTCTCCCATCTGTTCCAGTGTGTACTTCTGGGTACAGCTTTAACTAAAGCATTCAAGATGTCTACTATAAAAAATATGAATGTGAATGAATTAGTTTGAGGAGATAAACTGCATTGTTCCAAGAAAATTAGAAAAAAAACAACCTGAAACAAAAAGTTTGTCAGCTAAGTCCAAATGTCTTGGCAATGAATTATTCAAAGACCTGGATTCCCTGTGCCAGTGAGATCTGCAGTGCAACGGGCACACACTCCTACCTGGTGGCAAGCAACCCACCCAAGCAAGGACAAGAGACATCACACAAGGGTTGCTGAGTGTGTGCAACGAGCTGTTTGTGATCAAATCACAGATAACAATTGTCAGAGATTAACTACTAAAAATGTCTCCTCAGTATTATATTTGAAAACTGTCCCTACTAGCTACAAAGAGAAAAAGATGACCAAAATCAAACTATTATTATCTAGTGTAACGTTTACCTGCAGGTAATGCCACTGCAGCCATCCTTGTGTGCATCACCTGCAACACCACACATGTAACTGTCCATCTTTACTCCTGCACATCCCTTTGAACCCCATCCTTACAGCTTATGCCCTCAGGCTAGCACGCTCACCCAGGAGGAGTGCTCACTTAACCCACCAGGAGCCAGAGGGAAAAGGACTAGTGACTAGGAGCAAAGCTGCAGGTGCTGACCCCAGTCGCATGAAAATGAGCACCTCCGTATACATAGAATAGGCTACTTCATCAGAATTTTTTTTTTGCACTGATTTCAAAGCATTTTTACAATTTTTAAATATTGAATATGGGCACGTTCAACATCCTTCTGGGCCAATATCTGCCTGTTTAAATGGAAACTACTAATCCTCTAGCACTATTAAGACATATTCAGTATACACACTCTGTACTTGAGACATAAATAATAAATGCAATTTAAACTGAAATTTGAGCAGACTTTCCATTAAGTAACAGATCACTGTTGGATGGGCTTGGTTTTTTATATCTGGCAGAGGGCTGTATCTCAGATATGTAGACATCATGTAGAGATGGGATATTTTGTATGAACATTAATAATGATGTTCCTACATTGCTCATGCTGTGGGAATGCTTCCTATTCATCTCATTATCTTCTGGTCCCACAATGGCAGCATGATGAGTGCAGAGAAATAAGTGAGAAGCCTTCTATGTCTTTGTGTGGTGGGCATAAAATGGTTGCAAACTAGATGAATGCTTAAATACATTATCTCTTTGACATTTTGCACTACCCTTCTGGAAAGACCCCATATATTTAATATCAAAAGGGCAGAGACCACTTACCACGGGAGAAAAAGAGAATGACTGCTTTGTCCTGCTATCTGTATCCCAGGGAGCAGATCACAGAGGAACAAGATGGTTTCCCTTTACACCTTGAAAGGGGCTGATGAGAACCCAGAAGCACCTTAGATAGAAGTCAGATCCGTTCACTCATATCAGTCCCACAGATCTGCTCTAAATCTCTCTTCCCAGTTGCCTCCTCCAGGGTTAAAAAGATGGCACAGCAGAGTGTGCCAGAGAGGTTGTTTTGAGTTATTGTTGTGTACATTTCAGTGGTCATTGCTGTCTTCATAACCCTCATTTCAATATAAATCACTTCCGTTTTCACATTTTCTCCTGGACTAGTTCCACATCCCAAGGACCATTGCCATGAGTACCAGTTGAATTTGGCCCCCCAGCTCTTCTCTAACAACCTTTCACAACATTGGTAAAGGCCTCAGCACTCACTGAAAGCATCAAAGGGCCTATTCTCATCTTTCATGGAATCTAATAAGAATGGTGGAGCTATATATTCACAAGCTGGCACTGCTTCTCTGCATGTCCTTTAAAAGCCACAGGAGTCTCCATGTGGGAGAATGGGAATAACAGCACTGGCTTGCCAACCATGGAGGCTACAACACAGACTCCCTTGAAAGACTTGTTGAAGCCCAAAACAGTCGATACACACAAAACACTTTGCAGGAAAGCAAAAGGTACACACATTCATGGAGAGGAGAATAATGTACCTAGAGGTATCTTAGCTGCCACCCGAGTCTGCAGCCCCAAAACACAATGACAAGACTGCAAACATGAATATTCCAAACTTCACTGATCTAATTTACATCAAGGGACAACTTCTGCTACAGACTAATCTCTGCAATAGGCCTCCTTCCTGCATTCTATTAACAGAACTATAAATATTTAATTTGAAATATAAGATACTAATATGCATCTTAAATAAAAGAAGACTGTGATAGACTGGCAGACTGCCACATTCATCTCCTTTTTATACAAGGTCTCCTTCTTGTCTTCAAGTGCTAGATGACATCCTTCTGATGGAATTGGCCTCTTCCTTGCCCCATGCTATTTCTGGTTTAATTGTCTTGCAATTTGGCCAGTAGATGATGTTCTTCCTGCCTCTGCTTTTTTGCTCTCAGTGTTGGTGCAGAGTGTTGCCTGAATTCAGTTCCATTTTCCTCTTACAAGTTCCTGACCAATATTTCACGACATTTTCTGCACAGAGACCAATTTATATCCCAATGCAAAGTAAGCTGTTATGAAAATCCATTGGTTTCAACAGCTGATAGATCAGATTTTTACAACTGCCATGTACCTCAGTGGCCGTAAGACAGAAATGTGCCTTGGAAAATTAGGTTGCACGTGTGAGGAAGAAGAGATGACAAGACTGATTGGAAGAGAAGAAACTGAGTTTCTGTTTTCTCAGGAAATTACAGCTTGACCTCAGGTTACTGAAATATTTCCATTGACTTCGTGGCTTTTCCTTTAGACATATCAGATATGAGATCTATCCAGTGAAGTACATTCCCTTGTAATTACTGAACTACCAAAGTGCAAAAAGTTGCAAAGAGATGAAATGCATTTTACAACTGGCCAATGGGTTTCAGTTAATTTTTGCATTTCTCCATATACCACTTAACTTCTTCATTTGGGTATTTTAATTTGTTAAGAAGAAAATTAAAAATTAAGGAAGAGGATAGAAAAGCAGAAGGAAAAGGTAAGTTCAGCTTACAAGTAAGCACTCTTTTGTGCTAAACAGAAAGGGTAAAAGGGTGATACCTTGAGAAAATACGAAAGCCACTCCTGAAAAGTTCCATAGCCATGGAAGACCATGATGTCAGATTAAAGCAAACCCAACCCATCTTAAATCCTTAATTTCCATATTTTTCTGTTCCTGGGAAGCTTACAAGTTTCACTCTTTGTGACAGCCGGTACCTGATTTTTCCCATGCCATGACATATTGCCTAGTTTACATGCCCAGCCAGTGCCTTCTACATGGCCTGTCAGAGCTGCTTTAGTCTGCTTCAGGGACCCAAGTATTAGTAAAGCTGGGGAAGGTTCCTAGATGAAGAGAATATTACCGTGCCACGAGCCAGGCACTGCAGCTACGCTTGAGACCAGCCATGGACACACACTGCACTCGGCAGTGGTATTTATAGGATTGTTAACTGTTGGAGAGATGTGAGGCTCACCCCTGTAACAGTATTTCCTCTGCCTTCAAAAAGCACTTCTCTGAAGTGCCCAGAGACATCCTGTCTTAGGGGTTATTCCCAGTTAAGATAAACCAAGTGAAAATGTGTGGCTGCTGTCAAAAGAAGAATAATGTTAGTGCTTACAAAAGCTCCCCTTCACATAGGAACACTGCACCGTTATGCATAACCTCTGTGTTTGATTTCTCTGTCATATTTTCTCATCCTGGAGATGGTCCCAAAGCAAACCTCTGAATGCAAGCACAGAACATGATTAAGAATCAAAGACTAGAACACCATAACATATGTTTGGCTTCTTGCTTGCATCTTTATAGACATCCAGCCAAAAGTCTCAGTACAAACACCCTTGAATATTTCTATGTTTTGCACAATAGGCCAAAATATTTGTGCTTAATACTATTAACCTTTCACTGACTAAAACTTTGATGCAAATCTAGTAATTGCCGTTGATTCTGCGGGGGAGAGATATAACATTTGACCAAAATACAAGCCTTGTTTGTCCTCCAGATATTCTGACTGCTCCCTCAAGTTAAAAGAACATCATTTCACACTACTGAATCCCTGATGTGGGTTCCCATAATGTTCAGGCCCTTACACAAATCTCTGGGAATGCAGTATTTCATGGTATGGACAGACCATGCTTACTTCAAGAGGACCACTGGTTTCCATTGGAAGCTGTTTGCTTCTGATTAAGACAAAAATGAAGGACAAATTTCTCATATTAAGCCGGTTTATTCCCAGCAATAATAAAATTGGTTATCATGTGAGATAATCACCCAGGCAAAGAGAAAGGGCCTTCAGTATGACCAAATACATATGTATGTATGTCTCAAACCTAGAATGAGAGGAAAATCAAACTTACCTGCAAATACCACAGCTGGAGATATGACATCATCAGATACCGCAGACAACATGGACTTTGCCTCCATCAGTCTTCTGCATGTGACTCTTCAGGTTCCACTGAAGGCTTCTGCTCTCCCAGTTTTCTTAGACACATCTCAGCAGCTTGTTGACATCCCACACAGTTCAAGACAAAGAGTCAAACAAGTGCTTTTTGGCATAAATCAGGCTGCTTCTCAGGTTTAGGTATTCGCTGTCTTTTCCTCCTTGAGGTTGTTTCTGACAGTCTCACTAAGTGAATTAATGAATATCACACTTCCAGAGCTATTTTTGCACCAGCAATGGCACTGCAAAATAAGAAAGATATAAAGCTATTAGAGAGCACCTAATGGAGGGCTATGAAGATGGGGAAGGGTTGGAGAGGCAGCCATACAAGGAGCAGCTGAGGTCACCTGGCTTATTTGACCAGGTGAAGGCTGAGGGGAGACCTCATAGCACCCTAGACCTTCCTCGAGAGGGGAAGAGGAGGGGTAGGCACTGATCTCTTTCCTCTGGTGACCAGGGATAGGACCTGAGGGAATGGCCTGAAGTTGTGTCAGGGGAGGTTTAGGTTGGATACGAGGAAAAGGTTCTTTACCCAGAGGGTACATGAGCACTGGAAGAGGCTCTCCAGGGAAGTGGTCAAAGCACCAAGTCTGACAGAGTTCAAGAAGAGTGTGGACAACACTCTCAGGTACACGGGATTCTTGAGGTGGTCCTGTGAAGGGCCAGGAGTCAAATTTCAATGATCCTTGCAGGTCCCTTCCAATTCAGAATATTCTATGATTCTGTGTAAGACTAGAAAGTACCCAAACTACTACAAAGTATCTGAAATCCATCCAGGATACCATGTATGTATGTTACAGGGGGTACCTTAGAATATTTTCCTTGTATGCCCAGAATCTCAATGATAAAAAAAAGATTTATGAAAGAAAAGATGAAACAAAAAAAATCAATTAAATGTTACTCCAGAAAATTTTAGCATGAAACATCTTAATCATGCTCATTAATCAAATACCAAAAAAAAAAAATCATCTGTCTTCTAAAGTGAGAACAGAGAAAAATTAGGACAACATATATCTGAAAAAAAAGTTAGACTTTTTTTATTCCAGGAGAACTCAACTAAAAGCTCCCTCCATTCAGGCACCTGGGTTTCGTTTCATAATAGCTTCGGTCCATTGTTCCTTATTATCAGAGCTGACTATGTTCAAGCTAAGGCAGATCTTGTTCCTAAATTTATGTCTCTGTGTGTGACCACTACAATATGTGTTTTGTATGCTTTTTCCTGAAAGCCTAATATAGTGATACCTGTGACACGGCTTGGACTCCCCCTTTCATGTATATTACCAACTCGAACTGCAACCTGCTGGTAGATTTTTCTTAAACTCTAAAATGAGGGTCTAACCTTCTCTTCTTTTTCTTTTTCTTCTCTGCTACCTATAATCTTGATTTGACTCACACAAAAGTGACACAGTGGGAAATCCACTCAAGAAGACTTTGACAACTAACAATGGAAACCTACCTACACGAAAGTTGACTGGTGGCGTTTATAGTGAAAAAATGTATTCAAGTTTAAAGATGTCATCTGTGTTAACTGATCCATGTTGGTTTTGTGTGTTTTTGTCAAAAGAAATGGGCTGCGGAGTCACCTCTGTTAGGGTAAAGAAAACTATCCAGAACAACATCACCACTAAAAATAGACAGGTATATTCAGGAAAAAAAAAATCCCCCCTCAAAGTATTTAATTTTAGGAAAATATGATTTTTAGGTTGGACCTAATCCAAAGGACTTATATGAAATAGTGAAACTCGTGCATATTTAAATGCAACTAACTTTTAGGCTTATTTATATTCCTGCTGCTTTTGTCTTGTCTAACACAAAAAATATTGCTCTTTCATGCAATACCAAAAGTGTGCTAAATGTACCTCAAGGATTAAATTAAAGTAAGATCACTGTACGTTTTTCAGTAGTAGCTACCCATTGTTTTGGCTTCAGTGTTAGAGTTGAAGTTGAGACATTCTACATAGATTCCTGGCCTCCTGGAATGAATTCTTGCCGTAAAACTGCTTTCCTCATCAAATGGGACACCCAAGGACATGAGTTGCCATTGGAAATCTTGGGCATTTAATCCCAGAAAAAAGAAGATATACAAGTTGGTACAAAGAAGATGTAGAATAGAAGATGCTAATACCCAAGTAAAAGGTCTTGACCGAACCTATGAGGATATTAAAGTCATTGATATTGTACAACCAGTCCTCATGTCCTCTTCCACGTTGCTAGGTCTGCTCATCAAGACCAGATATTGTTACTGGACACAGCTGCCTTGAAGTAGTTTGTATCAGTATTATATTCACTGCTAATAGATGTTTTTGATGAAAAGCATATCAAATATTCCACATGAGTGAAACTTGACCCAAAAATGGTCCTTTGGGTCAGGTTATGAAGTGAAGATAACACTACCGTGCCGTCCCCATGAAATGCAGGACAACAGGGAAACCCGGTGGCTCTTGGAAGAAATGTGAGGTGCTGAGATGCAACGGTGATGATCACTCTGTAAAGTGTGAATGGAACAGAAAGGATCTGAAGGCAGAAAGAGGCATAGAGTCAGTTGCATCACTCAGTTCATTTACCCAGGTCAGAGTAGCCTGAAGAAAGGAGAGAGTTCAGAGGGGTCTGTACTGTTGTTATCTGTACTACGGGTGTTCTCTAGCTAAACAGAAGGCTTTAATGAGTGAATATGTTTGTACATGGCAAATTTTCCCAACCTGTGTATTGCCTACACCTGAGAGATATCTATGAATTTAAATTCACTTAAAAATTTAGAGGGTGAAGGAAAGAAAAAGATCATTTCTTAAAATGAAACAATTCGAAGTAAAGCCATTTCGTTCAGTGGTTTTTCACTAATCCAAGTTCTTTGTCATCCCTCATGATGCAGAGAAATTCATAAAAGCAAGACACTTGGCTGCTTTAGCAAAATTCTTGCAGTAAACAGGGGACCAAACTACATTGTTAGTACAACAAGGAGTATCCCAGAAAATCCAGCGAGAAGCAAATATTTTGGGATGAGTGACCAGAGAAGGAATTTTTCTCCTGTTATTGTGGCAACCCTGAATTTTTCTCCTGTTATTGTGGCAACCCCTGTGAAGGTTCTGAATGTGCTTTTTACAGAGAATATGAACTGTGCCAGGCAGTGTGCCTTGTGACTGCATCTCTTTTACAGCCATTTTACAGCCAGGTAAACTGAGGGACTTGGTTAATGCATATCCCAGACAGCGAGGAATGCAATTTGTGCATCTTGTTTAATTTCAGACATTAACAGGCCTTTTCTGGTGTGCTCCTTCCCCACACGGACCCTCCACCCAGACAAGGGTTGTCACGGGACCACAGCTCCCATGTCACCCACCTGATTTCTACTTCAGCTTCACTGTCAGACCAGTCTCAGCATCTGACCTACATGAGATGAAAGCTGGCTAAATTCTCCAGCAAGAAAACCCCAAAAAGTTGTGTGATTAAACAAACCAAACCAAAACCCCTTTAAATTCTATTTTAGAGAGGATGTGTTCAACTGCAGATTGGGGTTATTGTGTCTCAGTCTGCCATCTCATACTCGGGGTATTTGACCCAGCAATACCTGCCCAGAGGATGAGATAATATTTGAAATTCCTGTTAGAAACAATTATCTACTTGACTGTAAAGCATGGGTCTTTCTGCTTTTATTTGAGGGTACTGTTTGTGCTGAAACAGACTCCATGAATTGCTAATTGGCCTCTCAGAGCCCAGGGGATGTAAGGCTGAGGCAGCTGGGCAGGCAGACACTGCTGCCATGCTCAGCACTTCTGCAGGCACCCACTGCCCCTGCCTGGCTGCGGGGTCTTCACTGCAGCAGGACATGTCACAGTCCCCATCCCACAGCCTGCGCTCAGCACTCAGCGTGCTCAACCTCCCCCACGTCTAATGACCCTTCTGTAATGCTCCCAACCCTGTGCTCCACTGCAAAGGGCTGGAGAAGAGGTCACATGGAGATGTGGCTGATATAAGGATATCAGTCTGTGGACAAAGTGCCCAAGTTCCCATGTTGCTGGAAAACATGGCCTGCTTCACAAGGGCAAGCAGAACAGGCACCTACCTCTGTGGACAGCTGAAAAGAGAAGCAAAAGAGCAAAGCCACAAACACGAAACTTTTCTATTCTTCAGCATTGTTAACTGTTTCCTGATAAACTAGTAGCTGAAATGATGGAAGGTTTCTACAGATTTTGCTTGCTCCAGGACACTGGTGGGGGATGCAAAAAAGGCACCTGCTTTGCCTAGAAGTGAGGTCAGAGCTGACCCCACAAGTACCTGTCTCAGATGCCCAAGACTGGTCAGAAAACAGCTCTGCTACTGGGCATCAGTCCCTGAGTTTTAGAGGGAATTCCCTGCCTGATGTGTAGGGTGGTCCAGGGTTCCCCAGGAGAGCCCAGCCCAGAGGATTGGGAGGCATCAGAGAGGTGCCTCAGAAAGCAGAAAGACATCCTCATTCGTGGAAACTTCCCTGCAGGACATGCTTGTCCCCAAGGGCTTGCAGCATTTCACATTCTGTTCTTGAGGGCTTTGCCTTTCAGGCAGGGCAGGGCTGGCTCTCCTACAGGTGAGGAGGGGGAGGAGGTGGCCTGCTGGCTGCACAGAGACATCTGAAGCTGTTGGCTGAGGAATTGCTCAGGTTTTCTTGTGCTGGCAATTATCTTGGAGGTGATCCCTGCACACAGAGACACATGGACAGGTAGAATATTTCACTCCTCCTCTACAAGCAATGTCACCTGAGCAGAAGTATATATAGCCCAGATTTTACATTTGTCCCTTTCACCCTCCTAAATACAGATCCTGCTGAAGTCAGGAAACAAGACACTGGCTGGTCCCAGCAGTGTCCCCACAGTCTCACTGGAAGCGAAGGCTCGTTTTGAGCCTGGAAGTGGTGCGCGGAATCATCCTGTTGGAATCCTGCTCCTGCTCCCCCTCTGGGGCCATGGATGAAGCCTGGCCCACAACACTGATGTACACACACGGGAGCTGGATAACGCTTGTGGCTGCACAGAGATTTGGAGACTTCAACTCTGCTGGTCCCAGGGAATTCAAACTGTTTGTAAAAATAATTAAGCCTCACCAATGTCCTTGCTTTAAAAATCAAAACAACAATAACAAAAAGACCAGTCAGGTTAATTACACTAGAGCAGGGAGGAATCTCTAAGATGTAAACACATTTCCATGAACATTAAAAGCAAACCCCTCTCTAAAGTATTTTTCTTTCACAAGCAAGCAAGAAAACGCATTGGATAAAACAAACTTTGCTTATTTTAGTTTCGACTCAATTACCTGTTAATGGAAAAAATCTGGCACCACTAATAATAAGGCAGGAATGAGATCACTGTTCTGGAGGCCTGGCTTGTCAGAGAAGCTTGCAACAAGAAGTGCATTTATCTGCCTTTCTATAACCCTTTTCAAGCACTCTGTCAGGGAGCCCAAACTGAAAAGCCAGTTTAGGAGGAACTTGGAACCCACTCCAGGCCCCCTCAGCCCTCTGGGAAAAGGAAAATTATTGTTGGCAAGTCTGCCTGGCTCCAGAAGTTGATCCAGTGCCCCCCACTTGCCCATGCAGCAGCAGACAGAGCTAAGAATTTTGTTATAATTAAATAACAGCGTGCTGATTGGTTGCTGGAGGTGGTCTTGAAACTGGTGTTTAAGGCAGTGGAGAACAACGGTTACTATTCATAGAAAAAGCAGAGTCTTAAAATCCATCTGTTTCGTTCCAAATTTAGGCCAAAAAAATGCTCACTCACTGTCTTTAAAAATACCACCTGCTTAGCTATTTTGTATAATGTGCCATTATATAAGTTTGAAGAAGGAGCAGGCAGGGAGGCAGTGGGGGCTGAGGAGGGGCGGGTGGAACAGATTAAAAAGATATAGTTATATTCAAAAATACCCCAGCAGCATATTTAAAAGAGAACACAAAATAAGGGAGCAAAGGAGACAATTTCTGATGAAGATTAAAACCAGAGTGATTGCTAATGCCTGGGAACAAGCTACTACAAATGAACTTGTTTGCAAATAAGGTAACAATTTTTTTCTCTTTCGAATAAAACCCCACCCTTCTTGCTTTGCACACGCAGCTCAAGTCTTCACCATGCTACAGAGCTGTGGAAACACCTGGAGCCTTTCCCACCCTCTAGACCTTTCAAGTGGGGTCCCCACCAGGGCATCGCAAGCCTATCCAGCCACAGCTCCTGCCAGCAGGTACCTCCCAAGCCGGGCTCTGCTTCCCATGGGTGAGCTGGTGCGAGCAGCTAAGTCGAGGGAGTGAGACAAGGAGCTGGTAACACCACGGCGCCTACTTTTCCAGAGCAGCTTTGCTTTGTGAGTGGCAACTTTAGCAAGGCCTGGTGTCCAGCAGATGTGTCTCCTATCTCCCCATTGTCCTTCCCCTCCCCTCGCTTCCCCACTGCAGTCTTACATAATATTACATATTGCAGCTGCAGTCCTTCCAGTTTTCCCCATACCCTTAACTCTCTCCCTTGTTTCCTCCAACGTCCCAATGCTCTCCATGTCTCCTACCTAATCTTCTCAGCCTGCCAGCTGGGCAGGAGAGTGCAGATGCTGGTCCAGAAGTAGACGTGTGATAATTGGCCATCTGGATGCTGCCAGAAAGAATGGATAACAGCTGAGCTATCCTTGCCTTTTCTTCAGCAGTGGATCTGGAAAGCCTCTCTTCTCAGTGCCGGCAGAGATTTCCCTGGAACTCAGAGGGACTTTATCATCTCTGAGAGTTTGACTGCCGCTGTCAAATCTGGTTCAAAATGCCAGAGTATCCAAGAATTATCAGGAGAGGGTCAAACAGATGGACAGAGAGCATGACTTCATGTTCTCAACTGTCTTAGAGGTCCAGACTAACACTCCCCCACCCCAAATTTAAAAGCATTTCCAACCTCAGAAAAGGAACAACTCCTAGATCATGGATGAAAGTTATGCAATAATATTTTTGATTGATCCCAGCAAAAATTGGTCCAGGGATTGGAAGACTACACTAAATGTGTTGGTGACACTATTGACAATGATGGCTGCTTGGGATGCATTCACTTATAGCTGATCTGCCTTAAAAGTCTCGAGACGTTTTCCGAGGACATCTTAAAATGAATGCCAAAGTAGCTACCCTTGTTTTATAATATAGCAATCGCTACAATCTCTGAGCAAATTAAAATATTCATAGTTTTAAGGCTCAAAGAGCTTTTGATTTCCCGTCCAACAAAGATCACTGAAGATCAATCTTGGTCCTGTACTGAATTTAGTCTTTAGCTGGAGCATCTCTTTCAAAACAGCATCCAAAACCTTTACCCATAATCTTAGGTGATAAAGTGCTCTTACGTGTATGCCAGACATAGCTGGGCAGCACTGTCACACGTTGTTTTTTATTATTATTATTAGTAGTAGTAGTATTGTCATCAATAATAATAATAGTAATAATAATAATTTTGCTTTCATGATTGTTGCAATGGCCTATGCAACTATTTTACTGCAAATTCTCTTTACATCTTTTTTATGGTCTAATGAAATAAACAGGACTCTAATGATTGCTCTTTTTTTCCTGCCTGTCCTTTCCTTTCTTTAAGCAAAGCTTAAAACCATGTGGCACTGCTTTATTGAGTCAGCAATTGCTTAAACTTCTTAAAATTCCATGCACTAAGTGAAAAATGAGATTTACAAAACTGATAGAAAATAAATGTCTCCCAAACATGCAATACATTGACTTCCTTCCTTGCCTTAGTCCATAAAAACAGAGGGAAGCAATAGCTACAGTTAATTACCTATTGTACTAGGGCTCCACACTGTCCTGTGGCAACCCTGTACAAGGACAGAACATGCCAGTTTGTCACCTCCCCACTCAAGAAGTTGCCCTCACTTCTGTGGATCTGGAGGTGAACACGGTGATCAGGTCATACCCCCAGGGTCTGTTACTCACCCTATTTTACACCTACAGTGTATAGGAAGGGATGTCTTTTCACCATGTTTCCAGTGTACCTGGAGTGATGGGGTTGTTTGCTGTAACTCCTGGGCACAAAGGTACTACATATAAATAATGGGAATTTTCTCCCAGGAGCCTTGACCCAGCTCAGTTCCTCAAAGCAAGGGAAATTTGGAGGCAAATTTGAAGGCATAAACCCTGTAAGGGATGCAGCCATGGCACAACCTATAGGAGACACAAGCAGTTGCTTTCCCAGGAATATACAATTGTTCTCCACAGCAAACAAGTTCCCAGCACAAGTTATCCACCACTTGCAAGCTCTGTTCAGCGTATCTTTCGAACACATGCCTCTCTCACCACACACACAGAAGGAAAACCAATTTGTGCAGGAACGGTGCTTTTGGACTCTGCTTTCCAAAGTTTGCTAATAAAGGAGCGAGCAAAGAGCACAGTATTTTGCTGAATATATGAATCATACCTTGATGGTGTCTACTTTGAATCATGGCATTCAAAGATCTCCCTGGAGCACTATGCCTTACTTTAGAAGAGAGCAGCTATCCCCAGTAGAGATGCAGCACATGTGTCTGGCTGATGGATGGCCGTGCTCTAGCAAGAGTCAAAACATTTAGGAAAAAGAAAAAAAAAATTCCCTAGAAACCTTAACTAGCAGGAGAGTTATTTGAGCATTGCATTCAATTTGCTGGCTACCAACAGCAAAATTTGGCACCTTCCACAAAGGCTTTACAGCAATGTCCTTTTCTCCATCACAGAGTCCTGTCCCACCCACACTGCCCATGTGCCTGTCACGGGTGATGAGGGGACATGTTCTGCTGAAGTCAAGGGGAGCATAATGTTAGACCACAACAAAAACACCATCAGGCTTTGGATCAAGGGAGATAAATGGAGCCTGGTAAAAAATTCACCACGACTTAATCCTTCTAATGGGACATAAGAAGCAAGTTATGTTGCCCTTCATTAACACATTTAAAGAAACAAGCAAACAAATAAACAAAAGGCTTCTGGCATGTAAATTAGTAATTGTTAGCAATTTAAAGCACTATATATTGTTTAAACATTATTTAGCACTTCGCCCTGTGCCTCCCAGCCCCTCTCAAAGCAAACTCCTTCTGTAGCCAACAAACACTTTGTAGCCAGTTTTGGTTTTACTGGACCCCACAGTAAGGGACAGCAGCGTCCCAGCACTGGGACTGGACTTACCAAAATGGCCCTGTTTCCACATCTCTGCAGAATACTTACCCTTGCTGCAGAGCCCATCAAGACAGCTGAAGTGCACTACCTGAGCAATGCACCTGCACAAACCTGCTTGGAGACCTTTACATTCCATTGCCCTCGAGTGCCATAGGAATTACTCTGACTGAGATTTTCAAGATGACTGGGGTTGTGATGACATCCACTTGTGACAGATTCCTGGAAATTATGTTTAAATCCCCACTAAGCTTAAAAAACCCAAACGAATCAACCATGTAATAAAAATTCTTGCATGTAAATTCACTCCCATCCCACAGCATCTGCAGGCGCTGCTGTGTCAATTGGATGCTGGATGCTCAGCACTAAGAACAGGATGTGTTGCAAGGGCTCACTGCACTTAAAAAAAAAAAAGTGCAAAATTGGACTTAAATCTGTGTCCAGGAGATAAACCCTAAGGCCAGCATAAGGACTTTGACTAATTAGGGCTATCTGGGCTCTCCTGTGTGACCCTTGTAGCCCTGTGTTGTGGGATCACCAGGTTCAACAGAAATATTTGAAAATTAAAGGTTATCATCAGCCCTGATCTCCTGTCCCCCAGTCAGGCTCACTTCACACAGAAGGACGACATTCCTTTAGCCCACATGCCGTTTGTCTTTTGCCAAATCATGTGCCATTTCCTTTAAATAAAAAGGATTTTCAATCACTGCTATTCATGCAAAAGTGTGCTGAGCAGGGAGAGGGTCAGTGCAAATGCATTTCATAGGCAGTACTAAGGGAACCCGAAGGAAACGGGATTTCTCACAACTAGAACAGGCTGCAACTTGCCACAATTTTCACAGATTTTTTTCCAGGAAGTTTTCCACTTGGCCTGTAAATCTTTCTGGCCAGATAAAGTGCAGTCAACGCATAAATGAGTTGACAAGTCATCTCTGCACATACTAAGTTGCTTTTATTAATCCAGAACTGCATGCTACAGATACTGTACAGCATGAACATTTATTCATTACAAAAAATGGCTTCCAAACCATTAAAAATGAAAATCGGAATAAGAGCATAAAACGGAACAGTAACATCACAACTGTTAGGAAACATTCAAAGTATTCACAAAAAATGTTATAGTTAGCATCTTAATAAACCAGAGAAAAATCTGAGACAGTTTTACAATCGCTTCATGTCAACTACAATGGCACTGAATGAACAGATGAACAATTTTTCAGCTTTATACAGCGTTTTTTGCAACATCAACATGCCTAGTTTTTTTTTTGTTTTAAGTTTGCTACCTACCTGTATGTAGTAAGTGTACATAAAAGTGGCAGTCTGATTTTCCTTTTATGAATAATCTAATATACAGAATTTGGCCCTTAAGGGTTTATACCTCTTCATTTTAAATGCTTTCCGGACAATCTGCTACCAAACACGTCTGTTATAGGTGACATTAAAACTACATACATATCTACCTATGTAACATCACAGCAAAACATGATGAACAAAAAAATTACAGCATTAAAAAAAATAATAAAGTTGTCGGGAGAAAGTTAAAAGTCACTGAGAATTTTGGCACATAAAAATTTTGCACACAGCCTACAGTCCTAATGTCGCAGGGGATTCAGCTGCAGTTCTGAACGGGAGACATTTGGACCTTGCTATTTTTCCAAACAGCGTTGCTAAAAATTCCCTTGCTAAATTTTCAAGTCTTTTTGTGTGTAATGGCTTTTAAAGCAATTTTATTTTTTACACTATTGATCCTTGAAAAAATGCATCTGCAAATGTCCATTTGGTGGCAACTGTATTTCATATAGCACAAAAAAAAAAAAAAAAATCACGAAAAGAAATCAAAAACAAAATCCCGGAAAAAATATATATATACACATTTATATATAAACTTAAAAACCTTGTACAAATGAGTTGTTATATATAAGATGCTTACACTAAGGGAAAAAAAAAACCCTTTATACAATGTTTCAAGGAAAAAGAAGGAAGAAAAAAACATTTTAAAAGGGACAACATACAGATACAACAAGCAATTTCTAAAGCAATAAATACTACTGGTCCAATAGCGTTGTGATACTTTTAATTGTTGAGTAGCGTCCCCTCCCCCAAAAAGAACAACACCATGGAACAAGGTATATTAACACATTTTTTAACCCTTTGTTTCTGTACATTTAAACAATAACAAGTAACATCACAATAAAGGTTGTTTCACACAAGGAAGAAAAAAAAAAAGAAGTAGTAGCGGCACTGCATTCGTTGTGCCCTTAAAGGTTTAAAAACCAGATGTAAAATGATTGGTTCGCAAGCTCGTATTTAATACAAATAATAAAGAACCAATGCCTCCGGCAAGGGCTGCTTCAAAATTGCTTCTTTTTTTTTTTTTAATTTTTAAAATCAGTCTTTAAAACTAAGCTATTGGAACTACATAACAATTATGTATATATATATATTTTTTAAACGCTACAAAGACTTTAAACAGCTGTTGATAAAAATTTTGGCAGAATCATGAGGCTTTTCTCATCTACATATTTAAAAAGGAGAAATTGAAATAAGAATGGGTCAAATATTGACCAATGAACTCGATAAAACATCAACTAATGTAGCCACATGGCACGAATTAAAAACAAAACCAAGAAACGACGACAAACAGCGGACGACAACGAGGAGGAGAAGGAAAAAAAAAATAAAGAAAAGGAAAAAAAACCAAAACCCCAAACACCAACAGAATTCAATCCCCCCGAAGAAAACCGAAAGGGCTAACGAGGCTAAAGCTATTCTAAGGACTTGGTTACGAGGGAGAGCGGCTGGGGCTGTGTCCCTGCCAGCGAGCTGTGGGAATGCAAGGAGGACGTCGAGGGCTGTGCTAGGGATGCGGCGGCGGCCGGCGGGAGGGCGGCCGGCGGGTGGTCCAGGGCCCCGTTGGGGCAGCTGGCGGCAGGCAGGGCGCCGGGCTTGCTCGCAGCGCTCTCGGCGAGGACGAGCGAGGATGGCGGTGGCATCATCACCAGGTGTGCCAGCGGGTCGGGCTTCAATGAGAGCGAGAGGGGTTGTGTTTGTTCAGTCTGTGGTTTCGAGTCTCTGGAGGGGGAGGCGAGCATGGCAGGGGAGGACGGAGGAGAGTCTAGTAAGCTTCCATCTGAAGAGGGTGGGCTGACGCAGCTGCCTTCACCTTGTATGTAGCGAACGCACTTTTTTTTTCTCCTAGAAACAGGGAGAGAGTTATCTGTGAATAGAGGGCAGAGATGCTGATGGAGACAGTTATCTAAAGCAAAGAGCCATCCATTTGCTACTCTGGGCTCTGCATGGGTGGCACCCTGGCCCCATGTGCCATCCTGGGGGTCTGGCGGGGTGTTCTCGGCACCAAGCCCACTTGGAAACCTCCCCTTGGCTAAAAGATTTGGAAAGGATTCACCAATTGTGTCTTCATCCCCCCCCCCCTTTTCAGGCTGCCTTGTTTCCTTATTTTAATAATCAGAAAATCAGACAAGTGGGTTTTGCAGCCCACTGTGCTAATCTGCAAACTTTTCTCCATGGAAAAAAAAAAGAATAAAGAAATTTAATCCTTCTAAAATAAAAACTCTGGATAGTTGATGGTATCTCAAGATGTCCCATAATGCTGTCCAACTCAACAGGGCTACACCTGTGTCACCTGTCGTCTCTTACGATGCCCTGCCCTTGGGAGGCAAGAACAGCTGCAAACTACCGCTCATTGCTTTCTCCTCTGTTAAGAACCACACCAAATCCAGAAATGTCAAGAGTCAGAAAGGAGGGATATATATAATAGAGAGAACGAGAGAGAGGGGAAATAAAAACAAAACGAACAAACAAAGCAAACGGAAGAAAAAACAGGAAAAGAACAGGATAAACAGAGCATGATCCAAAATAACAAGAATAACTGGTTGTATGGCCTGCAGGTTGTGGCTTTAAATCGACTCAGTTTTACTTTTTGTTTTAGGGGAAAGTGGTAGATTTGGGAAGCTGCTCATCTGTATTTTGGGGAATTTTCCTCTGAGAGGCCATCCATGTAACTCCAGAGTGGGATCCAATTTCAGTAGGTGAAAAGCATGATGACAGGTACAAAGGTGAAGAGCAACATGGAGCTTAGTTCACACCAGGGAATACGAGAGTCTCGCAAGAGCCGCTCACCTTCTAATAAATAAGTGACCCGACAGAGATCTTTTCTCCTCCCTCTGTCCACTTAACAATGCCAAGGAGCAATGAAAATAGATGACAGTTTCACACCATCTCTCTTGCCAAGTATATGCAAGACAATTCTAGCAGTAGGACAGAAATAATGAGGCGAACAACCACAGCATCTGGCAGAATGATGTTCAGTGGCCACCTTGACCCTAAGAATGTTGGCTCTCCAGCCCTCCTACTCACAAGCACACTTTCCATGGGAAGTGCTGAAGCACTGTAATACAGCTCAAGGCATTTGACAAAGTCTGCCTAGAGCAGCTCTGCCACAAAAACTTTGGAAGTTCAGCTAAGCTGCACAAAGCCACCAACGTGAAGGAGTAAGTTGCTCTGCCCCTCCTGTGGATACGTTGCCCCAGCTCAGAAACTCCATCAGAGGAAGTGCCTGAGTGTGGCACAGCAGCTGAGGGTCACTGGGTAACATTCCCCACTTGCACAGGTGTCCCAAATCCACTGCTGGTCGCCAGTGTTCTCCTCTATGTATGGTAACAGTGCTTGGGTTAAACCAAGCTCTGCCGTCTAGGCAATGGGGCTAGATGCTTCTTGACCACAAGGGAGATCAAACCAGCTTGATCCTGGAAGTAAAAAATATCATGTCCCACAGCCAGGAAGGGAAGAACAACCCTGGCAACCCATCTTTTACCATCTTCAGTGAGGGACCAGTGCTGTGATACCCCTTCCTCCAGAGACTCATGTTCTGCTCCACATTCCACATGGCAAGGTAAGGGGTTAGGGCTATTAGAGTTTTAACCACGTTAGCCTGCAGATCAATACATGCTAAAAAACTAAAGACAACCATGCAACTTAAATGTTAAAAAGAAAGAAAGAAAGATAGAAGACAGCAAGTGAAGGCTGTAAACCATGCTTTATTAGAGCAACGTTAAAAGACAGAAAAAATTAATTTGGTGGGCTCAAAACAGAACCTGTTAATTCTTCTACAATCAACAAACACCACGGGTAGTCTTTGGCTCTTGACTAAAGACAGTTCTGCTGCTCTTTCTCCCCTCTCCTCTCTCACCACTTTCTAGCTTCAGCTGTGCAGCACTACCTGGGTGACAGTTCATGTCTGGACCTTCTGTACAGCTCCAGTGGCAAAGCAGAAGAGTTGAAGTTTCACAAAGCTCACCAATATTACTTGTGTGGAAAGGTGCATTCTTACAATCTGGAGAGCGCAGGACTCCCTCTCCATCATCAAATTAAAATTACTTGCAAGCAGAGACTCAAGCTCTGCCTGCCTCATTGATGGGGGTCCAGAAGTCATTTAACTGAACCTACAAGGCAGTTAATTATTTAACTGGAGGCAGTTTGAATCTAGTATGCCAGCATTTCAATTTTTTTTTAATATTATTTAAGTTCTGTGGCCTGAAAGAAAGAGCCTCCATGGCAAAGCAGCCTTAAACCAGGTCTACCTGACTTTTCGACTCTGCAAAGTTAACAACCTTTTTAAAACTAAACTCATTGCTCTGCTACTTGAAGTAATTTTCCTTTGACTAGTATTAAGGGAGCAGATTGCTTCCTCTGCTTCTGTTGTATATTAAACTCTTTAACAGTGTGGCCGCTGAAAAGCCATTTACTTCAACTATGATGGCTCAAGGGGGGAGACATTTCTCCAGACTGTGTCAATCCCACCATGTGCTACCTGTGGTCATGTACATGTACATCTGGGACACGTACATGTGGGACAAAAGGCACACTCAGCAAAACCCCATGCAAGACTAATTTTAACAGAAGTGAACAACACCAGGCAACTCTGGTGAAGGGGAATAAGTAAAAATCTAAGGAACTACTTGTGCCTCAGTTTTGCTCTCCTAAAAGCTGTAATAAAAATACTACCCATCCCCCCTCAGAATCACTAGTGAGGATTATTCACCTGCGTGTCGCTCTGAAGACATCAGCTGCTCCATCAGTCTGGTAAATACCAACAGACCTGACCCCACTTGTGCTGCCCTTAAAACTAGCCCTGGGACAGCACCAGGAAACCTGTAATGCTGCAATTGCCATGAGTGAAAGCCACAGAGGATGACAAGAGTTTCTTCAGCTGTTGTGAGCAAAGATGTCTCAGTTTTTATAACAGTAGCAAACTGGACATCTTTAGCACCTAAGATGCACTACAAAAATGCTACCATGCTAGCAAATGCAATGTTATGATGGTTAGGACCAGAACTAGGAGAGAAATACCTACAACTAACACCTAGTGATAAAATGCCTCCATGCATTAAAAAAAAAAAAAAAAACAACCCCAAACTAAAAAAGAAAAGCAGTTAACTCTGTATCAGTAAGTCTAAAGCTATCGGCTATACCACTGAAGTTGTCCCTGATGTGCTGCAAAGACTTCTGACCAAAATTTGGCGTAAGTTAAGAGAGGGTTTATGCTTCCCATGTAACCTAAGCACCGTATAGACCAAATAAAAAGTCCCCTTGCTGATAAAATGTAGTTTTAAAAGTATATTGTTTACTTAAGCAGCCAGGGAAAGATAAAACAACACAAACATGATGTGCCCCCAGTTCTGGTACTTGGCACACTGAGTCTGACACGCTTCAAATACTCTATCTCTAGACTACACAAATATCAGCTGATAGTGTGCAGCGAGCTAACCACAGAATAGAGCCTAACTAAACACAGCATGGGAGACTTTGGCTAGAATGAGACTCGAGCCTCCTGACACACTGAAGTAGCTATCCAGCTCTTCTGGACTGAACCCTACTTCCTTTAAGCTTTAAGAAACTGCTGCTTTCCAAGCTTGTTTAACATATGTACTGGTACTGATATCTAAGAGCCCAACTAGCATGTCTCAAATGGGACTATAGGCAACCTGTTGAAGTAATTTCTGGTGCCTTATCTGGTATATATTGACACACACCGCCACCCTCGATCTGTGTTTTCCTCAACACTAAGCACAAACAAGACTGCGTGCATACACAAAATACGATGGACGTCTGATCTACATTCTAAATGAGATGGAGCACATGGGACTGGCATGAGTAAGAGGGGAAAATGTGGGAGAGGAATCACTACACAAAGAGAGCGGTTTGGGTTGAAATACCTACCATCATAATATTCCAAATTCAAAGACTGCTTGTATCAGAATAAAGAAACAACAAATTTAACCAAATGCGATCATATAAGGAAAAAGGAATGAGAAAAGAACTACTCGGTATCCCTCCACCAAGAAAGAAGTACGTACTGAGTTACACATGGAATTAAACTCCAGTAGAACATGGGCTGCCAAAATTTGGGCTCTCTGATCTCTTTCATCTCCTTTTAATGCTGGAAACTCTGTTACTGAAGTTGCAATTAGTTTTGTTTAGAGCACAGATGTTTACAGCTCACTCATAGGGATAAAATTTTGGAAAAAACTTATTTTTGGAATCAGAAAAAAAAAGACATCAGATCGTTTTAAAAAATGGTATATACATAAACCTTACTGAGGTATGGAAGCCTACAGGTGGCTATTTGATTCTGCAGATGATACCAAAAAAAATGAATACATTATAAGCTGTAAACACTGGCTTTTACATCTCTGATCATGAGAAAAACACTAGTGCTGCAGATCCCAGAACATTTTTAAAAAGCCTTTGGAGGCAGCATAGACACGAATGAAAGACAAAATATAAACTATCCAGCTAAACACTATTTTTGCTGGCAATCTGGAAAAAAAAAAAAAAACAAAAAAAAGGCAAAAAAAAAAATTGCCAGCTCTAAGGACTTTGAGTTTTCTTGTTCCCAGTTCTACCACCAGGGAGAGGTTATTGGTAAAGAAAGAGAGAAAATGGCATTAAATTAGCAAGAAATTCAAAAGATCAAAGATTATTAGCAATTGATGCTGTGGGAAAGAGAAAGGTGGGGAGTGGGGAAAAAAGATTAAAAAATAAAATCACACAAATGCACTAAGAGGACAGATTGCTTTTATTTCCCCAAAGGCCTAATGGGTAGTATTATACCTGCATGGTTTGCACCATAAACTCTGTCGGTCAAGCCCGAACAATGCCCGACACTTCTTTGGAGTATTTGCATCTGTTAGCATAAGGTAAACACAAAAAATACAACACAATGGTGGATAGAGCTCATTTGGTCTGCGTCATCTTAGCTACAGCTACGTTTAGCTTTCAGTCACCTCCGTTTTATTTGGTAATCTCCCCTCGTACCAAGGGCAGGAAAGAAAACAGGACTTTCACAATGAGCCAGAGGAAAACCAAAAAAACCTCCGACCCAGCCACGCGCCTGTTCTGGTGTTGGTACCGCACTCAAGGGCTTTGAGAGTGACTTTCCTTGGGTGGAGGCTGGGACAGCAGAAGTGTGGCTGAGCCACAGATCAGATGGGCTTATGGTTGATGCTGTTTTACAGTGGGTTTTTGGCTAGCAGCAGCAAAGAGAAAGGCGAAAAAAAACCCAACCAACAAAGAAAAAAAAAAAGCAAAATCCTTTCAGAGAGACGATAACTGATGGCAGTGTCCCACTCCCTTGTGTCTTCCAGATCACAACACAGAGCTACAAAGCAACAAGGCAGGAGAAAAAAAAGGGGAAAGTACCAAATAAACCAGCTGCAAATCAGCCATAGCGAGTCTGGGAAAACTATACACACCTGCAGGGGCCGCACCAGTTATTCTGTTGATCAAGGCCAAAGCGCGCTCGGCATTTCTTAGGAGCGCTCAGGTCTGAATGAGTTCAAGAAAAGCGAGCAGAAAAGGGAGAGGAAAAAAAAGAAAAGGGGAGAGGGGGGAGAGAGAGAGAGGAAGAGAGAAAAGGAGAGAAAAAAAGAGAAAGATAAAAATAAGGAAAAATAAAAATAAAAAAGGGAATAAAAATCAATGTCCTCGTTATTAATTGCAAATATTGACTTTTGATTTAAAAGTTAAAAAGAAAGTGATAATCACATTTTATTCAACTCTTGAGATTAGCTGTTGCAATTAAAGCTGCAGTATCCCTTTATAAAGGACTGTTTCTTTCCCTTTTAAGAGAGCAGGTAGAGGAATGTCATCGTGGCTGGTCTAGCAGGATGTTTCAGGCAATATTTATTTGGGCTGGGATTTTTTATTCTCTTTTTTTTTTTTTTTTAAGAGGGGGGGGAAAAAGGAAGAAAAGAAGTTGAGTATGGAAGTTAGATCCTGAACATGCTTTTTTCTTCAACTCAGATACAAAATAAGAAAAAAAAAAAAGAAAGAAAAAAAAGAAAATCATATCTCCTGGGATAATGCAGCTTTTGGAATAACATTCAATTTATTTGTTTTTATTAATTTGTATTTAAAAGAATGGATAAGGATAAGCAGATTGCGAAATGAGTATGTTAGTATCAGCCAGAAAATAAAACGTAAAGCATGGCAAGGTGCTGAGTTAGTACAGGCAGTGAATTGCAATGAATAGGCGGCTCGAGCAGAAAGGAAAAAAAATCCAAAACTAAAATAATAATAAAAAAATGCGTATGCATGCTAATGTGAGAAGACTTAGTGGGAGTCATGAAAAATGCCATTAGATTAAGGAGGTTCATTACTGACTTGCTTCCATTCTTTATCAGTCTCTTTAAAGAAATACTGCATATTCAATTTGCACAGTTAGTACAACTCTTGCGTTATTTTTACTGTATTACTGTTTTAATAGCAATTGTTACAAAAACAAAAAAAAAACAAAATTAAAAAATACTATCAAACATAATAGATATAAAGATATATAAATAATAAATACTATCAAAACGTGTGGATGGTATTTTTTTCTTAATGTCATAAGTGTTTAATGTTAAAATCTATAATGGCAGGAAAAAAAATTAAAAAGCAGTTTATAAACTATTTTAAATGACTCAAAATGACGTTAGCACCTGTAATCGGAGGAAGTGAAAGGCAAGGATTTAGGAAACATTCGCTGTGTTCTGAAAAAAAAGAACAAATTATACAAAGGCTTCAAAAAAACTAAGTTAGGGTTTCTTCGAAATTGACTATGAGATTGCCTATGCAGTATTTCTAATTTCCTATATATATAGAATGGCAAACCTCCTTAATTTAAAATGGGTGCAATTTACCACTGTAAGGCATGCATCAGAACACACAGGTACAGCCCAAATTAATACCAAACACACACACACACACACACACACACACACACATATGCGCAAAATAAGCGGACAACTTTAACAACGATGGCATAGGCATTACAACTACGGCTCTGCAGTTAAAGGCTTGGCAACTACTAAGTACAAATTCAGCTAATGTCACACGAGGCTCTCACATGCAATGGCTTGGGTTACTAGTTTTAGAAGGGCAGTAATGCATAAATAATTGGAGTTCATTTTAAAAAAGAAAAGCTGTCTAGTATAGGGACCGGCTCCCCTGAGGCCAGGAGACCTGTACCCACCTCCCCCGTGCCTAGAAGGGTCACACCAGGATTGCCACACTTCCACTAAGCAAGAGATTTAGACTTATTTTTACTTACCATTGGTCTCTCCTGGCTGCTTATCCCTTTTCCTCTTCTTCTTCTTTCCCTGCAGGAAACATACACAAAGGAGAATGATTTTAAAAAAAGCCAAAACAAGTGTCCTTGAAAGTCAGAACTGAGCAGTGAGGCTGTGGCTGGTGTGGGAAGCTCCCCAGGGAGCACACTGAAGTCCAGCACTAGCTCACCCCTGGTGCAGGGAAGTTTGGGGGACCCCAAGGAGATGCTGCCGGGATTGGCTCTGCCTGCCTTCCCTGTGACTTTTAGGACAGCCTCACTGCAGCTCCCCCCAATGTTAACACCCACCAAAGCCATGAGCAGCTGGGGAGGGGGGGAAATGACTTGCAAGATGCTACTTTTGAGCTGAGATCATCACGAAGACAAAAACATTTGACGTGTGTGTACGCTCCTGCATCCTGAAGTTTTAGAAATTGTTTGTGGTCATGTTTTGGTGAGGAAGGGAGGGAAAGAAGAGGGAGATTGAAGCAGGGAGAGTGCATGAGTGAGGTCAGACTGAGCCCCTGGAGTTCCTCAGCACCAAAACCCAACCATTAGAGCAGACAAGGAAGCCACAGCAATGAGCAAATCCTAACCTGCAGTTTTGTAAGTGCACTGACAACCTAGAAAGCAATGCCAGGACAAGAAAAAAAATCCAGACATAGCCAAGAGCCTTCCCACATTTTGCTCTATCACAATGAAAATAACCAGTAATATTTTGCTAAACTGTGTCCCTTTCCCACTGTACCACAAGACGATGCAATTTGCTATGGTTTTTGACTGGGAGGAGAAAATCCTTTTCTCAATTTCCCTCCAACAGTGTGAGAGAGGACAACTAGGAGTCCAACTTCTGTGGAAACCCAGTGATTGCTTTCCAATAGAAAAATTAGAAAGTAAATAAGCATAGCTCAAAAGAGAAAAGCTATTTTTTCCAGGAAAACTCTTCTAACACTGATGTACAGAGTTTGCAGAGCAGTACAACAAGGCCAGTGGAGGCAACAGAGTAATTTCATTTTCACAGCTCCCCAGATGCTAAAAGCAACGACTTTTGGGCCATCAGTGTCAACTCTGAACAGCACAAGAGATCCTGACTTTTGAAGACATGGCAGTAAGAAGAATCAGTGAGAAGACCCCAGAGCAGCAGTCCCTTGTGGTCAAGAGACAACAAACGTGTCTTGGAAGAAGGAATCTCACAGCACTTTTGAAGGGGTAGATGTATTGTAGGAAAGCCAAGAGGTTCTCCCACATGATGGGCACCCTTCTCAGAAGGTCAAGATTGGCTTCAGTGTGTCACATGCACTATAACATTTGGGACATTCATTATGATAGGTTTCCTAGAAGGTATTAGTAAAAAATTCCCCCAATATGAAAGTAGGATATTGATTTGTTGTTGCCCTGTTTTTCCTCCCCAAAGCTGCCCTTGTGGCATGGGGCTTCTGTACTCATTCCTCCTTTCTTTCTCAGGGCTGTAAACTTCCATCCTGTTGCCCAGGTTGCTCCAGGTTCATGAGATCCTTCTGGAGATGTAAAAAGCTGTGTGCACCATCCATTTTTAAAGGCATTTTGAACAACATGCACATAATCCTGTAGCCTGGATGCTGCTGACAAATCATCTCCCACACGTCTGAGGTAATTTTTTGGGGATATGGAAAGTTGTCAATTGCTACAGCAACCATCAGTCTAACAAGACAGGCAGACAAGACAGACAAGTATTGCTCCTAAAGCTCCTTGAGAACAGAACCGGGAAAATATAGTATCTTGAAATCCATGTATCACATAAAGATACAAGAGGCTCAGACTCTTCTCCATCTATATTGATCTAGATTGACAGTAACTCTGTGAAAGTCGGTGGATATTTTCCAGCTTTCAACAATGTAACCAAAACCAGACAACTGCCTCAGGATCATAAGCCTGATTTTTATTTAATCTCAAGGAGGCCACTTCCATAATTAATAGACTGCATCTGTGATGAAATTGCTTAATTTTAGCAGTTCATTTGGGAATTCAAGGGCTATTTCAATTTAAGACCTTATAACTTCTTCACATGAGGGCCAGCCAGACCAGAGGTGAGGAGTCATCTGCCCTTCACAAACTCTTCAAGCCAGATATTAAAGTACTGCAATGCCTTGTGGGAACAATCTGTTAAAAACATCTGATTTACAGGAATGTCAGCCAGGGACTAGGAATTTCTGGTTCCTTTTCAACACAAGCTTTGAAAACTGTTCCTAACAAAGAACTGACAGAGGTCCCACTAACTTCTTTTATACCTTTTTCAAAGGAAACAGGGAGAAGAATCACCTGGCTTGCTTGTTCAAATCCTCTGATACAAGAAGATATTTGACTATGCAGCTAAATTAATATATGGACTTTAGGAAAGAACTATGGCAGCACTTTTGCAAGTGCTCTGCAGAAGGCACCGTTTTGCCTTTGCCACAGATTGTCCTCCTAAGACTCAAGCAGATTGTGACATTTTCTGTCATTGTACCATACAAATTTTTAGGATGCAAGTAAATAAATATAGATATAAATACTTGCTAACCATTTTGGCAGCTCCCTCTACAGAACCAAACCAACATGGGTTTTGACAGGACTGCAGTACTTCTTTGGTACTAATTTTCTAGACAAGTGGTGGGTGAGGTGACTAGACCCTTACATACTTCTGAGTCCAACACTCAGCATGGCTTAATATCTTATATTAGATCTCAGGAAGGCAAATGTGCCTTGTGACAAGAACAAGCCAAGAAGGATTCCCCGAATCCTCTTCTCTTATTTAAGTGCAGGCTGAAAGCTGCATTTCCTGAATGTACTGCTCCCGTTTCTGAAGACCTGGGCTGCAGCTGCCCTCATCCTTGAGCCCCAATGTGAGATGCCTAACAATTTAATCACTTCAAGCAGCCCAAAGTTACTCCCCTGCTTGATGAGTAAAGGGCTCAAAACCCTACAAACCATTGAGGGAGGAGGGTAACTAACTCGGAGAGCTGTGAATGGACCAGGAGAGGAGACATAAATAAATTCTGCAGATGATGCAAAAATACCATGCTCTCCTCAGGCAGGAAGGTTCCCCCTGAAGGTCACTTGGGGGTACAGCATCAAGCCGCTGGGAAAGCACCGGCTTTCTCATCCTGTCCTTTTTAGCTTGAGAAGAAAGGGTTTCTCAGTGCTCACACGGTGAGGACAAAAGTAAAAGGTCCTAAACACTGAGGCTTTGTACGTGCCCATCTGTCAGTGGCACAGTCACTGCACAGAATGAGCATCCCTGAAACCTCAGTCGAGCCTATACTCCCTTTGAACACCCAAGACGACGATACTGCACAGTGTTGAGGAACTACCTCAAGCCTATAGTCTGACAGCCTCAGGTCAGACTATGCTGAGAAGCAGGGAGCAGGGCTGAGCCCAGTAGAAAGAAAAGATGATCAAGAAAACAAAGATTTGAAAAAATGTCCTTAATTACATATTGCTAAATAAGTGAGCATGTGTACTCTCCACCACTGAAATGGCAGAAGAGTGCAGAGAGTTGGTGCTACTCTGGGCTTTGCTCCAGACTCTGAACTGGCTTCTCCTCACCCATGCATGTAAAAGTGTAGATTCTCAGAGGCAAATATTGCCATATACAGAAAAATAGGACATTTATGGTAAAACAGGCAGTGATGAGGATGGGGATGGAAGAGAGAGACTTCAACAAAAGCAAAATGTGTAACATTATATGTAACTGACATCAATCTTAAGAGTTCTTGGTCCCCAAACCCACAGGGAAGTCTGCCTAGAAGGCAGGGAACAGGGTTTATTCCAGAATTAGAGATCTTGGAAGTTTTAGGTGATTTTTATTTACCTTAAAAGAAAAAAAAAAATCAAGATGCTGCTATAATCCTATTAAAAGGAGTTTAGAGCTCCCACCAATCCACAAATGTTTCAAGAATTTATGGGCTTAGGCTTGCAAACACTTATTACCATCTGCTCCGCTTACCCTTCATGGAAGGAGCTATATAATACTAGTAAGTGGTTAGAAAGCTGGCCTTGTGTTTTTTTAAGAGACAGAAAATTCTACCACTTTTAGCTACAAAACAAGCTTTCTGAAAGAAAGAGGGAGGAATCAATCTTAAAAACAATCCATGCATTGACCACAGATTCCAATACAGTTTTTAAAAAAATGAGGAGGGGAGGGAAAAAGACGGTAACATGGGCATGAAAAAGCAAAAAATAATCAAAATATACTACAGTAGAGCATGGAATAATCAATTTAGCCCCACTTGAGAGTAAGACTTTCAAAAAAAATATGCTTTTGGTTTTGCCAGCCCTTCTCTGAAGCTAGGATAAGTCATTCTTCCACTTTCCACTATACTCTCACACAGGTAAGTACAAGACACTTATTATTCATCTCTTTTGGTGGAGAGGAGCCATACTAGGGGAATTTGATTTTTTTTAATGAAATTTAAAATGACCAGCAAGCCAAACAGCATTACCAGATGTTGGTAAAAGCGAAATTAAGACTTTCTTCACAGAGCTCTACTGTCATGCCCCAATTCCAACCCTTTACTAGTCCCAGCCAGGAAGCCTTTTCCAAGTGGAGGGCTGGGAATTATCCCCAGTAGTTTTAGTACCGCAGAGGGAAGCGCCCAATTTTGTTACCAGACTGGGATCCCGAGGCACGCTTTCCAAGTAGTGCTTGTGCACAATGTGTGATCGTAGTTCAGCAGGTCACATACACACTTCTACAAGCTCTACTACTAAAAAAATTCCCACCTACATAGGAACCTACATAGTTATCCCGTGCAGACCAGCCCGGGTACAGCTGCATATGAAGCTGTCGCTCCTTTCTTGCTAGTTCATAGTATTTCGCTTGTTCTTCTCTGGATAACGCGTGCCACTGAGGTGAAGAAAAAAAAAAAAGACAAAATAAAAAGCACTAGTGGTTGGGGGTTTTTTTAAGCACGTTAAGAGCAAAGTATATTATATCTATATATAAATACAGTCAGAATTGATTTTCACAAAGAAGGGATAAAAACAGGTGATCTGGCATGCTGACATTCATATTTTATTTATAACTTTAGATTATAACTCCAGTTAACTCAACTGAGTCACAACTAATCATTTACATTCACTCAGCCCCTTTGTCTCCTGTTGAGAGAGGAGAATTAAGAAAACTAAACAAAAACAAACAGCAAGGGAGAGGGTCCAGAAGCTGAACCACTTGTCCTGAGCCAGAACACAGCTTTAGAGGTAGTCTCCCCTTCCCTTCTCCACTGGCATTCTCTCTCTTCTAGCTCTCACAGGTGCTGACACTGATACTGTACTCACAAGTTTTTTTATTTCCTATTTACATTTCTACCTATCTTAGGACAAAATAAAAATCTAAGATTTTTTCATCTACAGGTCATGGAAATAACACTGAAATAAAACTGTTAATAATTAACTCCTCCTCTTCCCCATAAATGACCCCACCGGCAAGAACTATCTGCTAAAACTAGACATCAAACCAAGGGCTTTTGTTTAGTAATTTCCCTAGTCATTATCAAAATAGCAGGAGAACACAGGGATTCAGAAGGTATGAATCCTACCGAGTTTCAGTCCATGCTTGTGCTTGTCCCTTGTTACCTACCCTTCGACCGAGGATTTGGTTGATGGCTGCGCTCTCTTTCAATGTGCATTCTGCTACAACTTTTGCTCTCATTTCCTTCATATACAACATAAATGCATTAAGAGGTTTCTTTATGTGTGGCTTCTTTTTCTCTTCTTCTTTTTTGGAGTCCTGATGTTTTCTGAAGGGTAAAGATACAACAGAGACCTCACAGTGAGAACCCTTGTGAATGTATTAAATTAATCCCCTCAGTCTCTCTAGCATTAATCCTCAGAAATCTCTAGGAAGAGGACCAGAAGGTTCCCTAGAGCCTTTGCCCTGGCTGCTATATGAAAATAGTTTTAAGAGCATTACAGGAAAACTCATCTCGTATTTATGCAACATCACCAAGTACCCTCTCAGTCCCTGCAAAAACCTTGGAAGGACATGGACATCCAGTAAAACGGGTTCAGAGGGAGGGCTTGTGAGCATGATGGTAGAGGAAATAATTACATCCCATCATCAGTGGGAACCAAAAGGCTCTCTTTGTGCATCACCTGTGAAATGAAAGGCAATAAGCACCAGAAGCACCATGGGCAGAGGTAGATGAGGGCTCTCCTTGGTTCAAACCTTAACTTGATACCAGCTCTCTGCAGCTTTGAACAAGCCATTTATGCTCTAATTTATTGTCTCCTGTGGTGTATCTGATATCTCAAGGCTTCAAATCGGGCACTGAGTAACAGAGAAACCAGCCAAGAAACTTGAATCTTGATCAAGAAAATGCCACTTTCTTGTTAAAACAGGTGAAATTAATAACAACTTGACTTATGCCACAGAATGACTCTGAAAGACTGCTACCATCATTTTGACACACTCTGTCAACTAAACCATGTTCAAATTAATTATAACACAAGAGAAAAAGCAATTAAAAAATATTTTACACCAAAAACATTATCACAAACCTAATCCTTTTTATAAGCCCCACATGCATAGGTGATGCTTTAAGTATTCTAAAAAGAAGACAGGGAAGCAACAACTTACGAGCTGTGGAGTGAGCCGACGTCGCTCTGGGAAGATTCCTGTTTGACTGTTGGTGTGACTATGGCCGGATGAGGAATTCCAGTTGTATGTAAACTATGGTGTGGCGGGACCATGTGTGGAGGAAACCTAGAGGAGAGAAAGCTGTGTAAATCGTCAGAATAAAAATGAATGAATGGGGAGGGATGTGTACACACATTAAAAAAAACCCTGGCATATAACAAGCACATGACAGTTAGACAAAGCATATGAAAGCTGGCAGCATTAATTAGCAATAAATTAAACATAATGACTCTTCTAATGTCATTAAAGCCAATCTTCCCCTTCATTATCATTACTGACATGAGACATCATGATTTTTAACATCTTTAACAAAAGGCGAATTCAACTGAATGAACATGTATGAAGGTGGAATTTCAGCTACCTGCAGCAAAATCCACCAGTCCATTTCTTTGCTAAGAAATTAGCTATGGCAACCAAGGAATCAATTTTTATAGTTTTGAATCATGTTGTGAATTTAGGATGACATCCTTTATTGTATATTGACAGCAAAATAAAATATTAATGCCAACACATTCTAGATGCATTTTTGATAATACTTATAGATGCCTCATTAGCTACATTTTGTTGATGGAGCAAAAGAAAATATTTATTTGTGTCTAATAAATCTCTGAGCCACATTTCTTTAACAGAAGGTGGGAAGATTGTGAAATTTAATCAAATTTGACCCATTAAAGTAATGTAGAACAGCTTAAATTCATGCAAAATAACAGTCTAGACTTTCTAAAGAGAATAAAATGTTGCCAACTTTATGGTTTATGGTCATATACATGGACAGGAAACTGGATTCAGAGGGATGTGCAATCCTTCTTCGTGAATCTAATTGCCTGGTCGGGATCACAGCACAAACATGGCACAATCATTCAGACTTTTTACATTTTAACCAAAATGAACAAACTTCTCAAAAGCAGGATTGACTTGTTATTTCTCAATAGTCTCAGAAAGTTTTTGCAGTGAATAAGGAAAGCATAATATGACTGACTGCCTTTCTCTCAGAAAACTCCCACTGAAGTCAATGGGTTTCCAGGGAATGGGATCTAGCCTAAAATAATATTTCAGAAATATCTTTCTTCCACACGCCAAAGCTAAAGTGATCTGGCAAATGACAAGGGTTTTTCTTACTGCAAATCCCTACTCTCATCTCAGATTTTGAACCATCTGGTCCAAGTAAAATAACCCAAGAATATGGAACGCTCAGTGGGATAAATAATTACTTCTTCTGTCATCAGTATACAATGACTTTTTTCTATCCAACATGATTTAAAATGGGGTGATACACCATGGATCAGTAGACTGTGCATAAGTATCAGAAATATAATGGGATTTCTTTTTTTTTTCCCCTCTCTCAAAAATTCCAATACTGAGCTTAACAACCTCCCCCCTGCAACTGCCTAGACATTGCCTACATTCACAAGATGACACAGAAGTACTTCCATAAATGAGAAGTACTGTCCACCACAAGCTCTGAGGATCTTTCTCTATCAGTTGGTAGTACTCAGGGTGATTAGACAGAAGTATTTTGTCTTTGAAGGCAGTGGTAGGAAGAGCAAGGACTGACAGGGAGAATGTGAAATTGTTCAAGTTGTAGAGAATTGCAGTTCCTCACAAACAAAGGCATGGAGAGAAGGAGGAGAGTGGGATGGCAAGGGAAGCAGAGAATGGGCAGCAAAATGGTCATTCCTACTTCTGCTAAAAACTCACAGACACAAATCTCCAAGTGGATTGTCCAAGTGCCTTCCCACCCTCTGACAAAAGTAGCTGGGAGAGAAGCATACATTTGAGGATATACTTTGATTCCTAGTAGGTCAGAACAGAAGACAATGCTGAGGCTGCAAAGGAAACTGACATTCTTGTCCCAATTCTGCCACAGGACTGCCTCACCATCAGCAAACTGGGCCTTTGTATCATTTTTTTTTCTATTCTCTCTTTATTTTCCTGTGTATGTATTTTGATTGGACATACCTAAAGTTTGTTCACACAGCGCCTGGGGCCTTCAGCCACAGTACAATGCAAACAGTAAAAACTGACAGTAAGAGATTTTTTTTTTTAATAACTTACAAACATGGCAAAAATAAAACTGATGGCAAAAAATAGACCTCCCTGAAAGCGGTGTAAGTATAGTAATAAAAAGTTGACACATGTCCTATTGAATGACTGTCTCTCCTAGGCAAGATCCAGTGTTCAACAGAGGACTATGCTACTGGGCCTAGCAAGGCCAGTGAAAAGGGGACAATGAAGGATGAAGATGGAGATGAAAAGCCTTCCTTCAGAGTGCAGGCAGTAAGATCTGTATTTGTCTGACATGAGGGCTCAGTAGGAAGTGGAGTGGGCACATACCAGCAAGGAAAAAGAGCTGAGTGCAGTGATAGCACAAGGGTATGAGAATGGAACTAAGATTAGACTCATCATTGGAGAAGGGCTTCCAAGTATCACAAAAGGCTGATTACAGATGGAGTTAATGGGGACAAAAGACGATACTTGTTAAGCTTCTGTAGAGGATCCTGTGATGTGGTCATGACAACTGGGTCATAGACTTGCTTCTGAAACAAGGAACTGGTCAAAAATGAAAACGCACTGCAAAATGAACTCTGCCTTCATGGTGGAGTGTTGCATGATCAGGATACTCAAAGGAGACACATTCAACAAAAGAGAGGGGTTATTTTATTTGTTTGTTTTTGATGAAGATTTAGGTACTTCAACTCATGAAAAATAGAGGAGGGTGAAGAAAATCTGCAAAAAATGTGACCTCCCCACCTAATTATGGGGAAAATGTACTTCCAGATACTGTTCAGGAGAAAGAGAGTATTTACACATTGGAGAGTGACTAGACAGGGAGAAAGGGCAGTGAAGGAAAAGAAACCTACAGGCACATGCTGTGTGAGAGCCTGAAGGATGGTGAAGCCTTCACTGACCTCAGCTGGGATACTTTACTCACTGAGCTCTGAACTCCAAGGACAGCCAGCAGCCTTCCTTAACAGGCAGCTGCAGCCCAGTAGTTATTTTTGGGCTTGCAGTTTCCACAAGAAAGTGGTGTGTTCATTACCAAGGGTCATTCATTTCTTCATACTGAATCTCTCCAAGATACAAGGTTGCCTATTGGACTTACACATCTCTTCCTATGTTTGGGGCTGTAAAAACATGATCTAAAACCCACAGCTCCTCTCACAATCCCATGGGCTTCAATAGGCTGGTTGAGGTTTCAGCCTAAAGTCTGATTGCCTGTTTATTTCCAGGCAGACATCCACTCACATGGCAATACAAGTGGGGGAAGAGTGTTAATTTTTAAGTTCCTGGCTGCACTCCAACTTCAGTAATTACATTCAGCAAAAGTGAATTTCCCCCGAAATTTCAATTACAGAAGGTATTTTCCACTGCCACCACTTAACTGCTGTGTAGTGTTTGTCTGGTGTAATTCTGCTAAATTATTTCCTGATTTCCTCTCACAGCAGTTGTTTTTTCATTGTGAGTCCACTGTTTGCCCATCAGTCAGTTAACCCTGTCCCATTTTACATTAAAGGCATATTACAGAGGGGTAATGAAGGATCAAGAGGTGTTACAAGCATGCTGCATGCATACAAAGTGAGTGGGGCAAGGCTACAAGCAACAATGAAGAGTTGCAAATGGTTAAAACAACCAGAAGATACTACCTTAATAGCCTAAACCATTTATGAAAAATCACTATTAGTCACCCATTAACCTTTTTATAAACTATTCATAAGCACACTCTAACTAACGAACTGTAATAACTAAGCTTAGGGAACGTTCAGGGCTGGGAAGCATTATATGCTCCAAAGATCTATACCATAATGCGGGCATAGATGAGAACTATTTTTAAAGAAAGGGTCTGGAAAACTGTGGATGGAGGGTGAGGTTGAGGTCTGCCCTGGTTTCAGTGTTTGGGCAGAGCCAGCACAGCAAAGCCAAGGCTTGTCCCAGGGCCCTGCAGGGTGGTTGCCCAGAGGCCATGAACAACATGTCTGCAGGCAAGTGTGGGCATCCCTGGGCATGCCAGCTCCATCTCCCAACTCCACTGGCCACTCAGGGCCAGGGCTGTCCCAGGGCTGAGCCCAGGCACTCCAGCTGATACGGCAGGCATGAGGAAACACGCCTCGAACCGTGTATCAGAGCACGGTCTGCCCAGAGGGTGTTCCCATCTATGGGAAACCAGGAGAGAAGTTTCTGGGCTGAAACAAAGGGTAAACATCTTAAATCTATTCATCACTCTGCATGTGTGCCTGAGCGTGTGTGTGTGTGTGAGGGCTTATGTCAGAGACAAAAAGAAAGGTTATGTGTTATGTGCACACCCCTCACCTTCGCCTAAGACATTCACCATATTTTTTTCTCTAGACAAGTACTCCATGAATTGCAATAAACACCCTAAAAATTCTAAGCAGCTCATTATACACCACTGTCTCCTTTTATGGCTCCAAGCCAGAATATAATGATGAGTCTTAACTTGTTAAGGACAACTAATTTTTTGTTCCTGGCTGTCTCAGGGGCTTCTCTCTTACTCACTCTCACTTTACTTCACTGTTGACATGTTTCTGTTAACTGGATGTCATCTGCCTGCCTTGATTTTATGCACAAGCAGTGGGATGCATTTTTCTGTGCAACAATTCTGCTTTGAGTTGCATTAGATTTGTCATTATTCTCTCATTTTCCCCTTGCACTTGTAACATTTCATCTATTCCTGCCTTATTTTTTGAGCCACGGTGCACCCACATTATGGTTTATACATGATCTTGCTCCCTTTGAAGCCGGCAGATTTCAGAGCCAGCCCTCGTCAGGAGAAGTGCCTGCTACCAATTTAGCAGGCTGAGGGCCCCGAGCTCCAACAACTCAATCTAAAGGGGGTCACAGGGTGGCACAAGCGAGTGTCAGCAAGTGCTGTTTAATTGCCAATCTAGGCTTCTCCATGGTGTTTAAAGTATAATGACCCATCACTTAATTCTGAGAAGTCCTGGCCCTGCTGCTGAATGGAATGAATATCAAAGGATGTGCTAGAACAGGGCAAGGAGCCTACATTTCCTATAACTGCCATAAGTATAATAGACCTCTACTTCTGTCGTCCCATTACCACAATAATGTATTTAATTTGCTGTGTACTCTTTTTAACTAGATACCTTTCATAAAGTCTATCTTGGGAATATAGCCCCCCCTTCCACATCTCCCCCCTCCCTCAAATGACTAGCCTCTGTAATAATAATTAAACTAAATCAAGCTCTACTTTGCCTCACACCATGCCTGCAAGTATTTTTAGATATTTAAGAAGATTAAACAGAGGGAGGGAATCATTGTTTAAATTTGCAGCTCTCTCCCCAACCCAGTATTTTTTCTCCACAGGGCTGGGTCCACTAAATTTCTTTTTAAAGTTGATTTTCCAGTTGTCTCTCTATTTGCTGGACCAACATGGACAAATTTTAATTTTTTGCTTTTCGTTTACTTATCTAAAGCACACAACACACTATTTCCCTACCCATTCACTCATGAGCTTAGGTACAGGTTTCCATTTCTCAATGAGCTGTGCTTCCCCCCAGCCCTCACTAATCTTTTCCTCCTTAAATCATCTATACACCAACCTTCACATATTAAACTGCAGAGATGAAGAGGAAGGGACAGAGCAGGGAAGAGATGTGGGACCTTGCTATGTAATGCATGCTAATTTAATTATGTGCCATCATCAAAATGGATTAGCTTTTTCAGCCCATCAAGAAAGTCTAAACTTCCACCGATTTAATTAACCAGACTGAAAATCAGATGAACAGAAAATAAAACTATCATTAGGAGCAATTAGTGATTACTTAAACATAGTGCTGCCAACCAGTTTGTAAATAAAACTAGCAGCCCCTGGAAAATTAGATGGAATTAATTGGAGGTAGGGAGGGGGAGAAATATATACTTCTAAAGCTTTAGAGGGTCGAGCAGGCCCTTTTATGTCGACTATCAGTGTTTGGAGCTTTGGTAGGGGAAAACACAGCGCAATAACCTTCCTCCCAACTCTGCTTGAAGAGCAGTCCTCTTCCCTCCCGAGACCTCCCTCTCGCACACAGAGCGCTGCTCTGGTTGGTAGTCACTGAGAAAGCAAAAGGTAGCTTGACTTTTTCAACGTTACATTCTCCCAGCTCTTTCATTTAGTTTGGCTTTTAAAGATGACTTCTTGCACCTCCACCTCTCCCTCAAAAACAAATCCTTGAAGCCCAGTGACAACATTAGGACACCACCTTCTCCTCACACGGGAAGGTACCCCTCTCCCTCTCCTCCTCCGCCCCACCAAAGCGCTTTTAGAATTATGTTGCCTAGATGAAATGCACTCCAGAGAGAGCAGTAGGAGGAGTTACATTTGCTCTGGGTTTAGGACCTCAGGATTTAAACTCACCTTGACATGGAAGCATTGACAGTCAGAGCTGTTGGGTAAGGGTGGCGGAAACCCCCTGTCGTGATTGGGTACACTGGCTGACCTTGCCTGGCAAAAGAGAAGGGAAAGAGAGAATGAGAGAAAGAAAAAAAGGGTTTAAAAAAAAAAACACAACAAAAAACTTCTCTCTGCACAGTAAGCTTTATTCTCATTTGATCAGAACAAAAATCTTGGGGATTGTACAGCAAGGATCAAAGGAAAGAAACACAGAACAATTTGAATGCCATAAATCTGATAGGAATGGCTAATTAAATTTTATAACCTCTGCTTATGTCAATAGAGACCCTCTCCCCAAGCTGAAACTAGGTGTTTTGTTGTAATAATTAAAGGCGAAGTCTCGCTTGCTTTAATGGAGCCATCACACTAATTGAGGGCTACACATCCAAAGGAAAACAATAATGAATGTAAATTTATACCAAAATAAAGTACAGTGAATCAAAGGACTTCAGTTGCGCTTTGGGCCTCTTTCGGTATTTAGATCTCGGTGAGAAAACATTAAATTAACAGAGCTTAATTTGTAGCCTTTTGTCAGATTAACAAGTGTTGACAAGAGTTACCGGGGGAGAGTCCCCAAGAAGTATTGTGGGTAACCAATAGACAATCACACCTCATTACAATAATTAAAAAATACAGCAACATGCAAAACAGCATCCTCATGAAAGACACACAACTTTTTCTGATGGAGGTTTGTCTGTGCTGGCTTGCTCGTTTCATCTGTCCTTCAAATATATCATCTGACTGGGCAAGATACTTTTGGGGTGGGTTCTATGCCAGAAACATGCAGGCCAGCTGAGGACAGATGGGTTGGGAACTTGACGGTGAAGCACAAGTGGCAATGAGAGGGGAAATGAAAACCTTGGGTTACTTCTGTGAAGTTGGCCATGCTACTCTCCTAGAGCAAAAGTGAATGTCATGGTATCACCCCTCAAAAAAAACCACTTGGAGAAGCTGTAAGAGCTGTGTGTAGGAAGCACACTATGGGTATTGACCTGTTTAAACCAGCAGTGATGACGAGAGTCTTCCAGTGACAGACGTGGCCATCAGCACTTGGCTGGTGACACTGGCCACATGAGGAAACATTTATGTGCTTTGGCAGCCATGGCATGAGGCTCAAGGAGGACAAACCCATGTCTGCACACATACAGATGTAAGGTCTGAGACACAGATGAGCAATGAGGCACAGGTCAATGACAGTGAGGAGTTTCTTCCCTGCACTCTCATGTCTTTCACGTTCCTGACTTTTGGCAGAAGCTGAGTATGTTTGTTTTAAATGCTGAGGCTGTTACTGTGCAAACTTGAGCTAAGCAGCTGTAACAGAGGAGCATGAGATGGCTGTACTGCAGCTAGGCCCTGCAAGCAAGCAAGAAGAAAAGGAGCTGATATGCACTCTACCAATGTTCAGGGTGTCCTACATGTAAAGTAAGTCACCACAAATGAGGAGGAATTTCAGATTTCAGGGAGAAATGCTCTGGGTTTTTCTTCTGCTCATGATGAGCTCTTCTGGAGAAGAAGCCTTCTGCAGAGAGCTGATGGACTGCTGAAAGCTGATGCCTCACTCTCAGGGTGGAAGAGCCTCTACCCAAGCAAGTTGCATGACCACCCTATAAGGAAAGGCAGCCCACAAAATGGCCAGAAGTGGGCTGCTGTGGCCAACGTCTGAGCTCCAGCTCTCCTGCATCAACACTTCTGTGCTTGAGAAAGGCCCCAAAAGCCTCTGATGCCACCAGCTCTCCCTGCCCAAGACCTGCCAGGAAGTATGTGGGGACCCCCTGCTCTCCTATGGGATGTCAACTCCAATTCCTCAAGGAGGGTAAACTTGTGGAGAGGTATTTTGGCACAGCTGGCCAAACAACCTCAAGCAGGAGCAAACTATTCTGAGCTTTGGGCAATTCATTTCTGGAAGAAATACAATCACCCCAATTTGTGAGAAAAAGAGGGTAACAGTCTTGATTTATAATGCAGCAAACTCTTGTATCCAGAAATACAAATGGATTTTATAAGTATTTAAATCAAATATACTACACAAAAGGCTTAGGCAGTGCTTAAATGTATTATAAACCCATTGAAGAGAGGGCAACATAAGAAAAAAAAGAAAATAAGGACCCAGTTACTGGAGGGAGTCTCATATCCAACAAGGCTCTGCAAGTGGGATATGAGGAACTGAAAAGAAAACAAACTTCAAGCTAACTTTCCACAACTTTTTTCTTGGCCAGTTTTAAAGTAAACTAATTCCTCTTTCTTGTTTGCAAGAAAATTCCATTCCTCAGATGCCAACTGCCCAGCCACATCTCGACTAGGAATCCTGCTCACTGGCCGATGCAAAGCTCTACTGTTTCACAAGAAAATTGAAAGTACTTTCAACAGAGAAGGCAAATGAAATTTAAAATTGCACATTTGTAGTGAATATGGCCCTGGTAAAAAAGAGGGTCCGTGAGAACCACCCTGAGTCCTCAGAAAATCAAATCTGAAAAAAACCCACGTGGCGCAGCATAAGGGCAATAACAAGGAAAGGACATTTCTTCAGAAGAGTTTAAAAATTCATGCTTCACAAGCCATCAGCCAGTTGGGATGACATGCAAAGCTGTGTCCAACTTCTCATGTCCGTTTAAGATCACATGACCTGGCGTAAGTTTTAATTAACCTTCATGAAGTAGGTAAAGTCATAACACTCAGTGCAGTGGCAGTTGGCAAACAAGCTCGGCAAAACTCAATGCGCGCGTGCACACACACACACACACACATATTTTTACACAAATTTTACACATCAGAAAAAGAAAAAGGAAATGAAAAAAATGGAACTCCTTACTGTGGTACTAACCATCCTAGCGGATGGGGGATTTGTCCTACAGTGCCCGGTGATAATGGATAATAAGGAGATATATCTGGAGGATGTGGAGGCCTTGGAATTCCTACAGAAGAGGAACATAAAGCAGCGTCAGTACAGAGACGTGGAAATAACTAGAATATAAAGAAAAAACACATTTTTTTCTAAATTTCTATCAATTTATTTTTATTACAATACTTGTGCCTTCACTTTGGGTTTCCAAAGGCTGTTTCACACTCTTGTTTTATAAAGTGAGCTTCCTGGCATTTTCTTAAATGATATTCAACCAAAAAAAAATGATATTATTCGCTCTCTCAGTCACCTCTCCAATCAGAGATAGTTATTTTGTTATTTAGAATTTGGAAGTCTCAGATATAATTTTGGTGTGATGCTGTACTAGATACTGTCTTAAATGCTCAACAGAAAGATGGGTCCTGTAACAACTTCATGGTTATTTTAGTCTCAAAGTCAGCCAAGAGACCCAGATAATGACTGGGTACTCAATAACATGGCATTATTCCAAAGTAATCTCCCAAATGAGTTTAAAAGTCACTAAAATTGCAAATGATGTTTGCTTTTGAGCAAACCTAGGAAACCTTTCCTGAAACCTAGGAGTGGAGGTGAAAGCCCCTGGAAATGCTTGGTATAACCAGGGGTAGATGTTGAAGGTGTGCAGGGGAGGACAGAGAGCCCACCTATCTTCTCTGAATCTGGTGCAGTTCCTACTTGGAAAGCAGAAACCAGCTCCAGACACAAGCCTTAAATATTAATGCTCCTTACCTTAAGAGCAAGTAGGAATTACTCAGAGGAGTAAGGGTTACAAGACTGGGTCTTTCAATTAACAAGCCAGAGCACAATTACACCGCAGAAGCAAAATTAAAACAGAGAGCATTAAAAGGAAGAGGTACTGTATTCATCGCTAAAACCTATTTTTTTAAGTCACTTGGGAAGCTTTTAATCTCTAAATTAAATCTCCTTGTGTGACATTTTCATGCAGACATCGCTTTTTCTCCATTACAAAACCCAAACAGATTAACTGGGCTTTAACCATCCAGTGAGCTATTTGCACACTTGAAAGAATGTTCACAGAAGAAAAGTAAACAGTCTACAGACGTTAATCATATGTTTTACGATAACCATTTAAAAGCTATTCCCTGTACTACCATTATTTAAATGAGAGGTTGACTATGCCATTCACTTGCAATACCCAGGGATGGTGAGATGGATTCCTTTCAAGCCACGTGAAGTTATAGCATTAAGCACAATTAAAAGGGGGCCCCAGTGAAAGTGTAGGGAGTGAAAACCAGCTAATGCACAGCGTCATTCAAAGGCTGTAGTTTAAATAAATTATCTGCATAAGTTAGAGCTGACACAGAGTGACTCGTTTAACATGAATTCTGTTTCTGATGAACTTTCCAATTAACTAGATGGGATTTGGATTAACAAAACCAAAACCACTGTCACTAGGAACTCAATGCAGCTTGAAGAAAGAAGATTGACACTGTTTGACTTCTTTGAGACCTCAGGTTAAACAAGGACTCTTAAAAAGTTAGAATAACATGCAAATTCTACTCTGTAACACCAATAAATCTAGTCAGGGTTTTACGTGGTGCTCTATATTCAAGCAGACTGCCCTTCAGGCTGAACTTAGAGTTGGGTAGACTTACATTGGGGAAAAGAGTTGCAAGCGTAAAGCTGGAGCTAAGTAGTTACAGTGGATGAAAATTCAACATTACAGAAGAAAAATGGCTGAACTCCTGACACAGAAACAATGGGATTTGGGGAATTAAAAGAGATTCATTTTGAAACCGGTCATGACCCACCACCTTTAGAATTCCAGCTGCAATTCTGTAAGTGCAGATCACAGAACGTACATGTTTAATTCTCGGGGTCGTGCATGCAAACCAAGCACTTGGTAGATCGAACTACTAGGTGGGGTATCATTCTTGCAAAGAAACACATCTGCAAACGACCCCACACATGCAACTCTGGTGTCACCCTGCAGAAGCTTTATGAAAATTCACCCAGTAGGTTTCCTTCTGAAGCCTAATTGGCTTAAAAAGAAACTATTTTGTCTGGGTTTGACATTTTACATGCCCCCTTTGGTGTTCCAGTATGGGAAATCCATTCTCCTGCACTCCTCTCCTCTAATACGCAAAATTGAAAGATCCACCCACTCCCTCTCAAAAAGCCCCCCAAACTATTTCCCACCTACCTGTTTTGGGATCTACGTCAGCTGGTAAGTGTGGAGGAGGGTTTCCTGGTGTGAAGTGCTCATTGCTGTATGTGATAAGCGGCGTAAGAGGGTGTACATGGTGTGGGTGCTGCACAACTGGCACTTTGTTAGACTGTCAAGAGAAAAAAAAAAGGTTGAAGGCATTAGAGCAGCGATGGCTATTCCTTCCCACTGCAGCACAAGGCATGATATATAGAAATCTGAGTAGCCACAATTTCAACACGATGCTCAGACTTTTCCAGGTCCCTTCTTGGTGTTACCCTTGCAGTTTTCCCACCCTCTTGCTTAAAACCTCCTCACATACTTTTCCTGCTGTTGAGGTTCTTTAATCTTTTTGACCTGTCGAGCTCCAGTACAGAGCAACAGCAATTCTTTAAAATTTTTCCTTTTTATTATATAATCTTGTGCTTCACCTCCAAGATGCAGGCAGACTCCTCAGTGAGGGCCTGAGAGAGTCCCCCATTTAATTAGCACGAGACCCAAATGCTCACTGACCTGTAGGTCTTTTCCTCTCCCCTTCCTGTCCTCACTTTCAGTTCTGCATTTTACTGCTCATTGCAAATACTCCAGATAAAAAGCCTTTGTAGTGCTGGAGTATTCCCTTCATCAGCAAGCATTAAGCTGACAAGTGATCACCTGCATATTTTATATATATATTTTAGAAGAGCTGATTAATTATCAATTCATCAGAGAGCGCTAATAAATGGAAACTGGATACTGATTAATTAGGCTGCTAAAATATTCAGCTATATAAATAATGGCAAAAACCCCCAGATAAAGACATTGAAATTAACACTCTTGTGGGGGGAATAATCACGCAGATATCAGGAGGTTTTCCCCATCACATTCCTAGCTTTGGGGAAAAAAGATCTTTTTCTTAACAACAATTTAAAAAAAAAAAAAAGGAGTGAATGAATGAAACGAAAAGGCAGGCTGAACTGTAACTTACCCTTACAAGATCACAAAGAAAAAATTAAGCTGAAACAAGCGAACCACTGGACCATTTACTGCAAGTAATCCAATTGCAAAAAACCCTATTCCCCATAGAGGATTTTCACTAAAATCCTACAACAGGGACATTTAACCAGATTAGGTACCAGCAAAGATAAAGAGGCTGGTATTAGATGATGAATGGATTAGAGTCAGGTTTCATTTTAGAATGTGTCTTCATTTCCTTTTATTACTTTAAGTAAGGAACAACTTGCATTAACATCAAGTAAAAGGAATCACATTAAAATAAAGCAGTGATAGCACGGTGGCCACGATAGCGCCGCTGCTGTTCAGGGTCTGCCAGCACTCTCCTGCTCTCTCTCCTGCTCAAGGATGGTTCCAAACCCACTGCTTGATCCCCCAGCACCCCCAAACACACATCCTCCCTGTGCCACTTTAGAGAAGGTATTATCTGATCTCACTTCCAACACTCTGAGCACCCCCTAAAAGCATTTCAAAAATCATTCGGTTATTCTCTGGGAATGAGTTTCAAGACTGGGGGGAAGGAAGAGGGAAGACAAACTGAGAGCAAGGAGGAAAAGAAATATCTGTTGTCCCTGAATAAACAAGAAGTCCCTCCATCATGCTTTGGTCAAGTGAAGCACCTTTGGCTCTTGCAGCCCGCCCCACGACATGAGGCTCCCCCAGCCCCAGCCCCTGCCCTATGCAGCTACTGAGCTCACTCCTTTGATAACCTGCAGAAAAAAGTGTGCATCCAAAAGAAGCAAGCCAAGAGCAGTGCTTGTGCTTCCCACAGCTTTTACCGTGTCCTTCACCATGTTCATCTCTTTTTGCAGCCCTTACAAGAGGTGATTCCCCTCTAACACCGCACACATGGCACATGGGATTCCCATACCAAGCGGCCACCATGCAGGACAGAGCATGGTCACGACAGCCAATGCTACACATTACAGCACGTTGTGTTGGTGGGGTTGTAGGTCAGATCTTCTGCCAGCTGAACAGCCAAGGACAATTTCTGGCCGCACAGATCCATAGTGGTTTCACATCAGAGAAATTATGAGGATTTAGCTCTCAAAGTTAAAAAAGCCAAAGGAGACGCTCTACTCCAATATCTGTTCTCTTTGAAGTGAACCGACACCTAAGCACTCCAAAAGTAACTGAAAGCTTTGGCACGGGCTTCATGTGACAAACTGTATTACACACCACACAAAGACGCAAGCATCTACTCAACAAGACATGACATTACAAGCCAAATGACCAGTTGATCAGGTTCACAAAAATTATCACTTCCCATAAGAGGTATTTTTTCTGGCCAAGAATTGTGTGAACTCATGCTGCTAGGTGACCCACAGTGTGGCCCCACTTACTGAAGAAGTTAATACATGCTATAGCTTTGTACTCTCCCAACTCTTCACATCATTGCAAATAAACCTCACTCAGACCCTAGCAGATGTTAAGGGATGTCTTCCACAGAGAGCTTATTTTCATAGAAACTGGAACTGGTTAGTTAAAAAAATATGTAAGTGATAGAATAACATTAGAGAGTCAGACTTAAGCCAAAAAACAAGAAACAACACATGAGAGGAAAGCTGGACTGACATGCCTCTATCACCAAAGTCAGATATACCATAGGGGGTTACATGTAAACTGTGGGAAACTACCACTCACTGCTTTGATATACCAAGGCTGCCCGCAATATCTCCACAAAATAGAACAGGTGCTACATTATGATGTATTTTACTTAACATGTTTCAGAGAAAAATAAAAAGTAAACAGAAGAATAAAGAAAGATCAACAAGTAAGAGTTTGAACCTTAAGCCTGTAAACTTTTCCCCAGGTAAGTCATTTTTATTCGGGTGACTGCCCTGCACTCAAACAGAAAACTCATATAAAGGTACTGGATGCAAGTGTAGGATACTTTTTTGCATTCTGATGATGCTGGGGCAGAGGTGTGGGGAAAATGTACTGGGGGAAAGGTGGAAACTGTCATATACATGCTCAAAAATATGTTCTCTGGGACAGATGAGTGTGATCCACTTCCCTGAGAATCAGTCTGCATCTGCATCACTACCCAGGGCCAGGTTTCCATTACATTTTTTGCACTGTTTATCACACACTGGGGAAAAAGGACCATAACTCCCCTCAAAACAGCACACACAATTTGCAAGCCAAGCTAATCATGCACAATATGCTAAATAAACTGCTCTTTAAAAATACCATTCCTGAAGTTAACCTAGTGAAGTTAACAAGGTTCAAACCACAACACTTAGCTTCCTTGGGAAAGAGAAAAAGAAAGGACAAGCTGGGGAAGAGCAGGATTAATCCTGCACATGCATCTTCCTTTGAAGTCAATGGGAGCTCTGCCTGAGTAACAAGTGTGGTCCTAACCCCATCCACTGGCAGTGAAAGGTAAACCACAGAAGCCATCAATAGGAGACACCTATTAGATGACCTTAGACATGCCCCTGCAAAAGGCCCTTCTCCAATATACATTTGTGAGTACTTTATCAAGGGCAGTTTTAAGCTAAAAGCCATTGTGAGAAGCAGGAATTTCTCTGGCAAGTTGAAGAACTCCATTTATGGCTATGTCAGGCACAGACAGGGGAGTTGCACTGGTAGGAACAGATTAGCATCAGGGCATGTGGTAACAGGACAGGAACGAATGGAGATTTCTAGACAGAAATCCCAGCATCTACATAGTACCAAATCATCTGTTGATAAATCACCCCTCTCCATTGAAAGCTGAGGTCTTATACGCTGGGTTAGAGGGCACGGTAAAGAATTGCAAAAAAACAAGAGAAGCTTGCTTTTCTTGATAACTGCTGCCTAAAGCAAACCAGAGGAAATTGTCCCCACAGGAGCTCTACTACTAAATCTCTCTGTATGAATTTGAAATGCTTCTGGGAGTGCTTAAACACAGATAACTTTAAACAATAATGGAGCTCTAGAATGAAAAAAAACCCACACCAAAACCACAACAAATTTTGGACTGATAAATGTTTCAGAGGAATACTGAGATCCATTTAGCCTAAGTTCTGATAGGTGCCTTTAGGTAACAAAAAAACCCCAACATCTAACTTCAAATTTAAACTGCAGGGGATTGTGTGTATAAATTGCTGTGTATTAGTCTTTGTTGCATGGTAAGGACATTTCATTAACAGGATGAAAGATACTTCTGTGCGTATACAGCCCAATTTAATACACCCCACTGATGAATACTCCCCATTTATTGAAGAAGTTAATACATGCTGTATAAATCAATAGTTCCTAAGTCTCTGAAAGCATCATAAGACTTGCACAAGATGAAACATTGTATTGTTTAGCACACAAAGAGAAACCAACCTCTAAATAGGAAGAGTTTGCTACTGCAATTTCTGTTTGCAAATTCATACCTTGTTTGGCTTTGGTAATAAAATCACGGTATCAACTCAAAGTCAGAAAAATACATGCCAGAGACACCAGAGGGTTTGTCCTCACTGGGATAACACGGGTTTAGTAAAAGTAGGTCTGGAAAAAAAAGCCACCCAGGCTGAAAACAAGCCATCATGCCATTGCAGCACCGCAGCGGTCAAAGCCCTCAGCCTGACTCTGCTCCAACATGTTCCCGGCCGAGCAGCCAAGGGCAGAAACAGGGGGGATGCTCCTGTCCCAGCCCAGCCTGAAACTCTGGTGACCGCCAGCACAACTCCCATGGTTGCAGCCAGGGAGAGACCCCTTTCCCCGAGCTGGGTGACCTTTTAAATGTACTCAAAGCTTGCAGTCCTGCTTGGGAGGCAGGGATGTGCTGCAGTCCAGCAGGCACTCTCTGCCACCCACAGCCAGGAACATGGCACGGGAGGGACTGATCAGGTATTTGCGTCCCAGACCCCCAGAGTCCCCTCCCCTTCCTCCACTACCAGAGGAATGAGAGTTCACCATCCACCTTAAAACCTATTAATCAAGAGACACTGAAAACAAATGGAGCTAGAGCTCCGCCTGTCTTTTTGCCATGTCCTCCTCTTCCCTGTTTCCCCATTGCTTTCCTTTTCTGCTGAAGAAAGATGGGCCCTGAAAGTGCTTTTATGAGCCTAATACAATAAAACAAAAGCAGCACAGAAGAGGGTTTGTCAGCCTTTTCCCCTCCTCCAGGGTGGATGTAGAAGGTCGACAGTGGTCTTGAATTAGCAGGCTCTCCTGGAGTTGCTCCCTAGGCTTAGCAAAGAGCACCATTCAATACCAGTTCACATTAAAAAAATAGGTTTATAAATTGTTTCTCTGCATTTTCCAGATGGTGCTATTGCAGTTATGCTGACTGTGGCCAGTGAAATGCAAACAGATGCTCCTGAGCTGCTCTGCAGCTCCAAAGATGCTTATAAAAGGGGAGTCTCTTTTTTTCTAAAGGTTGATCTCTCCCTGATTCTACCTTGGAATGACACCCTTACACCACTCTCACTCTCAACCCCCGGACACAAATCAGAAAATTAAGTTTAAAGTAAAGGCAAATCCCAAAATATTGCTGCAAATATTGGAATATTCTTCTGCTTCCAGCCAGGATTGCCAACACCCAAAGCAGAGCATCAATAAGCAGAGCATCAATAAGACCACTCTGGTCCTGGGGAACACCCACATCAGCAGCCGCTCTGGGTGGCACCCCAAACTCCAACAAGGAAACTGCAAACCATTCAGGTTAAGTGAAAAGTTAAAACCAACCAAACCCACCAGTTGTATGAAACTCAGAACTCATCCCCTTCCTGTGCATAAAATTACAATGCCAGTGATGAAGCATTTCCCAAAAAAAATTTTGAAGATTCAATTTTACCCAGCCCTGCTTAGTTAGTGGAGTCACAGCTTTTTTAAGGATGTTCTCACACCTGACTAAGCATTCTCTCCTGAAAACTACTTCCCCTTGCTCCATTATGGCTGATACAGCGGCCTGAGCCCTTTCTCAGTTTAATGTAGTTGATGCCTGCCTAAGGTCCTGCCCTAAGCTAACTACCCATTGTAGCAGGAGACAAGGCCTCCATTGATAACCACAACTTGCCCTGCTAAAAAAAGGCTCATTTTCCTCTTTCACACAACGATTACAGGAGCACAGACAACCATGTGCTGGGACAATACTCTCCCTAGACAGAGCTTTAAAAAAAAAAAACACCCCTGCTGCCCTATCCTTAATAAATAAATAAAAAAAAGGGGGAGATGGGGCAGAACACACACACTTTTGCAACCTTCTGTTTCTTCCCCCTCCCTCCGTGACCACTTCCAGGCCAGTGAGTGCCTACCTGCTCCTGCAAGAACTGCCGGCTTGCCAATAAAACCCTGTGGTCTATTAGCAATCTCTCAGACAAAACAACAAAATCAGCTTCCTGGCTTTAAGTGTCCAGCAATTCATTCAAGAAAAGAATAATTTTCTTCCTGCTGCCCTCCCCCCCCTTTAATTCTGATGAAGTGTCCCCTGCATGCTGGAGAACTAAGCCACCGTGCTTGACATTTTCAGCATCCTTCCTGTCAGGGAGCGAAGGTACTGAGGGGAGGGGGTGGGGAAGTCAGGATTTAAGATGTTCAGGAAATTTCCACTTAATTTCGCCAAAAGGCAATTATGTGAAATGATCTGGTGACAATTAGCATACGCCAAATCCTCTAGTGTACAAGGGAAAGGACTGGGGTTTAGCTATCTAATTACCGCCTGTTAGTTCCGATGCAGAAGGATAAAACACACTAGCAGTAAAACATTATTAAGTGTGCTCACGCTTTGCTTTCAAAGCTGTTGTGGACTGTAATTTTAGTGCTATGGTATTTGAGGTGGGTTTTCTGTGTTTAAGTTAAAAAAAAAAAAAGAAACTTGGAGTTTTAAATACAAGTTAAGTGCTGCGCTCCTGCACAATGTGTTGTTACTCTAAGGTCAGATCCAGACAAGCACCTGCTACACAACTGTGTATTTTGAGATCCTTCAGCAACACCTGGAACTAATTTATGACAGTTAGATTTTATCTCACTTATTCTCTTAAGGCTTTATTAATAAAGAGAAAGCACTCTGCTCATCTGCTCTGCCTGACCCTTGGCATATGAATCTGGACACCAGTTACCTCATCTACAGCCCAGAACTGTGGCCTGCATGTATCCAGCCAAGCCTTACACTCAAGTCTCAAAATTAGAGATTATTTGATCAACAGGTGGATGTTCCCATACCAGGAGGACAGCGCAGTGCTCAGACCCTTCAAGTTTCAGGCATTGAAGGGTCAAATTTATTCCATTATAAAAGGAGAGGCACAGTTTCTTCCCCAACATGACAAATACTCAGTGCTTTCTTTGCATGCTTTAGTTAATTTTAATTACTAGACAGATATTATCTCTGCAGAGCAGGCAAGCCTTCGTTCATATCTAACAAGGCAAAAAAGCAGAAAGACTTGGCATATATTAGACTAAAACTGAAAAACACCTTTTGGTTAAGCAGTACCAGTACAAGATGTGCTGGATACACAAGCACTGAGCAAAGAGACTGGCGAAACCTAAGCAGGTCTTTGGGAAAGGGTCCTGGACACAAAGGGGGTAGAAAGGGGAGAGACACAGAGTAACAATGCAAGCACAAAAATTAAGAGAAGATGAGAAGCAAAGTGAATATAAGCAAAACGGTGTCCACAATTGCCCAGATAGACCTTATTTGTTACATGTTTTGTGTGAATACCTAGCCATGCAATTTTACTTGCTGCCTAGCATTCTTTGAAATGCCAGATTATAAACAGTTTTAACTCTTGCTTGTAAATCACTTATTTCAGCACTAGACAGACATACGCTGTAGGAGAAATAGCTCCTGATTTTTATTAGGGTATCTGTGATTTCTGTCTACAGCAAGAACTTGAATGTGAGGCTGTTAAAAAATGGGGAGATGCGAAAAAAAATTAGCACGTATGCCTATACCTTCTTGTATTTGGCAATTTCAGTAATAACAGCATTATTAAAAAACTAATATGCATATACATGCCTTAAGATATGACGCCAAGTTTTCAGTACAGCTTTTTAAAACACAATATTCGCAAATTATAGCGGACTGTGCTCAATACCAATATGCAACATATGTAGCAAATGTATAATAAATCACTTAGAAAATAACAAAGCTCTAAGAAATCTTTTCATTTTTTAATGTGCTAAAAAACATTACATGCTGCACAAAACAACTGAGCAACGAAATTAAGTAAGTCCAGATCAATTAATTCTTATTCAATAAATTCAACAAAGTTTCCCTAAAAACGTCACATCAAATGCACATCAGAACTGAAACACCTTTCAAGCATTTTGGAATAAAAGTAACAGGCACATTTACACAGTGCTGTCAGGCCTTTCACCCCATGTCCCAGTAAAAAAAATTCCTCGAAAGGTAAAACTCTTGTGAGATCTCATCACCAGCTGTATAAAACCTGAATATGCAACAACATGCAGTGAAAGAAGAAACATCTAAATAACTGTCCTTTTAGATTAATCCATTTTAAGTGAATTCTACAGAATTTTATCCCTTGTTTTATACAAGAAAAGGCAAATAAATCGACTAAGCTACTCAGGCAAAGGTACCACAGAGTACTGAAGTGATAGAAATCCTCCTCCTGAATCAAGTGCCTCTGTCAACAAGCCCGGCAGGCTTAGAAAACAGCAGAAAAACTCAAGACTCCCACAAAACCATCAGTGAAAATGTGATGCTTTGTAGAATTCTTCAATACATTTCTATTTTCTGTGTATAACCATGGGTAATATACAGAACTGGCTGAGGGGTAGCTCAACTTTCTGTAACATATAATAATAGGAGAGAAAAAAGTCTCATGGACTTCTGATATCGAACACAGAACCACTGTATTAAAACACATGTTATCTCATATTTATCAACATTTAGTCTTATTTTTCATATTCCTCTAACACTGGGTGAAATAATTTTTATGCAGTGTCCCTAAAATTTTCATCTTTCACATTAGAGCTGATATTTCTGAAGAATTCAGAAAATTTAACTGAGTGCCAACCAAACATGGGATCAAAAGCACCCAATAAAAAATACTATATACTACTTTTAATAACTAAAAAAAAAAATCTCATTTTGTGTTATGACAAGAATTAAACCATTCCCTCTCCAAACCCCCTTAACTGTAACATATGTACCCTGCCACAAACCAACTTCTTTTAAGAAAAAAAACCCCAAAACCCAAACATTTTTACCTTCATGGTTTCAGAGTTAAGGAAATATCGTACTGAACTGAAGAAAGCTTTGAAGTGGCCCCCTCCGCCCCAAAGGAAAAAAAGAAAAGAAAAGCTAGTGATGTCATGGTCACTGTGTGACTGTCTGACTGCGGATGTAACACAGCTCTACACGCGCACACACTTTTCCCTCGCTGGTAACCATTGTTCAGCATCCAGAAATCAGCCCCCGAAACCTGCTGCACACCGGGCTCTGAAACACCGCCTCCCCAACACACCCCGATCCCACCCCGGGTGCATGAGAAAAAAAATTCTTTCCCCCCTGCCGACCAAACCCCAAAACCAGGTGGAGGGAAGGGCACGGAGGAGGAGTGCAACAACTCTGTCCCGCTGCACCATTGTGTCGCGACAGACCGGCGCTCGCTCGTCGCCACTGCCGTCAAATTAAAGCGGCATCGAAAAGTCGCACTTCCCCCCACTAAAAAAGACGATTACCATAAAATAAATAAATAAAAACAACGTTGCTAACAAAGGTCACAGCTGGAGATGCTTGCTTGATTTCTCACACTCCCCCCCCCCTCCCCATTTTTTTTTTGATTCCACGCAGGAGGAAAGAAAAGGAGAGGGAGAGAGGAGAAGAGGGAGAGAAGTCACATCAGAAGTTCAGTGGTCAAGACGGAAAGCGTGCACACAGAAAGTGCTACTCACCCAGCAATTCAAATTGAGATGCCAGCAGCCGAACTGCTGGAAGAGAGAGAACCCAGAGGCAAGCGCTCCTCCTTTACCACTCAAATCTTCCATTCCCACTAAAATTGCATCCCTCGGGTACATAACAGCTTTGTCTTTCCTTCTGTTAACCTCAAAAACTTTTTTTCTTTACTGTCTAGATGCCAATTGTGCTGGCTTTGTATTATTTTCCTTGCAGCTTTTCTCTCTCTTTTTCTTTCCCTGCTCCCCCCCTTCATTTAAAGTACTGGAAAAGCTGTCTTAAAAGATCAAGATGTCTCCAGTTTTTTGGCCTGGTGTTTTCTGAATGCTCAAAATCCATTGTCATGTTGGCTGTGAGAAGTGTCTTATTTCTAAATTGTCGGCTGCAGTTATCAAAATTTAGAGAAGCCTCCTGTCTTTTGCAATATAGCACTTTACCATCATCCTTTCAGGGAGCGGGGAAAAGACTTTCACCCCCCCACGCAGGTATGTCTGCTCACAACAGCTAAAAAGCAGTTACTTTGGAAATCAATGCCAATGCTACTACAACCCAGGTTGCGCAGGTATTACTAAGTGCAGCGAGGAAACGCCGGCCGGCCGTGAGGGAGCATGATCAGTTAAGTGTAGCAAGCAGTCACTTTATCTGCAAGATTGTCAAATCCCTCAAAACAAATTTCTTAGGGAGAGAGCTGTAAGGAAAGTGTATTTTCTTGTCATTGTAACACTGAGGTGACATTTGGCAGACCTTTACCATTAGCTTTGGTCTCTCCCCCTCCTCCCTTTTCCTTTAGTATTTAATATTTCTGTAAAACACTGACCCTACTGCAAAAGGGATGCAAGAGCAGCTTCAAGATAGATAACATTACGGTACCCTGGCTATTGAATTTTCCCAAGCTACTCCTAAATGAGAATAAACAGGGGTACCTGAGAGCATTGCTGAACTGAGCAAGGGTAAAGCTTCTGCCCTGCACCTTGCTCTTGCCTACGACCATTGCGAGATGCCCCGCTTCCTATGTCTGAGCCAGATATTGCAGGCAAACTGCAGCGTCTGAGTTTGCAAAGAGTCAGCCTCTCATCTCATTTTTATCCTTTTCCCCTAAAGTTGCAAAGTAGTTACTCTGTAACAGGGGCAAAAGCCAAAAAGGGTGGTTTAACGGACAATAATTAGGAAACAGTGTCTGCCTTCTTCCCCTCCGCACTTGCTAAGCGAGTTTGTTAATACTGCTGGACGCTGCACGCAGGGAGAGCAATCACCATGTGGGACGGACGCTGCTGCAGATGAGGCACTGAAGGAGACCAGTTGCAAACACTTGTCTTCCCCATGCACATCTGGGTGATCACACAAACGAGTTCACTTCCCCCTCGCCCCCAAAGAGTGAAACGGGACAAAATAAATATAGGGGGGAAAAATAAAACTGTTTCAAACAGAAAGACCTTGAGTGCATCCAAGTTGCCTTTTAAGCAGCAGTTTAATCTGCGGGGGCCACGGGCTAAATAAAATAAAACAAACGACAACGAAACACAAACTGGTACCCAAAAAAGAGAGGAGCAGATGAAGCAAGCGAGGGGAGCGAAATCTGTGCACCAGAGCCCCGTCCCTGGTCCTCTCCCCGCACTGCTCTGGCCTTCGCGTGTGCAGTGTCAGCCAGCAACCTCTAAGGCCCTTAATACCAAAACAAAACCCCACGATTTCCCTTTACACGGCAATAACAAAAGCAACGAGGCTCCAGTTTGACAAGTAAAAAGCCCCAACAACACGGCAGCTAATTGCCTTCCCTCCCTCTATTCACAGCAGCCACCACACTTCAGCGGCTGCCTTTGTCCCACGTGCGGTTCCCGGGGCTGCTGACGGACAGTTCCCCACCATTTACCAACAATAACTTGGAAAACTGCAGCCAACAGGACGGGCAACTCGAAATTCGGGATCGCCGGCTCTCCCCGGAAGATGCGCAGCACATGGGATGGAGACTCCGGGAGCTCCCTATTCGCATAACCTCCCGAACACCCCCCGCAACCAGTTCCTGCGGGATGCAAGTTCTCCCCCGGCCGTGGTCGCTTCCCCGGGGCCGTCAGGGATCAGCTGCCCGGAGCGGGGCGGCCGAGGGCGGCGGGAGGCGGGCGGGCGGCCTGGGAGAGGCAGCCCCTGCCCCGCGCCCTCCCCGCCCCGAGCCCTCCTTACCATCAGGCTGCAACCGCAGAGGGCAGGGAGAGACCAAGCGGGGCTGCAGCTCCCTGCGCGCATTCCTACAGCCGCGACCACGGGTGCTAAAACAAAGTTGGGTGTTCAGGGGATGAGAGAGGAGAACGCGTGTCTTGGCATTTTCTAAAAAGTTTATAAAAAAAAAAAAAATTAAATATGTATCCCCTCTGCTCATTGGGGATGGGGGGGGGGGGGGGGGAAGAAAAA